>NW_021703777.1:94083776-94683776 GCF_005190385.1 Monodon monoceros
GTGTGTGTGTGTGTGTGTGTGTGTGTGTGTGTGTGTGTGTGTGTGTGATTTTAGAACCAAGTTTTATGTGGTTGCCAGGGAAAATTGGGAAACCAGTTTTTAAGGGCATTTACACTTTCCTAGCAACATGCAGTTGTGGCCTGATGCCCTGACATCTGTTCTGTGAGCCCGGAAGACTTATTTGCTTAGAAGAAAATCAGTGCCCTCTAATTTAAGTTTCACGCCTTTTACTGCTGTGATTTTAAGTCGCTGTAGAAAAGAGTTGTATTTTTCTACCTCCCAAGTCATGAATATGGATTTCTATACCCCAGAGAAATCAAGATAGCAAACAATTTTTAGGGATCACCTAGTATAAGGATGCGGGACTAGGCTGCGGGACTTCCACAATAAAACAGGTGGACTCACTGCTCTTGAGGAATTTCAATTTGACCGTTCTAATCCCCACATTTTGTGATGAACATGGTGGTGGTTTCACCATTTTTCAGATGAAGACATTGCCAAAGAATGTTCAGGAATCGACTTCCGGTTACACGGCAAGTAGCAAAGTTGGGATCTGTACCTAGACTCGCCTGAATCCAAATCTGTGATCTTAACCATCGCTGTGTCTACTTCCAGCTCTTTGAATATCCATCACCAAAATCCTTCTGGGTGTGATCAGTTTTTATGTGAATTAAAACTGCTTGGGATTGAAGATGCTGGCCTGTCTGGGCTGACCTCTTCAAAGCTAGGCAAGGCTAGGGCGGTGACACCTTTTCCTGTGGCTTCTGCTCCAGTGCTAGCCAGTTAATGCTGTGCCCACGAGTCCCAGTCACATTCCTAGGTTGGTACTCACCCCTGTGTATTTGAAAGAGCCCCCAGGTAGGAAAGCTGAGTTGGTTGGAGTAGCTGGCAGAGGCAGAGAAGGCCATCAATGTCCCTGTATTCCCCTTTCAGACTGCCCCTCACAGCAGGCTCCTCTGGTTGCCTTCCAGTGTCATTTACAAGTTTATCGCAAGTTCCTTTAGGGTGCTTTTGTAGATGAGAAGGGATTTTTCCATTTGCCAGCCCAGTGGGTGCCTCTGTTCTGAAGCGGGCTGTGTTCCTACAGAAATCCAAGAGACCAGAGAAACCCTGGTCGAAGTGAACAGTATCTTAACGGACATGAGACAGTTATCTGCAAATCTTAACAACAGCCTGAGTAACGTTAAAAGGAACCTGGAGCAAGCACTCACTGACCCCATGTGCTCTGTGCATCCGGTAATGACCACTTGCAGCAACATTATGAACTCTCTAAGCCTTCTGAATGGCAGCATCGATTTTGATCAGGTGAGGAGGTAACCTGGCTTCAGGGCAGTGTCATTGGGACAGCTGGGGAGGGCTAAGCATGGGATCACCCATCAGGTGCGCAGTGGCTGGGGGTCTCTGTCAGCCTTCCTGGTTATTTAGCCATCATGTTGGAACGGCTGTAGGAGGAGAGAAGGAATAATGGGAAATACTCCTTGAGAGTTCTCTGCCATCGATTTGATGAAATACATCAGAATGAATTGAGCTTTTTTTTTGTTCAGATTCTTCTTTTTTTAATTTTTATTTTATTTTGACAGTTTGTGCATTTTATAAGATATTGGCTATATTCCCTGTATTGTACAATGTATCCTTGTAGCTCATTTTATCCATAATAGTTGTACCTCTTAATCCCCAGCCCTGATAGTGCCCCTCCCCGCTCCCCACTGGGAACCACTAGTTTGTTCTCTGTATCTGTGATGAATTCAGCTTTAAAAAGGAAAAAGGAAGCAAAAGCCATTTTTCTAGACCTTTAAAAATTAAAATATATATATATTTTTTGTTTTTTTGCGGTACGCGAGCCTCTCACTCCTGTGGCCTCTCCCGTTGCGGAGCACAGGCTCGGGACGCACAGGCTTAGCGGCCATGGCTCACGGGCCCAGCCGCTCCGCGGCATGTGGGATCCTCCCGGACCGGGGCACGAACCCGTGTCCCCTGCATCGGCAGGCGGACTCTCAACCACTGTGCCACCAAGGAAGCCCTAAAATATATTTTTAAATGATAGGCCTAGTATATTAACCACAGGTGCCTAAATATTAGGTAATTTTTCACATTCCCAAAGAGAAGATTAGGAAAAAAAAAAGAATTTGGAGCAACTTGAATATATAAAGTTCTGGGGTATAGATAAAATAATCATGTCTACTCATGATTTTTAATGTATCAATATAGTGATATGTACACATAGCACTTTATATAAAACAATATTTTAATATAGCTAGATTTTTCTGACTTTCACATTTCATGAATCAATTTTATTCAGACACTTCACATTCAACATCTGTGTTGAATCTACTACAATCACTTTTGTTGTCATTGAACAGTTTTTCAGAGTGTAGGACCTATACTTGCATTTAAATTGTTTGAAATCGAGTTCTTTTGGGGGTAACTTTTTTTTTAACATCTTTATTGGAGTATAATTGCTTTACAATGGTGTGTTACTTTCTGCTGTATAACAAAGTGAATCAGCTATACATAAACATATATCCCCATATCTCCTCCCTCTTGTGTCTGAGGTAACTTTTAATTTTGATGGGATTTTAAAACATGCAGAAAATCTGCAAGATTAGTGTACAAGGAAGCCCTGTTTACATCTCTTACCCAGATTCACCAGTTGTCAACACTTTGCTCCCTTTGCTTAATGGTATTATTTTATACATTTATCTATGTATCTATCATCTATTTGTATTATCGTATGTATGCGTACAATACTATGCATTTTGTCCTTTTCTCAATCATCTGGAGGTGAGTTGCAGACATTATGCCCTTTTACCCTTAAATATTTCAGTGCATTTCCTAACTTTACATAACCATTATGATTACCAAAATTAGGACATATGACATTGACCCAATACCACCGTCTAATCCACAGTTTATATTCAAATTTTGCCGATTTTTCTAAAAAATGCTCTTTAAAAAAATTTTTTTTTTCTTTTCTCCAGTTTAAGGTCCAGTCTAGAGTACACATTGTCTCTAGTTGTCATGTGTCTTTAGTTCCTTTAATCTGGAACAGTTTCTCAGTCTTTTTTCTTTAGCGACATTGACATTTTTTAAGACTGTAGGCCATTTATTTTATAGAATGACCTTCGATTTAGGTTTGTCTGATGTTCCCTCATGATTCGATGTGAGTTATGCCTATTTATCAGGGATTTCACAAAAGTGATGTTGTGTCCTTCTTGATACGTTGTGTCGGGAGGTCCATGATATTTGTCCCAGAATTGGTAAGAGGTAGAACACGTTAAATCCATGTATAACACTATAAATGAAAAACTTATTTTTAAGTTTTTTTACAACCACTATTACATGTTTTTTTAAAAGGTTGTTTACAACTGTATTCAACAATATTCAGTACCTGAAATTGTGAGGTCACGCACATTCAATCTGTGTTAAATTTCTCGCCCTTATTTTTAGCTGACTGCAATAAGAGACCTTCAAACATCGAAAATTAGTGCTTGTAGAGTCCATTCCGAGCTAATGTGTCTGCCTCCGACAAAACACTATTGTTCAAAGGAAACTTAGATCACACCCTATAATATAGAGACTTCAGGACTTGGATTTAAGATGATTCCCTTTTTTATGACAAATAATTTGGGGGGGGGTAATCACCTTGCTTTATGTCTTGTTTTACAAAATTTCAGCTCCCATCTTTGGATGAACAAATTGGTAACCTTAATGATACTCTTCAAACAAATTTGTCCAGCCTAGTCCAAAAGGTATGTTTTTTGGGAAAAAAATACATTAGATTATTTTAAAGAATAGAATAGTACATAAGGAAATAGGTAACAGCAAAAAAACAGTGAAATTCTGGACAGGAGTTGCCAAGAAGGGTGATAGATGTTATCCTCCAGGTAATTTTGTTCATTCCCATTCAAGAATTTTTTATTATGCATCTATTGTATGCAAAGCACCTTGCTAGGACCATAAGAGATAAAAAGAAAAGCATGATCTCATCTTCCTCGGGCTCAGAATTGGATGGGTATAGTGTTGGACCCCATGCTGATTCTGACACAAGATGCTCTCCCACTCTGCCGGTGAGTCAGCCATGTTGATTTTGTTTCTTCCCGCTTCTGCTCATGTGTACAGGCTGTGTGCTCTGCCTGGCACTCTCTTCTTTCTCCCTCTCCTTTGCCCAGCTTCTTGGGCTACTAGGGACTAGTTACTTTAAGCTTTATATATCACTTTTTTAACGAGACCTTCCCTGGGCATCTTGACCAGATCAAAACCTCTTTTAATACATTCTTACAGCATTGCAAATATTCTTTGTTAAGTTCCTCACAACTTTGATTATTGCTTTCATGTCTTGATTGTGCCACAAGACTGTAAATCCTAAAACAGGAAGGGGTCACATTGATCTAGAATACTGTGATTTCCCCAGTAGCCTAAAAGGAAGAGAATAGCTTTATTCTTGACTCTGTCTTTTAGCATGGGTATAAAAAAGTCATCAGATATCTATTAAACACTCATCTACATATACTAACAAAGGAAGTGTCCCCTTAAACAAGTCATTGAAAACTCCTGGTCTTTGCTGTCTGATGTCACCTCATTTGTCAAATGAGGGAATTGAACGAGGAGATCTGTAAATCCTCTTCCAGCCATTAAACCTCTTATGATGGGTCACCTCTCCAAGTCCAAACACAGATAAATGTAGAGGGGTCAGTTATACCAAACCAACACAAGCACCAGTGTGCTGGGTGGTTTAGTTGCCTTTGAGGAAACAGAAGTCATGAATGTTCTTTTTATGGCATTGCTGTTGCTAGGCTAAAGTGGAAACTTGTTGGCACCATAAATCTTATAAACTTTGTAACTTAGATTGGACTGCTATAAAAGAATATCATAGAGTAAGTGGTGTATAAACAACAGAAATTTATCTCTCACACTTCTGGAGGCTCAAAGTCCAAGATCAGTTTGCCAGCAGGGTTAGGTTTTGATGAGGACACTTTCCAGGTTGCAGACAGCCATTTTCTCATTGTATCCTCGCAGGGTGAAGAGAGCTCTCTGGGGTCCCTTTTAAGAGGGCACTAATCCTCTTCATGGGGGCTCCACGCTCATGACTTAACAACCTTCCAAAGGCCCCATTAACATCACACTGGGGATTAGGATTTCAACATATGCATTTTGGGGAGATAGACATTTGGCTCATAAGAGGTTGTAATCACTTCAGTGTTCCCTAGCAGATGTCTGAATATGTCAGCAGACAGTGAGAAACACAAATTAAGCCCCTTCCAGAGGAAAGGCTGTGCTGAGTAGTTGAGTTGCTTGGAAATAATGACATTTTCCTGTCATGGATTTAGCTCCAAAGTGATATAGCTTGGCATGGCTGTTTGGGTTTTCGTTTTAGCCTCACTACAATTTGTATTCTTTCTAAGTTGTGTTTTAGGGCATTACTATTTTCTATGAGACTAGATCTCCAATTTTATTGTGTAATTGGGCTGGAAAGTAAGATTCTATTTTTAGAAATTCACTTTATAGCCGCACATGGTACATGGTACAGATCAGGGTTTCTTAACCTCAGCACAATTTGGGCTGGATAATTCCTTGTGGTGGGGCCTGTGCACTGCTGGATATTTAGTAGCACCCTGGCTCGTGCCCACACAGTGCCAAGAGCACCCACACAACTGTGATAACCAAAACGTCTCCAGACATCTCCTGGGGGACAAAATTGCCCCCAGTTGAGAAACACTGGTATAAATACATGGAAGCTTTTAACATGAGTTAAAAGTTAAAAACTCTTAATATGATCTTCAACAGATACAATTTAAGGCAAGTCCTCACTAAAAGGGAGTTTTTTTCTAGACTTTTAATGACTGTATCATGATCCTTTCGGCCTTAAGATGAAGGTTACATTTTAGTGTTGCTTCTCTGCTCCATTCTAAGCTTACCATGAATACTAGTGAACTGCTCTTCTACTTACACTGTATATCCATTGATTCTGAATTATTTTTTAGGGCTATAGATCTTTCAATGCTATACCTGGGATAGTGCAGAATGAAACCGTGAACGTCGTATCAGGTGAGATTCCCAAATGGAAGTAACTGTGTATCTCTTCTTGTTAAGAATTGGCTGGTTAGTACAAAGAAATGTATTGCTAAGAATTGTTCTTTTTCCCTCTTAAAAAAAACATTCTCTCACTAAAACCTTAAAAACTAAATGAATATTTCAATTGTGCTACCTTCACCAACTGATGTCGGTTTAAAAAAATAATAATCCTATCAAACGCTGACTACCATCCTTCTGTGGCTGGAAGCTTCAGGGCCGAGGGCCACACTGTGATAGCAGCCTTCATCAGGAGCTCTCAGAGCTGACAACAGCCATAGTTTATGACTTGGAAGCTCACATTTTGATTGTTTTCACTGTGAATTTATTTTCTAAATGAACTTAAAATTGATTTTTTAAAAAGAATACTCTGTCTAGGGACTTACTTTGTCTCTTTAGGAAAATGTTCATATGCCTCGGAGGCTGATGTAATGCTACTTTAGGGTCTTAAGTTTGCTTACAATTTTGGAGAGACAGAACTGAGGTCTGTCAGTTGAGAGAGTTCCACTGGTCTCAAACGACCGAATCACGTTGAATTCAGGTTATGGTATCTGGGGTGAATGTACAGAGAAAGAATGCAGTATAAACAGTTCTTTATGCAGGAATGGGAAGAAACCTGGGTTGTTTGCTAAGGGAAGACATCTCTGAAGCTATGTAAGACTATCTTCTCTCTGTCTCTTTTTTTAAAATCATCTCAGGGCTTCTTTTTATCTGTTGACTAAGTAGTTTTAAAATGTTGTGTTAGAGGTATTTGATTTTTTTTTTCCCTAATATTATTCTTTCAACCCATTAAGACTTGGGTAAAAAGGATTTTATCCTACTACATAGTGCTTTGGAAGTTTTGTGGGTTCCCTTCTGATTTAAAATATTATGATATTCAAAACAGAGTTCACGCTTTCCTATGCTAGCATCTGGGGGCTAACCCACGCTGTACATCTGATAACCACCTGCTTACTAATCTCTGTGTTTACTTTTTTGTTTCCCCTTTCTGGACCTCTTCTGCCAATACGTGCAGCCCTCCCTTGTGAGTCTGGCCAAGTGAGGCTTGCAGTTCACGTGAGCGAGGCCGGGTGTACACACTGTCATCACATAAACACGAGCCAGAGTTTTCCTGAACCTCAGCAAGTGCCGCCCCATCAGACTGAAGACCAAGCGCTGGTTTTTATGTCTTTCCAAAACCAATAACCCTTAGCTTCCATGTTTTGGGCATTAGGTCCTACCCTGCACACATATTTTGAGTGCCTACTATGTGCCAGGCACTGCTGGGCTCTGGGGATGGTAGATAAAGAAGGCACGACCCCTGCCTACCCTTCAGCTGGGCATGGATACAGATGCCCTTTATCACCCTCTGGGAACCTGGTGAGGTGTGTGCAAGGGATCCGAGGTGGGGAGAGGGTAGCAGAAGGCTTCCTGGAGGAAGCGACATCCAAACGGAGGCCTGAAGAAGGCACCAGCCCCTTAAAGACCCACCAAGGCTGTGGAGTGTAGGAGGGCAGTACAGCCTGAGGATCAGAAGGGGCTCGATTCTGAGTTGAGGAAACTGTGTGTAGGAGAGGGGACGTCTACATACCACATCTCTCAAACCCCCAGAATTCCCAAGGTTAAAAAAGAGACCTGCAGAGTTACCTTGTGGAGGGTCCTGGGGTCTTGTGGCACACGAGCCATTTGGAGGAGACATCGAGCCACTGTGAGCTCTCCTCCTATGAGCTCTCCATGTGAACCACAGGCTTTGAAAAAAAATTCCCACCATTGTTATGTAATTTCCTTTTGGACAAGGCTACCACCTCCCCTAAGTTCACAGGGAGCCCTGGGATCGAATTGTGAGCCCTGCCAATCTTGTTTCTGCTGCTGCAGAGACATTTATCCGCCTTTCAGGATCAGTGGACCTTGAACCAATTAGTATGTTTTTGCTATGTCCCTGTCAAGAATCACAGTGGATAAGGCCACCTTCAGATCAGGTGTGAGTGTTGGACCACGTGACAGCTCCCACCCCTGGTGGCTTTGATCCCAGGACCTGCCATGATGGTCAGACACTGTCCAAAAAACTGGAACTTACCTCCTCTCTGACAGATTAATAGAAACTATTTGACCGCTGGGAATACTATTGCTTTTTGCATGTAAGAGACACAGGTGTGCTTTAACAAGTCTCAATTTGTATGAGTCAAATAAAATTTTAACAAAAGTGTCACCTGGGGTCACTTGTTCAAAAAATTGGTCGTGGAGAATTACTGTCTTCCTGAGTACCATTTCGTAGATGGAGGAATTGTTATATTATTAAATTATTTTTGGAAAATCATTTAACAGAAGCTTTACAGTTAGATAAACCCGAGTTTTCATCCCATTTCTAGTGCTTTCTGAAAAAGAGACATATGGGCAAGTGATCTAACCCCTATGAGCCTCAGCATCACTGTTAGTGAAACGGGAATAAGAAATGGGTTAACATTTATAAAAGTGCCTGGTCCATTGTAGTGGCACACAGTACATTTTAATCACCCGATCCATTTTTTTCTTTTTTTAGTGAAATAAGTAGAAGAAAACTCTGGCTTGATTTCAGCACCATGTCATTTAAGTTAGCTCTCATAGCTTGCTCTTTTGTTAAGTAATTGCTTTTTGATGGGCTTAGCTACATTCATGCTTGTTGTAGAACCTTTTCATATTTTAAACACATACATAAATAACATGGGAAAAACTAAAAGCAGTTCAAGCTTTTCACTTGAGTTCCGAGACAAAGTTTCTCGTCTCCTCTAGGTTTGAAAATGCATAACTGAGGCATCTTTGTTTTCAGATGTCAAAATGACGTTGGATTCCATTGGTTCTGATATCAAAAATATAAGCAAAAATATTCCTATTCAGGATAAGCTGTCAAATTTCATTCGTTACCTTAATGACACTGAAAATTACATCCACCACCATTTACCCACTTTGGAAGAATATGATTCATACAGGTGAGTGCCTCCTTTGAGCTGGTACACTAAAGAGTGAAACTTGCTATGGAACGGGAGAAAAATTTGACAATATAACCAGGATAATCTTATGAGAGCAAATTGTACAAAGAGGCCATAATGTGATATGTATTCACTCTAGTTTACGTTCAAAAAAATTGAAGTGTTCACTTCGGCAGCATGTACACTAAAATTGTAACTATACCAAGAAGACTGGCATGGCTGCTGAGAAACGATGGCATGCAAATTCATGAAGCATCCCATATATATATATATTTTTAAAATTAAGGACTGAAAGTTCTTGAGCCAAATAGTCAATTACTTGCAGTCTTGATGTCATCCGTGGCTTCCGAAATCTTGGTTATAATTATCTAAGGCATGTAACAGGATTTTAAAACTTAAAAGGAATTTAAAAGGGCATTGGGATAATCTTTTTCTTTTTGTTGGTTTATAAAAGAAATATGTAGAGGTTGATTCTTACAGAAAGAGCATCCTTGAAACCAGTGAATTGGGTGAAGCTGCTGTCGTTCCCAGCTCTTTGCCCTTCAGAAACATGCTAGTGGTAGGGTTTGGCCTTGGGAGGTGATGGTGGACATAGATCTCAGACAAGAGTGCTGGAGAAGGCAGGACTTAGAGACTCAAGGCATTTCCAGGCTCATGTGAGATGTAAGACATACTCTCCGCTCTGAAAGGCTCAGCCCCACGACCGCCCACTGGAACTATTCCTACTGCTCAAACCCACGGAGATTCTGGACACTCCCATTCCTGTTCAGGTTATTTATTATGCAAGAACACAAGATAAATAATAAAATAATAACAATAATTGCTAGCCTTTAGGGAAGAGTCACAATGTGCCTGCCACGTGCTGTCCACATGGCATCTCATTTAATACTCAGAAAAATCTCCTGGGTTGTGTTCTGTTTATAATCCTGTTTCTTAGAGGCTCAGGGAGGTGAAGTGATTTTTCAACTCCCACCTGACTATGCCCTTAATTATCAATATGCCATTTCCTACTGTGTGGCTTGGCCACCCCAGCAGGTGTCGGAACAAAGATAGGATAGACCCTTTCCCAATGAACTTACAATCTCAGAGGTCAGACTTTCACAGACGAAAAGAATGGTACAATGATCTGTCTACACACCAGCTCCCCCTTCCTTCCACCTTCCCCTGCCCTGAGACTATAAGTTTATTTTAAAAAGAAATTTAATGAAGCAGACGAGGCTTGCATTAACTGTAAAGGATTTCCGGGGCCGGGTTCCATGGCTTATTTAATTTTGTGTCCTCAGTATCTGGAACAAAAAGTCACAGAATGGGTGCAGGTGGTTATTATAATTATCGAGGTTTTTTTTATAGATCTTTATTGGAGTATAATTGCTTCACAACACTGTGTTAATTTCTGTTGGACAACAAAGTGAATCAACCTTATGCATGCGTATATCCCCATATCCCCTCTCTCTTGAGCCTCGATCCCGCCCTCCCTATCCCACCCCTCTAGGTCGTTACAAAGCACTTAGCTGATCTCCCTGTGCTATGCGGCTGCGTCCCACTAGCTAACTATTTTACACGAGTTTGTTCTTAGTTGAATGAAAAACTGTAGTGACAGTTTGTTTTATAGTGTTTTAAAGGTTGGGAAGCATTTCTACCCTTGAATGCTCCTGGGTTGCTGAAAAAGTTTGATGTACATTCCGGGAATGCCAGTAAGACCTGATTGAGGATCCATTCTCCTGAAACGTCTCACAGGACCATTACAAAATCGAGACTTGCATTCTGCAGGCGTTCGATTTAGGATGCTCCTAGAATTCTAAAATATTCAATGCACTCATCACATAGAGAGTGCCTGGCTCAGTAAGGAACACAATTCACTCCCCACCGCCCCCAAATATTCCTGCAACCACAAAACATTTTAGATAAAAGACCAGAGGAAGGAGACCCCAATTTCCTTATCTGTTGTCTAATCATGATCTGTCTACATCTCATCATCGTTACAATAAGCACTTACAGCCTCAGGAACCTTGAAAGAACTTAACAAACCTTAAGGGACATGGTTATCGGTAGCCTTGGAGAGGTTGAGTCAACCCTGCTTCTGGGCCCTGTGGAGGTAAGGCAAAGGAAAGAAACGACAATCCCATGACCACTGAGAGCTCTTTGAAACCAAGATAAACACTGTCTTGGTTGGATTGGAGGACTAGGGGTGAAAAGGGGTCTTTTCACAGCACTCTCACCCTCTGAGGAATTAACAGAGGAATCCGATATTTGATTGCCAAGAGTTTTTCAACCACTCCAGCCCAGGTCTAGCAGCTTTTGTGTTGTGATGATGTCACCTGTTACGTTTGCTAACACTGTGTTTGCTCCACCAGGTGGCTGGGTTCCTTGGTTGTCTGCTGTTTACTGACCCTCATAGTGATTTTTTATTTCCTGGGCTTGTTGTGTGGCACGTACGGCTACGACCAGAATGCCACCCCAACCAGACGAGGCTGCGTCTCAAACACTGGAGGCATCTTCCTCATGGTGTGAGTGTTGGCTCTTCCTTGCCGTGTGTGGGGGATGCAGGGAGGTAACTCTGGTGTGACAGGGACCTGGTGACCTCTGGTAAGCAGTCTGGGCTCCAGTGATGTAGGGCTGGTGTGACTACTTTCATCGGTCTGGGAAATTCCATTAAGCATGAAAAGTAAAGGAAACTCTAGATTGGTTGCACTTTGATTGACAAGCTTAAAAGCTGATAGCTCTTTAAAGCAGCTATCAGGGAAATTATTTCCAGTTTGCTTTCTCAATTCTCATTGTTTTTCCCCATATCTATGTATCTACCTATCTATCCATCCATCCATCCATCCATCCATTCATTCACCATACTTGCTGAATATTGACCTGACAGACAGACACTGTTCACTCTGAAACTTGATTTAGAACAGAGGTTGCCTACCTGGCACCCTTGGAGGTAAACAAGTAGCCTACATTAGTGATGCGATCAGGTGTGAAGTACCAGCAAGTGGTGAGCCTGCAGTGGACTGGAGCAGTTATCCCCATTTCAATTACATTCACATCCAAGTTCATATTTTTGGAAAAAAAAACAACAACCTTTATAGGGTATAACGAAGCAGAGGGGGCATGAGCTGGGTGGAACTGGAGTTGGAGCCAGTAATGTAAACCAGTAACCAGGGGTAAAAGCTTCAAATGCTCCCTAGAGGGGAATCCGTGTGAGTTCCAACTCGATATTCTCTTTTCTGATAAGCTTCATGGAGAACCAGCAGCGAGGGGTGTGATGGGGCTCGAGGGGAGTGTAAAGATTTGGAAGAAGTCCTTTGGGCAATAGAGAATCAAAACCACAGCCATTTCTTTGCTTATGTCACTAGTGACATGCATTACCTTGCTTTTTTAAACTTTGGGTCACTATAATAATCATGCTGCTTATGAGCTGTGATCCTAAGGCCTTTCCCTTAAACCTTCAGTCTCCACTATAGTACACTTTACTAACATTAATACAGGCACATGAGTTTTGTTTTTTTATTGAAGTATAGTTAATTTACAATTTGTGTTCATTTCTGCTGTACAGCAAAGTGACTCAGTTATACACATATATACATTCTTTTTTTATATTCTTTTCCATTATGGTTTATCACAGGATATTGAATATAGTTCCCTGTGTATACAGTAGGGCTTTGTTGTTTATCCATTCTAAATGTAGTAATTTGCATCTACTAACCCCAAACCTCCCAGTCCCTCCCTCTCCCTCCCCAACTCCCCCTTGGCAACCACAAGCCTGTTCTCTATGTCTGTGAGTCTTTCTGTTTCGTAGATAAGTTCATTTGTGTGTGTGTTTTTTTAAGTGAGTTTTAAAAATAACCTTAAAGCTAATGACATGGGAGTCTGCCAGAATTGGACAAAATTGGACAGAGCTCCACACACGGAAAAGCCTATTTGCTTACATACTTAAACTTAAGAAATTAAGCCAGCAAGGAAGAGTATATGTGCCCAACCTTTTTGTTTAAATGTACACAGCTACAGACAGAAAATTAATTTAATGTTCAGAATTTAATAATCCTGACACTTGGCTGTTTGTCAGTGTTTTGATGGTGAATTTATATATTACATACATTTATGTATTACATCTATCTAATTATTTGAAAGGAGGGCGTAACTTGCTCTGAAAAGGTACAAGTTTCATAAAATTCTATTCCACTTTTAGGGATGAAACCAAAAAATGTGATATCTAGCTTCAAAGAATAAAAAATAAGAGAGTCATGAGTAAATTGGTGGAGGCTAAGAGCAACTTCAGTTTGGCTGTAATACTCACTTCTGCAGGTTAAGGAATCTCTCTAAAGGGTTAAAGTCACATGGAAATCTATGGCTTAGGAGCCGAAGGATTTATCTCAGCAGTGGGGAAAAGGCTGGTAACTAAGCTGCTGTCAGATGCATTTTGGGAGGTCTGCAGACTGAGATTTCTGTACTGTCGAAGCCTACCACTCATCATGGCTTGCTTTGCTATGCTTAGCAGAATTCTCCATCTCTCTCTTGAGACATCTGGTAAACAACTGGATAGACTAATCAGACTAACTAGAGGAATGCCGTTTCTTCTTTATAATTGTTTACTTGCTCGTAGAAATGAGAAAGAGTATATTTAGTTCAGCTTCAGCCAAAACACCACCTGCTCTTTAAAAACGGTGACGTTATCCAATCAAGAGCATGGTCTCTTTAACAGCTAAGCAAGAATCCTTGCCTCCCAAGAGGATCCTAGTGAAAGACCTGGAAGGAGGGAAGCAGAGAGTCCTGGCTCCTATCCCTTGTCTTCTGAGGGTCCAGGGAGCATTTTAGGGGCTGAATGGGATGCAGTGGTGAACGTACATCTACGGGGGGAATATGGATGGTTTCCCCGGAGATAAGGAGACCTAATTAAGGCAACCAGAAGACAATCTCTTGTACCAAAGACCGTTATAAAACTTCCAATTTTAGCTCTTGAAAACAATGCCCAGATTATCGAGACCTCTGAAGAGAAACTAAGATCACGTGTTGCCATGGGCATATTACATACGGCTGGTGGCAGTTTCAGTGGTTATAGATATTTCAGAGAGCAGTTTGTCAGGCTATAGCAGGTCATTCCCATTTTAGGGAATTTATTTTGAGGCAGTAGACCAAACTATGGGAAAAGCATTTTGAGCAGAGACGTGTTTTTGTGGTGTTAGTTGTGACAGTGAGGCATTCGAAGTGGCAACAAGGCAGCCACTTTGGAGGCTGGAGTAGATTATGTGGCCACTGAAAGGATAGAGAGGTTGGCTGTCCTGGGTGGCTGACGAAAGTTTCTAAGATGTTCGACAAGGGCCCACAAAATTATGCACGTGTTTTTTGTTTTTTTTTCTGTTTTTTTTGGCGGTACGCAGGCCTCTCACTGTTGTGGCCTCTCCCATTGCGGAGCACAGGCTCCGGACGCGCAGGCTCAGCGGCCATGGCTCACGGGCCCAGCCGCTCCGCGGCACGTGGGATCTTCCCAGACCGGGGCACAAACCCGTGTCTCCTGCATTGGCAGGCGGACTCTCAACCACTGCGCCACCAGGGAAGCCCAATACATGCATATTTAGAAAACAAAGGCTGGAAATGTTAACAGCATGCTCTTTAGAGTGGTGGGGTTGTTTTGAAGTGAAGTGTTCTCTCAGAGGTTTGTAACTAACACACACACACACACACACACACACATACACACACCCTCTGATGCCCACAGTTAGAAGCCTGGTGCCTGGCAGAGCCTTCACACACCTTCCCCTTCTTCACTCTTTCCCTAACGCAGTAACCCTGTTGGTCTGAGAAGGTCCGAAGGGACTTAGGGCTCCACCAGCAAACATTCCTTGCTATTTATTTCAGAGGAGCCGTGCAGATGTTTCTAATTATGCCTTGAGCATTTGCACTGGGGGGAGCCATGCCCTTTGGGAACGTTGTGATTGAGAGCATCAGCCTGCACACTTCCTAGGGTCCTTCCTGGTGTGCACCAGCGATGGTACAGGGTTTGGCTCTTCCATCTAGACTGATTTAAGAGTTTGCTCCCTCTGTGTCTCCAGCGGGGCCGCTGGGCACTGCTAGAGAAAAGTCATACAGCAGAGCACACTAGGATCCCTACAGAATTGTGATTCCCCACCTCACATGGACCCTCCACAGCCCTTCAAGTTCCTTCTTTCCTCCCTCCCTCCCTTCCTTTATTCTGCGATTGTCTTTCCACTCTGATGCATCCATCCTCCTTAATTTCCTTTTCTCTTCGCTGATGGGCTTACCTTTCTCTTCACGGAGAAAATAGAAGCCATCATAAACTTGCCACCCCCAAACCTCTGAAGGCACCTGTGCTCACAGGCACGGGAAGACAGAGGCAGAAGGGTCTCTCCCATCTAGGCTCCCCCACTCCCCAGCATCCCCGCTGTGCTCTCAGCCCATCCCCACCCACCATCCCGAGGATGGAACAAAGCCTCCCTTCTTTCTCCTGCGTCTTCATTCTCTTCTCCTCTCCTAGACTTTCTTCTCAACACTTACACATGTTCTGTTCTCTCCCCTCCTTAAAAACCAAAACAGAAAACCCCTACCAACACCCCTTCTTCCATCTAACTCCACTCTCTGCACAGACGTCTCAAAATAAAGATCTGTGCCTGCTGCCCGTCTCCTGCTTTCCCACCTCCGGCCCAGCCTACACCACTGTGGCTTCGTTGCCGGCCACTTTCAGGTCAGCAGTGACTTCTGTGTCTCCAGTACAGTGGACTTCTTCGAGTCCTTCTTGACCGTGTCCTCACAGCAGTGACTGGAACAGCTGCCACTCCTTCTGCAAACACTCCTTCATACCCCATCAGTGACCTCACACCCTCATGGTCTCCTTCCCACCTCCCTGACCCTTCATCTTGGTCTCGTTTGCTGTCTCTCTCTCCACCACCTGTTCTCCAAATGGTGGGGTCCCCCAGGCCTAGTCCTAGGCTGCTTCTCCCTCCAACCCCAGCCCCAGGGATCAGTCATCATTTCTAAGCCACTGACTCACTAAAGTAGGTCTGTAACCCAGGCATCTGCGCTCCAAACACCTGGCGGACTCCTCCACAGCATGTCCTCTGAGATGTCTCCCAGGCAACGTGACCAGAAGCCGATCTTCTCTGCCCTCCCTGTCCCTGCTGCTGACAAGCCCTGGTGCCCCTTGCCCTCCCTTTCCTTCACCTCCAGCGCACGTCTTCAGGACGTCCTGCTGCATCTGCCTCCCAGGTCACACTTCTTTCACCCGCTGGCTCCCCTCCACTACCGCCAGCTGCATCAGGCCACCATCTGGGGCTAGAAGCAGCCTCCTTTGTGGCATCCTCCTCCACATGGGCACCTGTCCCTCCATCCTTCACGCTCTGCCAAGAGGGCTTTTCTTCAGAGAGAAATGGGGGTGTGTTCCTCCGGTGCTTAAAGGTCTTCAATAGCTTTCCCTCCCTGCATCCCCCATGCCCCACCCAGCTCGCCCCTACCTGCCTCTCAAGCTGCTGTTCACAGCTCGTTCTCTGCCATCTCTCTGGATGCAGAGCTACGTCAGTCCCTTTCAGACTCCCAAGAGTACATTTCCTACTGTCAACTGAAAAAAATGTACAACCTGAAAGCTGAGAATGTTTTATTCGGCAGACAAAACTGAGGACTTAAGCCCAGGATGCAGCCCCTCGGATCTCTCTGAGGGACTGCTCCATAGAGGTAAGGGAGGAGCCCGGATACAGAAGAGTTTCTGCAACAAGGACCAGGTGGTAGGAACATCAGAAGGTGACTGTTCATTAAAGAAAACCAGACATCCCAAGTTAAGGAATTTAGCACTTTTCTATGTATGGAAGATGCAAGAGTCTGGGCTCACTGAAATCATTCCTTTGCCCTGCACCTCAGCTATCTGGGGCCAGCATCCTGCACTTCATCTTGAGTCTCTCAAGGTGCCCCCATTGGAAAGGGGCTGCAGTAGCTGATGACTTGATGGTGGGCATCCTGTTTTTATCCTGAGTTCCCTCAGTGCTCACTGATGGAGCAGATAGAATGTGGTGGATTGATGGCTGCAACATCCTTTGTTTACTGATATGTCAGGCAACATTTTTTCATTGACACTGCCTTACAACCTCCTCCCTCACTGGAAAGCCTTGGTTCACTCAAATGACTCCAGAGCCCATGTCTGAACCACCGTGCTGGGCTTGCAAGCAAGCGAGGGACTCGGTCCTAAGTGTTCCCTAAACAAGCGCCTGGTACTTCCTGTCTGCACCCCTCTGTAGGCCGACCCGTTTAACCTGCAGAAAGCTGAAGACTCCAGGTCATTTTATACATTGAATAGGTAGAATGGGTAAGTACTAGTAGGTAATATTGAATAATTCCTTGTAGAATTATTCACTTTATTTCTATTTTTTTCCAGCGGGGTTGGATTCAGTTTCTTCTTTTGTTGGCTATTGATGACCATCGTGGTTCTGACTTTTGTTGTTGGTGGAAATGTGGAAAAACTGGTCTGTGAACCTTACCAAAACAAAATGTTATTCCAGGTAAACATGGTTTTTGTGCCCATTATGAAGAGCTCGAGCCAAAACTTTTATTTTCCCCTTTCTTGTGTGTTTCTCCGAGAGCAAAAAGATGAGCAGGTGGTTTGTATTCAGTAGGTTGAGATTCCATCTATTTGTCAGAGCAAAAAAATATGGCAGTACAGTTGACCCTTGAACCACAGGGAGTTAGGGGCGCTGACCCTCCACGCACTCAAAATCTGCATACAATTTATATTCAGCCTTTCGTATGCATGGTTCCTCCATATCTCCTTTCTTGGATTCAACCAACCTTGGACCGTGCAGTACTGTAGTATTTACTACTGAAAAAAATCCTCTTATAAGTGGACCCTCGCAGTTTAAACCCATGTTGTTGAAGGGTCGACTGTATTTTTTTTTTTTTAATGTAAGTGAAATCAGTACCGGGAATTAAGGCTTGCTCGTCAATGTTGATTGTAATATTTGGGGAGAATACAGCTCTCCTCAGCAGTAGCTCCCAAATGCAGAACCTCAGAGGATAAGTTCCCGGGTTCCTTCTATACCTCAATAGGTTTCTGACATTTCACATAACTTCCCAGATGACAGTTGCCCACACAGATGGTTTGAGGGTCGTAAATTTGAAGTGAAAGAGACTGATAAATGACACACCTCATAGCTGAGGGTTGTCCCTGGTGGAAATCTGACGAGGTGGTTGGGAATTGAATTCAAGCTTCACTTTCTCCATCTAAGACCAACTACTTCACACTCTAGGAAACCAGGTGCAAGTTTAGCTTCATTAGTTAATGAGGAAGTTTTGATCTACATGTTTGTCTTCTAACTTTGGCTTTCCAGTGTTTTTCTCTAGATTCTGATTTTAAAAATATGTTTTCCTATTTTATTGTATATATTTTTTCACCTCAAATCTGTTATAAAATCAGGTGAATGCTTGCTAAAATAAACCAGTTGTGGTGGTGGTATTTTAATTACTCAGTTGGTTGAAGAAAATTAAATCGGGAGCATCAGTTTGTCAAATTATCTCCATTTGGCCTCTTGATAAAAAATAATAATAACATATCAAACCAGACTTCATCATCTTTTGTACTGTGTTAAATTGTTAAAAAGGAATTCTTAAAAAATAGAGGATATTTTGAAACCATTTACACTCCGTAAGTGTATATACAGTCATGTACCAATTAGCCCACCTTAAATATACATAATGTGAAGTCAAAGATTGTGCCAGATTTAATTCCTTTTGTCTAGAGGGAAGTAGTGAAGATCTGGGTCTACTGCTTCATGGCTTTCTATTAGATATTCTGAATCAAATTATCTATTTTTCTCCCATTTCTAATGTGTTTATTTTACTAAAATGAAATGTTCCCCCCCCAAAAGTAGTCTCAATAATTCCTACTAATGCTATCCAGTGGTCGATATCTTTATTCCAATCACACTATTATTTTCTAGTTTTAAGTTGAAAATCAATGAGGAAAATCATGGTATAAAAATCCCCCAGATGCCATATATTGAACAGAATATTCATTTTATTATATGCATGTATGTTAGTGTAAAACTGTCTTTATAAAAAAGTTTTTAAATTTGTTCTAGGTTTTGGACACGCCATATTTACTAAATGCCGATTGGAAATACTATCTCTCTGGCATGGTATTTAACAAACCAGATATTCATCTCACTTTTGAACAAGTTTACAGGTATAAATAATTGCATCATGCATTTTTTGCTACTTAGAATGTTGTGTTTTTACAATGAGAATTTTGCTTTCAACATGTCTTTAATTTTAACGGTCAACTTTCCAGTTTTAGAAGTAAGCTGTTCTCTGGTCTTAGCAGTAAGACCAAAAAGATAATCTTTTCCCTGAAAGCCTTCTGGGCCTTAGGATGGTGCTGTCCCAAGCCGCCCTGTCTTAATTACTAGAATTCACTGGTAACAGTGACCCTAAAATGCATTCTTGTTTAAGAATCACCCTGCCCCAAGTAAATGCCATATAACAAGAATTCATTGGATGGGTCTGTTGATGGAAACAGTCAGTAAACATGGGAATTCCCTGGAGGTTCAGTGGTTACAACTCAGCGCTTTCACTGCCAGGGCCCAGGTTTAATCCCTGGTCAGGGAACTAATATCCCGAAAGCCATGGTGTGGCAAAAAAAAAAAAAAGAAAGAAAGAAGAAGAAAATCATAAACAGTCTGTAATAGGAATAGAAAAGAGTTTTATTTGAGCCAAACTGATGACTATAGCCCCAGAGACAGCCTCACATATAGCTCTGAGGAATTGTTCCAGAGAACCATGGCTTTCAGAATAGTTTTATATCTTGTCAGAACAAAGAACATTAAACAAGTCAGGGATACATTCATTAAAGGTTTCAAAAAAAAAAAAAAAAAAAACAGATCAGGATATACACAGTGAATCACTGTGCCCTTGGCACCTGGGAAGGGAGTCTTATCATCAAAGGAGTACCAACATAGATGTCCCAGGGAGCGAGATATTTAATCTTTATTTTGAACACGGACACTCTTGACTTCTGGTCATTGCACCCTTTTCTTTCATAATTAAAGCCGATGCACAGTGTGTGTTTGACAGGCCACAAACAGCTTGTTTTAGTCAGCATAAAGTTTGAGTTAAATCACGTAGAAGCCAGAATGACTTCCCGAGACCTCAATATGTGAACATTTCTTTCGTCAGGTCCAAATCTCAGACGTGCTAATTGCAATGCAGCTGGAGATCCAGGCTGTACAGTCAGGCTGCCTGGGCTCCAGTCCTGGCTCTACCACCGGGGCCTTTGTGATCTTGGGCAGTTCCACTTCCTGTCGCTTCAATAGGGATGATGACAATAGTAATCTGAGTATCACCAGCTCCCCATCACCTCTAGCGAATGAGACAGCAAACAAGCGGCACAGGTGTCAATCACTCACACCTTGCCTCCATGGCAGGCAATGGTCATCAACTGTGGTCTTCTACTTTGCCCAGAGGGTCACAGGAGCCTTCTCAACAGCACGTTCTCGGTAGACATTTTCAATTCATTGGAGTTTCTGTGCACAGTTAATCCATCCCTAGGCTCAGAGGAGGCCGAGCTCCTTGGCCTGGTCTGCCGGCTCTTTGTGATTCTGGCTCCCGTGGAACTCTCTGGTCTTACCTCTGTTGGTTAGTGTATCAGACTCTCTGTTCCAATGCCAACCTACTTGGGGCTCCCTGGAGAGGAGTATCCCACCTCTTGGGGATGCGGGAAAGCTGCTTCTCCCAGGCATCCCTCGGGACTGGAGGGCCTTGGCTACTGCACAAGGAAGAGGCGCCCCAGGAAGTGGCCATCTGGGTGGCAAGGATATGCATCAGATGAGGCCACCCTGCTTAGCTCAGCCGAGGAAGCGTTTGTCACATTTTAAAGAAGCACGGAGAAGTGAGGCCAAGTTAGGTTTATAGCCGAAGTGGACCTACCGTTTGGATGTTTGTTGCCCCCTCCCTATCTCCATCCTACCCTTAGTCCAACCTTAGGTTTAGTAGGTGAAGCTCAACCCTGGAAATATGGAGGGAGATGGTCTGTCAGGGGCTTGATAGAGTTTTAATCTTTTATGAAATCTTTTAATGATAGTGCTTTGTAACTTACCTCTTTCTGACATTTGTTGTTTTTTTAGATTAGGGTTTATTTCTTCCCAATTTGTAAACTTGTTATTTACTCACAGCACTGGAAAGAACACAAAGGACACAGATGGAAGGATGTAGTATTTACCAGTCCTAGTGTGTCTGTTGCAAACATGGGACATTTAGTAAAACAGGGAACGAAGTGAGGAATGGCGGGCACCCGGGGTTTCGTGCAGCCACTGGTGGTGGCCTTCTGTGTCCACACCCAGATGCCACGTCTGTGGTCACAGATTAAACAAAGACGAACAGTTCGCCTTTCTCTCCATCCT
Source organism: Monodon monoceros (assembly GCF_005190385.1). NCBI lineage: Eukaryota > Metazoa > Chordata > Mammalia > Artiodactyla > Monodontidae > Monodon > Monodon monoceros. Next base: position 94,105,174 of record NW_021703777.1, read on the forward strand.
TAGCAGTGGACAGAGGTAGCCACAGCTGCCTTTCTGGATCCTGATTTCTCTGTTTATTCCCTCAGTGATTGCAAAGAAAATAAAGGCATTTATACCACACTTAAGCTAGAGAACACCTACAATATCAGTGAACATCTCAGCATTAAAGAGGTGAGTAACTAGAACCAATCAGAAAATTAACATTTCTTTACTAAATTCAGTTGTCTTTTTTTTTTTTTATGAGTCACATAAGATAAAAATTAACCATTTTAAAGTGACTTTAGTACATTTGCAAGGCTATGCAACTCTCACCTCTACCTAATTCCAAAATATTTGCATCACCCTCGACCAGTTGACTTTCTTGAGGCATGAGTTTCTCTAGCAGATGACGGAAGATCCTCTCCAGGGGCGTCCCTGCAGACACTTCACAGGGAAAGAGTTTATCCTTTGAGTGTCCCTGTTCCTGGAGGCACAAACCCCACTTGTTTCCCAGGGATACTGACTCTCCCAGACCAGCCATCCTTTTCTGTCACATCCCTGAGTGGGGACAAGAACCGTGGCCCACAGAGTCCTCACTCCTTATGAATGATGGCTGTGGCCCCAGGGCTCCCAGATAGGCCTTTAACAAGAGACAGAGTAGCAACAAGGATGGAAGGGACAGAGGGAATGAATGACCTCTCCTCCTCCTTTGTCCAGACCGGCACCCAAGCCTTGAGTGTTCAGACTCCAAGGAGAGATCCCTGTAGAGCACACTGGCTGGAGGAAGGGGCAAGGGGGCTTCAGCAGCCCAGGCCTAGGGCACCCTTAGCCTAGGCTGTGCCCACTCCCTCATACATGGAGGCCTTCTGGCCTTCTCAGCTGTGCAGGAGAGAATCTAAGGAACCTTGCTTCTTCTGGGCTTCCGATATAGAAGCAATTACCGAGGAAAATCAAGGGGAGAAGTTGTTCCCCAAACCCCATGGCTTACCCACTGAGGCATCACAGAAGGCTTCCAGGGTTGCCATGAGGCCACAGCAGCCTGATGATTTTCAGGTGTGAAGAGGTTTATTTGAAAGCTGTATACAAATTTCGGATTCTCTTCCCTAAATATAGCTTGCATGTATTTATAAATAAAATATAATTTTTCAAGCAAGCCCTAATCGATGCCCTCTACGCATTTACTCATTATGCCACGTGCCATTTTCTTGGTGCACCATGATGAGTAGGGTGGGAGAGGCCCCAAGTCATGAACCACGTTCCCGTTGATCTCAAGTCTCTCTATTACCCAAGTCCAGTGCATGCTGCCTCCTTCCCCTGGAAAGCAGCCTGCCCAGCCCCTTTCAGCATCTCTGTTTGTCAAGACTTGCTCAGAAGTCACCTCCTCTCTGTTGCCCTCCCCAGCCTCCTGCCTTGAAAGGCTCTGCCCCTAGTGTCCCAATGCATTTCATGTGCCTTTATCACGACACTGCCTCTTCCCTTTGAGATCTTTGAGGGTGGAGATGCAATATGATTTTGTTTTGCATTCCACCTCCTCACATAGTGCTTGGCATAGGGCAGGGAGGTGGGGAAGGAATGGGAGGGGAGAGAAGAGAACCGGGAAGAAACGCCAGTCAGGTACGTGTGTATTTGTTTTGGCCTGTGTAATTTTATTGCTGTTTTAAAGCATTAAGTAGGTGATGTTTTTGGAGAAGAGTGGATTTATTTATATCTTTCCTTTTTATTATGCAGCATACCGGAAACATAAATGATAATTTTGAAAATATGAATATAAGAATTGACAATATAGTTCTGCTGGATGAGGCAGGAAGAAGAAACCTTATGGATTTCAGCTCTTCAGGAATAGACAAAATAGACTATGGTGCCTTCATGGCTGCGGTATGACCCATATGTCCACACATGATCTTTTGGGGAAAAGTCAGGGCATCGTGTGTGTGTGTGTGTGTGTGTGTGTGTGTGTGTGTGTGTGTATAAAAAAATTTTTTTGTTTGTTAGTTTTTATTTTTGTTTTTTTATTGAGATGAGATTCACTCAACATGAAATTAACTCTTTTACCAAGTGAGCAATTCACTAGAATTTAGTATAATCACAATGTTAAATAACTATCATCTCTATCTAGTTCCAAAGAACCTTCATCACCCCAAAAGAAAGCCCCGATCCCATTAAGCAATTGCTCCCCATTTCCCACTCCCAGCCCCTGGCAACCATCGCTCTGTGTTCAGTTTCTGTGAATTTACCTATGTTGGATATTTCATATGAATGGAATCATACGGTATGTGACCTTTTGTGTCTGATAACCTTAACTGGTCTGTTTCATGTAGCCCAAGTTTTTTGAGATTCATGTACATTACAGCATGTATCAGTATTTTATTTCTCTTTATGGTTGAATACAAATAATACTGTGTGTATAAACAAGAATGCAGATGTGTCTAGCCTTAGAGTGTCTAGCCTTAGTTTATGGTTGTGGACTCATGTTCACTCTGTTGCTTATTAAAATGCTGTTAAGGTTCAAAAATCCCATATCCATAACACAGCTTTTTACACCTCTTTTGTAGACTGGGAAAAATCCCACAAAAGTGAATCTTTTATCATTTGCAAATGATCTAGAAGTAAAAGCCAACCATTTGGTGAGTTCAAACGGTCCGGTTCAAGGCTGTCATTGTTGTAGATGTGAAATGTCAGTACCGTTCTTAGAGAAGCTATGGGAAGAGGTTCCTTGTACCACAAGTAACCCTTGTTTAAACACGCCGCTCTGTGCATGTTAAAAGTTCCCATCAGCAGCCATTGCCACATGGCGCCACAGTCCGTGAGCGTGTGAAGGTTCCCAGGGCAGCTTCAGGGTGCAGGCTCTTCCCAGCAGTGGTGCTGCTGCCCTCACTGCTTGAGCACCGGACCTGCTTTCACTCCATCCACCCCTCCACTGCCAAACACCTGTGCACACATTTTCTTGCAATGTAGGGAATGGTAACTGAGGACATGGGAGGGAGATCCCGTTTGGTGCTTTGCATCGCCAATAATGAGCGGATAAGGGAGGGCAAAGACACCATCCAAGCCCCATAAGCTTCCCCATTACCAGCTTCTCTGCTGGTTGGTGACTAATGGCTGTAACTGGTCCCTTTCACAAAGCAGCAGACCTGGACTCTGGGGGAAGACCAGGATTTAAATCCTGAGTCAGCCTCTTCCTAACTGTGGGAACTTAGGCACAATATTTCACCCCATGTGCCTCAGTTTCCTCATCTGTTAAATGGAAGCAGTAGTAACGCTTGTTAGACGTTACTATACTAAAAACGATTTAAGTGTGAGTTAAATAAAATTTCTCAGTTGATTGAGCCTTGGTTTTCTCATGTGTAAAATGGAGCTATAGCTACTGTAAAGCGGCTTTACAGTGGCTTTATTATGGTGAAGTGAGAGAGAGAGAGAAGGCAGCCTCAGGCACTCAGCAAGAACCGATGCGGGTGGGTTATTGTTGAGAGTTCATGGTTTGAAGGAGGGTGTCTTGGCACTGTCCCTCCAACTTCGTCATCATATAAGAAGGGCTGCATACTTCTGTCCTGATTAGAGAGAGCGCTCCAGAGTCTGGAAACAGGTACTAATATTTATTTACTTTATTCTCTTTGTAGCCCCCAGGAAATTTGAAACAGACCCTGAAAAATAATGCAGGAATCTTAAGAAATATTCATCGTGACGAAATCATTCCTTTGCAAAAATTAATGGTAACAATCAACAACCTTTGATATTTCGCTGTGACCTGGGCAAACTCTGTTTCACCTAGCCTAATGATATATTGATATGTCGCGCGTAGGTCAAATTTGGTTGACGCCAGGCTAAGAAATTGAGCTATTTTTAAAATAGATGATAGTAGCTGGGCTTTGAAGAGGACACATTTTCAATTTTCACCACAGATTTTCTGCCTCTTTGTTGCTTTTCCATTTGAGTGTGCACAGTTATTTTAAATCTGTGCTTGCCTCCTCTGTTTTTCTCTCGTTTCCATGGCCTTAAACAGGCTCCCCTAAGCCATGCAGCAGCTGAAGTGCTGGACTCAGTCTTACTTAGTTTATTTTTATCAAACTCTCTGTCTTTACACCCTGCCATGAAATATGTGAGGCCAGGCGATGTCCTTCTTTCCACGTTCATTTAGCTCTACTCCCTGTTCCGATGTCCTTTGCCCCTCTCTTCCGTCCAGCTTTCTCACTCTTCCTGTCTTTTCTTTCCTCTCTGCCTTCCGGCTTCTTTCCTAAATGCCAGAAAGGCAGTTTGTAACAGAGAAAGAACATGGGCTCTGGAGTCAGGCCGACCTGATTTCAAATCTTGCTTCTGCCTCTCCGAAGTCTTGTGGCTTTCGGTTTTCTCATCTAAAAATGGTGGGAAGGGTCCTTGCCTCACTGTTAGCTGGCTCTTGGACATGAAGGATCTGACCTCCCAGAGGGACTCTGCAAAAAGGAGCCATTATTACTATGCTTGCATATGGGAGGGTCATGTTTGCAGTTGTCAAGGGGAAGACTGTGTGGGAACCAGGTTACAGAGTCAGCCTGCTGAGGTTTGAAGAAGCTTATTCGTCCATTTGACTCCACCTTCAGAATCTTCTAGAACTAGTGTTTACCATCTCTCTCTTCACTTTTCCTCCTGCCTTTCTAATTCAGTGGAGTATTCACAAAGTCCTCCTCTACAATTTTCTTACATGGTGTGCTGCACTCGCCACAGTTCTCTCTCTGCTATACTTTATGCCTAGCACAAATATGTTAACATTTTAAGCTGGTGTTGACATGTTCCTTACATGTCCTACTTGAAGGAAATTCAAGTAGACACAGGACTCCTCGGCCTTTTCAGAGTTGGGGCAACCTACAATTAGGCAAGTTGTTCTGTGGATGTGACCTACAATCTAAACCAGAGGTTAGCAAACTGTGGCCCTGAAAACTGCAGCCCGTGGGCCCCCTCCGGCCTGCTGCCTGTATTTATTTATTTACTTACTTATTTGTTTATTTATTTTTTTATTTTGGCCATGCCGTGCGGCATGCGGGATCTTAGTTCCCTGATCAGGGATCGAACCTGGGTCCCCAGTAGTGGAAGCTCAGAGTCCTAACCACTGGACCACCAGGGAATTCCTCTGCTGCCTGTTTTTACAAATAAAGTTTGACTGGAACACAGCCAGGCCCACCTAGTTGACAGATGATCTGTGGCTGCTTTTGGCTACAAGGGCAAAGTTGAGAGATTAGGACAGGATATGGTCCACAGAGTCTACAGTATTTACTATCTGGTCCTTAACCGATAAAGTTTGCCAATTCCTCATCTAAACCATGCAAATTAAGCCACTCTTGTTGAACAGGTTTTACTGTAAACAATGCCTGCCACTTTGAGCAAACCTGATTCAAGAGTTTTGTGGCTACCTTACACATGGTGTGCTGCCCGTTGAAGCTCTAGAATGTGTATCCCAATTTTCTTCTTCAGCTTTTCTTCTACCCAAATATGTGAGGTTTTCTTCTACCCAAATATGTGAGGTGCATATTGTTCCTCGTGTTCTCGAATGAAACTATTACAGAGTATTACTATTACTAATGATACTATTACAGAGTAAAGTCGGATTTGATGGCTGACTTATGGGTTGGGGGGATACAAAGCATGTGATCTTGCAGCTTCACGTTACAGGTCAGGAAATATGATCTGTGTTTATTCACCAGAGTGCTGTGCACCAAAAATTGAAGGAGCTTCAACAGAAAAGCAGTGGATTGGGGGTAAGGATTTGTTTTCTTTCTCTATCTTGGGGTCTTGTTACAAAAGCACACACAGACTTTCAGAGATGTTGGGTTTTGCAGGTACTTTAAGTAAAATCAAGTCTCAGTTATCCACCCATTTTAAACACCAAATTGGGTTTTCCCACCCTCTCCTTTCTGCAAGGACTTCTGTAAATGAAGACCGCATCCTGGCATGTTATGTACGCAGGAGAAAGCTGTTTTTGGATGTGTAGGATGCAAGTGTAGGTGGTACATCGGTCACTTTTACAGAGATAATTCTGCTTGACAAACAGCCTCCAAATCTCAGTGCCTTCCACACACAAACTTTCACTCTCACTAGAAAACCAGTACAGTGCCACCCACCATCTGTGTGCCATTGGCCAAAGCAAGTCACAGAGCCAAGCTCATCATCATGGGGTGGGGACGTATACCCGTCTCCTGGGAAGCCAAGCCAGGGAAGGTGTCACCAGTCATGAACAGCTAGTAGAGTCTTAACTAGCAAGTCATGGGGGCGTGGGGCTGAGTTAACAGTACTCGCATCAATATACAAACTGTCTGATGAAATTCTTTTATCACTTGATACCGTGTCGAGCGTTGCTGTGTTTTCCAGGTGAAAGTGGCCAATATCATTCTCTTTTTGGATTCTGCTCAGGACTTCATCACAAACCGAATCTCCACAATTATTGCTGAAGTAAGTGGTTATGCCAGTAAGTGGGTGTGTGACCATAACTGCATGATCACAGAGGATGGTAGAGTCATTTTAATGGCTTTATTACTCTTTGATGTCTTTCCAGGAAAGTAAGAAGTATGGGAATACGATAATCAGCTACTTCGAACATTATCTGCAGTGGGTCAAAATCTCTGTAAGTGGTTTATCGGTGATGAACATAAGGGGGCTGTGTCTTGGGAGAGTCATTTTCTAGGATAAAATCAGGAGGAAATCAAATTAAATTCACAGAAATTAGACAGAAGGTAAGTAAAAGGACCTTGAACGTAGGAGCCACAAGTGGAGGCACCATAAGACTCAGCACAAGTGTGTCCATGATGGGCAGCTTCCCGGGCCTGCCCACCACGGACAGCATGCCCCTTGTATTCTCCCCCGGGTCCCTTTGCTCATTGCTGGAGGGATTCTGGTCTCCTCGACTGTGTCTCCCCTGGCAAACCGTGAGCTCCTTACGTTAGAGTCCATTTGCAGCTGTGGTTTGTACACGCCCTGGGCAGCACTGAACCTGCTATGTCATTGGTGTATTGGTCGACTAGGGGGCTTAAACAACAGGAGCTTATTTTCTCACAGTTCTGGAGGCTGGAAGTCCAAGATCAAAGTGTCGGCAGGTTGGTTTCTTCTGAGGTCTCTTTCCTTGACTTGTCGGTGGCCGTCTTCCCCTTGTGTCCCCACGTCGTCTTCCTTCTGTGTCTGTGTCCAGATTTCTTTTATAAAGACACCAGTCCTATTGGATTAGAGTCATCTTAGTGACCTAATTTTACCTGAATTCCTCTTTGAAGACCCTATCTCCATATACAGTCACATTCTGAGGTACGGGAGGTTAGGACTTTGACATGGGAACCTTTGGGGGACAAAATTCAGTCCATAAAGTTAAGTCTCCATGAATAAATCAGTAGAGAGAAGTGGAGGAGCAGAGTGAAGTTTCCAGTGGCGCACGCAACCGATGGAGAATTATACTACCTTTTCTCCACACCCTCCCCAGCATTTATTATATGTAGACTTTTTTTTTTTTTTTTTGTGGTACGCGGGCCTCTCACTGTTGTGGCCTCTCCCATTGCGGAGCACAGGCTCCGGACACACAGGCTCAGCCGCTCCGCGGCATGTGGGATCTTCCTGGACCGGGGCACAAACCCATGTCCCCTGCATCGGCAGGTGGACTCTCAACCACTGCACCACCAGGGAAGCCCTATATGTAGACTTTTTGATGGTAATCATTCTGACTCGTGTGAAGTAATACCACACTGTAGTTTTGATTTGCATTTCTCTAATAATGAGCGATGTTGAGCATCTTTTCATGTGCCTGTTGGCCATCTGTATGTTTTCTTTGGAGAAATGTCTATTTAGGTCTTCTGTCTTTTTGGATTGGGTTGTTTGGTTTTTTTTGTTATTGAGCTGTATAAGCTGTTTGTATATTTTGGAAATTAAGCTCTTGTTGGTCACATCATTTGCAAATGTTTTCTCCCATTCCGTAGGTTGTCTTTTTGTTTTATTTATGGTTTCCTTTGCTGTGCAAAAACTTTCAAGTTTAATTAGGTCTCATTGGTTTATTATTGCTTTTGTTTCCATTACTCTAAGGAGAGGGATCCAAAAACTATTGCTGCAACTTATGTCAAAGAGTGTTCTGCCTATGGTTTCCTCTAGGAGTTTTATAGTATCCAGTCTTACATTTAGGTCTCTAATCCCTTTTGAGTTTATTTTTGTATATGGTCTTAGAGAATGTTCTAATTTCATTCTTTTACATGTAGCGGTCCAGTTTTCCCAGCACCACTAATTGAAGAGACTGTCTTTTCTCCATTGTATATTCTTGTCTCCTTTGTCATAGATGAATTGACCATTAGTGCGTGGGTTTATTTCTGGGCTTTCTATCCTGTTGCATTGACCCATGTGTACCCTTACCCCACTTTTTATAAAACTAACAGTGAAAAAGCCTATAAAGAGAGTGTATACGGTTGTTTGAGCTTGGAGAAACATAATGTTATTAATATGGGCTGCCTTGTAAGGTAGAGGTGGAAGAAAAGGGGGAGGTGAGCCAACCAATAAAGGAAAAGAAATAAGACACACTCCCCACCCCAGGAACTAGCATCTAGCTTCTTGTACTTACTCCAGAGTTTTTTGAATGAATGAATACAGTTTTCTTAAGCTAATGGGATTGGAGCATCTGTCTGTGATTCATTAAACTTGTTTAGTCTTACCTCAGTAATGAGTACTTTGCTTTCTGTCTTCTAAAACGGAGGTCAGCAGGTCCTGCCATTTTTGTAAATAAAGTTTTATTGGCACACAGCCACACCCATTTGTTCATATATTGTCTGTGGCTGTTTTCGCCCCACCATGGCAGAGTGGAGCAGTTGCGACAGATACATCTCAGCCAAGCCTGCAAAGTCTAAAATATTTACTCTCTGGCCCTTTATAGAAAAAGTCTGCCAACCCCTGTTCTAAAATGTAGACTTATTCATTACCTAACTTTCCACTTTCTCCCCACATCCTTTGTCAGACTACAAAGGCGGCGGGTAAGAAACTCAGACTGAGGCACTGTGCTGACCACATATACTCTTTAAGTCTCTGCAGAGTCCAGCAAGATACTTTTCCAAATAACAAACCGGGGAACTAAAAACCAAGGCTCAGAGAGAATCGGGGTCTTCCTTTCAAGTACATACTTTTTTATGTCGTAGAACTCATCCATAGAAATCAGCCATCAGCTCCATATCCAGAGGGCCTAAGGATTCTTTTTGTGAACAGGCCAGAAGTGAATAGGGTGTTTAATTTTATTCTTGTGGAATTTTGTGGGTGTGGCTCCATCTAAGTTTGCCTGTTTTTCTTACCCCCATAGATCACTGAGCAAATGGCAGCCTGCAAACCAGTGGCCACCGCTCTAGATTCGGCTATTGATGTCTTTCTGTGCAGCTACATTATTGACCCCCTGGTAAGAATTTCATCTTTCAAAAGAAGAAAACACAGTAAACTCATTATCTTTGATTTTTTTTTCAGATGGTAGTTCACACTATAATATAAAATAGGTTTCTGCTTGGGTCTGTTACAGTTGTAGAATCCAAGACCTAAGATCTAAAATGTAGATGAATGTGTTCTGACACTAATAAGCTAGAAAAGTCAAAGTCCTCGCTGCATATCTTCACTCCTTACTTGAATTTTATTTACAGAAGTCAAGAGACCCTCATGAAGAAAACTGTTTGTCTGAAATAATTAGAAAGGAACATCACTGGTGTGCAGAGTGCCAATATTCCAAAGGACTCTTAGTGCAGCTATATATGTAACCCTAAAGCTATAGCAAACTTAGTTTAATTTTTGAGTTAACAGCCCTTTAAGATGTTACCATTGGGCTGGTAAGTTCCAGTTAACCAAGTTTATTCCTCAGCTCTGTTCACTCCTCGATATACACTGACTCTCTCCATGAGTCAATCCTCTCATTCCCTTCACTTAAAGCACCTCAGTGACTCACTGTTAATATCACAGGAAGGATCAGGATCCTTAATGTCATGCTCTAGGCCCTGCATGATTGGGTACCTGCCCATTGGCACATTTTGTACTATTTGATCACTTTTCTCACTGTGCTTCAGTGTTTTCTTTCGTTTCTTTATATATTCCAATAAAGATGTTAAAAAAAAATCTAGATTTCCCCACCCCAGGGCCTTTGCATATGCCAGTTCTGCTGCCTAGAAATTAGACACAAGCTCCTTCTCCCTCTGTTTCTCTCTCATTCTTCCCCTCTACACCCATATCCCACCTAGCTGACTCCTCTAGGTCTTATAATATAATGGTTGAGAACACAGACTCTGAATTCAAATTCCACTTCTACATTTTCTGAACTCCGTGACGTGGAAAAATTATTTATCTTTTCTGAGCTTCTTCACCTTAATAGGGTTGTTTTGATGGTTCAAAGAGAGACTACATGGAAAGCCCTTAACACCTTTCCTGGTACATTAACACACTCCACAAATGTTCGCTGTTATTAGCTGTTGTTCCGTTTTCGGGTCCTAGCTCAAACATATCTTTTTTTCCGGGAAGGTTTTTCTGATCTTCCCAACTACATTTGGCTCCCTTTTGTACACTCCCATGGAACTTTCTGCTTTTCCTGTAGAGATGTTTTTGCTGTTTGTATTGTACATTGGTGTGGCTCTTTGGTAAGACCTGTCCCCCGCAACACACACTAGACTCTGAACTCCGTGAGCGCGAGCTGTGTGTTCACTGCTGTGACCCTGTCATCTGGAGTGTTGTCTGGCACAGGCCATAAGGATGATCAGATAGCTGCCTGTCACGGTACATTCAGATTGCTCTGTCCGTCCATCTCTCTCTCTGTTCCATTATCACTTGTCTCTCTGGGAGGGACTTTTGTACCTGGATGGAAATGATCCTCACACTTTCCCAGCCATGCAGATCTCCCGCCTTGGTCTCCTGGCTGCTTCCCCCCCCTCCTGACTTTGTACCCTTTTGTCTGCTGCTTGGAGCCCCTGCTTAATCAAAGCCCTCATTAGGGGAGCCCTAGGTTAGTTAGGCTGGTTCCTTCTGAACTGCTCTCCTTGCGCCCAGTCTCCATTGCCTGCCGCAGCCAGTCAGATCACCCAACCAGCAGGTGCCTCTCCAAAACCATCGGGGACCACTGGAGGGGAGGCCTGGAGGATGCTCAGGAAGACTGTAGGCTAGCGCTTTGTAGCAGGTGGTTTAAAGAGTAAGGAAGAGTTCTGGCCTTTGGCTCAGCCAGGAAAATAGACTCCTGGCTGGCAAACATGTTTCTTTTATATCTTGATTGTACCCAGAAGGAAAGGAATGGTTGTCATAAAGCTCTAAGCCTCTCAAAGCAAGGTTGAAAGTGTAGAAATCTACCAATAAAAGAATATGTGGGAAAGGAGAACAAATTTACTGAAAATTCTGGGCCAAGTGATGCCACTCTGTCCAACACTAAACTCAACCAGGAACAGAGCAGAAGCGCAGTGGCCGAAACATGAGGGTCTGGGCGGTTGTTTTTATGTCCGAGCTACCTTTTACCTCCCAGTGGGCTGGGGAGGGCTGCTCTAGTGTTACAGGGTTATCCTAAGGCAGGGGCCGCAGACTTGAGCCTCTACAAGGATCTGGAAGGTTGTAGATTTACAAAACAGGCCAAGACCAGACGCTGGCTAGTGTCTGGTACCCACAGAGCCATATACTGGTTGTGCACAGCCACCTCTGTTCTGATTGGTGGGTCAGGTTAAATAATGTTGGGTATCACCCCTGTAAGAGCTAGTGGTATGGCCTGCAACAGACTGAGGACAGATACCCCTCTTGAAGGAAGAACCATCACTCAGCTCCAGCTGATGTTGCCTTGTGGGAACGAGGGCTCAGCATTACGAGTTCCGACTTGAGACTTTTAGAGAAAAGACATAAAGCCAGGTTTCTGTGTGACATCTGACTTAGGAATATAAGCAGCTGTCTTTTAAAAAATACTTTAACATTGCTTTTTAGGCAGAACAGGATTGAATTCAGCCCATGACCATCCTTAAAGATTGGTTCAATTCATCATGGAACGTTTGTTGGGGGCATCGTTATGTACCAAGCATTGCATCTGTTTTCTTCACACAGTAGTGTTATGGGATGAGGATGCTGCCAATCCCACTGTTCAGAGGCAGAGCAAAGCCAGGAAGTTTAATGAACCACCCTCACATCAGAACAACTCAGAGAAGAATCTGAGCTCAGGCCTGCAGGCTGTCCATGCTCTTATGGCTGGCCTCAAAGCCGGGGGCCATCTAGTGGGATGGTTAGCTGTTGTTTGGGGGTGTCCTAGATGCTAAACCTTGCTTCAGCACTTGCTGCCTCTGTTCCTCATTTATAAAATAAATACGACAATAGGATCTATTCAAGGTTTTCAGAAAGATGGAATGAATTATAATAATAGGTAGCACTTCACACAGTGGCCAGCTCATCTTAAGTTCACAAAATTAGAATCCATTAAAAAAACTGCAAAATAAAGTTATTTTCCCCAAGCCGGTGTTGTTTTCCATTTCCCATCTTCAAGCATCTAATCCTCATGATTTTCCTTTTTCCCCGCAGAATTTGTTTTGGTTTGGTATAGGAAAAGCTACCGCATTTTTACTTCCGGCTATCATTTTTGCCGTAAAGCTGGCTAAGTACTACCGTCGAATGGATTCTGAAGATGTATATGACGATGAGTAAGTAGACAAGAGGCTGGGGAATCATTTTCTAAGTGGCGCTACCTTCCGAGCACTTGCTAAAGAACGGCTCTGATGCGATTAAACTTGATTTTTTTTTTTTTTATGATTACAACTATATGACATTCTTTTTTTAAAAATTTATTTTTTTATACAACAGGTTCTTATTAGTTATCCATTTTAAACATATTAGTGTATATATGTCAACCCCGATTTTTTTTATGATTACAACTATATGACATTCTTTTTCTTTAATTTTTTTTTTATACAGCAGGTTCTTATTAGTTATCCATTTTATACATATTAGTGTAATAGGTCATCCCTATTCAGATGAAATTTTTATACTGGTTTTCTTATGCTTATTTTAACTTTTTTTCCCCTTGCTTAATCGTCTCAGCTTCCTTAATCAGCCTTCTTATTTCTTTTTTTTTTTTGCGGTACGCGGGCCTCTCACTGTTGTGGCCTCTCCAGTTGCGGAGCACAGGCTCCGGACGCGCAGGCTCAGCGGCCATGGCTCACAGGCCCAGCCGCTCCGCGGCATGTGGGATCTTCCCGGACCGGGGCACAAACCCGTGTCCCCTGCATCGGCAGGCGGACTCGCAACCACTGCGCCACCAGGGAAGCCCCAGCCTTCTTATTTCTTGTTTGCAGTTCCTCTGTCTCAGGGACTTGGCACTTTACTTTATAACTGTTTTTACTAGTTTTCATTTTGGCTCCGTGGTCCACCCTTCACTCTGTGCCTGGTGAACTTGTATTCAAAATGTGCTCATTCTGACTTCATTTACCTCCTTCTTAATATGTGTTTCTCCTGAATTTGCTTTTTCAGCATCTGTATTAGAGTAAAAAGGTGGGGGATGCAACTGTTGAGCTGTAATTGTAATTGAAAAATCATTCTATCTCCTTTTTTGTGTTTTATAGTGTTGAAACTATACCCATGAAAAAAGTAAGCCTTTTCTTTTTTAAGCCATATTTCTAAGGTGGGACTGGGGAGGGCTTTATTATTAGATGACAAACTTTTAAAACTAAAATAATAACATTAAATTACATAACAACAACAAATATGCCCGGATAAAAATAAATGCTGACGCCTCTTAAAATGAGAGCTGGCACATGGAGAATACCAAAGACATCCTTGTTGAATGAATGAAAATCGTCTATGTTAAATTTATTAATATATAAACTGTTTGTTTGGATCTTTGGTTTTTTAAAGGGAAGAAAATGTAAATATACTTTTTTACTTTCTTTATAGATTTAACAAATTGTTATATACTTTTTACGACCATTACATTGTCTTTGTAATCCATGATGTAAATGCTTCATCTTAGAAATAACATGGTGTTTTTGGTGCATTTATTTTTGTTACAGTATGGAAAGTGCTAATATTGGTTCTCGTAGACATCAAGCCTCCAGAATGGAAAATGCCAATATTGGTTCTCGTAGACATTGAGGCACCCAGACAAATTGAACAAAGTTTTTAAACAGCTCCAACTGCATGAGTTCATGACCTGCAGCATCTCCAAATATTGGGAAAGAAACCTTCTGTTCAGGAGCTTACAGAGTTCAGTGAGGTCACACGGAGTACGCACTGACCAGCCTAAGAGTGGAAAGCGCACACGCCTATTTTTTAGAAGTTTTGCTTTAATCATCTGAGCCTTCTATGAAAATTTAAATATGTAAAACATTCATGAATTCCCAGTTTAGCCTTTGGAGCAAGACAGGAATTTGGGCACACTTCATCCAATGGGAACTTCGACTCCTAGTTAGACAAAGTCCAGAAAATAGCAGATCTGTGTGTAAACAATAAAAGAATGATTTCAGAATTATGACTCTAATCCTCTTATTGAAAAATAGATCTAAACTACAGATATCAATGAAGTCTCTGTATTATTTTCTTAGAGCGGCTGTAACACATCACACAAACTGAGTTGCTTAAAGCAATGTGTTCTCGAACTTTTATGGAGGCCAGAAGTCTGAAATCAACACGTCAGCAGAGTTGGTTCCTCTCAGAGAGCCTGAGGGAGAGTCTGTTCCGGGCCTTTCACCGAGATTCCGATGATTACTGCCAATCCTTGGCCTTCCTTGGCTTGTAGATGTATCACTCCAGTCTCTGCCTCTGTCTTCACATGGAGCTTCCCTTTGTGTGTGTGTCCCAATTCCCCTTATCTCCTAAGGAGACCAGTCACTGGGTCAGGGCCCATCCTAAGCAAGAATGAGCTCACCTTCATTTCATCGTATCTGCAAACAACCTATTTTCAAACATTCACAGGTTCTAGGTGAACATAAATTTGGTGGCGGGGTGGGCGGCGGGGCGGAGATTATTCCCCCCACACACACACAGTCACCCAACAACAATAGCAAATAGCCAAAGAGATAGAGAAGTGGACACGAAAGAAAGTGACACTGTACACACAGAAATTAAGGTAAATTACCAAAATCAGAAATGGCAGAAAATAAAAAAATGTTAGTAGACATACACAAAATAGTGACTCATTCCCCTCTTAGTTTTAACCTTTAAGATTTGTCTGTATCTAAGAGCACATTAATAACCCACTGCATGTGTCAATCAATTGTCTCTGCATCTAACCCAGTGATGCCAGCCCCTGCTACACAATGGATTCACCTGAGGGGGGATCTTTTTAAAATTACTGATGTTTGGGTCCCATCCCAAGAGATTCTTATGTAGCTGGTTAGGGATGTGGCTTGAGCATGTGGATTTAAAATGTTTCCCAGATGATTGTGATGTACAGCCAGGGTTGAGAAACACTGCCTCTGGTTAATTAAATCAGAATTTCTGAGATGTATCCCAGGTAATTCTCATGTGTAACCTGGGTTGAGAATTACTGATACAGCTTCTACATGCATTTCATCTGATATTTATATATATATTCATTGATCATCTACAATGTCCCAGGCACTGTGCAAGACACTGGATGGGGGAGAGGTGAGCTAACAGACTAGATCCAGCCTCCTAGGAGCTCAGTGTCAGTGGTGGAAACCAAGACGACCCATTTGATGAGCATATGAGAGACACAGAAGGCTGTGGGGTGGTGGAAGTCAGGGGAGGGTTCCTGCAGTTGAATTTCTGAAAAATATGTGCATGAGAAACCTATGACACATTTAACAAATCTGTTTCTTATGAAGGTTCTGTGCCTTTCACTTGTCCCCTCCTGTAATCCTCACTGCATCCCTATGAGGTCAGAAGTTTTAGTTCTAATTATAAACGAAGTGGCCTGAAGCTTACAGAAGTGAGTTGTCCAATATCACCCAGCTCATACGTGTTTGGGTCAGAAGATGATCCAGGTCCCCCAGATTCCATAGCTCCTGGCTCTCTTGTTGAATCTATTCTGTCAGCGCTAACCTTAGTGCTCTGTTGCCTCTGCTTAATCATGCTGGCTTTGCATCTTTTGTAAAAGAATGTTGCCTACAGCCTGAAATATACAGGATAGCCCATTCTCAAGGCTCTGACCTTTAGAGTTATAACACTTTGCCATTCATATAGAGATAAACAGAGAATGATATCTGTCCTGTTGTGAGGTTTATAGGAACATTGTGACCAGACCTGTAAGAACAAAGGATTCCAGCACCAAAAAGTTTGCAACAATCAGTGCACCTCTTCCCCTTTTAGTATAAAACAAGCCTGAATTCTAACTCGGGTAAAACGGTTCTTTGAGACACTAGTCCACCATCTTCTGGGTCTGCTGCTTTCCGAATAAAGTCGCTTTTCCTTGCCTCAACACCTCATGTCTCGATTTATTGGCCTGTCCTACAGCGAGCAGTACGAGCTTGGACTCAGTAACAACGTCACAAACTAGGGTGGGTTTTGGCACAGACCGCTTACTGACAGCGTTTCAAACTAAAACCACCAGATAGCTGTCTGGTGTTCTCTAAGGATGAAATGCAGTATCAATCAGTGCTACTCAAAGTGTGGCCCGAGGACCAGAAGAATCACCTGGGGAGCTCAGAAAAGGCTAATTCTGACTCCACCCCAGATACCCTGAATCAGAGTCTCTGAGGGTGAGGCCCAGGGATGTGTATTTTAACAAGCTTTCCAGATGAGTCCAAAGTACATAAAGTTGGCCAAGCATACCTCAAGTTACCCTGACGGAAAAGATCATTTAGAAACTAGCTTTCATCCAGGAAATGTGGCTAAGCCCCAGTGCAAACTACAGATTTTTGGTGCCTATGTAAGGGCTGCAGGGGAAAAGGGAGAAGATGGAGCCAGTCCTGAGAGCATGTTCATGGCTAACCACCAGGCCCAAACCCACCATCCATCCATCTGAAATGCCTGTTTCCACTCCCATCTTCCTGAAGACGGGGCTCCTGCACGCCTTCATTCCCTCCCTGAAACGCCAAGTTGCAAATAATAACTGCAATCAGATAAGTGAGAAAATGCAGAAACAAAGGAAAATAGTCAAGCAAGACAAAATAATAATTGTTTAGCAATTAAACAAAGTGTATGACCTTTAGTTCCTCCCCAGGGGCTCTAGATAATATTCTGAGCCATGTCCTTTGAGCTGTTTTGCAGAGACTGAAACCGCCACCAGGTGGGAGAAGTTAACTGTGTGCTGCCCACAAGCCCATAGACCCCAGACCAGTTGAAACCAGAAGGTTGATGATGTTGACTCCTGATGACCTCACCACCAACTAATCAGAAGAATGTCCATGAGCTGATGACACAGCCTGCAGCCCTCTCCCTCACCCTGTCTTTGAAAACATTTCCTGCCATTTGGAAGTTCAGGTCTTTTAAGCACTAGCTGCCTGGACTCCTTGTTTGGCACCTTGCAATAAATGCTGCCCTTTCCTTCACCACAGCTGGCGTTAGTAGTTTGGCTTTACTGCACACAGGTGAGCAGACCCAAGTTTGTTTGATAAGAAAGAAGCACTTGAATTGTGTTCCACCAGACTAGAAAATGGGGGAAGCTTATAAAGACAAAAAACCGCACGGTGACATAAAGTTGTTTGTCAGGAATTAGAATTGGAGCCGGCAAGAAGTAAAGGTGCTTGTTAAGGAAGGATTGGTTGGGGTTTGAATGAATACAGTGTTGCGAGGGGCAGAGGGGATTCTGAAACTACAAGGTGGCAACTAGCAGCTGTTAGCAGATAATGTTTTCAAATGTAATGCTGGTGGTGTCCTTGAGTTTGATACCATTCAGAGAAAATTCAAGTTCTCAGGGACACAGGAACGTGTCTGAAACCACAACCACAAAGTCCACCCAGCTCCATTTTGGATGTCCGAACCACAGTTACTCCATTTCGATATTTAAGTGATCTTAAATGTGTCATCAAGAGGCAGTATGGACTGATACTGGATTGGACTGAGACCTCAGCTCAAATGTGCTCTCCCTTGAGAAGCAACTCAAGCTCCTTTAGCCTCATCCCCCCCTCTGTTAAATGGGGGGGATTATGCCCACCTCATTGGGTGGATGTGATGGTCCTCATGATGGCTAGCACTGAGTAGGCTCAATAAAGGAGAGCTAATGTCACCTGCCAGTGACATGGTAGGCTTTCAATATATAGCAGATCATGTTTCTTTTTGAGGCAGTGAACTCCTTGTCACTGGGGGTTCAAGGAAGGCTGGTCAAGCTATCCTACCTGTGAGATGCCATGAAGAGGTGTCTCCATTCAGTTCAAAGAGGAAAGGAAAGGCAAGGTGGAACAGTAGGGAGTACCAGGATCTATCTCCCCACTTGAAAATGAATTGCACAGGCAGAATCTGTCCGCTATAACTATTATGGAACCCTGGAGTCTATTGAAGGCTGCCGAATTCCAGAGGAAGCCTTGGATGGTAAATTATGGTTAATTTCGGTCAATTTCAACTCTGAGCTCTGTAGCCACTACCTATTCCCCCACCCCACTCCGATGGCAGCCAGTCAGTGGTGCATGAGTTCCTGGAGTAGCTTGCACACAGACATTGAGGGCAAGAATGGGCGTTAAGGACCCTGTCCTTCAGATATTGGAGGTCTGTGTTCTGACCCCTGGTTGTTGCTTCTAATCACAGAGGTGCAGATGCAGAAGTGAGCGGCCCTGGTTTCACTCCCGCTGAGGGCCAGCTGCATTAACGCTCGCCTTGTCTGGCTATATGGTAGTCCACAGTGCTGATAGCACAGTCTGTCCAGCAACCTTTTCCAGCCATGTCTTTCAACGTCCCTTCTACCTCTGGATGATGCCACCAGCTGAGCATGAGAAGGAATTGGAAACGCCTGTGGAATGTCGTGTTCGTTAGCCTACTGTCAGGGGCCCTTTGCTGCCAGGGGCATGGCATCTATGACCGTAAATGAACCAGATATCCAAAAATATGGCAGAGCTTTGTCTCAAGTGCTGCTATGGTGTGGCCCAAATCTGCCACTTGCACAGAATGGCAATTCCAGTTAGGGGGTTAAGGGTCAAAGGCCATTAGAAGCCATAAGTAGGGACTTCCCTGGTGGCATAGTGGTTAAGAATCCGCCTGCCAATGCAGGGGACACGGGTTTGAGCCCTGGTCCAGGAAGATCCCACATGCTGAGATGCAACTAAGCCCACGAGCCACAACTACTGAGCCTGTGTGCCACAACTACTGAAGCCTGTGTGCCTAGAGCCCGTGCTCCGCAACAAGAGAAACCACCACAATGAGAAGCCCGCTTACCGCAATGAAGAGTAGCCCCCGCTCTCCACAACTAGAGAAAGCCTGCGCACAGCAACGAAGACAAAAATAAATAAACAAATAAATTTATTTTAAAAAAAAAAAAAAAAAAAGGAAGAAGAAGAGGCCGTAAGTAGCCATGAGATGGCAGCAGAGGACACATGTTGTCTATTTGCCAGAAAAGGGCAAGGCTCACCCTTAGAGCTGTAAGGGTCCCCGTTTACCTTCAGAAAGACAGATGAACTACTGACAGTACCACATCCTGATAGCCATTCCAGTCCCCTTGGCACACAGATGTAAACCTTCCACCCAGTGGACTCCATCAGTTTTTAGTTGGGATGAGCCTTCCATAAACCAGACCCAAGCATCGTCAGGGCTTCCTGGGAGACATCTCCAGGTAGCCAAAACTTGGCCCTGAGAGTAACCAAGGGGGATACAATGGATCCTGAAGGATATGGCCTCAACCTTTTTGTGTGAAGAGCACTCATCTGTGGGACCAGGCTTGATGCTCTGGAATGTTCCATTTTCATTTTTTATGAGAAATCTCTTTGCCTTTCCAACTCTGCCTTTAACATCTGAGGAGACCAATGCCGAATGGGGATCCCTGGATACAATGATATCTGGCTGTCCTTTCTAAGGCTCTTGGTCTCCACAGGTGCCCAGGAGCAGGGCAGGAGCCGTTTTTTTTAAGTGGGGTATTGCTGGGAACTGTGTCTCCAAGAAGCCAGTACCCCAGGGGCAGACTGGGCAGAGACTACCTTCGGCAGCAAAACTCGCAGTATCAGAGAGCCAGTTTTCACCAAATCCTTGGGGTTTACGGGGCCCCAGCGTAGGTAGCTTGTGGGAACTCGAGCACACCTGCTACCCAGGTCCCCAGGAATAGTTGGCAGACTTTCTGGTCACTCTGTACACAAGGCTCAACAAAATACCTGGATGAAGTCCACATTGTCTCCTGTTCCCAAACTGCCCCACTGAGTCAGGGCTCCCTACTTGGGTTGTGAGGTCTTTAGGGTAACTTTTTCTTCACTGTCTCAGGAATCAATCTTTAAGCCTCAGTTCCCGGGACTCCCAAGAATTGACTTGGTGGCTGATGCCTGATATCCTCAGGACTGCTAAGTGCCCCCTCCACCCTCCTTCGACATTAGCCAGTCTATTCCGAAGCTGCCACCATCTGCCCTTCATGGGAGCCACTCAGCAGGAAGGCATCCACGTAGTCATATCCTGAAGGGAGAAAGCCTTGTCCAGTTACTTGGCTCACCCACTGACAACAAATACGAGGACAGTACATATGTTTTGGGCATCCAAGTGATCTTCCAAGCAAACTGACCTTTGACACTTGGTACCAAAGAGACTGAGAAAAAGGCATTAGCCATGTCCAAGGCAGAATACTGACAGATGTATAATATTTAGCTACAAGTAGACAAAGTTGACAGGCTGGGGCTGTAGAGGCAACACCTGAATTTTGTTGGCTATAATTGACTGTGGAAACGTTCATTTTGGACTTCATGTGAGGAAGAAATGACCTTCCAGTGTGTTAAGTCCCCGAGATTTGGGGCTTTATTTGTAACAGCGACTGCATTACCCATTTTATACACTCTGCTACGTCACAGGCTCTAGGACTTTTAAGAGACACATGAGCTGTCTGAGCTTTATTTAGGAACATCAGTAAATATTTGTCAAATTAATTGAATGAATGGATTTAAACTGATGGCATTGAACTATATCATCTCTCACATATACTCCTCCTCTTCCATTCAGAGACTCAAAGTTTATTTGAACGTTGGGCCAGTTTGGACACTGGGCCAATTATTGACCTTTTTAACAACAATATCACTGTCTGCAGGAAGGATTTAAGAAATGCCTGAGAAGTGCATTGGGGTAAGGGGTCTAAGTGCTTTGAGTGTAACGGCTAAGAAATACATGAGCACAAAAAATACCTTGCTGTGTGTCTAGTTGCAAATATACGCAGGTTTCCGAGCTCCACAGCAATGGCAATTTATAATCAGCATAAAGAAACCCTTCGAAGGACTTTTTTCTGCTTGGAGAGCTCAAGTCTGAGGCCATCCTGGAGGCAGCTGGGGAGTCTTGTGTCTGTTCTTTAACAATATATATTTTATATTCCCCTGAAGTCATGTATCCATCAATGTTTTAGAAATCAGATTTGGAGAAGACTTCAGACCTGCTAAAGATAGTGACCATTTTATGCAAAGGCATATATCCCCATCCTTCTCCAGCCTTTGAATCATTCACCCTGCACCCACACCTCCCAGGAGAATCTGTTCTCTTTCTGCCTCTCCTTCCTTTCTCAGCCCCCCAGGCTGTGAACTGAAGTCTTACCAGGATTTTCTATGTGCAGTTCTATCTCCTGAATTTTTTTTCAAGAATCCTGCACTCATTTGCTGTCAGGCTTAATCTGGGGTTGTGGTACCACAAAAAGCTGGAAAAAAAACTCTTTTTCTATCAGAGGAGAAAGAATACTGTAACTGGAGTAGGAGATCTGGGTGCAGCTGAAAGGATGGCGTTCTGAGACTTTAGGGAAGTCCCGTAAGTCACTTTTCTCATCTTTATTTTAAGCATAAAAGCCACTCCTTACAGCGTTGTTGTAAAAATCTAATGTAATAATATACAGTGAAAGCATAACAATGACATGGTGCTATGTGGATGTGTAGTCTGGTTATCACTCAAGTAGAAAAGAGATGCAAATATTCAAAAAGGAAGAAAAAAACCTCCTCATATCCCAGTGTGGTCTTCCAGGATAAGATCACCACAAGGCGGTGATATGGAGTCACCAATGCTTCTGAAAACTGGTAACAGGAGGCTTCCGATCATACTGAGGACAAAGATCTAAACTAGCCTAAACATAGCCCGTAACCATGAGCATCTGTTGTAAAAGTTGGTTGTTATAAGTTGGAGTCTAAGACAAATTCAACCATTGAATTCATTCAAGTGATTGTTTTTTTTGTTTCTTTTGTTTTTTTGCGGTACGCGGGCCTCTCACTGTTGTGGCCTCTCCTGTTGCGGAGCACAGGCTCCAGACGCGCAGGCTCAGCGGCCATGGCTCACGGGCTTTGTTGCTGCGCAGCATGTGGGATCTTCTCGGACCAGGGATCGAACCCGTATCCCCTGCGTTGGCAGCTGGATTCTCAACCAGTGCACCACCAGGGAAGTCCTGTGAGGTTATATCTCATTGTGGTTTTGATTTCATTTCCCTGATGATTAGTGATGTTGAACATCTTTTCATGTGCCTGTTGGCCATCTGTATGTCCTCTTTGGAAAAATGTCTATTCAGTTCTTCTGTCCATTTTTTAATCGAGTTGTTTTCATGTTGAGTTGTATGAGCTGTTTATATACGTTGGATGTTAACCCCTTATTGGTCATATCATTTGCGAATATCTTCTCTCATTCAGTAGGTTGTCTTTTCATTTTGTTTGGTTTCCTTTGCTGTGCCAAAGTTTTTAAGATTAATTACATCCCAATTATTTATTTTTGCTTTTGTTTCCTTTGCTTTAGGAGACGGATCCAAAAAAAATATTGTTGCGATTTATGTCAAAGAGTGTTCTGCCTATGTTTTCCTCTAGGAGTTTTATAGTATCCGGTCTTACATTTAGGTCTTTAATTCATTTTGAGTTTACTTTTGTATATGATGTTAGAGAATGTTCTAATTTCATTTTTTTACAAGTAGCTGTCCAGTTTTCCCAGCACCACTTATTGAAGTGTAATCTTAAAAGTAAGGAAACATAAAATAGAAGAAAAATAGATATGCCTCCCTATAGCTGTAGCCTTGTCTAAATTCCCCAGGACCATAGCACCCACTGACTTAAAGCAGCCCATATTGGGCATAGATGCAACATAATGAATAACAAATTAAAATTAAAATAGCTTTTGTCACTTATAACTTTGCTTGATAGAATTGGACCCAATGACCCCCCCCATTAAAATAGTTGATATGGGGCTCAATGTAAGTTAAAACAAGACCTTCAGAGATGAAAACTTATTATATAAAACCTAATTAATGAAAGGATGATTATCCCTACTTCTCCATTGGACAGCCCAAGTTTGCCTGCTCTTAAATCTGGAAAAAATAAAGGGCACCTCCTTGTGGATTACTACAACTTTAGTGCTGTGTTGCCATCTACCAAGGCCCTCATACCCAATATCCAGTATTATTAAAATTACTATACTCCATGCCTAAAGGGAAGTCTAGTAGAGGTTGCTACTGTCTGAGCCATTGTAGAGATCAGTGGAGATTATGGCGTTCCCCAGGAGACTCCTGCCTCATATCAGTCAATCGCCTCGGGCCCCTGGGTAGAGGACCATCCTCTCCTCAGTGCCTCTTCCTGCTGCCACCTCCTGCTTACCCACACAATCTCCTGCCTTGCGTTTCCCATGCAACCACCATAACCAGTCCTTCCCCTTAATTACACATGATACCACTAATCTTTACATATACTGTACTCACTTATTCGTTTGTATCCTCTAACAGCATAACTGCCAGGCCTACCACCTTGAACCAAGGTACGTACACAAAGACATTATTGTCAAACTCTTAATGATTTCCAACTCCACCAAGGTACTGTTAGAAACCTCCCCAAATTCCAGATCTATTTTCTTGGATTACATCATATAAATTGAAAACCTGTTTATGGACTGGCCTACAAGAAATCCATACACCTCTACTTGTGTTCCTCTATTTTACTTTCATAACAAAATGTTTTCTTTGCTGTTTGGGGCAACTTATGCCCTACTCCCTAAAAATCTCCATGATCATCACACCAAGATTTCCTTATATGATGTTAAAACATAAGAGGATAGATTGAATTAATTTTTTAAAATATTCTGCATTTTATGATGCTTCCACATTTTGCAGGGCCTTGTAAACTTGAGGAGAGACTGCCCCTCCCAGGGTAGTTAATTCCTAATGATAGCAAACAACTTAATTGGGAGCATACCTCTCATTTGCAAGTTAAGCACCTCCTTTATTCAGCACTCATACATCAGGCTGATATTTTCCCTGCCCTAAATCCATCCAGGGCCTTGTACAAGATAGCTAGGGAGACCCCTGTACCCAGATCCCACTGGATCTATTCAAATGGCCAATCTAAAGCTCATTACCAGATGCTTCTCCATGTGGCCTGGCATGGTACGGCACGCCCCCTTCTCATGGAAAATGTAAGTTATAAATTCTTTTTTCAATAGCTTTATACTCTCCATATAGTCACTTAGTAAATTCCTTAAATTAAAATACCAAAGGTACATTTTGAGACAGTGGTCCTATACAACCCTTGCCTTCCATGAGTTATAAGAAATTTCCAATAAATTCTCAATTTTGTTTCTGTTGTTTTCAGTTTTTTATTATTACAATCAGAATTAATCTTGATAAATACAAAATCCAATTCAATCCAATAAACATTTGCTAAGTGCTTTCTAAGCTTCATTCTTGAGCTCTGGGCTAGGGATGTCACTAGCCAGGGTGATGATGGTGGCAAGCCCATGAATGAACCAAAACAAGGTGACACCTCAACTGTAATAATGGTGAAGTCTGTAAAAATTTATGAGAACCCAGATGAAGGAACAGTGAATTCTGTTGAAGGCACAGGGAGTCCGGCAGAGAGAGAATTTGCCAGGTAGATATGGGTGGAATGGAATTTCAGGCAAAGATAACAGTTTGGCAGAGGCAATGAGTCCTGAAACAGGACATGTGGGGAGAAGAGTGGACAGTAAGGTATACCGGGAGCCCGGGGACACATGTAGGATGTGGTGGGTATTGACCTTGAAGTTGGCTAGGATTAAGATGGGAAAGACCTCATATGTCAGACTGAGAAATTTGGACCTTTTCTGTAAACAGCTGAAAAGCATCAGAGGCCTGAGGCTGGGATGTGATGAGACGTCGCCACTACAGCAATCCTCAGAGAGTGAGCTGTCAACTGAGCCGGCAGTCTTGAAGCTGGGAGCCAAATCACTTTCACCTTGCATTCCACACCGTGACTAATACTGTGCTTTACATAGAGCGGTTACTGAGTAATCATTGAATAAATGCTGTTCTTTTCTCTCCAGCCGTTGAGTTCTCTTAACCAGTTGAAGGCTCTTGAGAAATTCTCCCTGCCTTTGGCTAGGTCAGATGTCTCCACCCTGGGCATTCCAGCCTTCCCTCCAACATTTCAATCACCCCTACATTGTTGTGACTGGTATCCTTATCTTGCCCCCCTAATTCCATCTTCTTGAGGATCATGTCATTCTTGACTGCATTTCATTCAATGACAGAGTGAGCCTGGGACATGCAGTGCTTCATGAGTGCTCTCTGGATGAATGGAAGAATGAATGAATGACAGAAGAATGACAGATTGAGTGACAGAACGAATGTAGTCTGGGTAGAGGCCAGCGCTGCTCTTCCTGGAGACAACAGTCTCTTATCTCCCTGCCATCCTGTCTTCTCCTTATAGCCCATAGCAGGCAAGAGTGCTTTGCTCTTTGGGCGTGGGTACCGTTTGCCCCGGTGCCATCACAGGCCTTTTCAGAGCTGTTTTCTGATGTCTTTCATCTAAACCTCTTCATCTTTTCATGTGACAGAAGCAGCAAAACATGCCCACGTGCACAGTGACTCACAGCATTAATGCAAAGGGCAACTTGTCTTATCTCTTTTCCAGATTCCCAGGATGGCAACTGACGCTCTTTCTAGAAAAAGAGACTGAGGGTGAGAGACACAGGTTAGAGACTGATAATTCCAAAGGAAGACTCTCTGAGGCCTTCTGCCCCAAGATGCAGAGGTGGCAGGCATGCATATGTATGTGTACCCATATGTGATGTATCTGCACGAGAGTGTGTGGGTGTATGTGTATGTGTGTGTGCATATGTGTAGAGGTGCACAGCAATTTGTGTGCTTTGGAAATTTTATCCAAAAGAAGCAGACTTCTTTAAAGAATGAATTAGATGTTTTAGAGTGATTTCCTTTAAAGAAAAAGAAAGATATGAAAAACTTAGAAATAATCAATGAACTTAACTTGTACGGAGAGTTTATTATAAAACACTAAAAAAATTTTTTTACACACTACTATATTTAAAACGGATAACCAACAAGGACCTACTGTACAGCCCAGGGAATTCTGCTCAATATTCTGTAACAACCTAAATGGGAAAAGAATTTGAAAAAGAATAGGTACATGTATATGTATAACTTTTGAAAACTTTTTATTTTATATCGGAGTACAGGTGATTAACAATGTTGTCTTAGTTTCAGATGTACGACAGTGATTCAACTATACATATACATATATCTATTCTTTTTCAAATTCTTTTCCCAATTAAGTTGTTACAGAATGTTGAGCAGAGTTCCCTGGGCTATATAGTAGGTCCTTGCTGGTTATCCATTTTAAATATAGCAGTGTGTACGTGCATGAATCACTTTGCTGTACATCTGAAACTAACACAACAATCAACTATACTCCAATAGAAAATAAAAAGTTTTTAAAAAGTATATATAAGGCTTTGAAACAGCTGTACTACTCGAGAAAAAATCCTTCTAAAACCTTTAATTATTATGAGTTCGATCTATTCAAGACTGTTGATATTCTACCATTTTAACCTACCCCAAACAGCAATTTCATTTGGTTTAACTGAACTCAAAAACCATGGGTTACCTTTTAGATGGATTCAGAATCAAAACCAAGCATTGCACATGGCTTTGAAAAAAATAGTTTCCACGTTATGAGGTGTGACACAGGGCACTCCTTTAAGATAAATAAAAGTGAATATATTTTCCTTTTGCAGCCATACAGAATGCTGCACTGTCAACTCTTCGCTGACTCTTATTGTTCTAAAGTAAAACTTTAGTGTATGTATCATTTGATTTGCTGCACAGGAATACTTAAATCCCATGAATAATGAGCAGTTTAAATTTGTAGTGTAAATACTCTTCTGTAGGTCTATGATGAATGCTTCGTGTCAGGCTAGTTATATTTTAGCTGACGTTTACTTGGCCAATTTCCTCATTTTCTGACAATGAATAAGTTTTTAATGCACAAAATTTAACCAAAAAATTAATATTGCTTTGACACAGTGACGAAGCATTTTGTCGGTATATGAGGTTATTTTTGAAGGAGGGACTAATTTGTGAGCAAATTTGACCTGATAAAATGTACAGTTAAGACTCACCACAGTACAAAATCGCACCCACTGATAAACCTCTGATGACTGCATCCACAGGGGCCAGCCCTCTAGGTCAAGGAACCATGTAGTAGTAACATGCATGAGAGTAAAATCAGCTTTTTTTTTTTTTTTTGCGGTACGCGGGCCTCTCACTGTTGTGGCCTCTCCCGCTGCGGAACACAGGCTCCGGTCGCGCAGGCTCAGCGGCCATGGCTCACGGGCCCAGCCGTTCCGCGGCATGTGGGATCTTCCCAGACCAGGGCACGAACCCGTGTCCCCTGCATCGGCAGGCGGACTCTCAACCACTGCGCCACCAGGGAAGCCCTAAAATCAGCTTTTGAACTTCAAAATTATCAGAGACCAGACTGCCTAAGACATGTGTTCAACCACTTGTGTTCAGACTTTCTATGGAACCCCCAAAGAAAACCTGCTATCCATCATTTAAATCTTTGATGAAAAGAATGACATAACCCCAATCTAATCACGAGAAGCACACCAGACAAATTCCGAACGGGGCACATTCTCAAAGCCCCTGAGCAGTACTCCTGAAAACTGACGAGGTCATCAAAAACAAGGAACATCTGAGAAACCGTCACAACCAAGAGAGGCCTAAAGAGTCACGTCTATTAAATGTCACGTGGAATCTTGGATGGGTTCCTGGACAAAAAAAAGACCATTAGGAGTTGAAAACATGTTCACACCAAAACCTGCACACAGATGTTTATAGCAGCTTTTTTCATAGTTGCCAAAATGTTGGAGCAACTGAGATGTCCTCCAAGAAGTGAATGGATAAATAAGCTGTGTTACAAACAGACAATGGAATATTATTCACTGCTTAAAAGAAATGAGCTATCAAGCCAGAAAAAGACACAGAGGAACCTTAGGATCATATTACTGAGTGAAAGAAGCCAATCTGAAAAGAATAAATTCTGCACGATTCCAACTCCATGACCTTTGTGAAAGGCAGAACTATGGAGACAGTAAAAAGATGGGATATATCCAGGAGTTGTTGGGAGGGAGGGTTGAATAGGTGGATCACAGAGGATTTTTAGGGCAGTGAAAATACTATGTATGATACTATAATTGTGAAAACATGTCATTATATCTTCATCAAAATCCATGGATTGTACGACACCAAGAGTGAGCTACTATGAAAACTATGGACTTGCAGTAGTTATGATGTATCGAAGAAGGTTCATCACCTGTAACGACTGTACCACTCTAGTGGAAAATATTGACAGCCTGGGCAGCTGTGCTTGTGAAAGACAGGGTTGATATGGGAATTTTCTGTACTTTCCACTCAATTTTTCTGGGAACCAAAACTACTCTTAAAAATAAAGCCTATTGATCATTTTTAAAAAGAACATTAGGTAAAAAGTAAGGAGGGCTGAACAAAATATGGACTTTAGTAAAAACATAGCAATATTTGTTCAATAGTTTTATAAATGTAACATTATAATGCAAAAAGTCAATGATAGGGGAACCTGGGTGAGATGTAGGGCAAAGGAACTGTCTTTGCAAACATTTTTTAAAGGTAATACTGTTCTAATATTTTTAAATATATATATTAAAGAGAGAGAAGTTTACAATTTATCAAAGTGTGGGTACATTACTTTGTTTTTAATAAAAATATTAGAAGTGGCCTCCATTTCGTCTTTCTCTAATTCTATGTCACCTGTACCACAAGGATCCAGAGTCAGTTCTCCAGGAGTCAGGGAACCCCTCAGTCCTGGTAGTATGGGGAGATGGGGAGAACCTGTAGTGGGCAGCCTTGCTGGGGCTCCAAACCTGCTTCGGTCCCCCAGTGCACTGTAGTGCAAGTGTATCATTTTCTCAGTATATCAAGCTGTGAGTTAATGTGTGGATACATCCTTACCACAATGCTGGCACGCTGTAAGCACTCACTGGAGGAATGACAGTCTATTTCTCTCCATGAACATCCATAAAAAGAGGGACATGGGGAAGGATCAGGGGACAAATGGCACCAACAGATAGATGATATTTGATCTGGATCTTGAAGGATGAGCCAATGTGTTCCTGGCAAAGTAGGACTGGAAGGGCATTCCAAGTAAAGGGAACAGCAGGAGAAAAAGCAGGAAGGGGACAAGCTCACCAAGTATTTAGGGCACTGTGGGTGAGGGGTTTAGTGTGGCCAGATTGGACTCTGTGTGTGTGTGTGTGTGTGTGTGTGTGTGTGTGCGTGTGTGTGTCTAGAAATGAGTTTGAAATAACAGGCTGAGCTAACAGGGAGAGGGCTCCACAGCCTGGTCTAATATTGTGTCCCCTGTTTGGAAAAGAAAGGTCAAGGCAGAAGTTGGGAAGGGATCACAGGAAGGCCAAAGGTCCATGGGAAGCCAGTGGGGGAAGTTCCATGTTCCCTGCCAAAGCTTAGAGCCACTTCTCAGAAAAGATCCTGGAGTCCACATGTTTCCTTCTAAATTTGCTTTGTGTCCTGACCTACAGTCTTTATCCGGAAAGAATCTGGCTGCCACTTGAGGATCAAGATGATTTTCTTGTTTTCCAGGAGACCACCTTGGTCTATATCTCCTTGTGGAACAAAGCAGCTTTGTCTTGCTTGGGTCCAAATAATACCTCAAAATACCACAATGTGAGTGCCTGTTTGTGCAGGTCATGGTTCAATAACGTGTTTGTCAGAACAGTGGGAATGGATCTCCAGGTAAGTCAATTTTACATGAGGCATGGAGTTTGGGGAAATAGCCTACTTTGATGGAATTCATGAAGAAACCCATTGAACCACTGAATGAACCAGTCAACATCCACAACTCTGTGACCTTGGATTCTTGAACAGGTAGAACTTGGATGGAATCCAACCACCGTTACAACTTTTTGTATCTTTTGTTTTAGAAAATTTCAATTAGAAGCCAGTTCCATGTACACACAGCTGCATGTTGGGAATCTCTTAAAAATTCATGAAATGTCCATTAAAAAAAAAAATGTGTATGGGACTTCCCTGGTGGCGCAGTGGTTGAGAGTCCGCCTGCCAATGCAGGGGACGCGGGTTCGTGCCCCGGTCTGGGAAGATCCCACATGCCGCAGAGTGGCTGGGTCCGTGAGCCATGGCCACTGAGCTGTGCTCCGCAACGGGAGAGGCCACAGCAGTGAGAGGCCCGTGTACCAACAAAACAGAACAAAACAAAATGTGTATGTGAAAAAATTTCATTAGTTCTGAAGATACTGACCTCCATGCCAACATGTTTTCAGTCACCTGGCACTGAGTGTTGACATTTAGGTATCAGGAACTACACAGTTTGCCTCAGTCCCCACCACTCCTTATTGTTCCTGTCCCAAAGGCAAAGGTCACTTGCCCTTTATTATTTATTATTATTATAGCTCTTGTGCTACTGTTTTCCTTACAGCTGAGTCAAGAAGAAAATGAAGAGTTTCTTATGCCCAAACATCATCAAAAGTAAAGTAACAAAATATAGTGAGGTCCACATCTTTGTGGAAGTGAGTTCTTTTCATATGCTCAACATGGAAACAAAATATATCTGTTTTTAAAGAATACAACTGAAGGCCATCTTATGAACCAAATCTGTTCTGCTTCACTTGATGTTAATAGCTCAGTCTCCTACATAATTTAGTATGAAACCCTAAATGAGGTACTGTTATTGTCAGCTATCAACAGATGAACACATGGAGGGTCAGAGAAGTCAGGATCACAGCTAAATAAATGCTGTATCCAGGGTTCCACGAGGTTATCCTGCTACTAGACTCTGCCTAGAGAAGGCTCACCAGAGTGAGGTCCCCACCCGTGACCAAAAGGTGAATACTTTGAACAAAAACCCAGATCAGGAATTTCCTCTTTACCAGCCTCTCAAGACCTGAGGATTCCTCTGCCCACACAGTAACTTCAGGTGCTTCAGAGAAAACAGGATTTCAGACACTGAGATGGCTTCCCCAGGTCAGTCCCTCATTCACCGAATGTTTACAGAGTGCTGGGTAAGAAGAGATCAGACAGTGGGGCCCAGGAGTCCAGGCTTTAAACTCTAGGCTCCGCATCCCCCTAGTCCTGTGAACTTGGACCAGCCCTGAATATCTCCAAGCTCCAATATTCCATCTGTAAAATGGGATGAATTATATGTTACCATATCATGGAGGGGCTGTGATAAGAATTAAGGGAATGCTTTGAGTAAAACGGACCTATTGTTTATAACCTCCCCCACAGAGTTTTCTGTTGGGATTCTCATCCCTTCATGGAGGGTCTTTGCAAGGCTGAGCTGTCCTCAACTGGCTGCCAGGGGAAAGGGAAAGGGCTTGGAAGAACCAGGTCTAATGCCATGCACGTAATCTGCCTCCCACAGGATTACACCAACCACTTTCCCTGCAGGAACTGGCTCTCTCTGAAGGGGTGTGGCTGGGAGGAGTGTGAATAAAGCTACACAAGTATATGAGCTGTAAAAACCCTGCTGCCTGGGCTCTTATATAAAGGACTTTCACTGCCTTACTGCGGATGAGACAGCAGTAAGCCTTCAAGCTCCCTCTCACATCTGGATCGTACTGGACCTGCAAACTCAGAACAAGGTAAGAGCCTGGCTTTCTTAAGAGTTTCATTACCTGTCCCCCTTCCAGCTCCCATGAGGACCTCAGGTTCCTGGGGTCTGGATCCCCTCACGGACACGTGGGGACTGAGTCCCAATGCCGTGAGGAATGAGTGGATCTTTATCGAATATCCCTAGCTCCCATCCCAACTTCATTTCGGAAGCTCACGGTTTGTGACTGTCTCCCCTTTATCAGTCCTAAAGAGAGGCCATATGCCCAGGGTAGAATGAGATCAGACCTAGACCTGCCTCTTTTTAAACAGAATTCTGTATTCTTTTCAAATGGAGCACTGATAACATGAGTTATCATCATAAACTAAGCCAAACCAAATGAGTTGTTCATAATTGCTTTATTTCTTGCCAGTATTTTCTGAAAGGCAGAGTAAGGTGAAGGCAAGAGGTATGCAAAGAGGGAGGGGTGGCATAAAGGACCAGAGAGAGAAGTTCTGGCTGCCTGTCCCAGCTTTGTCACTTGCCCACGGTGGAACCTTGGGCAATTTATTTACCAGTCTGGACCTTAACTGTCACATCTGTTACCTGGTGGTGATGGATTTTTACCTACCAGGAAGGGCTCTTGTGCTAATTAACAAGGTGAGAATGAAATACAGGTCAAGTGCTCTGGCACGTAGCCAGTGTCATATAGAAATGCTAATTCTCTTCTTTGAAATGTGGTTTTTGTTACCCACCTGATAAAATCTATGCAGTTTAGTGTAGCAGTTAAGGTCACCCTATTTATTAAATGATTTATTTTTAAAAGCGTTGATTGAGGACTTTCTCTATGCTAAGCACAGTGCCTCAACAGTCTAAATGCTCTGATAGAAATTCACCTCTATTCCCCTGGTTCACTTTGCCCAGTCAATTCGGATGACCTACTCCTCCTTCATGTCTTTCCTTAGGCTCTTACTGAACCCCAGATACCCCTCCTCACAAACCCACCCATCTCAGAATGTCCAAGCCTCATGCACATTTAATCTTGTGTCAAGCATCACCTTTCATGTCACTTACCATGTCCTTTCTCATTGTGTGGTCATCTGAGTCCGTGTAGGACAGTGAGATAGAAATTCAGTCCACTGCAGCTGGAAGAGAGTTGACAATTATCTCATCCAGCATCTTGATTTCCAGATAAAGGATTTGAGACCCAGAGCGGGAGAGTGACTTGCCCAAGATCAAGTTGGGGACACAGTTGGGACAGACTCCTGATCAATGCTCTTTAGATTCCCCAAAGAGTTGCCTCTAAGTTTTTAAGATGTGAGACTTTCTTATTCACCTTGATAAATTCAACATCTAGTCTAGTGCACGGCCAGTAGTAGGTGCCCCATGAATGCTTACTGACTGGTGAATGAAGGAGTGAGGAGTAACTGAGTGGATGAGGGAGTGAGAGTTAATGAGGTTCAGAGGGTGGGGAAGAATGAATGAAGAGTAGGAAGTTTCTGACATTCAAGACTCAAGTCAAGCAGACATGCCAATACACAGGCTGCTTGTCTACTAAGTCCAGGAAATAGAAGGTTCCTTGATCCCACTCCAAAGCAGGCAGCCATGTGTCAGGCTGGAGGGAGGGTCATCTCGCAGCCTAGTACTGCTGGACTGCTGCCCAGCACTGACTCACTTGCCTTTTGTCAGACAGGTTCCCACCAAGCTGAAGCCATGAGGATCCACAGCCTCGCCCTGCTCTCCTTCCTCCTTCTGGCTGCTCCGATGCTCTTGGTGGAGGCCAAAAAGGAAGGGAGGAATAGACAGGGCAGCAAAGTCAGCACAGATAAACTGCATACTCTAGGCGGGCCCCAGACTGAACCAAGCAGCCAGCCACCCAAGCGCCTGACCAAAGGCAAGTTCATCACCCAAGACCATGCCGACTGCAAATGGGTGGTGACCAAGCAGGAGGAGGGCATTGCCCTGAAGGTCGCGTGTACCCGACAGGACAACGAGTTTTCCTGTTTCTTCACCGGCAATCCAACCTCATGCCTAGAATCAGACAAAAAGAATGCCTACTGGAAACAAATTGGCCGGAATCTGCGTTCGCAGAAGGTCATCTGTGGTGATGCCAAGAGCATCCTGAAGACCAGGGTGTGCAGAAAGAAGTTTCCAGAATCCAACCTCAAGCTGGTTAACTCCACTCTGATTAGGATCCAGAAACCCAGCCAGGAGTTAATGGAGCCCTCTCCCAAGGAGCAGAGCAAGGTCAAAGTGACCACCCCCATCAGCCCAGCAAAGACCCAGACCATGAACACCAAAGATCCTGAGTGTCTGGAAGACCCAGACTTGGTAAACCAGAGGAAGACGGCCCTGGAGTACTGTGGGGAGTCCTGGAGCTCTTTCTGCAAATTCTTCATGTCCATGGTACAGGGCAGTTCATGCTAATGAGGTCAAAAGAGAACAGAATCCATTAGGAGGTGTCACGTCAAAGCCCTTCCATATGCTGTAAAGATCTCCCAGTTCCCTGTAAGATGAACATTTGTGCTGTAGGAGTGCAATGGATTATTTAAACAGATTTTATAATTTTTGTTTCTGTATTTTGGAATTTGTTTTATATTCATTTCCTTACATGTGATTTTAAGAGGCTGTGGACCTCTCTATGTTTCCATGGCCCACAAAGCTATGTTTCTATGAGCAGTAAGGACCAGTCTTTGAGCTGAATGAGTCAGAGTGATGATTTCAGTGCAATGCTCTTTCTGCCCAATTACCAAATGTAATAAAGCTCTGTGCGTTTTTCAGGAATATGTTCAACCATTGTTTGGTTTCTCTATGTTGGTTCCAATGAACTCATAAACTGGTCCTCATATACCAGTAGAAAAAAATCCTGTTCACCCCTCATCCCAAATCATCCCATAAGGTGGCCCATTCCTGAATCCCTATCTTCATACTTTCATGCTTCGGTCTGTGGTATTTGATACTTACTGAACTGATTTCAAGTGGGACACCTGGAACATAATGTGATGAAGACACCTGTCAGGGGCTCACAGATGGTAAGAGGGGAGGCAGGATTTGAACCCAGGCTAGAGGAACACCCTCCACTGATTCAAGTCCGGGCTGCCCATGACCACTTGCCATATGTGGGACTCCTGACCTCGGGGAGCTCATTTCAGGCCTGGGGGAGATGGGTCTAGGTAAGTACAGTGCCCTGAGATGAAGACTCCAACACAAGGGGGAAAGGCAGGGCGGAAAACCAGAGAGAAGAGGCAGAAACTTCTGGAAGATCTCAGGTTGAGCTTCACAGAAGAGGTAATACTGGGGTTGGAATTTGGAGAGAGTATCTTTAGGTAGGAAATGGGCAGAATGGAGGCACATTAGGCAGATGACACAGGTATGAAAGCAAAGAGATGAGAAAAATCCTAAAAGATGGGAAAGGCCACATGGGTAGAAGGTGGTGGGATGCAGGGGTGACATTGCTGTTAGTCATTTACATGTTAGTCTGAAAGATCTCAAGGGGTTTGAATTTAAGACCTGGGGAGAGAGAAGGATGTAGCCCCAGTGTCGTGCCACAATTCCACAAAGAACAAAAAGTGAGGAAGAGAAGTTGGTAAAAGTACTGTTCTCTGGAGTCTTTATAGAGTTGATATCAGGGAGGAATGGCAGATGGAGTGGAAGAGGGGCCTCCTACACTCACCAGCCTACCAGAACCTACATGGAGGGTTGTCAATTACCACCCAGAGTGTGACAGCCTCAGAGTACGTTTGGATATCGTCCTCAACATCATCAACACTAATAGTTCTTTCTCACTCGCTGGGCACCAGGCACTGTGCTAAGAACTTTCCATGGAGTATGAGTGCATTCATTCACTCACTCATTCACCCAGCACATAATTCATTGTACATCAACTCTGCCAGCCCCTGTCCTAGGGGCTGGAGAGACAGTAGTGCACCAGGGATGAATGCTCTGCCTCCATGGAGCTACCAGTGGGGAAATAGACCAAAAACTCACAAATATACAAGTGACAGAGAGGAAAAGTCAAGGAGGAGAAAGGGGTGAAAGCGATGGATGGTCACCCGCCTTAGATGAGATGGTCAAGGGAGGCCTCTCGGTGGAGGTGACTTTTGAGGTCAGACCCAAATGCAGTGAGGAATCAAGCCAGGTGACTATGTGGAGTAAGAATGTTCTAAACAGTCAGTGCAAATGTTCTGAAATTAATTAATGAGTTATGAGCTCCTACTATGTACCAGGTATGGTTCTAGGGGATGAAAATAACAACAAACAAAAAAATTTCTATCTTAGTGGTGCTTATATTCCAACGACTGGATTCTGCTTGGTGTGTTCAGAAACATTAAAGATGGCAGTGTCATTGCAGGGCAGGACCCAGGACCTGACCTGTGAACCTGACTCCCACTCTCAAGAGAACTGAACCAACACCCCAGATCCTCCCTAAGCTCCCTCTAGCCACACCACGGGAAGGACATTTCCCTTGAAGGTCTACACAGATTGTCAACCCTGTGGCCACTGCCCCCTCACTCACACATCTCAGTTCTACTCACACATCTCCTGAGATAGGAAAAGACGGTTAAACAGTTCCAGGGGTCATTAAATAATAACTCTGGTCTGGTCTGGGTGACATAAACATTGGAGAACCGATTAGACCAGACCAAAAGCCATCTTATATTCCATTCCAGGCCCTGAAGTTGATGGTTCTTCTGGTTCACTCCTGGCCTTTGGCCACTGGCAGAGCTGGGAGGAGGTGTGTCCAATGTGGTGGAGTCAGCTGGACCTGGGCTAGAGGTTTGCCTCTGACATCTCCCAACTAAGGTTTCTGAGCCAACTATTTAACCTTCTGGGATCCAATAAGTTCATCTCAACAATGAGAATCATTTGGATGCCGATAACACTGCTGGAAAAAGGAAGAAGAAAGAAAGAAAAAAGGAGGGAAGGAAGGGCAACAACGGGGAGCAGAATAATAATAATAAAAGTTTATTGATAGTAT
This sequence comes from Monodon monoceros, assembly GCF_005190385.1. Taxonomy (NCBI): domain Eukaryota; kingdom Metazoa; phylum Chordata; class Mammalia; order Artiodactyla; family Monodontidae; genus Monodon; species Monodon monoceros. The sequence continues at coordinate 94,141,966 of NW_021703777.1, forward strand.
TATTGGATTGCTTAAACCAAAGCAATCCAGAAGCTGCTCTATCTTCAGACTTTGCAATTACCCAGGTTAATGAATCACCTTACCGTTAAACTTTTCCTAACGGGGATAATGAAATCAGCTTTAGAGCTGTTGTAAGACGTTCATTGGTCAATAAATCTAAAGCGCCCAGTGCCCCATGTCTTACACAATGGGTATTCTACACATCTGACCGTCTAAAGTCCATGGCACAAGAATGGCTTGTGGATGTAGCTCAGAACTTCCTTATGTAAATTCTTCAAAGTGGAAGTTTTCTTTTTTCTAACACAATAAGCAAAGGGTAGCAACCATTATTTATCAGTTGTATGTGACTGCGGCTTTGCCCCGTTCTCTCTCTCTTTTATTTTAGAGATATCTTGATTTATTAATGATAATTGAAAAATACAATAAAAACACATTGTAACAAGGAAATACCCCAGAAAAAAATTTAAATCAAAGATAGAAGAAGAAAAGAGAGAGTATATAAGGAAATAAGATCAGTCTAGAACCTTGCTACTCAAGGTGTGGTCCCAGACCAGAAGTATTGACATCTCTTGGTACCTTGTCAGATATAAAGATTCTCAGGCCCCGTTCCAGATCTATTAAGTTGAAATCTGCATTTTAATAAGATCCCCAGGTGATTTGGGTGCACACTAAATTTGGAGAAATTTATAAGATCCAATACATTATTTAGGGTGCTTTTGGTTTCAAGTACGAGAAAACCATTTTCAAAGCAGCTTTAAATATAAGGATAGTTTGTGTTTTTTTTAACATCTTTATTGGAGTATAATTGCTTTACAATGGTGTGTTAGTTTCTGCTTCATAACAAAGTGAATCAGCTATACATATACATATATCACTAATTCTCCTCCCTCTTGCATTTCCCTCCCACCCTCCCTATCCCACCCCTCTAGGTGGTCACAAAGCACCAAGCTGATCTCCCTGTGCTATATGTCTGCTTCCCACTGTCTGTTTTACATTTGGTAGTGTATATATGTCCATGCCACTCTCTCACTTTGTCCCAGCTTACTCTTCCTGCTTCCCGTGTCCTCAAGTCCATTCTCTACACCTGCGTCTTTATTCCTGTCCTGCCCCTAGGTTCTTCAGAAACCTTTTTTTTTTTTAGATTCCATATATATGTGTTAGCATACGGTATTATTTTTCTTTTTCTGACTTACTTCACTCTGTATGACAGTCTCTAGGTCCATCCACCTCACTACAAACAACACAATTTTGTTTCTTTTTGTGGCCAAGTAATATTCCATTGTATATATGTGCCACATCTTCTTTACCCATTCATCTGTTGATGGACACTTAGGTTGCTTCCATCTCCCGGCTATTGTAAATAGTGCTGCAATGAGCATTGTGGTACATGACTCTTCTTGAATTATAGTTTTCTCAGGGTATATGCCCAGTAGTGGGATTGCTGGGTCATATGGTAGTTCTATTTTAAAGTTTTTAAGGAACCTCCATACTGTTCTCCATAGTGACTGTATCAATTTACATTCCCACCAACAGTGCAACAGGGTTCCCCTTTCTCCACACCCTCTCCAGCATTTATTGTTTGTAGATTTTTTGATGATGACTATTCTGACAGGTGTGAGGTGATATCTCATTGTAGTTTTGATTTGCATTTCTCTAATTATTAGTGATGATGAGCAACATTTCATGTGTTTGTTGGAAATCAGTATATCTTCTTTGGAGAAATGTCTATTTAGGTCTTCTGCCCATTTTTGGATTGGGTTGTTTGCTTTTTTGATATTGAGCTGCATGTGTTGCGTATAAATTTTGGAGATTAATCCCTTGTCAGTTGCTTCATTTGCAAATATTTTCTCCCATTCTGAGGGTTGTCTTTTCATCTTGTTTATGGTTTCCTTGGATGTTCAAAAGCTTTTAAGTCTCATTAGGTCCCATTTGTTTACTTTTGTTTTTATTTCCATTTCTCTAGGAGGTGGGTCAAAAAGGATCTTGCTGCAATTTATGTCCTAGAGTGTTCTGCCTATGTTTTCCTCTAAAAGTTTTATAGTGTCTGGCCTTACATTTAGGTCTTTAATCCATTTTGAGTTTATTTTTGTGTATGGTGTTAGGGAGTGGTCTAATTTCATTCTTTTACATGTAGCTGTCCAGCTTTCCCAGCACCACTTATTAAAGAGGCTGTCTTTTCTCCATTGTATATCCTTGCCTCCTTTATCAAAAATAAGGTGACCATATGTGTGTGAGTTTATCTCTGCGTTTTCTATATTGTTCCATTGATATATATTTCTGTTTTTGTGCCAGTACCATACTGTCTTGATTACTGTAGCTTTGTAGTATAGTCTGTAGTCCGGGAGCCTGATTCCTCCAGCTCCACTTCTCTTTCTCAAAATTGCTTTGGCTATTTGGGATCTTTTGTGTTTCCATACAGATTGTGAAATTTTTTGTTCTAGTTTTGTGAAAAATGCCATTGGTAATTTGATAGGGATTGCATTGAATCTGTAGATTGCTTTGGGTAGTATAGTCATTTTCACAGTAATGATTCTTCCAATCCAAAAACATGGTATATCTCTCCATCTGTTTGTATCATCTTTAATTTCTTTCATCAGTGTCTTATAGTTTTCTGCATACAGGTCTTTTGTCACCTTAGGTAGGTTTATTCCTAGATATTTTATTCTTTTTGTTACAATGGTGAATGGGAGTGTTTCCTTAATTTCTCTTTGAGATTTTTCATCATTAGTGTATAGGCATGCAAGAGATTTCTGTGCATTAATTTTGTATCCTGCTACTTTACCAAATTCATTGATTAGCTCTAGTAGTTTTCTGGTAGCATCTTTAGGATACTCTATGTACAATATCATGTCATCTGCATACAGTGAGAGCTTTACTTTTCTTTTCCGATTTGGATTCCTTTTATTTCTTTTTCTTGTCTGGTTTCTGTGGCTAAAATTTCCAAAACTTTGTTGAATGATAGTGGTGAGAGTGGGAAACCTTGTCTTGTTCCTGATCTTAGAGGAAATGGTTTTCAGTTTTTCACCCTTGAGAATGGTGTTGGCTGTGGGTTTGACATATATGGCCTTTATTATGTTGAGGTAAGTTCCCTCTATGCCAACATTCTGCAGGGTTTTTAATCATAAATAGGTGTTGAATTTTCTTGAAAGCTTTCTCTGCATCTATTGAGATGATCATATGTTTTTTCTCCTTCAGTTTGTTAATACGGTTTATCACGTTGATTGATATGCGTATATTGAAGAATCCTTGCATTCTGGGAACAAACCCATTTGATCACGGTGTATGATCCTTTTAATGTGCTGTTGCATCCTGTTTGCTAGCATTTTGTTGAGGATTTTTGCATCTCTGTTCATGAGTGATATTGGCCTATAGTTTTCTTTCTTTGTGACATCTTTGTCTGGTTTTGGTATCAGGGTGATGGTGGCCTCGTAGAATGAGTTTGGGAGTGTTCCTCCCTCTGCTATATTTTGGAAGAGTTTGAAAAGGATAGGAGTTAGCTCTTCTCTAAATGTTTGATAGAATTCGCCTGTGAAGCCATCTGGTCCTGGGCTTTTGTTTGTTGGAAGACTTTTAATCACAGTTTCAATTTCAGTGCTTGTGATTGATCTGGTTATATTTTCTATTTCTTCCTGGTTCAGTCTCAGAAGGTTGTGCTTTTCTAAGAATTTGTCCATTTCTTCTAGGTTTTCCATTTTATTGGCATATAGTTGCTTGTAGTAATCTCTCATGATCCTCTGTATTTCTGCAGTGTCAGTTGTTACTTTTCCTTTTTCATTTCTAATTCTATTGATTTGAGTCTTCTCCTTTTTTCTTGATGAGTCTGGCTAATGGTTTATCAATTTTGTTTATCTTCTCAAAGAACCAGCTTTTAGTTTCATTGATCTTTGTTATCGTTTCCTTCATTTCTTTTTCATTTATTTCTGCTCAGATCTTTCTGATTTCTTTCCTTGTACTAACTTTGGGGGTTTTTTGTTCTTCTTTCTCTAATTGCTTTCAGTATAAGGTTAGGTTTTTTATTTGAGATGTTTCCTGTTTCTTGTGGTAGGATTGTATTGCTATAAGCTTCCCTCTTAGAACTGCTCTTGCTGCATCCCATAGGTTTTGGGTTGTTATGTTTTCATTGTCATTTGTTTCTAGGTATTTTTTTATTTCCTCTTTGATTTCTTCAGTGATCTCTTGGTTATTAAGCATTGTATTGTTTAGCCTCTACGTGTTTGTATTTTTTACAGACATTTTCCTGTAATTCATATCTAGTGTCATAGCATTGTGGTCAGACAAGGTACTTGATACGCTTTCAATTTTCTTAAATTTACCAAGGCTTGATTGATGACCCAAGATACGATCTATCCGGAGAATGTTCCATGAGCACTTGAGAAGAAAGTGTAATCTGTTTGTTTTGGATGGAATGCCCTACAAATATCAATTAAGTCCATCTTGTTTAATGTATCATTTAAAGCTTGTGTTTCCTTATTTATTTTCATTTTGGATGACCTGTCCATTGGTGAAAGGGGGGTGTTAAAGTCCCCTACTATGACTGTGTTTCTGTCAATTTCCCCTTTTATGGCTGTTAGCATTTGCCTTATGTACATTGAGGTACTCCTATGCTGGGTGCATAAATATTTACAATTGTTATATCTTCTTCTTGGATTGATCCCTTGATCATTATGTCGTGTCCTTCTTTGTCTCTTGTAATTGTCTTTATTTTAAAGTCTGTTTTTTCTGATGTGAGATTGCTACTCCAGCTTTCTTTTGATTTCCATTTGTATGGAATATCTTTTTCCATCCCCTCACTTTCATTCTGTATGTATCCCTAGGTCTGAAGTGGGTCTCTTGTAGATAGCATATATAAGGGTCTTGTTTTTGCATCCATTCAGCCAGTCCATGTCTTTTGGTGGGAGCATTTAATTCCTTTACAGTTAAGGTTATTATTGTTATGTATGTTCTTATTACCATTTTCTTAATTGTTTGGGGTCTATTATTGTAGGTCTTTTCCTTCACTTGTGTTTCCTGCCTAGAGAAGTTCCTTTAGCCTTTGTTGTAAAGCTGGTTTGGTGGTGCTGAATTCTCTTAGCTTTTGCTTATCTGTAAAGGTTTTAATTTCTCCTTCGAATCTGAATGAGATCCTTGCTGGATAAAGTAATCTTGATTGTAGGTTTTTCCCTTTCATCACTTTAAATATGTCCTGCCACTCCCTTCTGGCTTGCAGAGTTTCTGCTGAAGTTTCAGCTGTTAACCTTATGGGGATTCCCTTGTACGTTATTTGTTGTTTTTCCCTTTCTGCTTTTAATATTTTTTCTTTGTATCTAATTTTTGGTAGTTTTATTAATATGTGTCTTGGCATGTTTTCCTTGGATTTGTCCTGTATGGGACTCTCTGCACATCCTGGACTTGATTGACTATTTCCTTTCCCATATTAGGGAAGTTTTCAGCTATAATATCTTCAAATATTTTCTCAGTCCCTTTCTTTTTCTCTTCTTTTTCTTGGACCCTTATAATTCAAATGTTGGTGCATTTAAGGTTGTCGCAGAGGTCTCTGAGACTGTCCTCAATTCTTTTCATTCTTTTTTCTTTATTCTGCTCTGCAGTAGTTACTTCCACTATTTTATCTTCCAGGTCACTTATCCGTTCTTCTGCCTCAGTTATTCTGCTATTGATTCCTTCTAGAGAATTTTAAATTTCATTTATTGTTCATCATTGTTTGTTTGCTTTTTCTTTCTCTAAGATCCTTTTTAAATGTGTCTTGTATTTTTGCTATTCTATTTCCAAGATTTTGGATCGTCTTTACTATCATTACTCTGAATTCTTTTTCAGGTAGACTGCCTATTTCCTATTCATTTGTTTGATCTGGTGGGTTTTACCTTGCTCCTTCATCTGCTGTGTTTTTCTCTGTCTTCTCATTTTGCTTAACTTACTGTGTTTGGGATCTCTTTTTCGCAAGCTGCAGGTTCATAGTTCCCGTTGTTTTTGGTGTCTGCCCCCAGTGGCTAAGGTTGGTTCAGTGGGTTGTGTAGGGTTCCTGGTGGAGGGGACTGGTGCCTGTGTTCTGGTGGATGAGGCTGGAGCTTGTCTCTCTGGTGAGTGGGACCATGTCCGGTAGTGTGTTTTGTGGTGTCTGTGACCTTATTATGATTTTAGGTAGCCTCTCTGCTAATGGGTGGGGTTGTGTTTCTCTCTTGCTAGTTGTTTGGCATAGGGTGTCCAGCACTGTAGCTTGCTGGTGTTAAGTGGAGCTGGGTTTTTGCGTTGAGATGGGGATCGCTGGGAAAGCTTTCACCATTTGATTTTACATTGAGCTGGGAGGTCTCTGGTGGACCAATGTCCTGAACTCAGCTCTCCCACTTCAGAGGCACAGGCCTGACACCTGGCTGGAGCACTAAGACCCTGTCAGCCACACAGCTTTTGGGAAGTCTGAGGTCTTCTGCCAGCATTCAGTAGGTGTTCTGTAGGAGTTGTTCCACGTGTAGATGTACTTCTGATGTATTTGTGGAGAGGAAGGTGATCTCCACGTCTTACTCCTCTGCCATCTTGAAGGTCTCCCTGCTCCGTTCTCTTTTTTACTCTGAACCAACTAACCCATAGGTGTTTCATCCTCATTTTCTGGATGAGGAAACTGAGGCTCAGAGAAGCTGAACCACTTGCCAGGGTCACAAAGCCTGGGAGAGGCTGAGCCTAAGGAGAAGGCAGGTCTGGAGGCCCCCAAGCCCTTTCTGCCTCTGCAGCTCAGGATTTCTTCACTGGGTGAGAGAAGACGGACATTTGTGGTCTTTAGATGTGGGCCAAGCCATAAAGCAGTATGAGCAGGATGCATCTGCCCCTTCCATGTGTACAGCCCTTCTATGTACTTACAAAGAGAAAGTTCCAGAAGCTCAAGCTTCCATTCATGCACAGTCTTTCATCATAGTCACATCCTGGGGGATGTTTTTAAAACACAATAAAAAATTTAAAAAGACAACACAGACTTTACACAAGCTTTTATCCAACTTGGCACTCTGTATTTTCTCTCTGAGGGCTTTCTGCACATGAAGTGAAGGAGCCAGAATGTGTGCGGTGTGTGTGTGTGTGTGTGGTGTCCCTATAGGAATTATTCCCTTGGTAACAAAACACAGGAAGCTCTCAGGTGGGTAAGAGGTGCTGAGTGGTGGAAATTCTGCATCCCCTAAAGCTGCTCAGTGATGGGAATATCTTGTATTCCTTATAAAACTACATCTCAGCAGAAAAAAGAAACAGGGCCTCTTCCTTCCATTGGCTCTGGCTCTGTGTTGTGGTAACTTACAACAAAACCAATGTCGGCTTGAAGCTCTGGAAGCCAGTGCATCTCACCTGGCATCCTACCCAGCTACCTCTTTCCCCAGCCTCCCTTCTAAATTGTTTTTGGCAGGACAAGCAAAGGAGGCAAAAGTGTTTGGTGCTGACAGCTCCCATGCAAATACAAGGCCAGGCATCACTTGCGGGGTTGGTTTTCATAGCACTCCACGTTGAATGCTCACTTTGAAACCTCTCACTCAAAAACATTTCATGAATATGCAAGAAAACACTTATTAGGAGCCCTGCTAAGTGATGGGTAAGGATGGGGGAGTGGGGAGAAGATTCTAGGGGAAGGCTCTTTGGGGTCCTGGTGAGTTTGAGGTGGGTTATCCAGGGAGGATTTTCTTCAGGTATTTGGATATGTGGGTAATAACATAGCAAAGATGATTTCTGTCTTGTCTATCACTATAGCCCCAGCCCTTAGGGTACAACCAAGCACATAAGAGATTCTCAAAAAATACTGGCTGAATAAATAAAAGAGGAGAGAAATTATGGCAAGAGCAAAGATTATGGGCTTCAGAGTAAAAAAAAAAAAACTGGGTTTGAGTTTCTAGTTGTGGGACCTGAGACAAGTTATATTTTCTATCTCAGCCTCAGGTTCTCCAGCTATAAAATGGGTCTAAGAAAATCCATCCAATAAGAATTAGAAGTAATTTAATTAAAGCCTAAAGCATGAGCCTTACACAAATGGATCATTAAGATTTTATATCAGTGAATGAATGAATGAATGAGACCATTAGCTGAGGGAAGAAACAAGAAGACAATTTTCTAAAAAGATTGCACAAGTCTCAAAATATGCCATGCCAAGGGCCTGACAGTCAAATGGACCCTGGCTGCTCCTAATTTCCTTCCAAAGACCACACTCTACCTAATGGCCATTAAACATCCCACACTCGTGGCCTGAACAGAAGGACTTTCCATGGAGTGGGAGAAAAGGTGAAGACAAAGTTCGTTCTTTAGGGCAAACTTTGTGCCTTTTTTAACAGCCTTCTAACTCACTTGCCGTGGTTCCTCCTCCTCGTCTCCCTCAGTTCTACAGCTAGGGGGCTCTGGAGCTCAGCCCAGCACCTGGTTCCGGGTCATCTCTCCCAGTGTCACTGTTTTATATGTCATCTGCCCACTCATGACTCCCGCATTTATATCTCCAGCCATAGCTGTCCCCTAACCTCCAGCTGCCCTCTCAGCATCGCTGCTTGGATACCCAAAAGGTATCTTAAACATCAAGCATCCACGTTCAAATGCGCCGCTGACCTTCCCCCTAGGTGCCTTTTCCTCCCATGTTTTTTCCCAACTCAGTTCACGGTAACGCCATCCTTCCAACTGCTCAGGGCAGAACCCTCCAAGAGTCGTATCTGACTCTTCTCACGCTGTACATCCCGTTCATCTACAAGTTCTCCCATCTCCACTTTCAGGATACAATCCGGAACATGGCTTTTTGCCACTTAATTACCGCCAGTCTCTCCTACTGGCGGATTATTGCAATTGTGTTCTGACCCATCTCCCTGCTTCTGGTCTTGCCTCCTGCAGTCTGTTCCAGTACAGGAGCCAGAAACTCCCCCTAGTGTACAAGTAGGACCACCTTGCTTCTCTGCTAAAAGCTCTTCAATGACTCACCATCTCACTCAGAGTAAATGCCAAAAATACTCGTGATGTCTTGCAGAGCCCTGGGTGACCCAGTCTCCTCATTCCATTCTGACCTGAACTCCTATGACATAACCCCTGCTCCAGCCACACTGGCCTTGCTGTCTTTGGAGCTCACCCTGCACTCTCCTGCCCCAGGACCTTTGCACTTGCTCTTCCCTTTACCTGGAGAGCTCCCTTACTTCTTTCAGATCCCTACTCAAATATCCCCCTAGTCCCCAATCCTGCTTTATTTTCCCCAAACACTTGTCACCACCTGACACAAACTCGACTTACCTGTTTCACTTGTTATTGGCTTATTGTCTGTCTCCCCTTAGAATATAAGCTCCCTAAGAGCTGACTTTGCTTTGGTCACTGCTGTTTCTTTACACCTTTTGTACAAAGACTGGATCTCAATAAAAATCTCTCTTTTAAAAAACAGATTTAACACGAGAGTTATTTTAGCGTCAGACAGCGCTCAGCCCCAATTCCTGTTCCAGCAATGTGATTGAGGTTAAATTACTTACGCTTAATAAGTCTTAATTTCCTTATCTGGAAAACGGCAATCAAAAAACTCTTCCTTATAAATTAAGTGAATCTAGGAATATAAAGTACTGCGCTCTCTGCTTGGAACATAGTCATTGATCAAAAATACATTAGTTGGGCTTCCCTGGTGGCACAGTGGTTGAGAGTCCGCCTGCCGATGGAGGGGACACGGGTTCGTGCCCCGGTCCGGGAAGATCCCACATGCTGTGGAGCGGCTGGGCCCGTGAGTCAAGGCTGCTGACCCTGTGTGTCTGGAGCCTGTGCTCCGCAACAGGAGAGGCCACAACAGTGAGAGGCCCGCGTACCGCAAAAAAAAAAAAAAAAAAAAAAATTAGTTGAGCAAATATCGTATACTAACGTATATATGTGGAATCTAGAAACATGGTAGAGATGATCTTATTTGCAAAGCAGAAATAGAGACACAGCTGTAGAGAACAAATGTATGGATACCAAGAGGGAAAGGGGTGGGGTGGGAGGAATTGGGAGACTGGGATTGACACATATACATTATTGATACTATGTATAAAATAGACAACTGATGGGAACATAACTGTAGAGCACAGGGAGCTCTACCTAATGCGCTGTGGTAACCTAAATGGGCGAGAAGTCCAAAAGGGAGGGGATATCTGTATGTGTATGGCTGATTCATTTTGTTGTGCAGTGGAGGCTAACACAACATTGTAAAGCAACCATACTCCAATAAAAAGTAATATAAATAAATAAAATAGCAAAAAAAAAAAAGTTAGTTTTTCTTGTTTTGCTTTGACTACTATTATTGAACATCATGCTTTCCAAAGGGTGTGATCTCTAGGCTCGTGACAAAAATGACAAGGTCTGTATCTCTCCCAGCTTATGTGCATTTAATTACAAAGACCCTCTCTTCATGATTCCCATCCCACTAACCTTATTATTTGATTTTACAAAGACGTTTTGAAAAGATAATAATTGAAGGAAGACATGGGTGGTAATGTGAAGCCCCAGATAATCTGATTACCAAGAACATGAAAGAGGCCTTACTAGCAGAAAAGGGTCAGGAGAGAGCGAAGGCTGCATAGACTGAGCAGAGAGATACTGGCCTTGACTCAGAAAGGCCCAGGGTTGAGCAGGCTGCCTTCTCTGAGAAGCAGGGACAAAGGGCTCCGTTTTCTAGGAGGTGTGCTCTTCTGCCTGCAGGCTCAGAGCTCCTGCCCAACGCAGCATCTCCTCCAGGTAAGTGGAGGGAGGTGGGCTGGGGGGTGCAGAGTAGCTGTGCAGTTGCAGTCAGGGTGGCATGGAGGAAAGAGCAAGGGCTCTGGCCGCAGAGATGTGGATTTGGATGCTGGCCCTGCTACTTACTAGCTGTGATCCCGGACACATCGCTTAACATTTCGGAGACTCAGCTTCATTCATTCAATAAGCGCTAGTGGGCTTCCCTGGTAGCGCAGTGGTTAAGAGTCTGCCTGCCGATGCAGGGGACGCGGGTTCGTGCCCTGGTCCGGGAAGATCCCACATGCCACGGAGCGGCTGGGCCCATGAGCCGTGGCCACTGAGCCTGCGCGTCTGGAGCCTGTTCTCCGCAACGGGAGAGGCCACAACAGTGAGAGGCCCGCGCACCGCTAAAAAATAAAAAATAAAAATAAAAAAAATAAGCGCTAGTGAGGGCCTCCCACATGGGGCCACTTGAAGCGACCAGATGAGCAATCATAATAGCCTGTGTTTATGGAGCATATATTGCAGGCCAGGTGCTGCTCTGCACATGCGTATTATCTCATTTAATCCGCACACCCTCCCCACAAGGAAGAACGACCCTATTCCCATGACGAAGTTGAGGCCGAGGAAGTTAAGAAACTCGCCCAAGGTCAAGTATTGAAGGTGGAAGTCAAGGTTAAGCATTCTGGCTCCAGGGCCATGCACTTGACCACTACAGCACTTTCAAGAAGGTGGAAACGCCGATGTAAATGTCATTGGGGTGCAAGTGATGCTGCAGGGCTGGTGGGGGGTATGTGGTGCAATTGGCGTAGAGCAGCAGGTATAGCTGGAGGAGAGGGGAGCAGCGGTCCGAAGGTCAGGGAAGGGTTCCGCAAAGAGATGATAATGGAACTAAGGACTTTAGGAGTTACCTGGCCATGGAGAGTGGCCCAGGAGGCGCTGTGGACGGCACTCTCTCAGCTATAACAATACAAGGGCCAGAGTATTAATTGGCGGTCTTGGCAGCACTGGGGTCCTCTGATTCTATCCCTTCCCTCCTCCAGCTTCGCCTACACAAGGAGACAGCACCTTTAGGTCTGCGGGTTCTGGATGCCCTGGGGACCTTCCTGTGGATAGAGTGGCCTCCACCATGGCTGCTCGTAGAACTGGGTGCCCAGTGGAACCACTGAGAGGAAGCAGGACTCAGTTGCTGGAGCCCCCGCTGGGCAGAGCCTAAGCCTGCCTGGGACCACCTCGGCTCTCAGGATTTCGCACCGACTTGGCACATGGCAACTGCTCAATAAACAGCAGGGTTTGTCAACCTCCACACTGTCCCCAGGCGGGGCTGGTGTTCCTTGCGGTGAGAGATTGTCCTGTGCATGTTAGATGGTTAGAGCATCCCTGGCCTCTACTCACTAGATGCCTGTAGCAAACTTCTTCAACCTTCTCCCAGTTGTGACAACCAAAAATATCCCCAGAAGTTGCCACAGGTCTCCTGGAGATAAAATCACCCCAGTACAGAACAACTGAACTGGGGGGAAGTAACAGCACATCGTCAGTTCGCTTAGGTTTATGGAACAACATGCATTCTGCCGGGGGTGCACGGGGTGGAGAGAGACAAGTGTAAAGGCATGAATTCTGCAGACAGTCCCATCTGCCGTGGTGCACAGGGGTGAGCATGACACGGAAAATGTGAGTTTGCTGCTGCTCAGCTGTCTCTGGTCTCCTAGTGTTTAAAGTTACCCATTTTAATTTGCTCTAAAGGCAAACCAGTGACTTTTTTTCTGGTAGTCAAAGAAAGAAAGGCCATAAAGGCAATTTTGACTGAAGTCAGTTTTTACAAACCCAGGCACTGACTCTAGAACCTGACTGCCTGTTGCCATGCGACTCGGCAGTGGCACTCTTGTACCAAATGCTGTCAGAACTGGCTTCTAAAGACAAGTGGCAGCCCCCATTGAGACCAGCCAAGGTGGGAGCTATCCTCTTACAGTAGGGTCCCCAGAGCATCTAGGGCCCCTCAAGCTTCAAGGTGCTAGTCTCCTTCTGCACCCACTCCCACTAGCATGAGTGTTCTGGAACTGTGTTTCTTGGAAATGGGCATGGGGTTTGCCCTAAGCCAAGCACCTGCAGCCCTAAGGCAGGCTGGATTTGGCAAAAGCCAGAGTCCTGGAACCCAGATGGACCGCTGCAGAATAGACACCACTGCTGTCAGGGAAGCTTGAGGCTATAGTCCTCAGACTCTGGGAGCCAGGCAGGACCAGATGCGGAAGCGGGTGTGAGGGCCAGACAGGACAAAATAGCTATTCATAAGGTGCTTTCACTCATGGTAGACAGTGAGACCCAAACTTGGTTGCAGATTAGAATCACCTGGGGGGCTTTAGAAAACCCCAGTGTCCAGGCTGCTCCTAGACAAATGACATCAGAATCACAGGGTGGACGGCTCAGGAATTTTTCAAGCTCCAAGAGAGACTGGGATGTGCAGCAAGGTTGCACTCCTCCAGGGATTGTTCAAAGTGCTTTCCCTGTATGATTTCATCCTCACCACCATCCTATTGTCAAGATTGTCCTACAAATAAGGAACTGGGGTACAGGGAGGTTCAGCATTTGCCTGGGTCAGAATTAGTACGAGACAAAGCCCACCTCCAGAGTCCACGCTCCCAGGCATAATTACAGATACGAAAGCACCCACCATGTAGCAGAAAGAGCAGGGACCTGGGTTTGAAGCCTGCTTCTGCCCCTCACTGCCTGGGAGAACCTTGGGCAAGTCATTTCATTCCTTTGATCCTCTCAGCCTCTTGTCTGCAGAATCGGGGTGGGGTGGGGGGGTGGTATCATCTTTACAGAATGTTGGGGGATTCAGTGAGATAATGTTGATGAAGCCCCTTATAGCATTTTGGCACAGAGTTCAGTGCTGGGTTGTTTATCCTTATTATTAGACCATGTGGCCAAATATGTGTCAGCAGCTGAGACAGTGGTTGTTGAGAAGGGAGCATTCCTTGAAACAGGAGCATTGCTCAAAACATTGATGTACTGCAGGACAGACAGCAGGAATGGAACGCGAAGGCAAAGCTGAGGCCAATTCCAGGAGGAGGACCAGGTAAGAGGGGGCAATGACAGAGCAGCCAGGGGAATGTGAAGGGGACCTGCTAAGCAGTGCCTCTGTCTGTCACCCACGTCCCGTACCCCCCACACTCCTGACGCCACACAAGGCATCAGCACAATGTAGAAGGTTTATGGCCCCTCCCATCTCCCCTGGCACCCCGTTTTCTCTTTCCTCCCTTTCTCCCCAACCTGTGCCCATTTCCTCGTAATCCCTGCCTGGCCAAGGTTAACAGATAAGTGGCATTAGCTAAAAAGAAGTTAAGGGGTGATTCCCCACCTTACCTGATTCATGCATTCCTTCAACAAGGGTAGTGTCCATTTTAAAAGGGACATTAAAAGAGGGAAGGGTCGGAGGGAGAAAAAAAAGGAGGTACCATTCATTTCTGATAATTCAAAAGTAATACATGTACATGATAATAAGAAGTAAAACAGTGACTTCCCTTGCAGTCCAGTGGTTAAGAATCTGCCTTCTGTTCACAGATGACACGATACTACATAGACAATCCTAAAGATGCCACCAGAAAACTACTAGAGCTAATCAATGAATTTGGTAAAGTTGCAGGATACAAAATTAATGCACAGAAATCTCTTGCATTCCTATACACTAATGATGAAAAATCTCAAAGAGAAATTAAGGAAACACTCCCATTTAACATTGCAACCAAAAGAATAAAATACCTAGGAATAAACCTACCTAAGGAGACAAAAGACCTATATGCAGAAAACTATAAGACACTGATGAAAGAAATTAAAGATGATACCAATGGTTGGAGAGATATACCATGTTCTTGGATTAGAAGAATCAATATTGTGAAAAATGACTATACTACCCAAAGCAATCTACAGATTCAATGCAATCCCTATCAAATTACCAATGGCATTTCTTACAGAACTAGAACAAAGATCCTTAAAATTTATATGGAGACACAGAAGACCCCAAATAGCCAAAGCAGTCTGGAGGGAAAAAAACGGAGCTGGGGGAATCAGATTCCCTGACTTCAGGCTACACTACAAAGCTACAGTAATCAAGACAATATGGTACTGGCACAAAAACAGAAATATAGATCAATGGAACAAGATAGAAAGCCCAAAGATAAACCCACGCACCTATGGTCAACTAATCTATGACAAAGGAGGCAAGGATATACAATGGAGAAAAGACAGTCTCTTCAATTAGTGGTGCTGGGAAAACTGGACAGCTACATGTAAAAGAATAAAATTAGAACACTCCCTAACACCATACACAAAAATAAACTCAAAATGGATTAGAGACCTAAATGTAAGACCAGACACTATAAAACTTTTAGAGGAAAACTTAGGAAGAACACTCTTTGACATAAATCACAGCAAGATCTTTTTTGATCCACCTCCTAGAGTAAAGGAAATAAAAACAAAAATAAACAAATGGGACCTAATGAAACTTAAAAGCTTTTGCACAGCAAAAGAAACCATAAACAAGATGAAAAGACAACCCTCAGAATGGGAGAAAATATTTGCAAACGAATCAACAGACAAAAGGTTAATCTCCAAAATATATAAACAGCTCATGCAGCTTGATATTAAGAAAGCAAACAACCCAATCCAAAAATGGGCAGAAGATCTAAATAGGCATTTCTCCAAAGAAGACATACAGATGGCCAAGAAGCACATGAAAAGCTGCTCAACATCACTAATTATTAGAGAAATGCAAATCAAAACTACAATGAGGTATCACCTCACACCAGTTAGAATGGGCATCCTCAGAAAATCTACAAACAACAAATGCTGGAGAGGGTGTGGAGAAAAGGGAACCCTGTTGCCCTGCTGGTGGGAATGTAAATTGATACAGCCACTATGGAGAACAGTATGGAGGTTCCTTAAAAAACTAAAAATAGAACTACCATATGACCCAGCAGTCCCACTACTGGGCATATGCCCTGAGAAAACCATAATTCAAACAGACACACTCACCCCAATGTTCATTGCAGCACTGTTTACAATAGCCAGGCCATGGAAGCAACCTAATGCCCATTGACAGATGAATGGATAAAGATGTGGTACATATATACAATGGAATATTACTCAGCCATAAAAAGGAAGGAAATTGGGTCATTTGTAGAGACATGGATGGATCTAGAGACTGTCATACAGAGTGAAGTAAGTCAGTTAGAGAAAAACCAAATATCGTATATTAACTCATATATGTGGAACCTAGAAAAATGCTACAGATGAACCAGTTTGCAGGGCAGAAATTGAGACACTGTTGTAGAGAACAAACGTATGGACACCAAGGGGGGAAAGCGGGGGGCTGGTGGCGGTGGTGTGATGAATTGGAGATTGGGATTGACATGTATACACTGATGTGTATAAAATGGATGACTAATAAGAACCTGCTGTATAAAAAAAAAAAAAAACTGTAAAAAAAAAGAAAAAGAATCCACCTCTCAATGCATGGGACTCAGGTCTACCCCTGGTCGGGGAACTAATATCTCACATGCTGCGGGACAACTAAGCTCTCGTGCTCTAAAGCCCATGTGCCACAACTACTGGGCACTCTGGAGGCTGTGCACCACAACTAGAGAGAAGGCCATGCACCACAACAAGGATCACACATGCCACAACTAGGACCCAGTGCAGCCAAATAAATAAATATTTAAAAAAAAGAACTACAACAAACCAACCAGAAAATGTGAACAAGTAAACGAAGCAAGAACACAATCCTATCTACTGAGAGACTACTCTGTTCATACTTGCGTGTATATCGCTCACACCCTCCTTTAGATCCATATAAAAATATTTTTAATTGGATTATAATATCACATGCTTATAACTTGTTTTTTCACTTAAATTATCTTGAACAAAAGAAAATCATGAACATCTTTGACAATACACTTGTTTCTGAAACACAACATCTTTCTAAGCTTAAATCATTTCGTGTGTGATATAGTAATATTATAATTTATGATGGGGACCATCCCACTGTCAGAAAATCTGATTGTTGCCAATTGTTATTATAAACAATGCTGTTAGAAACCATCCTTAAAGATAAATCTTTTCTTTATAACATCTAGAATTTTTTTCTTTAGGATAAATTCTTAGAAATTAGACTACAAGGTCCAAGATTTTACTTTGGAAAGACACTCTTTACTATTGAAAAACTCAAATATTCCTAAGTAAAGAGAGTAGTGCAATGAATGCCTAAGTACCCTTCACCCAGATTAAACAACTATCAACTAATGGCCAATCTCGTTTCATCTACACGAGGTCCCAATTACCCTCTCCCTTGGATCGTTTTGTAGCAAATCCCAGGCATACGTTATTTCATTCATAAATATTTCAACATGTATCTCCAAAAGATGAGGCAAGAGCAAGCTCGTTTTTAAAGCTCCCGGAACATATTGCCAAACTGCCCTGCCAAAAGAAACTTTCGTAGCAATTTCCATTCCCACAATCAGTATAAGAATGTGACAATTTCTTCTCACTTTTGTCAACCCTGAGTGTATCCATTCAGTGTCCCATGACATGGAAAAATATCAAACATGAAAAGCTAAAGCAGAGAGTTCAATAAAGGTGATTTTAAATAGGGAGCCAGTTACAACGATATTGGAAAAGCTGAAGGGACAAAACAACAGAGTGAGGCAGCCCAACAGCCAGAAGCTTCCCACTAGCACCCCTGGGGCTAGAGGGGATAAAGGGAGCAAGTGAAGTAACCAGAGCCCAAGGGCCAGGGCACCCAGCTGGAGCCAGAACCCTGGAAGGAGGAACCCCCCAAGGAGAAATGGAGTCAGTGGCTGCTAGAGATGCCACTAGAAACAAGAAAGAGAGAGAGCGATGTCCTAGCTTCTCACCTCCCTCTACTCCACTGGCCAATCCTAACATGAAGCCAGTGGACAAGAGAGTCTGTGCTATGAATTTGCTTCAGGAGCCACCTCCCGTCCCTCCCCCCAGTCTTCACCAATACAAAGCAGCTGGGACAGGATGGGGAAAGCATCTGAGAGCCAACAGGCCGATAACCAGAACTCTGAGCATTGCCACTCTACTTTAACTTTCTTAATGAACAAGAGGTATATATGGGTCAAAAAATACCTGCAAGTCATCAGAGAAGGCATGAGATTGACAAGTGTAAAGTGTAGACCACAGAGCGAGAAGACACGTGCCGTTGGGGAGAACGGAAATTAGTGCTCCCCATTTGGAGGGAAATTCGTCAATATTTCTCAGAATTTAAAATCACAAACCCTTTAGCCTAGTAATTTCCCTTCCAGAGTTGTAGACCGCATATACTTGCACATAACAAAGATATGTGTGTGAGGATGTTCATTACGACATTGTTTATAATAGCAAAACACTGAAAAGAATTGACATAGCCATAGGTACCAGATAAAAAACATGAATGATTAGTTGGAATGATTCCTAAGAGATGCAGCTACATGAATAAAGGTTAAAAAAGTGTGCGTATCACGCTTCCATGTGTTTATAAGTTAATATGTGGTTAAAATAGTTCTCAAACTGTGTACAGTTGTTTCTCAAATCACTGGCAGCAACTGTTGCCTTTGGAGAGTGGAAACAGGGATTAGAACAGGAGAGAGGTCTTTGTACCCTTTATACTTTCAAAATTTGTTCCCTGTGCTTTGTATTAGGCGGAACCATACGAAATTGCTAACGTGGTGTCATTTTTGACCCACAGAACAGCACTTTCATGTGGCCCAGACTAACATTCTTTTAACAGTGAAAAAAGTAACCATATTTTACAATATCTTCAGGAAGAGCTATGACATTGGAATGTGAATTTGGAGGTGATGATAAGGTGGTGATATGTCACCCCACCCAGTGTCAGGATGATCCCATATCTTCTCAGAATTAAGTTAGAAAAGCCAGGTGACATCCCGTGAACTTGGTGCTTTCAGGAGAATTAGTTACACAAGGATGCCTTCACGATTATCAAGATGATATCGACTTGCTCAAAATGAAGGAGAGTTGACAGGCAGTTTGGGGCTGTGTGTGCTTTCCCATCAGCTCTGGAGGCCACCAGAGACGCAAAACAAACCCAGACTAGGAAGCCGATTCTCCCTCTGCCACTGTTTGAAGATGAGTAGCTTTCTGTTCCCAGAGCTTAAGTACAATTTTCTTCACTTTGAGAGATAAAAAGAAACTTAAGCAACCTTGACAGCTTCTGATGAAAACCACCCCCAGGCTCTTCACATTCCAGAAACTGCCAGGGGCTTGGAAGGCCTCCCACGGATGACTGGACTTGTTCTGATTCATGAGAAGCATCTCCCTGGGGGCAGGGGGTGGGGTGTGAGTGCTGCAGCCCAGACAGCGAAGTGCGGGACGGGGTAACAATACCAGCAGGAGAAGCAGGACATGTTGGCAGAACCCTAAGCGCCTTACTTGCATTGTCTCCTACCTTCCTCCTCCCTCCCTCCCTCTCTCCCTCTCTCCTTTTTTCCTCCTTCCCTTCTTCCTTCCATCTTTTTACTCCTTCTTTTTTTTAATCACCTTTTCATCGAGCAGTTACTCTATACCAGTTACTTTTGGAGGATGAAAGTTGAGGAAGATAAGGTCTTTCTTCTTGGAGCTCATTGTCAAGAGCAAGAGGAAGACAGAAACTAAAAGCTCACAGTTACCAAATGTTTCTACAGGTCCAGTGCTACACTGTGCCTTCAGAATTCACTATCTCACTTAACCAACACTGCAATCCTACGAGGTAGGGACTTCTGCTTTTCAGAGGAAAAAGTTGAGGCAGGATCAAGGTTTGAACCGAAGGCATCTGTCATTAAATTCTGTGCTCCTACCTGCTAAGATAAATGAGGAATTTAATAAGAATGCAGTAAAAGCATACAGAACCCCAAACCTAGCTTGGGACAGACAGAAACCTTCCAGGATGAGGGAATGTCTCAAAGGACCTGACAGAGGGTTATTATGGGCCAAAGGCTTGGAGGTGAGGAAAAGCATGGCTCCCACAGGGAACCCCAGCAGCAGGATATTGCTGGGATACAATGCCTGAGGATGGATGGTGAAGATAACACAGCGACCGGGCTGGGGAAAGCTCGTTTATCAGCACAGGAGTGAAAGTGCTGGCAGGAGACAGTTATAAGATGCAGGTTGATTGAAGAGAGTTTAATGAAGGAACTATTACAAGGATGTGGGCAGTTTAAGGGAAACCACCACGGGAGGGTGAGACACCTGGACTAGCAACTCCGAGCCAAGGGCTGCCACTTCCCCTGGGCAAGAAGGGGTAAAGGGAGAGACCATTACCGGAACCCAGGAGGGAATGGTGGCTGTGGCTTTAACCCTGAGACCCTGCCTCACTATCACTGGAGCTGGAGCCTTTGGTAAAATAACCCACCGCCAGCCCAGAATGAGGCAGGAGAATCAATATCTCACTTCTTTCTCTTCCTGCCGTCTGATATCCATCTGGTGTCTCTTGATGGCCAAACCCAACCAGAAGCCAAAAGGCAAATGAGCCCAGCTAAGCCAGTCCAGGGAGGTCAGTCTTCCAGGTCAGAGAAGGGCAGAGAAAGGAGGCAAGTGGATCTAGAAAGACAGATGGAGACCACCTAGAACTTCCAGGTTCAGGAGTTGATATTTTGTTCTATCAGGGACGGGTATCACTGAAGAGTTTTAGATAGGGATGCAATATGGTCAGGTATGAGTTTTCATAAAGACCTCCCTGGCAGTAGTTCAGTGGATAGAGTTTCAGGCAGTGAAACATGAGCCAGGGTGACCAGCTGGACCAGGGAACAGAAGGGCCAAGGTGAGAGATGGTAAGGAGTAGAAAAGGAGGATAGATGGGAAAAGATGACACTTATCCAGGTGAGAGATGGCAAAGAGCTGAAATACAGCATAGATACAAAGGAAAGAATGGAGGTTAAGCCTTCCTGATAGATGGAAATTTTCATGCTTATGAAATGTCCCTCTTTGTCTCCATTAAAAATTTTTGTCTTAAAAAAAAATGAAAGAAACTGATGGGCCTCAGTGAAGACAAAAACCAGGACTCATAGTTGAATGACCAACTGAATATTTTTGCCCATAACTGAGATTTTAAGAATATATATCGAAGGAACACAAACAGGTTTAGAGAAAGGTAACTAATGAGTTTTGTTTGAAACAAATTAAATATAAACTATTTATGGGACATAAAATTGTAGACATCTAGCAGACTTTCTGATTTGAGTCCAAACATTGAGTAGTCTCTGTACAGAGGTTTAGATACTAAGGCCATCAGTAGGCAAATTCTAGTTAAATCCATGAGGGTAGATAAGATGTTCCAGAGAGATGCGGATGTCCAGAGAAGGGGGCCAAGTTTTCTGCGGAGCATGAACGCTGAGAGGTGGGAGGAGAAAGAATCACCTACAAGGGAGACAGACAGGAGGAAGCCCAGAGAAGACAACAGCCAGGAGAATGAAACTTCTTGCGAGCAAAGGCCGGAATGATAGACAGCATTAAACACAGTAGAAAGAAAAGGACAAGAGCGTCTGCTGGTTAGATTAGGAGGTCATAGATGACTTTAGAAAGAGTGGTTATGACTGAAGTTGGTGGATGAGTTGCCATGGGTTGAGGAACAAAGTGAAGATGAAGGAAACCCTGAGAATGCAGACTGCTCTGCTCAGAGGTCTGGATGAGGAGGTAGAAAGGAAGGTGACACCTCGGACGACCTCCAGGTCAGTGGAGTCTCATGGTATGAAGGAGGCTTTGAGGAAGAGCTGGTAGAGAAGAAGCAGAGAAGAGGGAGAAGCGATGATACTTAAGAAGAGGGAAGATCACTGATGGAGTCCAGACATGGAGGCCCCAGGAGGGAGCAAAGTCAAACACCCTCTGTATTCTAATTGCCCGAATACTCGTCCATGCCCGCAAACCCCACTACTAGGCTGGGAGCTCATATCTGTTGATGTTGCCCGGTACATGGTTGTGCTCAACCAATGCTTGCTGAGTGAATAAATGCATGCGTGGATGTCTGGGTGCCATACATATATATATATACACACACACACACATATATATATGTGTGTGTATATATATATATATATATATATTCAGTGCTATAAGATCAGAGCAACTTGCATGAGATGGCCAAGGTTTAAAACATGAGCTCGTCCAATAGAGCTCCAGACCTCTAGAGCAAGATAATGATCAGCAGTAAGGAAATCTTCAAGATTTACTTTATAGCTACACTCTTAACAAAACCCCCAACCACGTCATGCTGGATGAATGCCTTTATGGTGAGAGTTGCTGGACTAGAATCAGAGAGGTTGGAAACCAACAATTTTTGTGTTTAAATTAATTGGAAATTTTAATAGCACTGATTTTTATTAGCTCATTTAATTTGGTTTATAAGAGGCTACCATGGCTGTGTGTCTTGCTTTTTAGCTTGGGTGAGGGATATAGTCAGATTTCTTCTCAAGGCATTTCTTTAGGTTTTCAGTTGAATTTCTCTCCCAGAGCGGCTAAGGGTTTGGCCACTTGCAAAGAGAGTTGAGGAAGGGGTTCTCGTCTCTGATGCAGTTCTCTGTGGACTGTGGTCTCCATTATTCATCCCTCCTATCTGGCAATAGGAGTATCTTGAACCTCGGGTTGGCTAGATCAACGAGGGAAGTCACATGCATGGTCAGTGGCTGAGAAGATGCTGAAAAACAAAACAAGAAATGTGGTCATCTGGGGAAAAAAGTGAGGGTAAATTGGGAAAACAAAGAACCGGTATTTCCTTTGAGAAGTAACATGGAGGACAAAATGCACTCACTCCTTGGGTCCCAGCTTCACATTTCCCACTGGGACAGGCAAACCCCCATGAACCTCATCTGTAAAGTGGCAATTCATTCAAATAAAATTTAATTGGTCTCTGCAGTGTGCCACACACTATTCTAGGCACTTGGAGAACAACAGTGAACAATAATACCCCTTCTTCAGAATGCTTTCAGGAGTAAATGGGATAGTACATATAGAATTACCTGGTGACAGTTTATAAAAGGTGGTGAATTAGAGGTTAGTGCAATGATGATGGTGCTTCTCATATATGGAATATAATGATACAAGGAAGCTCTGGGAGGAGGAGGGTTGACGGAATGATCATGGAGTTGAATGTCTCACTTCTCGGCTGGGTTGTGAGCTCCGCGAAGCCAGATACACTTCTGCTGTATTCACCTCTCTGAATCCCTAGCACAGTCCCTCACACATAAATATTTAGTTATTAATAAGAAATCATTCTCAACTGACTGTTGCCAATTAAGTTACAGAACCCCTTCAAAGTTTTTCTTCATCTGTCAACACCCCATGACCTAGGGTCCTGCTGACAACTAGGGGAAGTACAAGGCATGGCTACAATGCCTGGTCCATGGAGGTGCTCAGGACCCAACTGTTCCCATGGATCACTTCCTGTTTGTAGGCTCTGCCCAGCTGAATTCACTCACCTGTTGTTCCTGAGTGGGAGAGCCTTCAGAGCTCTTCCAGAGACTGCCCACGTGCATAGGGGAGGAATTAGGCTCAGTGATGTGAAGGGAGGTGCCCAAAACCACTCACTCAATAACAGACCGAGCTAGGGCAGGGCTAAGATGCAAGAGGCGTGAGGCTGGTCAATGCCTCAGAGTATTGTCATTAGGGAGATAACCTACTCATTGGTGAAACAGTTAAATCCATGTGGCTGATTAAGTGTTAGGAGTCCCAAGGTTGGGAAGGAGAGTGTAAGCAGGAATATGGAAGGAGGCAGTGTGGAGAAGCTGGGACTTCAGCTGGGCTTTTGGAGGGAAGAGAGGAGGTGATGGGGAGGGAACAGCATGGGCGAGACCTCAGAGGTAAGAATGGCAGTGGTCCCCCCAGGGCACAAAGAGGAGAGCCAGACTATGGGAAGGAGACAAGGTTAACTGACCTACTCCATGTCAGTTAACTGCATGCCTGCCAGGGCTCTCCATCCTAGTTTATCTCATCCTTCCCATAAACTTATGAGACAGATTTTTGTTACCCTTTTATAGATGGGGAACCAGAACTCCTTGGTATAGGACAAAGCTGGTATTTGAACCAGGTCTGTCTAATGACAAATTTTGATGCTTTTCCCCCTGGCTATGTGTCTTCCTGGAGGGACCAAGTGGGGCTGTATTAGTGATGAGCTCTTCTACTAGAACTGGGGAGATCTCGGTTCTACGCCTGAATAGCTGAGTGGCCTGGGCAAGTGACTTAACCTTTTATCTTCCTCCCCTCCTCTGTCAAAAAAGGTAGTAATGGCTCCTGTTTTATAAATGGCAGTAGTCGTTCCTACCATATGCTTGTCTCAGATCAGCCCAGGGGTTTCTTCTACGGGGTTCTCACCCAGGGCATGGGTTGAGGAAGTGCCATGGTCACTTTCCTTGAGGAAGAAAAGGAACGTGACAAATCAGTCTTGGCTATTAAAGCCTCCACCCGGCGACACACTCATCTCTACTTCTTTGGTCAATGCAAGTGCAAGTCCAGTGGCTACACCCAAGTTTAAGGGGGCCGGAAAATGCCATCTTACTGTGAGCTGGGTGGGAGAAAACTGCAAGGATTAATGACTCCCACAAATAACTCATAACTGTATCACTCTGTTTTATAAGAGCTTTTTAGATACCTGAGTTCTCTCCGTTTTCAGAACTCCCCGTGTGACTCTAAACATCAGAATGAAGAATGTAGATGTGATTCTAGGTAATGGGGAACCTTTAAGATTTCCCAGGAAGGAAGGTTATTTCCATAAGTCAATGGAGGCAACAATCAAAGCTGTGTTGGGGACCAATGACAACGGGGATAGAATGCAGGGTACCTTTGCTGTGGAAGGACCTGAAAAGATGGCAACTGTGGAAAAGATACTGGAATAATCCAGGTGCATCCTGGAATTTGGATGGTGTGAGGGAAAGATAAGGCAATTCTACAGAGACATTTTTATGCAATAAACACTAACTGAGTATCTACTCTGTGCCAAGCACTGTGCAAGGCTCTGGAGGCACAGAGATGGATAAGAATGACTGTGGAGGCACTTCCAGTCCTGGTGTGTGAGACAGATGTGAACAACTCATCCTTTTAGGAAACAGAATTAACGAACCTTGCCCTTGGATGTGGCCACTGGACTTGCTTTGGCCAAAGAAGTAGAGATGAGCAGGTCACTTGGCTGCCTCTGTTCTCAGCCCTGTCACCTCAGAGTAAGACGCAACACTTAGTTGTATCCTGGACAAAGTAAACCTGAAATGTCCCTTTAATGAGGGGGTCCACATTTTACTGAAGATGTCGTGGGGAGTCTGAGAAGAGTCCTCCATCGCACACTGCACAGCCGAATATACGGTTACCAAGGTGACCAAGCCCCATTCAATGACGCTCTTCTTCCCCCCACCTGTGCTCTGACCACAGCCTGCCTCACTTCCTTGTCCCAGGCCACTGACACACACACCCCAATACTGCTAAAGCTCTTCCTTTTCTTTTTGCAAAGCGATCTAGTGCTCCCTCTAAGCCTCTTAGAGTCTGCAGTCTGGCACACATCACAATCCTAGCAGATTATCAACCCTCCTTAGAACTCACCCTCTGTACGAGGGGAAGCAGGTGGTGAAAATAACCATCAACTTTATCCGTCTCGGCCCATTGCCTGTCCTGACACTTCACAGAGCAGAGAATTGTGGCTTCAGCTAATCTGTTACTTAACCTTTTCTCAGAGAACTCTGAGAAGACAAAGCAGGCCAGTCACTCTGCGCCAGGACTCGTCTCACTCCTTGGCAGGTCCCTTCCCTCTTCCCTTCGACTCTGCCCTGTCATTTAGAACTGAGATACGTTTGCCTGGCTCCATGGGTGTCTCCGCTGAACTTGATGGCTGGGGGATCTGTAACTCTCTCTGCTTCTACACACCAGTGCTAGGATTCCAGACACCTGGGGAAGTGAACGGAGGTCCCTGCTGGGTCTCCTACTGGTCCTTCTCCCCACGGAAAGCGAAATGCAGCTCCCAATACCACAACTATGTAGGTAGAATTAGCATTCCAAATAAAACCAAATGATGAATATGTATAAATGTTCTTTCTAGAATGCTAAAGCAACTAACAAATATTGTTCATGTTTTTAAATATATCAATAAACCAAATAATGCTGAGTGAGTGACATATCATACCAATGAATAGTGTCCATTCACCAAATGATGTTGGGGTCATTTCCTACTAATTGTCCCCTATGCACAACTGCTGGCTGGACTCTGCCTCATCCCCAGCACATCCTGGGGATGGAGAAGGCCCATATCTTTAATGCCCTGAGCAGGACTCCTGTCCTCACCTCAGTCAGGCATCTAAATTTTTCCCAGGCCCTAGAGAAGGGCCTGTGACAAAGCCCTTCCTCTTCTTGGAAAGCAAATAGAATTAACAAAGCTTGAAGCACGTCCACCAACCTCTGTGTGTCCTTTTCCTGGAAAACAAACAAACAAACCAAAACCAGGATGGTTACGAGGAAGGAGATAACGCACTGCTTGCAGAAGTTCTTTCACAAAACCTTCTTGGGGAGACGGTGCTGGCTGAGTGCTGCATTCCTTTTAGAGACAGAAGTGAACACCCAACCCTACAGATGGTGTAGGAAAGTTGGGACTCTTGTCCAGGGAGGGCATAACAGGGCTCAGGACACCTTGCACCTTCAAGGTGGTCACCTGCTCCCTGCTTGAGGCCACAGAACTTGGCTGTCCATTGCAGACCAACTGCCCTGAGCCCATCCTCAAGCCTTGGCCACTGCCCACTGTGTAATCATTTTGTTATTTTCTATATTTTCTGATTCTCTGGTATCTTGAGGCCTTGCTGCTGCAGGAGAGACTGCTGCTCCCAGGACTAGCCAATTTCTAGAATAGAAAAAATCCACCTGCAAGTGCTCCTTTCACGTGCAAACTAACCAATCCAAAGCCCACACCCCAAACATCTCTTATTGGGCTCACACAGGACTCACACTCCAGGCCAATATTCCCCTGCCCTGATCACCCCAGGGATGGCCAGGTACCAGACAACTCAGGACAGCCCTTGCACTGCAGAACCTGATGAAATGTGTTGGACTAGCCAATGCTAAGCCTGCCTTTCACACAAACCCCAGTACAGGCTCTTGCCATGTTTTCTTCCCACTCTCTCTGCCTCCTGACTAGCCCTGCTGCTTCTCCCTGTGGCCCTGCATGGTGTGATGGGCCCCCTCCTCTTGGGAACTATGGGTGGCAAACTGTTTTTTCAATGGCACTCACCCCCTGGTCTGTACACCTCACCATTCCTGAATAATAATGAAACTTACATTTTTCAAACACCCACCTTGGGTAGAGGGCTGGAAGTGATGTTGGCAATATTTGAATGTTGCTTAGCTTTGTCCTGGATGGGCACAAAGAGTCAGTGACTAGTGTCAGTCTCTGGGTGTCCTGAAACTTCTGTCTCACTGGATTAAAAAAATCCAAGTTAGGTCCTAGGGCAGAGAGGTGACATTGACAATTTGACAGGTTCTAAAACAGAGAATTAGTTAGGGTTTCCATGCATCTTTGTTCTGCAGTGAAGCTTGTCAGAATCCAAAGCCTAGGTATGTTATTCCTATAAAATCTCACAGCCTTCTTAAATTAAGGTGCCTGTAACACAGGTCGAGGAGCATAAAGACCTGTGTTGGAAAACCCCACTCTTCTCCTGTGTCTCCCCTTTACTCTCACATCACTACCCCACTCACAACACTTTGACACCACATGTGTGGGTTTTCCCCCACACCAAGCAGTTGTGTGACACCACCTGGGTGTCTTACAATTTAACTCCTTCCTGACACTGTCTACATGGAGGGCACGAGGCTGCCCCCTATGGTAGAAGCCAATTATAAGTAATAGGTCCCCGAGTTACCCACAACTTCTGTCCAACTTCTGGACAAATTGGAGGTTCCCAAAACCCCCTCCTTGAGTTCAGTTAATTTGCTAGGGAGGCTCACAGAACTCAGAGACATATTTACTTATGTTTACCAATTTATTAAAGGATATGATAAAGGATACAGATGAACAGCCAGATGAAGAGATACATAGGGCGAGGTCTAGGAGGGTCCTAAGCTCAGGAGATTCTGACCCCGTGGAATTGGGGTGCACCACACTCCCACTGTGGATGTGTTCACTAACCTGGAAACTTTCCAAGCCCCATACTTTGGGGATTTTTATGGAGGCTTCATCACATAGACATGATTGACAATTAACTCCATTTCCAGCCCCTCGCCCTTCTCTGGAGATTGGGTGTGGATCTGCAAATTCCAAGCTTCTAATCGTGTCTTTCTGGTGACCAGTCTCCATCCAGGAACCCACCTAGAGTCACCAAATTAGAACAAAAGACACTCCTATCACCCAGAAAATTCCATGGGATTTAGGAGCCCTGTGTCAGGAGCGAGGGTCAAAGACCTAATAGTAGAAAAAAAGATGCTACTAGAGGTCTTATCACGTAAGAATTTATAAGGGCTTTAGGAGCTGTGCGCCAGGAACTGGGGGAGAGACCAGTATGTATGCTTTCTACTATTTCACAAGATCCAACCTATGAAATTTGAATCCTTTTGAATAAATGTATTTGAAAATAGATTACACACACCCCTGCTTTCTTAAGTGAAGTTAATTCAAAGGGGGCACCATAAACTAGGCAACAAAAATAAGAATATTTAAGCTCTTAGTGAAGGCCCAAAGCATGCACTCACTTGTCAGTAGACCACATAAGCTTTATTGTCCAGATAATACTTATTTTGATGGTTTAAGAGACAGTTGTTTTATTTCTTCCCAGCTTTTTGGAAATTGGCATGATACTAATTTTTACTAGTATAATTAAGAATCAGATGTCTTTACTGACTCTTTCCTACCCTCATTTACAGATAGGACGAACAAGGTTTAAAGAAGCTAAGTGCCCAAAGATTGATGGCTAGAAAATAAAGGAGCTGGGATTTGAAATTAGAGCTGTCAGCTACTGGAAGCTGATTTCTAAACCTCACGTCTGTACTGAACAACTAGCATTGTCAGATTAGTGACTTAGGGTGGCTGGTGGGTTACTGAGTTTTACCTATAGGAAGGTCCACCAGTAATGCTGTGGGAGTAAAATGAAATGCCACAAAATGTATACAGTAGCAGAGAGTCAAGTTCCTGCTGGTAGATTCTATAATACCCTTCCTGAGGAAATGCCACACTGTTGCTCATTTCGGGAGAAGTTACTCCATAGACATTTCCCTGCAGAATAAGTTCTCCAGCTCTGAGAGTGTTTTATCCTGCTTTCTGTTGGTTTGTTTTCATTTTCCCAAATGTCATGAACACCATTTTTTCACTAGTGCTACTGAATTAGCTTGTCTCAGAGTCTAGAGCCAGCCTGGTTGCACTTTTGAAGTTGAGGGACCAGAGCTGTGCAAGTCTTTGCCTCAGAGCTTCTACCTTCAAGGATGTATTTTGAGTGATTGATCTTGAACTTAGTTGTACTCTTCACATGGGAAATTTGATTAGTGTCCACATAATTAGTAAGACCCCCCCCCAACTTTATACTGTCCTGAGATTGAGTCGTTGTGGAGCCAGAAAGATGAGCTGTGTGTCCTTGGGCAAGTCATTTAACCCCTGTGCACCTTAATTTCAGTTGAATCACTTCAAAACCATTCACTGAGGTCCTACTAAATTCCAGGCCCCGGGCTAGGTCACACAAGAACGCAGGTTTTGAAGCTAGACAGACCTGGGGTCGTACTCCAGCCCATCACCTGCCTAATCATGGGGCCTCGGGACAGCCATTTCCCTTCTCTAATATTAGCCAGCAACCCAGGACCGCATGCCTTCTCCATCACCCTGCAAGGATTGATTAAACCTCTATCATGTATCGGGGTCCATCCTGGGTAAAGTGAACACCAAACCCAGACACAGGACAGTGTTTACCACACACAGGCACTGCCGTGAGCCTTTGACATGCGTTAACCCAGTTAACCCTCATGACGACACAACAGAAATTTATTTTCTCACAGTTTGGAGGCCGGAAGTCCAAGATCAAGGTGTTGGCAGGATTGCTTTCTTCTGAGGCCTCTCACCTTGGCTTGTACGCAGCAAGCTTCTCCCTGTGTCTGCTGTGTGTGTCTCTGTCTTCCATGTGTGTCTGTGTCCAAATCTCCTCTTCTTATAAATAGGACAGTCATATTGGATTAGGGCCCATCCGTATGGCCTCATTTTAACTTAATAACCTCTTTAAAGACCCCATCTCTAAATAGAGTCACATTTCAAGGCACTGGGGGTTAGGACTTCAATATATGAAATTTGGGGGGGGCGGACACAATTCAGCCCATAACACGTGGTTAGACAATTCCGGCAGGAGACCAGATACAAACTAAAAACAGAAAGCGTTTTTCCTCTTTCCCATGGCTTTCCACACAGGAAACCACTATGAACAGTTTCTTGGGATTCCCACCCATTTGACTTATATGCATAGACCACCCCCTCTCCCCTTAAAATCATCTAGAACAAAGTGACTATAATTTCTACAGTTTTGCTTCTTGCTTTTTCCACTTAATAACGTCTTATTACCTCTTCATAGCAACACATACAAATCTGTCTCACTCTATGGGCTACAGAGTCTCCAGCACAGAGAGGTACCTACTTTCTTGAATCCAGCCCCTGGACGAACACTTTGGTTGTTTCCTAAGCTTGCACCACTACAAACAAAGCTGCAGGGAACACCATTGCACGTGGATCTGGGCAAACTTTTGCCGGTAAAATCCTAGGCTAAATTCCTACCTGGTAGATCGCTGGGTTAAAGGACACCTGTAGCCTGCACATTGGTGGGCTGGGCTAAATCTCCACTTCTGAAAAGCACCCCAATTTATGCTCCTAGCAGGAGTGGGTGAGAGAGCCTGCTCCGATGGGTGTTAGCTTATTTTATTTTATTTATTTTTTTAAACATCTTTATTGGAGTATAATTGCTTTACAATGGTGTGTTAGTTTCTGCTTTATTACAAAGTGAATCAGTTATACATATACGTATGTTCCCATATCTCTTCCCTCTTGCGTCTCCCTCCCTCCCACCCTCCCTATCCCACCCCTCTAGGTGGTCACAAAGCACCGAGCTGATCTCCCTGTGCTATGCGGCTGCTTCCCATTAGCTATCGATTTTACGTTTGGTAGTGTATATATGTCCATGCCACTCTCTCACTTTGTCCCAGCTTACCCTTCCCCCTCCCTATATCCTCAAGTCCATGCTCTAGTAGGTCTGTGTCTTTATTCCCGTCTTACCCCTAGGTTCTTCATGACATTTTTTTTTCTTAGATTCCATATATATGTGTTAGCATGCAGTATTTGTTTTTCTCTTTCTGACTTGCTTCACTCTGTGTGACAGACTCTAGTGAGCTTCAAGCTCTTTGTAATTCCTCAGCTGACTCCTGACCCCTCCAGGTGAGTTGAACAGTCTCGCCCTTTTGTCCCTTTTCTCACGCCCCAGTGCCCTTTTGTCTCTGTTACAGCTTCCTGCACACAGTTGTTTAGCTATAATTTCTTTTTTTTTTTTTCAATATGAAAAAGATTTTATTTCAAGTTTAGGAAAAGGAAGGAAACTACAAAAACAAAAAACATTTCAACAAAGCAGACTTAAACCACTTTATAAATGTAAGCATATAATTTCTTCAGGGCAGAGAAAAGCTGGCTTCACTTTTGTGCACCCAGGGCCTTGATCATAGTAGGCGCTCATTAAAGTTTATTGAATTGCTTATTGGCTCCTTCAGGTCCCTTCCTGATCTTACAATCCTGTGAGTCTAGGTTGGGGATAATGTTTCTTGACATGGTCAGGTATTCGAGAAAGAGTTCTAGAATGCAGCCCATTCTGGGGAAGCTGCATCCGGAGGGACACCATGATGTCCAAGGAGCAGAGGTCTAACTTATGCTGCACGGGAGGCTCAAGCCGAGTCCCAGGGTGTTTTGGAGAGGTCAGAGCCTGTCAGTCAGAGGGTGGTCATGGAACACGTGCAGTCTCATTGTGATGCGCTGGCCTCCAACATGGGAAACTGGGCCATCAGAGCTGACGGAGACCTTGGGGTGGGAGGTGGTGCCTCTCTGACCTCTCAGCCTCCATCAAAAGTCGAGATGGCTCCCCACACTTGTCAAGCTGGGACTGTGATCTTTTTAATTGTAAAAACTTTGAAATGTCAAGATACTTACGCCTTTATTTCCTATCGACTACATCTCTAAGTAACATTCAGATCTTACCTGCTCCGCTTCTAGCTTTATGCTGAAAGTAATATTCTTGGAGATTTGGACGTGTCCTGAGCCCTGAGTTATCAGGAACCCTATTTTGCTGATGGCCCATGGCCAAGTTCTGTGGGGTCAACCGAGTGACTAGTTCATGGAGTGACAGTAAGGGAGGAGGTGGGCTGCCCTGTTATTCCCCGGGCAGAAGATATCCACCCAGGGTGACATGCAGTCATTACTCTCTTATTTCATTTAAGACACTGAGGGGAAATTTTTGTGCAGTTCGATACTAAAACCTTGGAAGAAAGCAAACCAGCATTCTCTAAACTTTTCAAGTAAGAGCTTGGAAAGTGTCAATGTGCATTTTCCTCTTCCCAGGTATAGAGCATCTTCTGGGGATGCACAGACCTGGATATAACTTTGCTTAAGGACAATAGACGAGAGCCTCAATGCTTCCATTAGAGAG
This sequence comes from Monodon monoceros, assembly GCF_005190385.1. Taxonomy (NCBI): domain Eukaryota; kingdom Metazoa; phylum Chordata; class Mammalia; order Artiodactyla; family Monodontidae; genus Monodon; species Monodon monoceros. The sequence goes on from NW_021703777.1 coordinate 94,174,284, forward strand.
GCTCTACAATGTAACTTCCTACCTCCCTGAGCCCCCTGGACCTCTCTGTCAGCTGACAGTACCCCAGATTCTGGCAGAGGAAATTTCAGAGAAGACTGGAGTAGATACTGATGTACTGGTTCCAGGGTTTAGGTAAAAACGATTCAGTTGAAAACCGAGGCAGCCGATAAGGTCACCTGGCTGAAATAAAGGTATGTCAAAACCAAACGACGCCAGGGTCTGAGTTTTCAGTACATACCGGTCATTTGGATGCACTGGATCATTCTGGAACTTTTGAAATATACCTTTAATCATTTTAGTGTACTTCAGAATTTCTCAGGTTTGAAGAAAAAGGATTCTAATGTTTTCTTATTTATTCCTAATTCAATTTCAGCCTATTATGACTGTTTGGACTGCAAGAGCAAAATGGTAGAACAGTCTAAAAGCCTAACGATAAGGATTAGTTAAAACAACCTGAAAGTACAACAGGGAATTAACTGGAAAACAACCTAAATGTTCCACAGTTGGTGGCTGGCATCAGTGAACTGTGGTGGGTTATAATACAGTATTTACTGTATGATCAAACGTTATAGAAAACGATATATTTATAATACATGCGTGGATGCATGCAAAATAATGTGAATTACACAGCTGGTCTGCCCCACCCCGATAATTCCAGGCTTCAGGCCAGAGTACAGTGGGGGTCTGACACCCCATATATCTAAACATTCAGAAATTATTGATCAAACTAACACACTGTTAAATGAAATAGGTTCTATTCTTCCTTTAATCAATATACTTTTCTAATGACTTTGAAGGCTGAGGTGAAATGCAGACTCCTACATTTAGACTCTGCAGAGCTCCAAGCTGGAGAGTAGAAACATGAAGCAGTGAGTAGTTGCCCCTCTCCCTCGCCCCTCATCTCTTGCTCAGCTCAGCCCCCAGCCGTCAGCCCTCAGCCCCGAGTCTGTCCCCTTCTTTCGTCACCCACAGCTCCATCCCGTGGCATGAGCAGCGTCACATGCATGTGTGAGCCACCCAGCCTGCACATCCCAGTTCTGTCCCTAGCCCACTCTTAATAGCCACCATTAGGTCCCCTTTGGGACTAAGGGTGCCCAAGCAGCAGTGTGGCCCACGCTTATGAAGCTGGACCCAGGAAACGGGTCCATGAAGGTGAAAAAGTGGGCCTGGGACATTTGGGATATGAATTCTGGGTCTTGGGTGTCGACGGGAGGTCTAGAAGGAGAGTGGGCACTAGCTCTTAGTGGGTACAGCCCTGTGACCCCACAAACTCCTTCCCTGATAGACAGAGGCCTGGCCTCATGGGGTTTAGGGCAGTGGGTTAGCTTCCTATTGCTGCTGTAACAAATGACCACCAATTTAATGGCTGAAAACAACATAAAATTTATTATCTTACAGTTCTGGAGGTCAGAGGTCCAACACAGATCTCATTGGATAAAATCAAGATGTCAGCCAGTCTACACTCCTTTCTTAAAGCTCTAGGGGAGAACTCATCTTGCTTGTTTCATCTTCTAGAGGCTGCCCACATTCCTTGGTTCATGGCCCCTTCATCCATCTTCAAAGCCAGCCTCACTGCATCTCAGACTATCCTTCCATGGTCACGGTTCCCTCTGGCCACAGCTGGGAAAGGCTCTCCCCTTTTAGGGGTTCATGGGATTAGATTGGGTCCATCTGGATAATCCAGGATAGGCTCCCTATTTCAAGATTCTTGACCTTTATCACGTCCTCAGAGTCCCTTCTGCCATGTAAGGTGACATACTTACAAGTTCTAGGCATGAAGATGAGGATATACTGAGGTATGTGGGGGGTATTATTCTGCTTGCCAGTGACAGGGACCCCTATTGGGTCTAAGGTCAACTTTGTAGGTACACAAGTATTAACGATGATTGTCTTTGGGCACATGAGATTATGGATGATCACTATTATCTGATTTGATTGTAATTGGGAAGATACTGAAGTAGAATAAGAAAATATAATTTTAAATGGCTCCATTTCCTTTGGTTTAGGGCATTACCTATGTTCTTCTATTGTTGAATATCTAGGTCACTTGCAGCCTTTATCTATAGCAATTGGCCTGAGCAGAAATAACTGGCAGAAAAAGAATTTGAAATGAAAAGCAACTAGTACAAGACAAAGCAAAGCAAGGCAAAAAATTCTAAAAATGACCAGCTGTTTTTTTTTTAATTTTAATAAATGTTTTATTTAATGCAACATACACACAACATAATCACATCAACACATAATCAACACTTTAAAAATAATTATAGGGTCTTGGTGCTCCGGCTGGGTTTTAGGCTCGTGCCTCTGAGGTGGGAGAGCCGAGTTCAGGACACTGGTCCACCAGAGACCTCCCAGCTCCATATCAAACGGTGAAAATCTGCCAGAGATCTCCATCTCAACGCTAAGACCCAGCTCCACTCAATGACCAGCAAGCTACAGTGCTGGACACCTATGCCAAACAACTAGAAAGAGAGAAACACAACCCCACCCATTAGCAGAAAGGTTACCTAAAATCACAATAATGTCACACCCGAAAACACACCACTGCACGTGGTCCCACCCACCAGAAAGACAAGATCCAGCCTCATCCATCAGAACACAGGCACCAGTCCCCTCCACCAGGAACCCTACACAACCCACTGAACCAACCTTAGCCACTGGGGGCAGACACCAAAAACAACGGGAACTACGAACCTGCAGCCTGTGAAAAAGAAACCCCCAAAACAGTAAGTTAAGCAAAATGAGAAGACAGAGAAAAACACAGCAGATGAAGGAGCAAGGTAAAAACCCACCAGATCAAACAAATGAAGAGGAAATAGGCAATCTACCTGAAAAAGAATTCAGAGTAATGATAGTAAAGACGATCCAAAATCTTGGAAATAGAATAGCAAAAATACAAGAAATGTTTAACAAGGACCTAAAAGAACGAAAAAGCAAACAAATAATGATGAACAATAAAATAAATGAAATTTTAAATTCTCTAGAAGGAATCAATAGCAGAATAACTGAGGCAGAAGAATGGATAAGGGACCTGGAAGATAAAATAGTGGAAGTAACTACTGCAGAGCAGAATAAAGAAAAAAGAATGAAAAGAATTGAGGACAGTCTCAGAGACCTCTGAGACAACATTAAATGCACCAACATTTGAATTACAGGGCTCCAAGAAGAAGAAGAGAAAAAGAAAGGGACTGAGAAAATGTTGGAAGATATTATAGTTGAAAACTTCCCTAATATGGGAAAGGAAATAATCAAGTCCAGGAAGTGCAGAGAGTCCCATACAGGACAAGTCCAAGGAGAAACACACCAAGACACATATTAATGAAACTACCAAAAATTAAATACAAAGAAAAAATATTAAAAGTAGCAAGGGAAAAACAACAAATAACATACAAGGGAATCCCCATAAGGTTAACAGCTGAACTTTCAGCAGAAACTCTGCAGGCCAGAAGGGAGTGGCAGGACATATTTAAAGTGATGAAAGGGGAAAACCTACACCCAAGATTACTCTACCCAGCAAGGATCTCATTCAGATTTGAAGGAGAAATTAAAACCTTTACAGACAAGCAAAAGCTAAGAGAATTCAGCACCACCAAACCAGCTTTAAAACAAAACGCTAAAGGAACTTCTCTAGGCAGGAAACATAAATGAAGGAAAAGACCTACAATAAAAAACCCAAAACAATTAAGAAAATGGTAATAAGAACATACATACTGATAATTACCTTAAATGTAAAGGGATTAAATGCTCCCACCAAAAGACATAGACTGGCTGAATGGGTACAAAACCAAGACCCATATATATGCTGTCTACAAGAGGCCCACTTCAGACCTAGGGACACTACAGAATGAAAGTGAGGGGATGGAAAAAGATATTCCATGCAAATGGAAAACAAAAGAAAACTGGAGTAGCAATTCTCATACCAGGCAAAACAGACTTAAAAAAAAAGACTATTACAAGAGACAAAGAAGGACACCACATAATGATCAAGGGATCAATCCAAGAAGAAGATATAACAATTGCAAATACTTATGCACCCAACATAGGAGTACCCCAATACATAAGGCAAATGCTAACAGCCATAAAAGGGGAAATCGACAGTAACACATTCAAGTAGGGGACTTTAACACCCCCCTTTCACCAATGGACAGGTCATCCAAAATGAAAATAAATAAGGAAACACAAGCTTTAAATGATACATTAAACAAGATGTACTTAATTGATATTTTAAGGACATTCCATCCAAAACCAACAGAATACACTTTCTTCTCAAGTGCTCATGGAACATTCTCCAGGATAGATCATATCTTGGGTCATCAATCAAGCCTTGGTAAATTTAAGAAAATTGAAATCGTATCAAGTATCTTGTCCGACCACAATGCTATGACACTCGATATCAATTACAATCTGTAAAAAATACAGACACATGGGGGCTAAACAATACAATGCTAAATAACCAAGATATCACTGAAGAAATCAAAGAGGAAATCAAAAAATACCTAAAAACAAATGAAAATGAAACATGATGACCCAAAAACTATGGGGTGCAGCAAGAGCAGTTCTAAGAGGGAAGTTTATAGCAATACAATCCTACTGCAAGAAACAGGAAACATCTCAAATAAACAGCCTAAACTTACACCAAAAGCAATTAGAGAAAGAAGAACAAGAAAACCCCAAAGTTAGTACAAGGAAAGAAATCAGAAAGATCAGATCAGAAATAAATGAAGGAAATGATAGCAAAGATCAATAAAACTAAAAGCTGGTTCTTTGAGAAGATAAACGAAATTGATAAACCATTAGCCAGACTCATCAAGAAAAAAAGGGAGAAGACTCAAATCAATAGAATTAGAAATGAAAAAGGAGAAGTAACAAATGACATTTCAGAAATACAAAGGATCATGAGAGATTACTACAAGCAACTATAGGCCAATAAAATGGACAACCTGGAAGAAATGGACAAATTCTCAGAAAAGCACAACCTTCCAAGACTGAACCAGGAAGAAATTGAAAATATAACCAGATCAATCACAAACACTGAAATTGAGACTGAGATTAAAAATCTTCCAGCAAACAAAAGCCCAGGACCAGATAGCTTCACAGGTGAATTCTATCAAACACTTAGAGAAGAGCTAACTCCTATCCTTCTCAAACTCTTCCAAAATATAGCAGAGGGAGGAACACTCCCAAACTCATTCTACGAGGCCACCATCGCCCTGATACCAAAAACAGTCAAAGATGTCAGAAAGAAAGAAAACTACAGGTCAGTATCACTGATGAACATAGATGCAAAAATTCTTAACAAAATGCTAGCAGACAGAATCCAACAGCACATTAAAAGGATCATACACCATGATCAACTGGGGTTTATTCCAGGAATGCAAGAATTCTTCAATATACACAAATCAATCAATAAACCGTATTAACAAATTGAAGGAGAAAAACCATATGATCATCTCAATAAAGACAGAAGAAGGTTTTGACAAAATTCAACACCCATTTATGATAAAAACCCTCCAGAAAGTAGGCATAGAGGGAACTTACCTCAACATAATAAAGGCCATATATGTCAAACCCACAGCAAACATCATTCTCAGTGGTGAAAACCTGAAAACATTTCCTCTAAGATCAGGAACAAGACAAGGTTGTCCACTCTCACCACTATTATTCAACATAGTTTTGGAAGTTTTAGCCACAGAAACCAGACAAGAAAAAGAAATAAAAGGAATCCAAACTGGAAAAGAAGAATTAAAGCTGTCACTGTTTGCAGATGACATGATACTATACATAGAGAATCCTAAAGATGCTACCAGAAAACTACTAGAGCCAATCAATGAATTTGGTAAAGTAGAAGGATACAAAATTAACACAGAAATCTCTTGCATGCCTATACACTAATGATGAAAAATCTGAAAGACAAATTAAGGAAACACTCCCATTTACCACTGCAACCAAAAGAATAAAATATCTAGGAATAAACCTACCTAAGGAGACAAAAGACCTATATGCAGAAAACTATAAGACACTGATGAAAGAAATTGAAGATGATACAAACAGATGGAGAGATATACCACGTTCTTGGATTGGAAAATTCAACACTGTGAAAATGACTATACTACCCAAAGCAATCTACAGATTCAATGCAATCCCTATCAAACTACCAACGGCATTTTCTACAGAACTAGAAAAAAAAAATTCACAATTTGTATGGAAACACAAAAGACCCCAAATAGCTAAAGCAATCTTGTGAAAGAGAAACGGAGCTGGAGGAATCAGGCTCCCAGACTTCAGACTCTACTACAAATCTACAGTAATCAAGACAGTATGGTTCTGGCACAAAAACAGAAATATAGATCAATGGAACAGGATAGAAAACCCAGAGATAAATCCACGCATTTATGGTCACCTTATTTTTGATAAAGGAGGCAAGAATATACAATGGAGAAAAGATAGTCTCTTCAATAAGTGGTGCTGGGAAAACTGGACAGCTACATGTAAAAGAATGAAATTAGAACACTCCCTAACACTATACACAAAAATAAGCTCAAAATCGATTAAAGACCTAAATGTAAGGCCAGACACTATAAAATTCTTAGAGGAAAGCATAGGCAGAACTCTCTAGCAAGATCCTTTTTGACCCACCTCCTAGAGAAATGGAAATAAAAACAAAAATAAAGAAATGGGACCTAATGAAACGTAAAAGCTTTTGAACATCCAAGGAAACCATAAACAAGATGAAAAGACAGCCCTCAGAATGGGAGAAAATATTTGCAAATGAAGCTACTGACGAAGGATTCATCTCCAAAATATACAAGCAGCTCATGCAGCTTAATATCAAAAAAACAAACAACCTAATCCAACAATTGGCAGAAGACCTAAATAGACATTTCTCCAAAGAAGATATACAGGTTGCCAACAAACACATGAAAGAATGCTCAACATCATTAATCATTAGAGAAATGCAAATCAAAACTACAATGAGGTACCACCTCACACCAGTCAGAATGGCCATCATCAAAAAATCTAGAAACAATAAATGCTGGAGAGGGTGTGGAGAAAAGGGAACCCTCTTGCACTGTTTGTGGGAATGTAAATTGATACAGCCACTATGGAGAACAGTATGGAGGATCCTTAAAGAACTAAAAATAGAACTACCATATGACCCAGCAATCCCACTACTGGGCATATACCCTGAGAAAACCATAATTTAAACAGAGTCACGTACCACAATGTTCATTGCAGCACTATTTACAATAGCCAGGACATGGAAGCAACCTAGGTGTCCATCGACAGATGAATGGATAAAGAAGATGTGGCACATATATACAATGGAATATTACTCAGCCATAATAAGAAATGAAATTGAGTTTTCTGTAGTGATGTGGATGGACCTAGAGACTGTCATACAGAGTGAAGTAAGTTGGAAAGGGAAAAACAAATACCGTATGCTAACACATATATATGGAATCTAAAAAGAGAAAAATGGTTATGAAGAACCTAGGGGCAGGACAGGAATAAAGACGCAGACCTACTAGAGAATGGACTTGAGGATACGGGGAGGGGAAGGGTAAGCTGGGACAAAATGAGAGAGTGGCATGGACATATATACACTACCAAGTGTAAAATCGATAGCTAGTAGGAAGCAGCCTCATAGCACAGGGACATCAGCTCGGTGCTTTGTGACCACCTAGAGGGGTGGGTTAGGGAGGGTGAGAGGGAGGGAGATGCAAGAGGGCAGAGATATGGGGACATACGTGTATGTATAGCTGATTAACTTTGTTATAAAGCAGAAACTAACACATCATTGTAAAGCAATTATACTCTAATAAAGATGTTAAAAAATGTATCAGCCTAAAAAATAATAAATAAATAAAAGAATACTTAAGGAGACATGCTCTGTATTTTTAGATACCTGAAGGACTGTCACACGTTCACAGAGGTATAGAAGCTAGAATTTGATGGGTATATAATAAGAACTCTGACTAAGCCGAATTTGCCTAAAGTATAGGGTACACAAAAGGGAATACAGTATTTGGAAATGAGTTGCAAAAGGTCTTTTAGTACCAGCTTCTGGAAGTCTGTAAAAGTCAGATCAAAGTGTTAGGACCTTAATCATATAGATGGTGAGAATCCATTGGAATTTTTAATTTTCTTTTCTTTTGACAAGATAACATACATATGGTAAGAAATGTAAACAGCAAAAAGAAAATCTATGGAAAATTCTTGACTCCCAAAACTGCTGGTTTCCTTTTCATACTAATACAACAATATATATAATGCCAGCTCTTGTCTAAAATAGAAATGTAAATTGTCACATACTCTATACTATTTCATGAAAAATTACTGCTACTATTACTACTACTATTAGTAGTATTATGCTTACCTCATCTTGAAGATTGTTCCATATCCATACGTATAAAGTTGCTTCCTTCATAAAAAAACCAAAAAACCTTATATAAATATTTTTTTTAACTTTTTATTTTATATTGGAGTACAGTTGATTAACAACGTTGTGTCAGTTTCAGGTGAACAGCAAAGTGATTCAGTTATACATGTACATATATCTATTCTTTTTCAAATTCTTTTTCCAATTAGGTTGTTATACAATACTGAGCAGAGTTCCCTGTGCTCTACGGTAGGTCCTTGTTGGTTATCTATTTTAAATATAGCAGTGTGTACATGTCAATCCCAAACGGTTACCGGGGGGAAGGGTGGGAAGGAGGGATAGTTAGGGAGTTTGGCCAGCTCTTTTTACAGTGGTCTGGGGATTTCTAGGAGGTCCCTGAGGCGCTTTCAGGGGTTCGCAAAGTCAAAGCTATCGTCCTGATGCACTAAGATGCCATGTGCTTTTTCACACGCCCCTCAGGAGTGGACAGTGCAGGTTTCCAGAGGCTACAGCAATATCACGACAGATTGAATGCAGCCACAGAAAGGAGGAGGCTTCCGCTAAACCAGACAAGAAAGAGCTTTGCAAAAGTGTAAAACAATGTCATCCTTCTAATTATTTTTTATTTTGGAAAATATAGCTATTTTTCACAAAAATGTTTCTGTTAACACGCTGTAGGTTTATTATTATTTAAAATAATGGTTTAAAATTTTCTTCTTTTTAATTTCTAGTTCAGTCAATTTTAATAGCTATAACTCACAGAAACGGAAGTTTGGGGATCTCCATCATCTTTAAGCAGGTGAAGAAGTCCTGAGGCCAGATTGTTTGACCACTGAGCCTAGCAGTCAAGAGAGCAGGGTCACATCCCACCCAGAGGGACATGACAAGGACTAGACAGGCCTGGCAGGGCTGGAGTCTGGGCCGGGGGAGGGTGGTGACGAGTGGGCAGAGGACTTAGGAGGTGTCCCAGTCCGTCAAGGAAAGCCCTCCCAAGGCATAAAGAAGGGTGAGCCAGCTGACAGGGCACTTTAGAGAGTCTACCGTCTCTGCCCCCCCCCCCGAACAGTCTAGAGCAGGTGAGCAGTGAAGACCCTTCCTAAATTACTGACTTGCTGATTCAGTGACATAAGGAATCCTAGAGAAAGCAGGTTTGGGTAGAAGGATGAGAAGTGTGGTTTTCAGCAGGTGGAGGTTGAGGTGGGGATGAGGTCCTTGTCACCACCTACAATGTGGGACATTGGTTTCAAGTCCCCAAGCCAATCTGGGATAAATAAGACGATGCTTAAGAGGGTAGCTCTTAAAAGTCCTCATCAGAAGAAAAGAAATTGAAAGTATGTGTGGCGAGGGATGCTAACCAGACTTACTGTGGTGCTCATTTTGCAATATACACATGTATCGAATCATTATGTTGTACACCTGAAACAAATATAACGTTCTATGTCAATTGTATTGCACTTAAAAAGAGATGTCTTACCATTCTTTTAAAAATAAAGAAGGATAGGATCATGGATAGTCTGCTTGAAGGCAAAGGGCTGTGGATTGTAAATCTGACTTTGCCACTTACTGACTGCAGTGGGTGTGCAGTTCTGAACCTCTTCGGTCCTCAGTTTCCCCATCTACAAAATGGGCATTAAAACAGCCCCTACTTCTTAGGGTTGTTGTGAGAATCCAGAGAGCTGGAGCACGGAAAGTACTCAACACAATGCGCAATAAATCACCTTTTTTTCATGGGGCAAGGGTGAGGGGCATGGTGTCCCTTTGGAGGTGACTATTTCTCTGTCAGGAAACCTTTATCATTCTTTCTAAATTCACATTCTTTCTCCCACCCAGGGCAGACTTAGTCACCCACTTGGCAGCAGCAGGGCCTCGGTGGCTCACACACTTGCCTACGCACACCTGGGGAAGGGAACCTGGGCAGGGGCTGGACACACCCTGAGCTGAGCGGCCTGCCCTGTCCCGCCTGAGTCAGCTCCCTCCCCACCGCCTGATGTCGCCCCACGAGCGCGGGGCCAATCAGCGTGGTCGCCGCCCTCGCCAGGTACCCGGCTCACACCTGCTCCAGCAAACCAGTGGGATGCAGGAGCCCGCTCTTCCCGGCACCCCTCCGATCCTGCCCTCTCTGCCAGCGCTCTCCAGGCCTTGGCTCCCACCCTTGCTGTCATCTCTCCCATCCCATTGCTTTGGACACCCCCCTCCCCTTAAAAGGCAGGAACCTTAATTCCTAAGGGGGGCGGGATGGGAAGGGAGAGGAAAGAACCACCCGCAGCAGGGCATTTCTTACAAGGTTGGCCTTGAGCGAGATTTTAATTTTTTTTTCCCTAAGACCCAGACTGGCTTTTCCCGTTTCACTGGCAAATATTGTCACAGAGAGGAACTGCAGAGAGGAGGAAATGGAAACCTGGGGAAAATCAGCTGAATGTGGAAACAATGGGAGGGGGGTGTGATGCACAAAGGCCTCAGGGTGCACCTGCCAGGCCGCCCCCAACCTAATTCCACCATGCGTTTCCCCAGAGGCAGGAGCTTCCTCTGACTTTGAGATCCTCTAAGATGATTCCAGGGGAAAACCCGGCATCTGCTGTTACAAAATGGCAGGTATACTGCTAAAATGCTTTTACATTGTTACCTCATTTCACTTTCTTGCCTGGGGGATTTGTATCATCGTCCTCAGTCTGCAGATGAGGAAATCGAGGTCTAGGAAGGGTGGTTTGAACAGCTAGTGACAGAGCCAGAAAGCAAAGCACTTGGGGTAAACACTCTACTCTTCCACCTCTCTTACTCTGTAATGGATTGGCTGACATCCAGCAGGGAGCCATCATAGAACACGCTAGCTTCCTGGGGAGAGGACAGTCGACTGAAAAAAATGCACAACCTAAAAGTTGAGGGTTACGTTTTATTCGGCAGAATTTCTGAGGACTTCATGCCTGGGAGACGGGACCCTCAGGTCTCTCTGAGGGACCTCTTTGAGGAGGTAAAGGAGGAGCCCTGTTACAGAGAAGTTTTTGCAATGAAGACCAGGTAGTCAGAACATCAAGAGATTACTGTTAATTAAAGAAAACCAGACATCTCAAGGAATTTAGTGCTTTTCTATATGGGAAGATGCAAGAGTCTGGGCTCACTGAAATCGTTCCTTTGCTCTGCCCCTCAGCTCTCCGGGGCCAGAATCCTGTGCTTTCCCATCCTGAGTCTCCTCAGGGTGCACCGTCAGAGGTGGCTGCAGCCTCTGACTGCTTAAAGATGGGCATTCTGTTTCCATCCTGAGTCCCCTCAGGGCTCACTGTCAGGGAGGCTGTAATGCCGAGGTCTGAGGCCTGCAGCATCCTTTGTTTACTGATTCAGCAGGCAACATTCTTTCCTTCACAGGACAAAAAACAGGGCAAAAGAAAATACCATTTTGATGGTGACCGCCCAGCACATTTTATCTTCAGAGCAGCCCATCAGAAAATCCCATGATTTATTTCTTCATTCATTTAACAAACATGCGTTGAGTCCTTCTATGAGCCAGGCACCGTACTAAGGCAATGCAATAATCAGACATAAATCCTTGCCCCCATGAAGCTGACATTCTAGTGGGGGGTGAGGAGAGACAGGCAATAAACAATAAATGTAAAAAATAATAATTGAACTATATGGTAAAATAAGTGCTATGAGAAAAAGTAGAGCTTGATAAGGGGGATTGAGAGTATAGGAGAAGTAGGAGTAAGTTGCAATTATAAATAGGGTTTTCAAGGTAGGATTCATTGAGAAGATAGTAAGGGTATGAGCTTGCTGCTGTCTTAGGAAAGCATTTTCTAGGCAGAGGGTGTGGCCCATGCAATGGTTCTGAGGCTGGAGTGTAACTGGAACAACTAGGAAGCTAGTAGGGCTGGAAAGAAGGGAAGGAGTGAGCAACGAGGAGAGGATGGTAGGATCTGCAGTCTTGAGGAGGTGCAGGGAGATGTCATGTCTGGTAAGATCTTGTAGGTCATCATAAAGTCTGACTTTCACTCTGGGTGCCATTGAAGGACATACAAGGAATGACATGATTCGATTTTCATTTGAACAAGATCACTGTACCACAGAGTAGCATGCAAGGAAGCTGGGGTGGAGGCAGAATACCAGGTAAGAGGCATTCACGGCAAAGCAGTTGAGAGATGATGGTGGCCCAGAACCAAGGCAGGAGCAGTGAAGGTGAAGAGAAGGACTCGATTTTGGATCTACTTTGAAGATAGAGTCAATAGGATTTGGTGATGGGCTAGACATGAGTCATGAACAAGAGGAGTCAAAGGCAATTTGAAGGTTTGACCAAACTGAAAGAATAGAGTTGCTCCACCTGGGACAGGAAATGCTGTGAAGAAATGATGGTGGGGACTTTTGTTTCTTAACAACTGTGTAAACAACTAATAAGGCACAATCACATTTGGTGCCTGGGCTTTCCCTGTGCTCCAACACACTGTTTCATTATGTCAGTGGGGCTTTCACACCACCTTATGCCCCCAGCTTCCTTTCTACCACTGCTGCCTAGTAGATTTCTACTTATCTTTAAAATCTTAGGTAAATGGCACTTTCAAAGAATCCTCTGTTGACACTAAGTGCCTGGTGTCAATCTCTCAACCCTTATAGTCTACGCCACCCAGTGTGACACTTGATTATATGCTGTCATTTGTGGTTCAAAACTTCTTTGAGGTTTGCTAGCTATTGTTCTCAAAAGGTCAATGCTCATGGCTTATCTCTTGCATCTCACAGGATACCTAACCCACAAGCTTGGCTCTTAATGAGACTTGATCAGAGCTTATTGACTGAGCTGTTTTGGGACATTGTGGTGAATGACCACTGACCTGGTGAATGGCCGTGTCAGATGGGCATCACAGATTTGGAATCACGGAGTCAGCACTTCTCTAGTTCAAAGACCCTGTCATCAGATGAGAAGCTTGGATCCCAGAGAGGATAAGTAACTGGTCTGAGGTCTTTTAGGGAATTAGAAAACAGGACTAGGACCTAGCTGCTCTGATTTTTAGACTGGTGCCCTTTCCCCCACACTTATAAAGCTGAGCCCGGGGCAAGTGGTGTCTTTTTAAAACAGACTCCAAAATGAAACTCTAATTGCTTAAGAGCAGGTACAAGAGAGGGCATTTTAAAACAGACACTCTCACAGTCTGCTGATGGTAGTAAAATCGCCACAACCTCTTTTTATAGCAGTTTGCCAGTATCGAATCAAACTTGTAAATGAACAAACCCTTGAACCCAGACTATCCATTTCTAGATATTTGCCCTAAAATAGACTCAGATGGGCAGGAAATGACATGTATGCAAGATTAGTTATTACAGCAGTGTTTGTAGTAGCAAAATCTGGAAACAATCTAAAAAGGCATTAATAGGGAAGTGTCAAGATAAGCCATAGTCATCCCTGCAAGGGGTACAACTGTGAAAAGGAATAGATATAATGCAGTAGATTTCACGTGCTGATATGAAATCAGGGCCAAGGGAAAAAGGCAAAATAGGGAACAGTGTGTGTACAAGATGATCACATTTGGATAAGAGAAATCTGAACATGTCTACATAAATATGTTTGTATATATATATTTCTGGAAGGATACACAAAGAATTAATAGCAACTGTTTCTGAGAAGAAGAACCAGGGAGGGAGGCTTATCTTTTTACTTTATACACATTTGTATATTTTCAATTTTTATTACCTTTTTAACTAAAAATTTAACGAAATATATTTCTATAATTGAAATACTAAATATTGCCAAAAAATGGTTTGCAAGGAGGCCTTGTTGTCCCCCCTTTTTTTTGCAGAAGACCTGGATGAATAAGTTTCCTGTCCCCTTAAGGAAGGAAATCTGCCAGTAACATTCCCCCAAGGAAGCTCATCCATTTTGACTGTTGCCTACATGTTCATTCTTGCTGGTAACTGTTGACAAACTGGGAAATGACTCTGCCAACCCAGGTGTCCTTGAGAGGCCAGACCTCAGCAAAGTATCAAGAAAACGAGCATCCACCTGTGATCTCTCACCTGTTTCTTCAAGGGTGGGGTTGCAAGCTTGGGCAAGTGTGATTCACCCCCCTTCTGCATGAGGAAAGGGGATCTAATAGGGCAGCCGCCAGCTCTGATCTGATGAATCAGAATCGCTGGGGCAGGGCTCTGGCAGCTACATTTTTTTATCTGCTCCCCCCGCCACAAACACCCGGGTAGTTCTGAGGCACACAGCTTTGCCAACTGCTTCCCTCTCCAATTCGAATTTATACCCCCTGAAACTTAGCTTCATTAGTAGAGGACCGGTTTCCTAATGGGACTGTTGATAGGATGACCCATACCTATGAAGTTGTGGTTGGCAGAATACTGCCTCCCCAAAGATGTTCATGTTCTGGTTCCTGGAATCTGTGCATGTTATCCTACATGGCAAAAAGAAGTTTGCAGATTAAGCTAAAAGAATTTGAGATGGGTGCCCCCTGAATATCCAGGTGGGCCTAATCTAATCACATGATCCCTTAAAAGAGGAGAACCTTCAGAGGGAGATGTGACTACAGAAGAATGGTCAGAGAGATGGAATGCTGCTGGCTTTGAAGATGTGAGAAGGGGTCACAGCCAAGGAATGTGGGCGGCCTCTTGAAGGTGAAAAAGAGCTTCAGAAAGGAATACAGCCCTACCAACATCTTGATTTTAGCCTAGTGACACCCTGGTAGTACTTCTGATCTCCAGAATTATAAGATAATAAATTTGTGTTGTTTGAAGTCCCTGAGTTTGTAACGATTTGTTACAGCAGCAATAGGAAACTAAGAATTTATTATTTTATAATTATTTATTAGTTTATTATTTATTTATTAGTTTATTATTATTATTCTGGGCAAAAGTGTTCAATGTGCATCTAATCACATGTCTATACTTCATCTAGATTGCAAAAAATACAGGGGCTAAAGGAGCAGTTAAATGACACCAGGAGGAAACACCAGACAAAGAAAGAATTTAGCATATTCTTGAAGACAACTGGTCTAGATTATTTTAAAAAGCAATATTAAGGACAAGAAATCCGAGAGGTGCTGCTTTGGGTTAAAATAGACAAAACAGACATAACCAAAAGCAATTTGTGATACTTGATTAGATCTGGACTCAAAATAAGACAAGGAAAAAACTATAAGACATTCTTGACATAAATGGAGTTTTAATATTTGTATTTTTTATTATTGACTATTATAGTCCATATATTAGATTAGATTATAGAGTTATTAATATTCTTAGATGTGATCATGGAATTATGGTTAGTAGAATATTCCTGAAAAATTCTTGCTGGAATATTTAGGGGTAAAGTATCATGGTGTCTGCAGCTTAATTTCAAATATTCAATAGTTTCTAAATAAAAGAACAGAAGGAAGGGAAGAAGGATGTGTAAGGGAAGGGAGAGAGAAAACCAGAGTAAGGAAAGAGAAAGTAATAATGTAAACATGGCAAAATGTTAACTCCTGTTCAATCTGGGTGAAGGCTTTCTGCATACAATGAGTTCATTGTACATTATTTCAATTTTCTTATATTTGAAGATGTTCATAATAGAACTTGAGGTGAGGAGAAATATGAATTGATGGAGAACTTCAAGATAGAAGAATAGATCTTGAATCACCTGTTCTGGCAAATACTGTAGATGGATTGACCCTTGTGTGTTGGGTTTTGGTGTCTTCCACTCATGTGTTCATTCACTTACTTATTTTTATATTTATCAAGCAGGCAGTAAGTGTCTCCTATTTCTAGGTCCTGATTTAAGACACAGGAGATCCCAGGAAGAGAACTCCCTTCAGGGTAAGGAACACTTATATTGAAATTTTCTACTGAGCTCTGGGCAGTTGGAAAGCCTGGAGTGGAGAAGACCCATTTCTGGGTGAGGGCAAGTCATGCCAGAGGAGACCTTTGCAGCTCTGTCTCCCTGGGTAAAAGGGGAAAGAAAGGAATGGGAAAGACCTCATTACCCTCATTCCCACAACCGTGAGGTGCAGGATTGGAAAGTTGTGCTTCACCTCAATCCCAGTACTCATCAAGCAGGGCATTTGACCTAAAGACCATCCATCCATCAGAGGCAGGCAAAATCACTCATTCCTCCATTCAACTCATGTTTGCTGAACTCCTGCCTATGTCGGGAGACAGTGTAGTTGCTGTGGGTTCACAGTGGAGAAAGCAAAATTCCTACCCTTATGGAGTTAATATTCTTTTTGAGGATGAGGATGGGAAATAAACAAATAAAAAACTAAATATCATAATGTCAGGCAGTGATAAGTGCTACAAAGACAAACAAAGAGTGAGGGGTAGAGAGCCTGGGTGATTGGAATGACCACCTGAGCAGACCTTTGAGCAGAGATTAAAGTGAGGGAAATTGGTCTGGGGTAGAGGAAAGAGCATGAGCAGAGCTGCTGGTGGAGAATGTTCTTGGTGAGTTTAAGCAAAGGGACAATGTGGCTGGAATGAAAGCCATGTACCATGGCTCCTGGTACAGAGCTCGTAAATCCTTTGAAGTTCCTGAGTGATAGAGGCGATAGGAATGTTTTTGCTATTTATAACAAGCCCCTTACAACCCACCATACCTGAGTTTATGCTAATAAGGTGACTCTTGGAGGGTCTCTAGATGGCTTCAGGATGAGGGCTGGTTGTCAGAGGAACCAGCTGTGTGATTTTAGTCTGATCCCTTCACTTCTGGAGAGGGGAAAGAATCTGGAGATTGAATTCAATCACTAATGGCCAATGATCTAATCAATCATGCCTACATGGTGAAACCTCTATAAAACCCCACAAACACTGGGCTTTGGAGGGCTTACAAGTTGGCAAACACATCCGTGTGCTGGGAGGGTGGTGCACCCCAACTCCAAGGGACAGAAGTTCCTGTACTCAGGACCCTTTCCACCTCGCCCTATGTACCTCTTCATGTGGTTATTCATTTGTATCCTTTATGATAAATTGTAATGGTAAGCAGAGCATCTTCCTGAGTTCTGTGAGTCATAGAAGCAAATTATGGAACCCAGGGGAGGGAGTTGTGGGAAGCCTTGACTTTGTAGCCAAATTGGACAAAAGTGTGGGAAACCTGGAGATGTGATACTTTGGAGTGGCATCTGAAGTGAGTGCAATCTTGTGGGCTGAGCCCTTAAATTCGTGGAGTCTGAGGCTAACGCTGCATGGTTAGTGTTAGAGTCTAGTTGAATTGTAGGACACCCCATTGGATGTTCAAGAGTTTGTTAGTTAGAGGAAAAAACAAACATTAGTGGCAGAGAGTGCCCAGGGACCAGACCGTAAGGAAACTTACAGGCTATAATGCGAAACTGAATTCTATTCTAAGTAATTACTCTTTTACCATTTGTAGTTTTTGGGATGCCCACTCCATATCCAGTTCCTTTACATGCGTTAATTGTCTTATCTTCAATATCCACAATGATTCTTTGAGATCAGTATTTTTATGCCCATTTTACCATTAAGGTAAACCAAGGCTCAGAAATCCTAGGTAACTTACACGTGGTCACACATAGTGGGGCAGGTTGAAGCAAAATTTGAATTCAGGACTGTCTGACATTGTCTACCTGGCAATGGCAGCAGCAGGATGAGAGCGTTGAGGTCTCCCCTAGTTGCACAAGGATTCTTTGAGTGGCAGAACAAGAATGGGCAACCACAGAAGTTTGGAGTGAGAGGCAACCGCTCAGATGTGGATGAAAGTCACATGAGAAGTAAAAGCAATGCAATTCATGAGATTACACCAAGGGGTGTTGTAAAGGGGCAGACAAAAAGGGGATAATGTTATCAAAATAGAGCACCTGATTAAATCGTTGTATTTGTCATTCCTTTTAGAGCCCATTGCCTGTGGCTCCACACCACGATGGGTTTCTCTGCTTTGGGATTAGGGTTTATTAGAAATCATTTCTTAGCCTGACTCTCAAAGTTGACTTTCTAGTGTCCCTAGGGAGACAGTAGTGTTAAGTGTTAAATACCAGGCTTTTCTTACAGGTCAGAGGGGCTTGTCTATATTGGAAACATTCCCTTTTGCTTATCGAGCCTGGCCTCCAGAGTCACACCACCGGCCAGAGGGAAGACCCCAGATGCGATGTGAGTGATGCGCCCTCAGTGCAGGAAGAGGAAGTCCAAGAAGAATAGGACAGAGGGGTCGTAACCAAGTGTCTTGGCTGCCCCGCATGCCAGGATTAAAGTCCTGAGGGTGGAGGGGAGTGAAGGAGAGTAGAAGCCTCTGCATGGGTTTGGAGGTAATCTAAAGGGGGCTCCCTTCTTGCTCCTCCTAACGTTGCTCAGGCAAATCACAAGACCCCGAGAGAATGCCTTCGTTGAGCATGGCACCCACATTAGGTGGCCATGGCTGAGGGACTTCGTGAGGGCAGTGAAAGCCACCCATGTTCCTGTGCTCCCCATCCTGAGAAGGGGGACCACAAAGGTGCTGAGAGAGCTGCTGGATGAGAAGAGGACTGGGGTGCAGACAAGGAGGGAGATCCCAGGGCCGAGAGCTCAGGAACAGAGCCAGGACCAGGAAACAGCCAGCAGGGGCTGCGCACACCAGCAAAGAACAAGGACAAAGCACCAAGGACCCACTCCTGTTCCATAGCTCCCTTCTGCCCCCAGATGCCTGTTGAGATTAAGGTGGTGAAGAAACCCCTTGAGAGAGGGAGAAAATAACTTTGATGAGTAGTTTTGGTTTTTTAAAAAAATATTTATTTATTTGGCTGCCCTGGGTCTTAGTTGCGACATGCAGGATCTTTAGTTGTGACATGCAGGATCTTTAGTTGCAGCATGCAGGATCTAGTTCCCTGACCAGGGATAGAACCTGGGCCCCCTGTATTGGAAGCACAGAGTCTTAACTGCTGGACCACCAGGGAAGTCCCAGCAGTTTTATTTTTGAAGTTACTTCTTACCCCAAAGAGATTGAGTTAACGCCAAAGAGGATAATTAAAATCCCCAAAGAGAGAGCAACCTTTAACCGCCTTGCTAACCCCCGCTCCTGCCATCATTAGCATGAATGGGGACTTCCGAGCACAATGCCAGTGCTTCTCAGAAAATATATGTGTTTTGCAGACCTAAACTGTAATGTACTCATTTCCATTTGTCAACTCTCAGAGCTCATCTTACTCAAACTCTCAAGAACTTCTGACACATGGATCAGTCTTTCTGGAAATACTCTCTTTGAGTGGCTGCACGGCCTCACACTCAGGGTTTGCCTCACCCTATAGGTTGCTTCTTCTCAGTCACCTTTGCCATCTTCATCTCCTCTCACAACCCCCCTATATTGGAGGGTCCCAAGGATTAATCCTGGAACCCCTGCTCTTGTCATCTACATTCCTACCTCCCAAGGTATCCCAAGACCACTCTGTCCTCTGGGTTTAGACTTACATGTCCAAGTGTCTACTTGACATATGACATGGATGTCTAGTAGGCATTTCAAAGTAAGCACGTCAAGAACTCTTGACTCCTAACTGGCTCCTTTCCCAGGTGCCTCCACATCTGTAAATGACTCACGATTATCCATTTATCCAGGTCGTAAACCTAGGACCCATCTTTGATCCTTTTTTTCCTTTAGCCTTACATCAGATCCATTAACAGGTCCTGCTGGCTTTACCATTAAACCACCATTATCTCCCACCTTGTCTCCTAACTGGGCTTCCTGCTTCCTTTTCCCTATGGGTAATTCTCCCCTTAGCACCCATAAAGCATCATTTAGAACATAAAACAGACCCTCTCCTGCCCAATACTCACCAAAGTCTTCCTGTCACATGTAGAATAAAATCCAGCCTCTTCTCCATAGCTTGTAAATCCCTATATAATCTGACCCCTGCTTCTCCCTCGGGTCTCATGTCTAATTTCTAACAGCTCTAACTCTTTTCTCTGCTTTGTTTCCGCTGTTCCAATCCATACTGGCCCGTTTGCCATTTTCACACTTCTCAAACTTATTCCTCACTTGAGTCTTTGCACCTTGCTTTTCCTTCTGCCAAGAAGACCTGCCCTAGATATTTACATGGCTGATTTAACTCACCTCAATCTTGATCCTTCTTTCTAAAGTAACACCCTCCCAAAAAAAATAAAATAAAATAAAACCTCTCCATCATTTTCCGTGTTCCCCCTGACAAGGGAGAATTGGCTTGAGAATGAGGCCAACACAGAGGACAGCAGAGTTGAGAAATGGAGAGAAATACAATAGTGAAATATCTTTCTCTAATTATAGATCCATAATATATGATGTAATAGTGTGAGCCCCTGCTTCTAGCCATGCTTGAACTTGGATTCTTTGCAGTATCTGGAGTCAACAGAATCTCTTTTGTTCTGAAACCCAGTTTGAGTTGTTTTTTCTGTCATTTGTAATCAAGAGTCTTGATTACAGGAACCAAACCTATCTATGCCCATGCGCTGTCTACCTTGACCTGACTTTCATGTTCTACGGTCTTCACCAGCATGCCTTTACTCTGCAAGGTAAACCTTTTCTCTCTTGTCCCTTAAAAGAAAAAAACTCTCAGTAAAATCATCATTTTACAGCAAGGCAATGAGTTCTCAATGAATGTAAAAAACTGCTGAGTCACGCTTCAAAGTTGCTGAGTGGCAAAAACAAGTTGTGCCATCATTATCTTTAACAACATGACTACCATCCCAGGAAACATCTGTTTGCCCAGGAAGATAAGAAGTTGCAAATGACTTTATTATTTGGGTCAGGAACTCCCTGAGGTCAAACTGATGTAAATGAACATCAGCCTGCTTGATATTTCAGGAGACAGTATCAAATGACATTTATACCCCAAGACTCATCTAAAGCTTTGCCTGGAAACCCCTGCCTTGCTGTGTCCATCAATCCTAAATGATTATGTCACGATGCTTACCAGTCCTAATCAAGCCCCTGCATTGAAAGACCCACCTTAAACCAGATGCCGAAACCCCATAAATATCTAAAGATCCTAACTTCGTTCTCCCCACTCTTCTAAGATCCAGTCAGGGTGGCAGTAACCTTGGATAGACTGAACAACCAGCTGTTTCAGTGGTATTTTCAGAGAATAAGCACTTGAGAATAAATACAAATAACTAATCCTAGACCTGGGCTCTGTGAGTATGTGCGTATGTGTTTGGTGTGTGTGTGTCTATGTACATTGCATGCTGTCAGGGGTTTTCTGGATACTGCCACCCAAGGGGAGTCTTTCTTTGGCCACATAGGTTTCACCTACTTTTCACCTGCTTTTCAAACATCATCAACCAGCCGACCTTATGAATCTCTGACCAGCCGACCTCATGGGTCTCTTTTCCTGGGCCACAACTGAAACCGTGTACAAGTCCCTGTGTCCTTGTCTCTTGAAGTAAAAGGCTGACTCAAGAGTTAATGATTGGGAAATGTGAAGATGTAGAAACAAAGAATAGCTGTTGGGCTGGGGAACTGGTAAAATTAGACTATAAATCTGCCACATCGCAGAATCACGGAACTCCCAGTTCCCTGAAAGATATAGATAAAGGCCTGATGTTCCTAAGTTGTTTTTAGGAAACGACCACCACCAGATGAAAACTGCTGTCTGCAAGGACATATCGACTGGTTGAAACCAGAAGGCTGACGATGCTTGGAACGTCACCTTGATGCCAACTAATCCGAGAATTGTGCATGAGCTGATCACTTCCTGATCCCTGAACACTAAAGCTCCCACTACCCCCTCCAGGGTGGGTCAAACAGTCTTGAGGGCATTATCCCACTGTGGTGCCCTTTGCCTGACAAAGCAACAAAAAGCTACTCTTTTCTACTTCACCCCAAACTCTGTCTCCACATTTCTGTTCGGCACCTGGTGAACAGAGGCTGAGTTTTGGCAACACCATTGAAGTTTGAAAATTTGTGTCTTCTTTTTTCTTCTATAACAATTTCTGCAATTGCACAGGCCACATGGTATTGTGGACGGACTTGGAGTCATGGTTGTTGAGTCCTTGCCCTACCACTTAGTAAATACTGTGGTTTGGGAGCTGTCACTTCCCTTTTGAACCTCATATTTAAAATGCAGGTAACACTATGTTTTAATCAGCATAATATAGAGAACCAGAACTAAAAATAGACAGAGGGAGAGAGAGATTTTAAGGAATAGGCTCACATGATCGTGGAGGTTTGGCAGGTCCAAAATCTTCAGTGCAGGCAAGCAGGTTGGAGACCCAAGGAGGAGTTGCAGTTTGAGTCCAAATGCCGGCTGCTGACAGAATTCCTTCTTTCTTAGGGGATGTGAGTCTTCTTCTATCAGAACCATCAGCTGATTCGATGAGGTCCACCCACACTATGGAGGGTAATCTGCTTTACTCAAAGTCTACTGATTTAATGTTAATCGTATGTTTAAAATATCTTCACAGCGGCACCGAAAATAATATTTGACCAGCTATCTGGGTACCATGGCCTAACCAAGTTGACACAAAAAAATTAGCCATAACACAATACCAGAATTTCTGTTTTAAACAACAGTCATAACAATAAATTCAGCTTGGTCTTATGGCATTTTCCCAAACCCCCATTATTACTATTTTCTACTTTTCTAAAGTTATAAACTATCAATTACCATTATCTTTAAATTGACTCAAATTTAAATTTATTTTAAAAGGAAGGCTTATTTCACTACATTAAAATAAAATCTAGTATAACTTTATAATATACAGAAAGTAATTATGAAAATAAATATAATGTGAAAAAATTCAAGTTATTAAAGTCTAGCTAGAGACCGCTGCCTCATCTAGGCTCTGGGACTGAGCCTTGTTTTCTCTTTGTTAAAAGGGAAGAAAAAGAAAAGAAAAAAGATGGGCGTTGAAAAAAAAAGGAGATATAATAGCAGCAAACTGAAAGCATTCTCTTTGGTGTAATTGGATTGAGAAAAATTGTAAAGGGAATAGTTTTTTTACCACAAGATTAGATATTATGTTATTTCTAGGAATGATCTAAAATCATTACACATACAACAAAAAAGTGTCTCTCGTGGATTTGTATCTTACTCCTTGTGAGACATGTACTCCTATGGGAGAAACTCTGCTTTTGAAGAGATGGAATCTAGTGTCTATAACTACAAAGAAGAGAGAGAGAGACTGGAAGTACATGTCTGATGGGGACCTGGGGGAAGAAATGTTACATGCTGTGTAAGTAAATATTTCTCTCTATTTTTCCTAAAAACCCTTCAGTAAAGTCTACATTGGATGCTAAGGCAATGAATTCTTTATGACAAAAAAGTGCTGAGCTGTGCTTCAAAGTTGCCACATGGCAAAAACAAAATCTGCAGTCAGAAACAGTCAATATATGGGTTATAAATGACATTTAAATCAAATGATTATTGGGAATGCAGAGATGAAGAAGACACAGTCCCTGCCTTTGTGGAGCTCATACTAGTGGGAGGTACCTGGTGGGGGTGAGTTGTCTCCCATAGGACAAAAGCATTTTCATAGGGTTATACATTGATTTCTCCATCCTGTTACTTTTGAGGGTAAGACAGTAATTTTAAAACAACTTTAAAATAATATTATGTTCTTAAAACAATGAATGAGTTTCATAAGCGGGTGATTTTCTCTCACCCAAACCTGGTTATTTGAAGTTGCAGAAATCATGTTGGCAGCCCCATCTGGGTTATGGATTCAAGGTTTCCTCTTACTATTTTAGTCTGATCTCACCGGGATACACTGGTAACCGCTTCAGAGCAGCGTGTCTTAATTCCGGTTCATCCATCAATACTTTTGTCCATCAATACTCTTAAGTCTGGAGACAATCAATGTGTTATTGTTCAATAAGAATCACAGTGGTATGACATTGAAAGATGCATCAGATGACTCACTGGTGGCCCGTTGTTCCCTAGGTGATTCTTGGATTATAAGGGCTTCCCTATTTAGGAAATCTGGAGAAATATACTAAGTGATCAAACTTGTATTGACCATGTTTGAGCCTGAAGACTGCTGAAAGGACAGCAAACCTCTCCGCCCACCAGACCTTCAGGGCAGGTTTGAAACAACTTCTCACTAAACCCAGTAGTGAATCACCTGCTTTAATCACTTTCCCTGTGGCTTCCTGAGTAAACTGTGATTAGAGGAACTCATTTTTACGTAATCCTAAAGCATCTCTCAATATCCTTCCAATACTGGAACTGAATTAAATGTGTTGTTGTGCTTTCCAGAACCAATCCTTTGCTTAATCCAGTTGGATGTTGTTATTAATATTATTGTTATCATTATTATCATCATTAGAAATCCCTCTTGGGTAAATACCACAATCAAATCTCTAAGTTTCTCCCTTTTCCAAATCTCCCTTATTCGTGCACTCATTTGTCCATTCATTCATTCAACAAACATTTGCTGCTTATACACTATGACAACCACAAAAATTGCCTTTACCCTTGAAGAACTGGTGGATGTTAATAAGCAAACTGATCATTTTGGCACAGTATGAGCAGCTAAGTTGTGAAAGTCAGTAGAGGCTTCCTGGAAGAGGCAATGTTTGGGCTGAGTCCTGAGGGCTGAACACATGTCCCTCAGGCGGTGATGTCAGAGAATGGGGTTCCAGGCAGAGAGAACAACACACAGAGAGTTGGGAAAGAGCATGAAAGAGGAAAAACATGGGAAAACAGCATGAACAGATGCTCAATGTGACTTGAGTGAAGGCACTTAAGAGCTATGGTGGGAGAAAAGTTTATAAAGTTTTAGCCCTACCCTGAAAGCAGGGGAGAACCCCTTGAGGAATTTATATTAAAGGGGTTCCTTAAGTAGCATATAGATTAAGTAGTAGTACCACTGACAGTAAGAGCCGTCTCACACAAACTTAAAGAAAAAGCAGACCGATCTAAAACTACAGTGCAACAACTCCTCACACCCACCAGACTGGCTAAAATGGAAACAATAAACAATGCCAAGTGTTGGCAAGGACGTGGAACAACCAGAGCTCTCACACACTGGAGAAGTGTGTGTTGTGACAATCACTTGGGAAAACTTTGTTGGTAGCAACTACTAATGCTGAGCACATGCATAACCTGTGACTCAGACATCCACTCCTTAAATATGTACCCAACAGAAGTATGTACACAGGTCCACCAGGAGGCACGTGGGAGAATGTAGCAGCATTATTCCTAATAACCCCAAAGTGGAAATTACCCAAATGCTCATCAAGAGTAGAATACATAAGTAAATTATGTTCTATTCACACAGTAAAATGCCATACATTAATTAAAGGGAGAAAATTTACAACATGCCACAACAGGGATGACTTTCACAAACACAATGCTGAGCTGACGAAGCCAAACACAAAAGCGTGTCTGTTCTATGATTCCATTTATATAAAGTTCAAAAAGAGGCAAAAAGACTCTGTGGTGTAGGAAGACAGTGTGTGGTTACCCTTAGGGGGTATTTACTGGAAACTGTGTGAAGGAAGCTTCTAGGGTGGTGAGAAGAGTTGTTTCTTAACCTGAAGGCTTATTACATGAATGTGTTCATCTTGTGAAAAACTCATCAAAGTGTATATTTATGATTTATGTACTTTTCTGTATGTATGTTATACTGTAATAAAAAGTTGCTCCCCTCCCAAAAAGAACCAAACACACACACACACACACACACACACACACACACACACAAAACAGGAGAAAGAAAAGAATAGTAAAGCTACCAACATATTAAACTGGGACTTGAGTCTAGGGAGAGACAAGAAGAGCCTTTTCTGCAGGGAGTTGAACTTAGTGCAAAGGTAAGAAAAGGAGATGAGATGACATGTGGTTT
Organism: Monodon monoceros; assembly: GCF_005190385.1. Taxonomy (NCBI): domain Eukaryota; kingdom Metazoa; phylum Chordata; class Mammalia; order Artiodactyla; family Monodontidae; genus Monodon; species Monodon monoceros. The sequence continues at coordinate 94,200,352 of NW_021703777.1, forward strand.
TGGAGTTCTGTACACAATTCTTAATATTCTAAAAAGAGTCAGCAACATTCTGAAAAAGTCCCATAAAAATCTAAATGCCCGGGCTTCCCTGGTAGCTCAGTGGTGAAGAATTCACCTGCCAATGCAGGGGACACGGGTTCAAGCCCTGGTCCCGGAAGATTCCACATGGCGCAGAGCAACTAAGCCCATGCACCACAACTACTGAGCCCGCGTGCCACATCTACTGAAGCCCACACGCCTATTGCCCATGCTCCGCAACAAGAGAAGCCACTGCAATGAGAAGCCTGCGCACCGCAACAAAGAGTAGCCCCCACTCGCTGCAAATAGAGAAAGCCCACGCGCAGCAATGAAGACCCAATGCAGCCAAAAATAAATTAATTAATTAATTAATTTAAAAAAAATCTAAATGCCCTTCCCTCCTTGCTTCTCGAAGAAGTCTTGGAGATCTAGCAACACCACAGGACACATGGCAACAACCGACTGCAGCAGAGTATGGCCGCTCCCCTTTGCCACAGTCCCCACTGCTGCTTCACCTGCTCACATCACCCACCCCTGTAGGCATCTGACTATGAGACAGTGAGGACTCACAGAAACCTGGGTTTTATCTCCTTTGCACAGCCCCCAGAACTATGAGGCTAGGTCATTGAGTGCAACTGGACCACAGATGCCTCATCTGTAAAAAGGAGGTAATAAATATCCTCCTTACCTAAAGGCAAGGGACTAGACCAGATACTCCCCTGAAGTCTTCTTCCAACTTGCAGATCTCTTATTCTTGCTTTTTTTTTTTTTTTTTGCCTTATTTCCACTTTCCTTCATGCAACGCTAGACTGGAGGCTTTGGAGGAATGGGTCTAGGAGTCTAACACTTCCTCCTTACCTCTGGCTGTATTGCTCACACAAAGTAGTCTGGGAGATCACTCTTGAATTCCTGGGATTTGACATAAGCCCGATCCATCTCAGTTGGTCTGTATTTCCTTTTACTCCACCAGGTACATTTAGAAAGTCTGGAGCCAGAGGAGAAAGCCTGTTAGAATATAGAGCAACCCCAATGGTGGAAGCCATATTGAAATGGTTTAAATTGCTATTGTTTATGGAACACATATACTGTAACAGCACCAAGCTAGGTATTTTACATATATTTTCTCATTCGATCCATGCAACAAATATCTGATAAAAGAATTTTTATTCCCACTCTGCAAATGAGGAAATAGGTTCTGCATAGCTAAACTTACCAAGGTTACATAGCTAGGGAACAGAGGAGTCATGATTTAAACCTGAGTCTAACACCTACAAAATCTATACTCTAAACCACATGCTGCCTGTTCTGTCCTGAGACCAAGGTTTCGTGTTCTGTTCTAGCAGAAGGCAAATGTTTTTCAGTAATAATGGGTTACCTTCCCTTGGACTCCTGATACTCTTATATTGAACCTATGGGGGACAAAACCAAGCACTGAGGAGTGCAAACGTCTCATTGGGCATGCTGACCAAATATACAAGCATACTACAAACAAATCTTGCATGGAACCCACTCCAGGTGACGTGAGTTAAAGATTGGGCACTCCCTCCTCACACTTGGAACTTTCTTATAAATCATTTTCTGCATTAAAAAAGATCTACATCCTTGGGCTTCCCTGGTGGTGCAGTGGTTAAGAATCTGCCTGCCAATGCAGGGGACACGGGTTTGAGCCCTGGTCCGGGAAGATCCCACATGCTGCGGAGCAACTAAGACCGTGAGCCACAACTACTGAGCCTGTGCTCTAGAGCCCGCGAGCCACAACTACTGAACCCCATGCACCTAGAGCCCGTGCTCTGCAACAAGAGAAGCCACTGCAATGAGAAGCCCGCGCACAGCAACGAAGAGTAGCCCCCACTCACTGCAACTAGGGAAAGCCCGCACGCAGCAACAAAGACCCAACGCAGCCAAAAATAAATAACTCAATTAATTAACTTAAAAAAATCTACATCCTAGAAAAGGGGAATGTAATTTTTTTCATAATTGAAATGTTGTTAGTTATAATGAGTGGATAATATGGTAATTTTATACCACATTAAAAGAGTCTGACATGTAAAACAGTACGAATAGGAGGACATGACGTAAGAAAGATTTTAATACCAACTCTTCCAGCTATTAAGCTGTGGGTTGCTGGACAAGTCTTTTGACCTCTTTGAGACTTCATTTACTCATCTGTAAAATGGGGACAATTATGATACCTGCTGTTATCCAGGATTGCAGGGGTTCAGAGGATGGACTGCATTCAAATTCCAAGTTTATTATTTACTACTCCTGAGACCAGGAGCAAATTATTTAAACCCACATTGCCTCAGTTTTCTCAAATGAAATGAGACATAATGACTGTATATTCTTCACTGAGTTCTTTTGAGGCTCAAATGAGTTTATACCAATAAAGCTGTGATAACAGTGCTTGGCACAAAGTATGGCCTAGAGAAGCATTTGCTATTATTATAAGTAGTGGTCTGTATCAGCGTGTGCTTGAAAACACTGTGCAAAGGGCTGTCTTGCTGCTATTAGTGAGAGTTCCCCACATTAGAGTGTCTTTTAAATTCCACATACAATGATATCATTACTCTCTACTTAACAGGTGACTTGGCAGACAGGGTCAAGGACAATGTCAGGCTGCTAACAAGACCCAACACAGACAAAGACTTGAGAACTGAGGGATTAATTTAGAAGAAACCAAACCTGTTTTCTGAACCTCTGAGCATGGGTTACTTATGCACTTTATAGACAACTGTGCATATCATTGTTAACTTCCCACACATGGTCAAATCAGACCTGGTATCAAGAAAGGGAGAGAAAAGAAAAGGGGCTATACTGCCATTTTGACTGTGGTCCTTCTCTAAATAAGACATGGTTCGGAGGTAACTCGGAAGCATTGTGCACCACTAATTTGCATTTTGATGATCTCCCAGCTCTTTGTCCTTGTCGTTATTGGTGGGAACAGTATCTTATAATACTAGAGGCAGATATTCATAAGTCACATTGCCTAAGTACACACCATGATTCTACCACTTACTAGCTATGTACCTTGTGCAAATTATGAACTTTCTACTATGCCTTACGTGAAAGGAGGAGAGCATTTGTATCTACCTCATAGAATTATTTTTAGGATCGAGTGAGGTAGTATATAGAAAGCGCTTTAATACTGCCTGGGCCTTAGCAAGCTGAACTATGAGTACTATGGTGAAGTGAAAAGTACAAGTACACTGGAGGTGAGTAGACTAGGATTCAGATCTGGACACCAGTATTTACTACTGGGCATACAATAACAGTTGACTTCATTTATCCACTCAACCAAGGCTTACTGAGTACCTACCATGTGCCCTACCCTATTCTAGAAGTTGGTGTACATTAGTAAACAGACAAAAGTCACCACCCTTGAACAGCTCTGAGCATTACAGTGCGGAGAGGGGCTGACAATAAATGAGTCATTAAAAACAAGCAAATTATGTTGTTCTGATTGTTCACATTGGGAAGGTGTCATTTGATGAAAAATTTGAAGAAGGAGAGGGACTTAGCTGGGGAAGAGGATTTCAGGCAGAGGGAAGAGCTGATGCCAAGGTCCCTGAAGAAAAGCAGGGCTGAGCCTGGTGCGCTAATGAATAAAGGAGACCAGTGAGGCTGGAGGAGGGACCAAGGTTTAGGAGAAGTAGGAGACAAGGTCTGAGAGATCATCTGGGCCTTGAGATCCACATTAAAGATGTCAACTTTTACTTGAGAGACATGAGGACTTACTGGAGAATTTTGAGCAGAATAGTGTCCCGCTCTGATTCGTGTTTTAAGAGGACAACTTTGGCTGCTTTGTGGAAAATATACTACAAGTAGCAAAAGCAGCGACTGGGTAGGAGACTGTTGTCAGAATCCAGATAAGGAGTGAGAATATCTTGGATCACGGGGACAAGACAAAAAAATGCCAATTTATGTGCAAATTCTAGCTTTTTTTTTTTTTTTTTTTGCGGTACGTGGGCTCACTGTTGTGGCCTCTCCCATTGCGGAGCACAGGCTCCGGACGCGCAGGCTCAGCGGCCATGGCTCACGGGCCCAACCGCTCCGCGGCATGTGGAATCTTTGCGGACCGGGGCAGGAACCCGTGTCCCCTGCATCGGCAGGCAGACTACCAGCCACGGCGCCACCAGAGAAGCCCCCCAACAAGATTTTTAAAAAATAAAAAAGGAATATGAATGAGATGGACATCAGGTTTGTAATGTAATGGAAATAAAAACAAAAATAAACAAATGGGACCTAATGAAACATAAAATCTTTTGCACAGCAAAGGAAACTATAAATAAGACGAAAAGACAACCCTCAGAATGGGAGAAAATATTTGCAAACGAATCAATAGACAAAGGATTGATCTCCAAAATATATAAACAGCTCATGAGCTCAATATTAAACAAACAACCCAATCAAAAAATGGGCAGAAGACCTAAATAGACATTTCTCCAAAGAAGACATACAGATGGCCAAGAGGCACATGAAAAACTGCTCATCATCACTAATTATTAGAGAAATGCAAGTCAAAACTACAATGAGGTATCACCTCACACCAGTTAGAATGGGCATCATCAGAAAATCTACAAACAGCAAATACTGGAGAGGGTGTGGTGAAAAGGGAACCCTCTTGCACTGTTGGTGGGAATGTAAATTGATACAGCCACTATGGAGAACAGTATGGAAGGTCCTTAAAAAACTAAAAATAGAATTACTCTATGACCCAGCAATCCCATCACTGGGCATATACCCAGAGAAAACCATAATTCAAAAAGACACATGCAACCCAATGTTCATTGCAGCTCTATTTACAATAGCCAGGACATGGAAGCAACCTAAATGCCCATCTACAGACAAATGCAAAAAAGAAGGTGTGGTACATATATGTGATGGAATATTCCTCAGCCATAAAAAGGAACGAAATTGGGTCATTTGTAGTGATGTGGATGGACCAAGAGACTGTCATACAGAGTGAAGTACGTCAGAAAGAGAAAAACAAATATCGTATATTAATGCATATATGTGGAATCTAGAAAAATGGTACAGATGAACCGGTTTGCAAGGCAGAAATAGAGACACAGATGTAGAGAACAGAAGTATGGACACCAAAGGGGGGATGTGGGGGGCGGGGCTGGTGGTGGTGGGATGAATTGGGAGATTGGGATTGACATGTATACACTAATATGTATAAAATAGATAGCTAATATGAACCTGCTGTATACCAAAAAAAAAACAAAATAAAATTTTAAAATGAGAAGAATAAAATTAGTAAAAAAAAAGCCTCCCAGCTCTGTTAATAAAAGTTGTCCCCAAAGAGAAGAAAAATAAAGAAGAAAATAATTTCATTTTCTTCTTGCAACCAAAAGCATTCTAAATGGAACATCAACCCTGAAATGCATTGAGGAACTTGTTAAAATGAATTGTACACTGAAAAAAAAAAAGAAAGAAGAAAAACAGATTTCTGTTGTTTTAAGCCACCCACTTAATGGTAAATTTTTACAGTGGCTCTAAGAAACAAATACCATGTACATCATTTTCTTTGATTTAGAAAGAGAAATTAGAGGACAGAAGATAAATGAGGAAACAGAACAAAGGACAGTTTTTTTGCCAAATCAATAGATATTCCCAATCCCTTTCTTCCATGTCACTTTTACTCTAAAGGATAGGAAAAAAATACTTGCTTTTTCAAGCTCCATTGCAACTACTCGTATGACACCGTTACTAGCCAATGAAGTAGAAGGAGCATTCTGCTAGGTGATTCTGAGAAGACTTTTTGTTTTTTATTGTTTGTTTGTTTGACAAAAGGCAAAAGCATGGTGAGGCCAGCCTTCTTTGTTTTCTCCTCCTCCGATTCAAATGTGCTATCTTGGGCTAGAACAGTCATCTTGCAACAAATAGTAAGCACGAGAGAAAGACCAAGAGAATCATAGTGCAAGGTCACTGACCCTGTGGAGCCCAGAACAAATTCTAACCAACACCTATTTCTAGACTTGAATTACATGAGAAAAATAAACCCATATTTGTTTAAGCCATTACAGGATGGATATTCTGTTACCTGCAACTGGAAACATTCCTAAATGCTGGAAGAGGCTATTGCTATAGTTCAGGCCAGAGGTAATACGTAAGGATAAGAAAAGCAGGGATGGATGGGAAACCAGGAGAGAAGAGAAAAATGCTGTAGATATAGATATTGAATTAGAACTTGGTGATCAATTGAGTTTGAGGAAGAAGTCTGGTATAACTATGAGGTTTTAAGATTGAGTTCTGGATGGATTTCTTCTTCTGTAAGCCAGGTATATACAGTTCCCTATTCATGATGCAGCAAATGGCTTCGAATAGCCCATCCTAGTCTTATTAGTGACACAAATAACTGAATACAGATGATGGCAGAAAGCAACACAATTTTCTCTCCCAACATAAAAAGAACTGTCTTCAATCATTAAAGCCCCTTGGCTTTTTCTACCCAGTGATGATTTTTCTGCTCAGGTCAGCCTAATGCATCGGTCCTTCAGCCTAGGCTTTAAAGTTTGAAGGGGGATTATTTGCAGATTTCTGTATTCTGAGTTTGCAGTTTTTCAGGTGAACATGCTTGTTATGCTGTGTCTTACAGAGAAGAATTCACCTTTTCCATGTGGTTTCTAATTATTAGCCATACACATTTTAAAAGAGTGCTTCTCAAAGCATGGTCCAGATAAGCTGCATCAGCATCAACTGGGAACTTGTTAGCAATGCACGTTCCTAGGCCCCTGAAACAGAAATTCTGGGAGTGGGGCCCAGCAATCGCATTTTAACAAGGGCTTCAACTGACTTAATAGGTATCCATTGTCCTAGGGGAGTTTTAACAGAACATCTCTGGCTTGACAACATTGACTCTCCCAATTCTCATTTGATATACAGAATTGATTACTGGGTTAGAGGTGGAAATTTTCTTAGGGGCCAAGGAGCTTCCTGGAAGAACAGGGATATAGACTTGAAAACCTTCCCTTTTGAGACTCAACATCAGTAGAATGCATTTGGTGGTTGGAACGATCTTGTCTGAGCTTAAACTTCCAGTGGAGAACTCAGTATGAGAAAGTGGGAAGTCGGGCTCCAAGCTGAGGTTCCATGATAGAAAGACTGATTCTGTCAGGTCTGTGCCTAAGACTGGAACCCCACCCGACCCCACCATGCTGGCACCAAGATCATGCTTCTGGGGACTTGTTAATCATTTGAATTTAAACAAAAGTGTTCCCACCATGGGGGCCTAAGCATGGGCCCTGTTGTCCAAGTATAACAGTAAAGAGTAGGAACCCCTTGATGAGTTACTGTAACACAGACAAGACCTTTGGGATTGTTGGATGATTGATGGAGAGAAGATTGGCTCCATAAAAGTTCCCCTTCCTGCACTCAATAGATTACACTGGGCCTTATCACCCTCAGATTTATTCTTCACTCTGCCCTGTTCTACTCTATATCCAGGGCAGCTGACCCTTGAGGACTCCCATGTCTTCTGGCTTCTTGCTGAATTCAGTTAGTGGAGGAGTTGGTGGAGACTGGAAGGTAAGGAAAAGGGAGAAGTGGGTGCTACCATCCCACCCTCTCTACTTAGGTCACCCTTTCCTTCAGCAGGTTTGTCATCTATGTGACCCCTGCACTTCTGCCCAAGAGGTCCATCATGGTCCCATCTCTAGCCAAGTGACATGGCCCCTAGGTTCTGGTGACACATTCTCCTCCCTTTGATTTTCCAGCCTCAGGGTAGTGATGGCTTCCAGCTGTTACTCCTCTCTATTCCCAATTTGGCTACTTAGCCTCCTTCATTACCGGTGTAATAAATCCCTCCATTAAATTCCTTCTGTTGTAAGCAACTAGAACATTTTCTGTTTTCTGATTAGATCTTGATGATGTGACTAACATGGCAATTGTCACAAGAGGGTAAACTGGACTTTTCAACTGAAATATCCAGATAAAGTAGACCTAGATACCAACAGGAGTTGTGAGTCTGATGCCTCAGTCCTGAGAATTTGCAAAAGAGCAGGAGACTAAATGTTCTAAACCCCTCACAGATGTTGAGGGCTGGTCTCTACAGCACACATGGCCTGTTCCCATGCCCTCTGGCTTTTGGTTGGGTTCAGCCAATAGGAGTTACTGGCAAGATATGGAGTGCAATAGGAAGGGAGAGAGAGGGTGCTTAAGCAAGTTCCTTGAAACATAATCTTGGTGACAGTATGGTGAGGTCAGGCAGGGGTTCTAGTCTTAGCCACATACCATCCAGAATCAGCTGGTTTATCATTTCTGCTCCTTTCTTTCAGGCTGATATTTTGGCAGTGGCTGCTTTCCTCACCTATGACCAGTGTTCTTGGCATGTGGCTTCTCTCTAATGACCACAGTTCTTCCCAGGTTCCAGTTACACTCATACCTTAGGGGTGATAACAACTAGGTGTTTCACCATCCCTTATTGTTCCATGAACCCTGCCCACACCTTTGGAAATGACCCTTTTAAACTCTATTAATTGCCCTTTGAGTGTGCCATCTGCTTTCTGCTAATAAACTGGTTTATACAGGGTATACAAGGACTAGGAGTTGGAGATCAGAGGATCTGTGAAGAGGATTTCCTTTGAGAGCTGAACTGGGAATTCAGGAGGAGGGATGTCATGTGTGCCCAGGGAAGATAATGAATTAGGTTTGAAACACCCACTGGAAGTTCTGAGCACAAGGGACGGGAGCAGGGGTGCTTATTGAAAGTGGGCTTCACTATAGGGTCTTCTGCTCAGCTGTTTCATTGAGCAAGCCCATGATATCTTCGGCTGGTCAACTTTATTAGAGGAGATACTTCAAACCTCTTGAATGGCAAAGCCACACTTCAATTTTATGGTGATTGAGTGGGAAAAGAAGGGTAGGAGCAATGTCTCAGCATTTAGAATGTAAATGTTACTTAACCCTTCATTTTGTTTTTTGTATTGTACCACCTCTTTTTTTACCTGACCATTGCCACCAGTCTAGAAATCCTCTCTATTTTATCCTCTTCAGAATGTAAATCTCCATTCCTCAAAAAACTAAAAATAAAACTACCATATGATCCAGGAATTCCACTCCTGGGAATATATCCAGAAGAAACAAAGAGGCTAATTTGAAAAGATAAATGCACCCCAATATTCCTAGTAGCACTACTTACAATAGCCAAGATAAGGAAGCAACCCAAGTGCCCATCAACAGATGAATGGATAAAGATGTGATATATATATATATATATATATATATATATACACACACACACACACAAACGTACACACAATGGAATATTATTCAGCCATAAAAATAATGAAATTCTGCCACTTGTAGCAATGTGGATGGACCTAGAGAATATTATGCTTAATGAAATAAATCAGACAGAGAAAGACAAATACTGTATGACATCACATATGTGGAATCTAAAAAAACCCACAAATGAATGTAAGTGCAAAACAGAGACAGACTCACAGATATAGAAGACAAACAAGTGGCTACCAAAGGGGAGAAGGAAAGGAGGAGAAGCAAATTAGGGGTATGGGATTAGGTGATACAGACTACTATATATAAAATAGGGAAGCAACAGGATATATTGTGCAGCACAGGGAATTATAGCTATTATCTTGTAATAACTTTTAATGGAATGTAATCTGCAAAAATACTGAATCACTATACTGTGCATCTGAAACGAATATAATATTGTAAGTCAGATACGCTTCAATTTTTTGAAAAAGAAGAAAAAAGAAACCTCCAATTATTTCCCAGGGTGGAGAGGGGCAAATACAAGGATTGAATACAGGGATTTCAACTACTTCTTCTACAGATATTTAAGGAATCCTCTGGTCTTACACACCACTCTCGCTTTACTTCCAGAGGTATTAGTTTTCTTCAGTTCCTTTTGAGGGATTGGCAGTGTCATAACAAAGGTGGCTTAAACAGCAGAAATTAGTTTTCTCACAATTCTTGAGGCTAGAAGTCCAAGATCAAGGTGTCAGTAGGGTTGGTTTCCCCTGAGGTCTGTTCCCTAGCTTGTAGATGGCCGTCTCCTCTCTGTGTCCTCACATGGTCTTCCTTCTGTGTGCATCTGTGTCCTAATCTCTTCTTCTTATAAAGATACCGGCCCCTATCGGATTAAGGCCCATTTTGGAGGGGCCATAATGGATTCATCATATCAATCCATTACAACCATAAAGGATTAAAGCCTACCCTAATGACCTCATCTTAACTTAATTACCATATATATATATATATATATATATATATATATATATTCATTTATTTATCTTTGGCTGCATTGGGTCTTCGCCTGCTGCCCGCGGGCCTCCTCTAGTTGGGGCGAGCAGGGGCCACTCCTCGCTGCGGTGCACAGGTCTCTCATTGCGGTGGCCTCTCCCGCTGCGGAGCATGGGCTCTAAGCACACAGGCCTCAGTAGCCGTGGCTCACGGGCTCCAAAGTGCAGGGTCAGCAGCCCTGGCGCACGGGCCCAGTTGCTCCGTGGCATGCGGGATCCTCCCAGACCAGGGCTTGAACCCGTGTCCCCTGCATTGGCAGGAGGATTCCCAACCACTGCGCCACCAGGGAAGCCCTAATTACCTTTTCAAAGGCCCTATCTCCAAATACAGTCCCATTCTGAGGAACCGGGGGTTAGAACTTCAACGTATGAATTTGGAGGTGAGGGAAGATACAACTCAACCCATAATAAGCAGTGTAAAATTGGATTATTTTGGCCTCCCCCTGTGCTAGCTTAGATTTAGCTTATTTGATTTGCCACATCCACTCAGCCAACTGCTTCACACTTTCCAAAACGCAGTTGCCATTACCTCTTCTCCCAAAGTCTTTATCCTGAAAGGTTTATGTCTTTCTCTATATGTCTCACTTATTCTCATTTGGTGTGGTTTTGGTAGTCAGCAAAAGCGAATGCTCGTGTTCCATCCATCGTCTTTCAACAGAAGTCTCTAGCCCACTTTATAGCTCTTAGTATGGCAACACAAGAATTTTCCAAATTATTGAGAAATCTTCCTAAAGATAGTTTTTATGGCTATAGCACTGAATCTTTCAGTAGGAGGGTATCATACTCTATTTATCTATTTGATCTGTGGTTGTACTTTCAAGTTTTTAATAGAAATAACATGACAGTAAACATCTGGGTCAAGAATATTAATTAACCCTTTAATGAAGTCTTTTGATATATATACCTCAGTTTATCAAATCTAAGACACCATGCATTGTAAGATACAGCAAAAGAGTTGAACAAGTTTGCTTCTGGAGTAGAGAAAGGGGGGTTGGTGAAGTCAAGAGACTGGTTGTTTACAAGTCTTTTAAAACATTTTGACTCTATGTGCATCTATGAAATCTGATAAAAATAAAAACTGAAGGGAAAAATCAAGCCAGGACATACCTATAGCATGGTTTTAATTATTTAAAACCAATAAAAGGTTTTCATAGAAAAATACTGAAGATCAATAGGGGTAAGTTTATAAATGAGTTTTATATTTATTGTTATCTATTGCTGGGTTTTTCAAAATTGTTAGAGGTGAGTAGCTATTTTATACAGAACAGAAAAGTTTACTTTTTTTTCTTTATTCTAAAAAGAAAAATGATCAGAAGGAAATATACTAAGCGATAGTCCTTGAATAGTGAAACTATGGTTGTTATCTCTCCTTAGTGTCGCCATATTTTCTCTAATAAGCAAGTTTGGGGTCTTTAAGGACCCAAGGAATAATACCCTGGTTAGAAATAGACAAAGAATTAAGGCAGATGAGGAATAAATTATCACCCTTATACTTGGTAAACACTAGGTCAGATGACTTGCTTAAAAATCAGATTTTTGTGTTGGCTAGCTAATTAACCAAATTAACTGGAAATCTACTGAAAGGGACACTCCACTTTGTGCTATGAGGACCACCCAAACGTTCGCTTAGAATCAGTTGCCGAGGTATGACACAGCCTTTGGATTCTTTCATACTCCTAAATATCCAGGGAAACCCCAAGGAAATGTAGAGTATTCCCAGAGGTGTTATCAAAGGGTGGTTATATTTCTGTTCCTAAGTGGCAATTCACAATATTTAGCACTAGGACAATCTGAAATGGGAAATGGAAACTCTTGCTAACATGACTGATCATTAATGCCCTAGACTGAAAATAAAATTATGGAATAAAAGTGTAAATGTGTGAAAAGGAAGCCTGAGTAATTTCCAGAGTACACTCCAAGGGGTAACTAGAATTTCCTCCAGGTTTCTGGAAATCATGTCTTGCTATAAATCTGGGATTGCCTGACAGGTGGGTGTGTGTATCTTACTGGTGGAAGATGAGGGCTTTGATCTTATAACTCAGCTTGGTTGGAGCCACAGGAGAGGCCTCTCAACCTAGAGCAGGTCTTTGTCTTCTCGTCCTGTGCGATCATTGCTGTAGTTTTGCCAGAACATAAAGCCTTCTCTGCCACTTCTCACTCAACTGAGTTCCCTTTCAACTTAAAGTTTTCCCTGAACATACTCCTATTTAATATTCACCAAGGCAATATCCATATCTGAAGACAACAGTGGAAAACAAATACTGGGTTATTTTTAGAACCAAGCAGCCTTTGGATGGGTGGGCCCCGAAGTGTTCTCATGTCAACCACAGTCAGTGAAATGCACACAGGTTCTCACCTTTATCTGCTTAAATTATGACCATCCATTTAAAGCAGACAGACTGACTTCAGGACACTGGGACAATGCACACTTTTGCCAGTGGTGCTTTATAATTCTAGAATTATTGCTAGAAACTGTCTCAGAATTTCACGGGGATCCAGATTTTTGGCCGTTAGAGTCAGCCATTTATATTCCTTTAAAGTCATGCCTCGTTTTTCTGTTTGTTTGAGCCCAACGTGATCACTTTTCTTCAGGAAACAGGGAGTGAAAAGACTTACAAAAATCACGTTCAGGGCTTCCCTGGTGGCGCAGTGGTTGAGAGTCCGCCTGCCGATGCAGGGGACATGGGTTCGTGCCCCGGCCCGGGAAGATCCCACATGCCGTGGGGCGGCTGGGCCCGTGAGCCATGGCCGCTGAGCCTGCGCGTCCGGAGCCTGTTGCTCCGCAACGGGAGAGGCCACAACAGTGAGAGGACCGTGTACCGCAAAAAAAAAAAAAAAAAAAAAAAATCATGTTCACAAAGGGTATTCAAAAGAATGAGCCAGTAGCATTTAGGCTATAGCCACAAACAGAAGACAACAATCTGAAGGGGGGAAAAAAGTACTAACCTATTCACACCCCACTTGCTAGCACATATTGACAGAATGCAAGAGGTGTTAATAAATAGAACATCCAAAGAAATGATAGCTAAGATGGACTCACAACATCCTTGGCATATGTGGCACAGCCCAGCGGGCGCTCAGATCCCCTGCAGGCCCCAGACACTCATCACTCACCTCGCCAGCTGCTAACCGTGCTGGCAGCTCTTGGTGCTCAGCTGAGCCCCTTCAGAATTGCTCACAACAACCTACCGCTGATGGCTGCTCAATGTTCCAGCCCTTGCCACCAGGACAGACCACCTGAAGAACCATCCCTGCTCCCTTTGGGATCAGCTGAGGCCTTTGCTGGGGCTGCATTGCAGCTTCGTTTCTCCTTTTCCCCAAGCCTGCTTCTTTTGCTTCCTTTCCTGGAGTGTTGATCCCAAGAGCACCCTGATAAACTTTCTACTCTCAAATCTCCTTCTCCTTCTGAGTCTATTTCCCAGGGATAACCTGACCTACAACACGGATATGCCTTAGACTGGTTCAAAGATCATCCACCAACTTGTTTTAAATCATGAAAGTACTTCCAAGGGCACTGTTTTGAAACAGGAAACTTATTCCGGCTTGTAATTTTGAGGTATATGCTAACAGATTACAAAACAGTTCACATGCTTTGATTGCAATTTTAAATATACGTAAATATGTGCATTCATAATAATAAAGACTTGAGGACATAGGCAATGAACTAGTACTTTCTGAGGACCTACTTTTTACCAGGGATTAAGCTTGGCATTACACCAAAAATATGAAAATGGTGATTATCTCTGAGTGATGGAATTAGAAGTGATTTTTATTTTCTTCTTGCTCTTTTTAGCATATTTCCCAAATTTTCTTTTGTAATTAGATACAGTTATAAAAATTATATATCAACCTTACATAAATAAATATTCATTTTACCAAGTATTTCAATAAACATTTGCTATAATTTTTATATTACATGTAACCCCCAAATCTTCTCTTTATTCTCTGAAAAACCTAAGACCTACAAAAATAAAATGTGTCAATCCAACAGAAGTTGAAGAGCAAGTTCTAAATTTCAAAATTTGGGATATGCTGAGTTGTCATTAATTCTCTAGTACTGAAATAGCCCAAGTGTTTTCTGAACCATTTGCATTTTGAAGCTAGAAAAGGGGACTTTTAGGTACTTCCTGATGACCTCATTACATGACGTGACATTCCTGCTTACATGACAAAAAGAACATAAAATTTTGCTAGCATCGAGTCTTTGGTAAAGACACCTCCAACATCAAGAAGGACAAAGCCCAGACTTGAGAGTTTGGGACCACACCCTAAATGCCCTGATATTCTTTATCAGTCCAACCTGTAATTTGTCATCCAAAAATTATATCCATTAGTTTTTCTTTGCCACATGTTTATTTAGAATACATTTTTAGCTGACTATATTTGGTCTTCGATTCAGAGAGAAAATTCAATATATTGTCACTCTAAGACTAAAAGGACAAAATGTAGGCAAAATATTTTAGATATATATTATTAATAATTATATTAATAGTGTGTTGCTATATTATATAGCCTCAACAATATAGCATATATTATATCAATAATATTCTATGTTATTATTAATATAAAATATAGTCTATTATTGATAATATAGAATATATTATTAATTCTCTCCAAATCCATTTATTTTGAGGCTTTTTGGCTCAAATAAGTATATTTTATTACACCTCTCAGGCAAAAAATTTTGACTGAATTCAAACAAGGTTACCTAAAGATTAATCGAAATGGGGACATATTTTTACGTAAGCTTTTCCAGTTGTTTATGAGTTTCTGCCAAGCTAAAATAAAGGGTGAGATGTAAAGATAAACTGACACTTTTCAAATTATGAGTCTGGCCAGTACGGTGACTGCATGCCAAGTCACGTCCAGCGTGGCACTGTCCGATCTACTTGGACATGGCGTAACGAAGGAGACGACGGAAGTGGGAAGCCTGGAGGGTTGATCCCTTTAAACAGTGTTTCCGATTTTCTCTGGTCTTGGAACAAACGAGAGTATAGCAAGGACTTTGGGGAATTAGTGATATTCATGGATTTCAAGGAAGTCATGAGTGTTCATTAGAGAACTGCTTAAGCTAGGCTGCCATTACTAGGGAGGGTGAGAATCATAGCTTTGAAGAATGCTTATTCCGCATCCACTCTCAACTCATTGGAGATGCCAATAATTTAGGGATTAGGTGAAAAGTAATGAGGAAAAGGATCACTGAAAGTTTACTGGGCCCGTATCCTCACAAACCACCATATTCTACTGCCCTGGTCTCCAAAGTTTCAAGGACTGGCAAGGCACTTAAAGGGGACATAACTGTGAGCTGAGATGAAACAACCCAGGGAGGAGAAGAAAGGGAGGATCTGCCTGCCTCCTTGCTCCCACTGGTCCAAGATAAGATAATTCATTCACACATTTACCACAACAATTACTTACTGAGTCCTGCTGTGTGCCAGGAAGACAGAAATTAATACTGACTATGGCAATAAAATAGTCACTGTTTACAAATCATTTACTCTGTGCTGGGGGTTCCACTGAGCACTGTCATTTCATTACTTCCTTTGATCCTCACAGGGACACCATGGTAAGTGCTATTTTTAGCACTATTTCACAGTCAAAGACACTGAGCCTGGGTCAGTAAGAGGGGTGGTTGGACTTTAAAGTCAGATGGTCTAAGTCGTGAGCCCACATTTTTAGCTACTGCTCCTTCAGGAGATAGCTGTGTACAGACATGAGAGGTACAGAGGTACAGACATGTAAATATATCATTTCTGCTTACTCCTTCATCCATGCAGCCATTCAGTAGGCATTTATTGAACCCCTACTATATGTAGGCATTATGCTAGGCTCCAAGGATATGAAATCCAGGGAAAGGTCAGGACCCCAGAGTTGGAGGGACTGACAAACAGGTCCCTCTTCTCTGGCTCCCCACCGTGCTCCATTCACAACACTGCATTTGCTTTATTCCCTAACACACCCACAGCAGCTTGATGCCAAAGATATGTCTCACGCATCTCTGTATTCACAGCCCCCAAGAATTATGCCTGGTATGCAGAAAATGCCCAGGAAATATTTGTAGGATAGAACGTAGGAAAAACTTGAAAAAGACCCAAGTCACAAAAATGATTCCCTGGTTCATTAGGCCCTGACTTGCCTGACCCAAGGAAGGAGGATTGATGATGTAGTCCATGTAAAGGTAACTTGAATGATAATATTCCCTTGTGGAGTCCTCCCTGGGTGTCCAAATAGGAGCTCTGGGTTCCATAGTCAGCTCCCTTGATCCTGAAATCTATCAACCTTGGATCTTACCTTTATCAAATAGTAGCATTAATATCTAGAATCATGATAGAACTGTGGGAAGAGATGAATTTTGAAGTCAGACAGACGGGTTTGAATGCCAGCTCTGCCTCTAATTGTTTTTTGTATAAGTCATTTAACTTCTCAGAGCTTCCTCATCTGTAAAATGGAGTTAGTAATCGACTTCATTGGATCATGGTGAAAACTAAATGGTATGATAGCTAACTTTATGTGTCAACCTAGCTGGGTCACCTTATCCACATTTTTGGTCAAATATTATTCTTGATGTTTCTGAGAGGCTGTTTTTTTTTTTTTTAAATGAGATTAACATTTAAATCAGTGGAGTTTAACTAAAGCAGATTACCCTTTATAATGTGGGTGAGCCTCATCCAAGAAGTTGAAGGCCTGAGTAGAACAAAGCCTGACCTTCCCTGAACAAGAGGGAATTCTGCCAGAAGGTGACCTTCAAACTTGAACTGTACCATTAGCTCTCCTGGGTCTCCAGTCTGCTGGCCCACCCTGCAGATTTTGGACTTGCTAACCTTCACAATTACATAAGCCAATTCCTTAAAATAAATCCCAATCTCTCTCTCTCTCTCTCTCTCTCTCTCTCTCCCTCTCTCTCTCCATGTATATTTTGATAGTCTGTTTCTCTGGAGAATCCCAACTAATACTATTGGTATGATTCTTGGACATCCCTGACATAGAACAGGTGTTCAGTGGATATTAGCTTTATTCCCCCTTCCTTGGAGACTTTCAGCCTCTTCATTCTACAGTATGAAGATGGCGGTGCAAAAAGGTACCAGGACTTGTCCACTATCCCAATGTAACCTTGAAAAGTTCTGAGATCAACCAGGCAATCCATCAGCTTTGAGCATCACAACTTAAAGCATGGAACATCTGCTCCGTGCCTGAAGGGATCATTTCGTTTTCTATAAAGAATACCCTTGAAGGGACTTCAGAGTTTATCTGATCCAAAAATTTCTAAGGTGTTGGCCTGAGGGCCACATATGGGTTGCTTGGTTGGTCTGTTTTTCTGATACAAGTTTTTTTTTAATTATTAATTTAAGATTTGGAAAATGTCACATAAGTCTGGATTCCTGGCTTCTCTTGAGGAATTGGAAGATCAGGTGACCTCAGGCCTGAACTCCTGCCCGGCAACTTTGGGCTGGAGGTGAGAGGTCACCATCACCACCATAGAGGTCACCACAAGTCATGGGGGCATTTTACTCATTTGTGTTACCTGTTGACCCCTGCACACATTTGAGTCTGTGACTCCTTGCGTCCCCCAGCTCCTTCAATTTAGAAAAGAGGAAAGTGTGACCCAGAGAGGTCTGGTGTACTTGCACAGGGTCACGGAGCTGGGATTGGCAGAGCTGGGTCTAAAACCCCGGGTTTTTCTTCCTGGGCCCCTTAGAATATGCTCTATGCCAAATGAGCACAAATACTTTTATTGATGAATTAGGTGATTCCAAAGGCGTTCTCCTGTGAAACTTCTTTATTTCAGTAGTCAGATCAAGTTTATTGTTACAAATGAATGCAGTGCTTTAAGACAGAGCTAAATTATGACCTGTCTTACTCATCTCTGTGATTATAAGCACAATTTGGGGTCAGACCACACCTAACTCTGCCATTATCATGGGCAAATTTCTCACCTTTTTTTTTTTTTTTTTTTTTTTGTGGTACGCGGGCCTCTCACTGTTGTGGCCTCTCCCGTTGCAGAGCACAGGCTCCGGACGCGCAGGCTCAGCGGCCATGGCTCACGGGCCCAGCCGCTCCGTGGCATGTGGGATCTTCCCGGAGAGGGGCACGAACCCGTGTCCCCTGCATCGGCAGGCGGACTCTCAACCACTGCGCCACCAGGGAAGCCCTCTCACCTTTTTAATAAGAGTTGTACAAACCACAAAGTGCAGTGCTGAAAATTAAATGAAATATTTCACGTAAACTTCTCAGTATAGGGTCTGGAATATAGTAAGCGTTCAACATATGTTGTTGAATTAGGACCTCAGAGAAATTAAAATAAATATGGCAAAATAGCAAAGTAGCTAAACAATTTTGCATCTGCAAATACGTATGAGTTCACAGTGATCCCATCCATTCAAATCCAACACCAGAGTGTTTTCTTTATCTTTATCACTTTATATATTCATTCTTTGTGATATTTCATCTAACCTACAAAACATGATATATGTCAGTACAAACTTATTGATTAAAGTTCATGATTTAGGGACTTCCCTGGTGGTCCAGTGGTTAAGACTCCTTGCTTCTAATGCAGGGGGCGCGAGTTCCAGCCCTGGTCGGGGAACTAAGATCCCACAAGCGGCACAGCGTGGCCAGAAAATTAGTCAATATTTTAAAATATATTTTTTTTAAGTTCAAGATTTATTTGTGGTTATTTACATCCTTAGAATATACCCCAATAATAGTGCACAGTCAGGATGTTATGTTCAAACAAAACTGGAATTAATCCCTTACGCCTGGGTGGTTGAGTTATCGATAAGATGTACAGTTGGGTCAATTTGCTGCTGTTTGTATTGATTTTAGAATCTCTTTTATTTCATCTTTTATGATTTAATTTTGGGTTTTAATATGTTATCCTTGTTTCAGCAAATAAGTACTATGTTACTGGGATTAAAGTAATGAAAAAGACAGAGTGTCTGTCTTCTAAAAGCTTAGAGGTAGTAGAGGAAACACACATATAAACAGACCAATACTATAAACCGTGTCTTGGAGGTATGGATGGAGAGCTGAGGGGTCGTGGTGGTTTGACTGGTAGATAATGGGGGCTTAATAAAGCTTGCTGAACAAATCAATGAATGACTGAATCAATGAACTGATTTTTCCTTTTATTTGTCCCCTCTAGACTATGAGTTCTTCAAGATGAGGACTCAACCTAATTGATCTCTGTATCCCAGGGAGGGCCAGAATTGGTCCCAATCTATGCCTTTAGAATAAAAAGCAGCCATTCTAGGGCCCTGCCTTCAGCACTAGGACTAAATTAATTCCATGAATGCCATATATTTCACTTGTCAGAGTAGCTGTCCCAGTTCCTCCTGTGCTGTCTCACCACCTTCTTGCTCTTTTCGTTTTTTTCTTTATGGTTATTACATTTTAATATATATTAAATATTATTATTTTTAACGTCTTTATTAGAGTATAATTGCTTTACAATGCTGTGTTAGTTTCTGCTGTATAACAAAGGGAATCAGCTATACGTATACATATATCCTCATATCCCCTCCCTCTTGCATCTCCCTCCCATCCTCCCTATTCCACCCCTCTAGGTGGTCAAAAAACACTGAGCTGATTTCAGTCAAGCTCATCGCTTTCTTCACTTGTCTTCATTCTGTGGCTGGAAAACCATGTTCCTATTTTAAAATGGGGGTGGGGTGGGGTTGGGGAATACTATTCATTGAAAAAGAAAAAGAAGAAAATAATGGAGGGACTTCCCTGGTGGCGCAGTGGTTAAGAATCTGCCTGCCAATGCAGGCGACACAGGTTCAATCCCTGGTCCGGGAAGAGCCCACATGCCGCGGAGCAGCTAAGCCCATGCGCCACAATTACTAAGCCTGCGCTCTAAAGCCCGTGAGCCACATATACTGAGCCCACGTGCTGCAACTACTGAAGCGTGAACATCTAGAGCCCGTGCTCCGCAACAAGAGCCAAGCTGTGCGTGCAGAAGCTCGTGACTTCTGTGGCCCGGGGCCAAAGTCAAAGACTCCCAGCAGCTAAGGGTGACCTGAGACCTAGTGGTTCCCAAGGCGCTTTTCTCCCTCCAGCAGTCAACTTGGATCTGATTATTCTACCCACTCCAGGAAATTCCCTGGAAGGCAGCTCTGTGGAACTGAACTGGGAGATTTCACAAAGGGAGATTTGTTCTTGCACCAAAGGCTCCAGTTAGCTACCTTATTTCTTCCCAGTCTTACCCTTTTCCAGTGCCCTTTCAGTACAATATTCATTGGGAGGGAGCTTGTCCTTCCAGCACATTTTTTTTCTTCCAGTGCTTTTGTCTTCTGATTTTATTCTAGCAAGGAGAGCTGCCCACCTTTACAGCCACCAGCGTAGTGGGTGGTCGGGAGAGCAGGGGCTTGGATTGGCAATGACAGCGGGGTTTGTTGAACTCTGGGTGGGCTTGAAGAATGAAAAGTATAGTTCTTAGATTGATGTTTGGGGGGCAGTGGTCATGTTGATACCTTTTGTCAATATCCAACTTGCGATGGGAGCCAGCTCTTAGTGAAAGGTCTTAGGAGGATCCCTGGCCCAGTCCTCTCAAGTGGGCAAGTATTAACCATCTAGGATGATTCAAAACTCACCTAGGATGAGAGAAAGTGTGGCTGACCCTGCTCATTGGCAAGAGGGCCATTCCCTACCCTCTTCTCCATTGCCCACGGGGTCACAGGGTCTCAGCTTCCAAACCAAGTAGGCTCGTCAAGCAATTTCCTCCAGAATAAAAACAGGTTCTAGCATTTTTTTGAATTTAAAAAACTAACCTTGATGGTACTCTATGTGTTATGCACTATTCTGAGAACTGTACATCTATTTTCTCACTTAAAGCTTAAACAACCCAAAGAGATGGATACAATTATCACCCCCATTTTACAGGTAGAGAAACTGAGCTCTGTTCTAAGCACTTTACATGTGTCAGGCCCTAGAGATCAGACGGAGCTGTATGACTGTCAACGTGAGGCTAGCAGACCTGGGAGGCAGGTGCCATGCTCCGTGTGCTTTCACCATGCGCCATTCACTTCAGTTATTTCTACTCCCAGAAACAACAACGGCCACGTCTGACAGTGACAAAGAGACAACTGAGTGCCCTTAGGGCAAGAACGACTCCTCTACCTGCCCGGTCTGTGGAATCATTTGGGGTGCTGCTCTTGACTAAGTGGCTTCCAAACCGTTCTCCTGCCCTCCCAGAGAACCTGTCAGCCTCTGAGATTCCCTAGAAAATGTATTTCCAGCCAGAGTTGTATTCAGCCGTTGCAGCTGAAGTCACTGGTTGATACATGTGTACAACACGTGTTAGTTTTCTCTTCTCTGCAAGTCTGCATGGTGTATCAAGATTTTAAATGTTGTTTCACACTTACATCCCTTATTAAGAATCACAAATTTCATGATGTCATCACATAGACTCTTGGAAAGTCTCAAGTGAGTTTTCTTAACAGAAAAAAGGTGTGTCATCACGTGATTCTCCAAGCTGAGATTCTTGTTGGAACGCAAACAGCACTATTCCTTCTTTGATGTCTCCGAGGACAAAGAGGAATGGGTGAGGGTTTTCAGGTCTTCAACAGACTGAGTTTGGACTCCTCTGGGCACCTATTCCCGCCTCCCCCACTCACGAGACATACCCAGGATGATGATCCCTCCTCTCTTCCAGCTGCCCAACTCACTTGACCTTGGGGTGGGGTAGGTGAGAAGATGTGTTGCCTTTGGAAGCCCATCTCCAGCTGGTTTAATTCTTCCTCCAAACCCATAGATAATTGTTGCAGGTTTTTTCCCAGCTCCACTGAGGTATGATTGACAAATAAATATATATTTGAGGTATACAATGTGATGTTTTGGTATAGGTATACATTATGAAATGATTATCACAATCTAATTAACATATTCATCTCACATAGTTATGTGTGTGTGTGTGTGTGTGTGTGTGTGTGTGTGTGTGGTGAAAAAACTTGAGATCTACTCTCTTAGAAAATTTCAAATACACAACACAGTATTGTTAACCTTCGTCACCATGTTGTACACTAGGTCTCCAGAGCTTGTTCATCTTATAACCAAAACTTCACAACACCCTTTGACCAGCATCTCCCAGTTTCCCCCACCCGCCAGGCCCTGGTAACCACCATTCTATTTGCTGTTACTATTGATATAAAGTTGACTTTCTTAGATTCCGCATATAAGTGAGGTCAAGCGGTATTTGCAGACACAATTGTTGTTAAAAGAATGATTCCACAAAGTCCTTTATTACTCATTTATTATTTTTACAGTACAACTCATTTATATCTGTTATAAATATATTCCAAACTGGAGATTCACAGATGTTAATGAACTTGCTCACTGGGTCACTTGTCTCTTAATCCCACTACCTTGTGCTGTTTGCACTTTGATTCAAGGATGAAAAAGACAATGTGAACCCATGTGAATCAAGTTCAAGGACAAATGCTGTCAGGGACCAATTCCAACCCTTCTGTGCTTTGTGTGTGTGATCTGAGGGCCAGCCAACCACTGCCTCTCGGGGTAGCAACTGACTCCCTGATGGATTGATAAAAAACACATATTAAAATGATGACTCATGTAGTAAAAATAAATTGCTTCATTATTTTTAAAAAACTGTGAGAAAAATGTTAGGTTAACATTGCATTTATAAAATGCCTCTTAAAGTTATACTCTAGGTTTAACATTTTACTTCATACAATTTTAATTTGCCATACAGAACATTTATCTATATACATAAGTACTTGCTTTCTAAAAACCCACAAAAACAGAGTCATTCTGTGCAGTACAGATTCTACCTGAGATGCTTGAGTCACAGTCTTAGGAGTTGTTCTCAGGAGGAATGGGATGCCAGGAAGTAAGTCAACATGGCTCCTGCTGCATCCTTTCCATTGGGGAGTGTGCACTTCTGGGTTGAGCTTGTTTCCAACAAGAGCTAAAATGCACAGAAAGCTGTCGAGCCAAAGAAAGAATGTGTTTTGCCAAAATATTTGATATATACTTGGCCTTGTCTGCCAGGTCTATAAGAGACACAGGTGTGGCATGAAACAGAACAACATAATCGGTGACATGGGGCTAAAGAAAGACCCACTGAATGCTGCATCACTGTGGATTGAGAGACACTGTTTCTTGTAACACAAAAGTGTGTGTACATGCTCTTCCCTTTACAGTTGCAGCAGTATTTTCAATTACTTTTAAAGCAGTATTTTCTGAGAAAGAACTGCATTTTACTTTACTGCCATGTAGTTTTCTAGATATTTTTGCTTTCCACCACGAGAGGAAAATCAAGTTCTTCCTGGATGAAATAGGATATTTTGCATTTTGCTATTACATAAAGCATTAAACAGGAAGTCTGAGTCCTTTTTTATACCACTAATAAGATAACGTGGCTACAAAGGCTTTCAGAGTCACTCTTCAATTCTTTCCAAAGCATTGTCAAAGTTTTTGTAATTTTTGTAAATTTTTTAACATATCAGTATTATTAACCACATCAGTGCCAGCCTTTCAAGTCCCTACACAAACCTTCAGTGACTTTTCACTCAGATTTAATTTAAAGTCCTTTGAATTAGAGGATACAGAGCTCAAAATAATCTGACTCTCCACTCCCAATTCCCTGATCTAAGCTCTCACCACCTCGACTCTGCGTCCATCAGCCCTTTTGGACAACTTTCTTTCCAAATAAGTGTATCTTGCTCTTACCTCTGAGCGCTTGCACTTTGCCTGGAACACCGTTCCTCAGCCCCAGGTAGGAGCGAGCTCCCCCTCTTACCTGCTTCTTATGTCACTCTCCCTGACCACGCTTTTGAATATTGCAAGTCCCTCCTCACTTTTTTCCCCTGTAGCACTCATCACCACCTAATATGTTATATAACTCACTTATTTCATGTTTTGTATATAAATGTCTAGTGGAAACCAAGCACTCTGAAAATACCAATTGCTTTTATTTGTTT
Organism: Monodon monoceros; assembly: GCF_005190385.1. Lineage (NCBI taxonomy): Eukaryota > Metazoa > Chordata > Mammalia > Artiodactyla > Monodontidae > Monodon > Monodon monoceros. Next base: position 94,224,578 of record NW_021703777.1, read on the forward strand.
TCTGTTTGCATTTAACTTGAGCATCCCCAAAACCTAGAACCGTGCTTAGCACAGAGGTCGTCAATAAGTCTTGTTGAATAAATTTCTAGTGTTTTAAAATAAACAAATATATATATTAAAAAAAGAAAAGTATGTGTACACATACACACATTTATACATACATATGTATGTATGTGTATCCTTTCAAGTATCAGAAATCTATTTGAAAGTGTGCCTCAAATATTATAAGGTCATAAACCATTACAGAAGGAAAATAGAGGGCCTTTAGGAGTTGGAAAAGGGAAATTAGGTTCTGGGTCATTCCCATACTCAGCCTTTGAGTGAGTATGATGGTGGGTACAAGTTGGCATGGTAAGAGGATTTCCTAGAGCAAACAAGAATAAAGTGGGGAGACAGGGCATAGCAGGTTTATGAGTAAAATATGAGGGTCATAAGCAGTCAATAATTCAGTAGAGATGTCACTTATAAGAAGAGCGATATGGAGGATCTATTTAGATACATAGGCCAGAAAGTCCTTAGGGCTAGAGGTGCATGGTCAATGGCAAAGGTGCAAAATCGGAACTACAGAGAGGGCGGAGGCAGGAATGAAACATCATGGTAATGAAGATACAAAGGTGCTGCAAGAAGAAAATAGCACCTCAGCCCCCAGCCACCTCCAGGGCTCCTCAGGGCTCTCTGCAGCATCGTGTGAAGCCTTGGGACCAGCCTCCTCTTTGGTCTCCACCAGCTTTGACCATAAACACTTAAATGAGTCTTCTTGGGGGAAGATTCTCACAAATCGATTTTTACTAAATCCATTTCATCTCTGAAAGGGGACATAAAGAACAAAATTTTCCTAACACAGGGAGCCACTTCATGGGGTATCCTGGTGAACAGGAAGGTACCTTAAAGGATCAAGAACTCAGCAAGCAACCCCAACAATAAGGCAGAGTCTTGAGAAGAAAACAGCCAGGTTACCCAGTGGATTAGCAGGGAGCTATTTCTGAAGACTTTCTGCAGGTAGGCAGGAGGCAAGCCTGAATCTTAATCAGAACTGGTCCCTAGCATCCATTCTCATGTCCAGCCAAGACTACATCCCACAAGGATGTGCCTAAGTGGAGAACAGGCTGTAGCTGTAAGGGCTGCTGAAGGAAACAGGATTGTCAACCAGGGGCAGGCAGAAAGGAGCCAATCTTGGGTGAGTGATTTCTTACATATGAGACACTATGCTAGACTGTCAATTTTTGTCATCTTTTTTAGTTCTTACCACATTTTGATGAGGGTAAGTTTATAATCCTTATTTAAGTGACAAAGAAGCTGAATTTCAGAGAGGTTAGGTACTTCATTCTAGATCACAGAATGATGCCAAAATATGAACCCAGAAATGTCTGACTCCAAAATTTATGCTGTTTTCAACAAACCTAGTGGGTTCCCTGAAGGATTCTCAAATTAGCTTATTAATTCTTCACTCAATGCATCTATGTTTTAACCAAAAAACTAGAAAATCTCCAGATGTTTAAAAATTAAGCAACACATTTTGAAATAACAATTAAATCAGAAAATATTTTTAACTAAATGATAATGAAAAGAGACATATACAAACATTTTAAGAGCTGCAGCTAAAGCAGCACTCAGAGAAAAATGTATAGTGCTAAAATGTACATATAAGAAAAGAAAATGTACTGAAAAATCAATGATCTAAAGTTCCATCTTAAGAAGCTGAATAAAGAAACCCAAAGAGATTAGAATATCTATATCTCTAATAATAAAGACAAAAGCAAAACCCAAATAAGTAGAAAGAGAAAATCAACAAAGTTAAAGGTTGGTTCTTTGAAAAAGTAGTAAAAGTGATAATCCCCAAGGAAGACTAATCAAGTAAAATTCAAGTGAGAAATAAATTGTCACATCAAGAACAAATATATATATTTTAACTGCCTCCTACATAAATAAGAGAATGAGGAGGAGAAGGAAGAGGACAAAAAAAGTATCTGTTTTGAAGCCATCTAGAAAATCACATTTCAGATTCTATTGTATTTAATTTAATCCAACATGCATTTATTGGAAGAGAACATAAGGGCTGTCCATCTGGTTTTATCAGTCTAGAAAGAGAGAGCACATGAATTTTGGAGTTCAATAAAGCTGAGTTCAAATTCATTCTCTACCTTGAACTAAATGTATGATTTTGGGAAAAGTATATAAACTCTCTGAACTTCCTTTTTCTCATTTGAAAAATGGGGGATAATAATATCAACCTCATAGGGCTATCGGAAGGATTAGAGGTAAAGCACCAAGCATGTGGGTAGCTTATATCTTACAGAATATTTTTCCCAACATGACCCACAACCATGGCATTTATAGTTTATCTGTAGGAAGGGTACAAAAATATATCCTGAAACAAGGTCATTCATTTGGAAATGTAACCTTTTCTGAAAAGTCTGGGCATTTACTTTTCTTGACCTGCCAATAAGAGAGGCTTGGAGTGGTCATTCTTCAATGGAAAGGATGTTACCAACATATTAATAACATAAAGCATCATATGAAAATTAAAATGAAATAATATAAAATTTCCACTCTAATTTTATACAATAATTAATCTTTCTTGACTATTAGGAGATCGAAATAAAAACTATGCCAATAACATAAGTTATTTTAAGACTCTAGAGGAAAAGGCTCCCATCTCCAGTGTTGCTATTATGACAGAGAATTCTCCTGAGTCCTCAGCTTTCCACCAGCGTGTCTCCTGAGTCATGCATTTTGATGTATACTGCAGGGCCTCAACCACACAGGCTGGCTCATCTGCAAGATGAATCCTCAGGCTTTTTCACACACTGAAGGAACTTGCCAGAGCTATGACGAGAAAGGAAAAAAGGAGATCAAGAGGCAGTACAATACACCTATGGTCAACTCACCAATGAAAGAAGCCCCTCTGTTAACGACAAAACTATGCATGGACCACTTAGCATCCACACAAGTTTCTTTCCTGCAGTGACAACAAGGAGAAAGGTCAAGTCCAAGAGTGAATGACTGAAAGTACAGCCCAATTTAGCTTCATTTCACTTGTAAAGCCATAGAAATAAATAACTGATGTTTGATGATAATATGTGGAGGTGAAAATGTCTGGCTCACACAAGTCACAGATATGTGCCGTGAATGTCAGCTGAGAGTCAGGAAGCAGCAGAAGCAGCAACCTAAGAGGAGGGACCTCCATATTTTCTGTTGAGGATTTGCTTTCTCTTCAAAAACTTCCTGAGGAAGTGTTGGGTCTAAGCGTCAGGCAGCAAGAGGTCATAGACTCTCTGGGAGATGGCTGGCGACCATCAGCCAAAGGACCGCAATCCCTGGCACAGAAAGAATCCTAGATAAGTATTAGCAGGTGAATGACCCTTGCTTTCATAAAAATCAAATAACACAGCCACAGGGTCCAATGGGAGTGGTTAGCACATGGAGGAGAGGGGTGGAGAGCAGGGTAAGTGGTTCCTTAAATTGCAGCTGAATCTGATTTTGCTAAATGTGAGTCAAGAGAGAGAGCGAGAGGCTTAGAAGCAGCTACCAGTACCCCTGGATTTCTAGGATAGGCCATCTCAGGCTCATCTCTAGCCAACTGTCATGACCAGTTGGGTATAGTGGCTCTAAGTAGAGAGTCAAGCCATCCTCACCAATACAGTGATCTGAGATTCCCCACATGAATACATTCTAGGAGGGAAAAGTATCTTCTTCCTTAAGGAAATAATGCTTCAGAAAAGGAATCTTTAGAGGACTATTTAGGATTTTTGAAGCCACCTTTGCTTTACAGTAAATGAAGAGAATAGGAAGACATTGCTTAATTAGTTTCTCATTTATTGGGAAGTCAATTTTGGTAAAGGAGCAGCAATGGTGCTGTTAAGATAATCTCTCTCCAATAATATATAAATATCCACATCCAATGTTCCAGTAAAATGGACACACTTGTGATATGTTGGATAACACATTGAGGATAGAGACAGAGTATCTTGAAATAACATAAAAGGAGAAATGCACCTTTAGGGTTTTTTAATATGCCACTAGAGCACACTAGCCAGAAAAAGCAATCTGACTGTTTGCTTTTTTTAAAGTAATCTAAAAAGTAGTCTTTTAACTCCACTTAACTTAACATGTTTTAAGATATGTTAAAACATATCTTAAGAAATTCTGGGGACATCCCTGGTGGCGCAATGGTTGGGAATCCGCCGCCAATGCAGGGGACATGGGTTCGATCCCTGGTCCGGGAACATCCTACATGCCACAGAGCAACTAAGCCCGTGCGCCACAACTACTGAGCCTGCGCTCTAGAGCCCATGAACCACAGCTACTGAAGCCCGCGCGCCTAGAGCCCATGCTCTGCAACAAAAGAAGCCACCACGATGAGAAGCCCACGCAAGGAGGGAGCCCACACATAGCAACGAAGACCCAATGCAGACAAAAATTTAAAAAAGAAAAAAGAAAAAAAAGAAAATCTGTGTATATTTTATAAAACTGAGTGTGTGTATGGAAAAAATGACTTTAAGGATATACAGCCATATGTCAATCGTGTTTGTCTCTGAGTAATGAGATTTATTAAAAGGTAATAGAATCAGTAGAAGGTCTAATCCATGTAAATGTAATTACAATTCTGTTTGCTTATTAAAAAAATCACACTGAAACAGCGGGACAAATTTGGCTAAATTGGAAAGTATGTTTGGGATGGAGTGATTTAAACTACAGTCTACATCTATATCCATGACATTCACTTTGGGCTCCCCTAGAGACAAGCAGCTTGCAAAGCCACAGAACTCTTAGACACAACAAGGGCTCCTGGTAATTCAAGGATGCATGCCGAGTATATCATGACCTCATGGGTGGAGAAAAACAACAGGGATTTCAAATATGATCCCCAAGTTTAAGGTCACATGAGCTGGTGCTCTGAGTGACAGGTGCTGGCTTATGAATCACGTCTTCCTAGGTGAGCCACTATACAAATCCAGGTGGGAAGGTATGCTGCTTAATTATTCTTCCCAGGTGGAGAATGAATGAGCTTACCCAGAGCCTGCAGTTTGGGCCATTCATAAAAAAATGGGGAATGCTTAATGTAAGAAAAGAGATAAAAGAGTGTTGGGGACGACTCATCTACATTCCCCAATCTTGTCCTAGGTTTTAGCATTCCATTTTCTCAATGCAAAGTATCTTTGAGTAACTTAACCTGGTCAGATGTTTGCCATGTTTCTTTTATAGTTGTTCCTTTGTTCTGTTTGTTTTCCCATCTAACTGTTTTAGAAGGCTTCTGTTATTTTCTGGCAGTTTCCAGAGAGAAGCCAGCTGACTGATGGGGAATTCAGGTCATTTGAGAGACAAAGGCCTCAGTGAATGTTCTTTGAATCTGTCCTTCTGTTTTTCTGACATGGTTGGTGGGAAAGGGAGGTGATAGGGAAGTGATGGGAAAAGTATCCTAACGTTTCAGCTTCTACATTCCTTAAGAAAAGTTTTCTCTCTGCATCTGTCTTGTTCCAAGCTATCACATATGGGAAAATTTCCAAAGATGCTTTTAGCAAAGATCCCTGTCTATATTACGTATTGGCCACAACTTCTTAAAAATAGTGAGGGGAGAGGGGTCCCAGTTTTGATAACAGGGTTGCAGGTGACTTTAAATATATATACCTATCCGTAATGTAAACTTTTCTCCAATAAACATGTATTACTGGTAAGTATTTTTTTTAAGATTTTACATTTTTTCATTAAAAAATGATAAAGCTTGGTAAACTGCCATTTGGCAATTTACCAAGTGTTAGGCGTCTACACTGAGACCCAACTAAAGAAACCTCACCTGCAAAATTATGCCAAATCACAAGGATTTTATAAATCCTTTGCATATGGCAAAACGTGCTTCTACTCCTCTGAAAGCTACGAGTTCTGGGTCAGGCCTCTCATGTGGGAAACCAGGAAAGATGCCCTCAAAGTCTGGGTCAGCTTTACAGGAAAATAACTGCTTGAGTCAGGTGTGGAAGGAAGAGAAAGAGGAAGGAAGGTGGACAGCAGGAGGCCACTGGCTGGAAACACCTTCTGGGCTGAGCTGGGGGAAGAGCAGAGTTCACCATAGGTCACCACCCAGATCACCATCAAGGCCCAAGGGAAGATGCCTGTGGATGGCTAGACAGCCATTTCTTCTTCAAGAAGACGTCAATTACCTGTAGTTATCCTGGCAAGTAAATTTGATATTCCTTTGCATTATAATCCATTTCAGATCATTTATGGAGGAACCCGAGCAGGAGTCACTGGGAAAAAAAAGAAGAAAATGTTAAAATAGCAAGAGCTCACAAACATTTCCTGAGTCTCTTGGTTTCTTCCAGGTAGCAGGCCCTGGTCAAGGCCCTGGGGTAAAGAGGTGAAGCAGAGGTAGCTTCTAAGAGCTCACAGGTCAGCAGGGGAGCCAAAGGTGTGAACTACATAGATACCTACCATGGAAATAAAATTAAGAGACTGTTGGAATGGGGTAAATGTAGAGTAAGGCCCCATTCATTTCCTGAGCCAGTCCTTTCTCAATGCATTTCTGTGACTGTGGACTCTTTCATGGACTGATTCCTGAAATAACCCTGAGAATATATGGGTACAAGGTAGTAGCATATACCTGGGAAATTTTCCAAGGTCATGGATCACCCAAGCCTGTAGCGTATGAACCTTCATTGGATTCAAGTTATGGACTTCCACACGTCCAAAAGTGCTAAGATGGAAGAGACAAAGAACATTGTTAACCCCAGACTAAATTTTTCAGGCATCCACAGCCCCTGCGAAAAGCCAACAGGCAGGGTGCCATTGGTTAGAACTTACCCTTTGGATGTGATCCATGATTTGCATTAAAATCAGGCATCTTTACTCATTCAGTGTGACCCTAAATGAGTAAGATTCTCAAAAGAAGATTCTTAATCTGTACACTGATGTTGATTCTTTAAGTACTTGCTATTCCAAGAGTGGGCCTTAGACCAACGTAATGAGCTCATTAGACCTGCAGAATCTCTGCCCACCACCACCTGCTGAATCAGCACCTGCAGCCGAACAATCGCCGGGTGATCAACTCACTCTGAGTCTGAGAAGCACATCGTTGAAAGACCCCGATGTCCTGCTCTAACCCCAGCCTTAAACTCTCCCCACTAGTCTCTACCACTCCTGTTACAAGTACTTGGATCCCTAATATCAGATTACAAAATTCTGGAATGTTAACACTTGTACCCATAAACCTACAAGGTTGGGGTCAGAAGAAGACAGAAGGACAAATGTTTCTTGGTGGAATTAAACACTGAAAGAGGAGAGAAAGAAAATTAATTTGGGACACGTGGAGTGCCTGGGGCACATTAATACATGCTCCCTCCTCTCAATCAGACTTATCCGGGGAAAGACTGAAGAAGAGAGACTGGAAAGGTAATCAACTTGGTAAAAACTCTAAGTATGGAAGGGTGTTAGAGAAGGAAGGCATGAGTGTGACCAGAGTCAGTGGTTAAAGGAGTGGATGTGGAATCTAGAAAAATGGTACAGATAAACTTATTTGCAAAGCAGAAATAGAGTCACAGAAGTAGAGAACAAACTTATGGTTACCAAGCGGGGGAAGGTGGGGTGGGACGAACTGGGAGATTGGGACTGACATATATACACTACTATGTATAAAATAGATAACTAATGAGAACCTACTGTATAGCACAGGGAACTCTACTCAGTGCTCTGTGGTGACCTAAATGGGAAGGAAATCTAAAAAAGAGTGGGTATATTTATATGTATAACTGATTCACTTTGCTGTACAGCAGAAACTAACACAACATTGTAAAGCAACTCTACTCTAAGAAAAATTAATTAAAAATATGGAATTTCCCTAGTGGAACAGTGGTTAAGAATCTGCCTGCCAATGCAGGGGACACGGGTTCGAGCCCTGGTCCGGGAAGATCCTACATGCCGTGGAGCAAATAAGCCCGTGTGCCACAACTACTGAGCCTGCACTCTAGAGCCCGCAAGCCACAGCTACTGAGCCCACGTGTCACAACTACTGAAGCCTGCGTGCCTAGAGCCCGTGCTCCACAACAAGAGAAGCCACTGCAATGAGAAGCACGTGCACCACAACGAAGAGTAGCCCCCACTCGCCGCAACTAGGGAAAGCCCGCGCAGCAACAAAGACCCAACGCAGCCAAAAATAAATTAAATAATTTTTAAAAATTAATAAAAAAATAAAAAACAAAGGAGAGGACAATAACTGATACTCATCCAGCACTTTCTCTGTCAGGCACAGGGCTCAGCATTTTTCATACATTATCCCAGTTAATCTTCATATCACCAGCACCTCCTCAGGTACATACATACTACAGGGGCCCTGCTAAGGTCACATAGGTGAGATGTCATGACCTCTGGAGTCCCCACTTTTAACCACTATATAAACCACTGACACTGTCTGCAAAGAGGTAATGAAGGTCAAACGCCCAGCAGAGCTCCTGCTGTTCCCAATAGTAGACTTACTGCTGACTTGGGATTCATACCGTCCAGGGAGGAGAGAGGAGTCGGGCAGATCTTCGTGGATGGTAAGACTTTAGACAGTCAGAAGGAAGGAGGGGCCAGGTCATATGGGGGAGCAGCGTGAACAAAGGTGGAAAATGGGCAGGATGGAGTGTCATGGGAGAGAGAGCTGAGAAGATTATAGCAGGCGTCGTAAAGCCAAGAGGAGGAGCTGGACACGTGCAAGGACCATTAGGACTTTTGGAGGATTTTAAACAATGGAGAAACCAGACAAAAGTGTTGACTTCGAAAGACAAAGCTCACCATAGAATACAAACATTTTACCTTTTTTAGCCCGGATTCAGTACTGACCTTCAACATGAAAAGCATATTCTTCTAAAGATGAATTGGTCAATAGGAGACTGTGCTAACCCTTACAAATAGGATGCAAAGAAATAAGTACCTCTTTCTATCAAAGGCGTTACTGATGGATCCATTGAGCACCACCTGGACCACACCACAGGCATTTTCTGCAAACTTAAGAACAGAAACACCATTCCTCAGCATGCAAACTTAAGTGCCACGCCCCAGCACTTCCATCCCAAACAGCTCTTAGCATCATCTGGTGAAGGAGGAACGGCCTGTATGGCTCTAGCTTGGTCAGGCCAGATCTGTGTAATTTTCATCCCAAGCCATTGGAGGGATTATGCTTCCCATGAGAGTTTTCTGGAAGCAGTTGCTACAATCTGTGTCTGAACAATGAAGTTCAACATCATCACTGCTAAATTGGTGGTTCAGAAGGTGGAAGTCCAGGGACCCCCCTGGCAGTCCAGGGGTTAAGACTCAGTGCTTCCAATGCAGCGGGTGTGGGTTCGATCCCTGGTCAGGGAATTAAGATCCTACATGCCACGTAGTGCGGCCAAAAAAAAAAGAAAAAAAAAAAAAAGGTGGAAGTCCGGATGACTAAGAGCAACATAAGGAGGAAGGAGGAAGGTAAAAGCACTTTCTTGGGGCCATGCACTGTAGACACTGCACATTTCATTTAGTGGGAGCAGAGTAGACACGTAAGGAGTAAAAGAAATGAAGAAAGAAAAAAGAAAATGTCAAGAAAAAAGAAACCGTGGAGACATGGTGACACTGAAACCTGCAAAGGCATAAAGAGAAACGGGGAATGGATGAGTGTATATTTTTGAGCAAGGGGTTTTAAAACTAAGCAATATACTTGTTTCCTCCAGGAGGCGCATCCAGATCCCTGGGACTAGCTCAGGTCTCCTTCACACATTATACAACTATACCGCATTGTGAGGTTGAGCTTAACGCGGGGTTAGCCACCGGTACCGAGAGTTCTGTGAGAGCTGTGAGCCTGGCTGTCCCGCTCGCCACTGCAGCGCTGGAGCCTCGCAGCTAGGGCACCCAGGGAGAATCCACGCATGGAGAAGAGGCAAGGGAAAGGGGAGGCAAGAGGTCCAAATACTCTGCGATGGAGAGTATGGAAGAACCCAGGACAACAGAAGCCAAGTCCTGAAGGATGAATCAGATTCTGCCCGGTAGAGGTCGAGGCAGACGCAAACCAAAAGGCCCAGGAGCTTGCGAGAGGAGTGATGTTTGGGGGAGAACTTCAGTGGATGCTGAAGCTAGGTAGATTAGTGAGTTCACAGAGGGCCATGAATGCTTTGCCAAGGAATCCGGCCTTTACTCCGCAGGAGATAAAACACTACTGAACAATTTGAAAGGGAATTGTGAAAATCCTGTGTGGTGTCGGTCTTTCTCCTGGGGGTGATGAGCAGAGGACAGAGGCCCGATTACTATCAATCACAAGTGCTAACCCAGCAGAATGGGTGCCAAGCACTAACCCTGTCCTATGTAAGTCTCAACAGCCCCCGCAGAGTAAATCTTGGGTCAGTTTGCCCCAAGGTCACATCACTTGGAAGCAAGGAAATGAGCCGGTGGGGGGTTGCGGGGGAGATGGAGGGGGCGGGGGGATCCAAACCACCAAGCAGCACTGCCTCTGGTGTCAGAAAAAGAAAAGATCAAGTCGGATGAAAGAAGCCCATTTACATCCATCTAGCTATGAGAACTTGGCCAAGATAAAGGTGCAGTCCCAGGGGAGCTCACAATGGTAGAGCACCTTCCTTCATTTTCCTGTGCTCCTGGCCCCAAGGACAGTGTGAGGAACACAAGTAGGCGCTTGACACATACAAAATGTGACTTGGCTTTCAACGTTTTCAGCAACAGCACTGCCACCAAACAGATCACAGAGTGATAACATAAATAGAAACTATTCTCAGGAAAAGCAAACAAACAACGACAACCAAAAACTCTGCAGTGCCTCTGATTTTCACAGCACATAGTAGGTACTCTACAAATATTTGTTAAAGGAATGCATTCAGGTAAACCATACCAGGGTTTACCTGAATCTCCTTAAGGTAGGTGAGGCTCTCAGCTCTGCTACTCACTAGCCCATTGACTTTGAATGAGTCACTTAACCTCTTAAGTTTCCTCACCTGGAACATGGACATTTGTACCTTCTCGTGCCACCTGTTGTGATGACTAAACAAAATGACACAGGTGACACAACTGGCCCAGGACTTGTCATGAATATGCACTTAACATATGTGAGTTCTCACTTCGCCCAGCTCCTCCGATGTCTGAGTTTAATTTTGGAGAATTCTAAGTAGTGTAGTTTCATTTTCTCCCGTGTTTTCCATTCATTTCTTTCCTTTCTTCCTTTCTTTCCCTTTTTTTCCCTTGTCCGCTTACAAATAAGCAACTTACAAGAAAGATAAATATGCACAAAGACAGCTTAGAGTGGGGTCAGAAATAGATAGCGGGGAGGATGGTATTTCCCAGCCTGGATTCTGGATCTGGAGTCAGACAATTTGGATAAACACCTAGATCTGCCACTTCCTGTGTACATTTAGTAGAAGGCTTATTTACCTGCACCTCCATTTTGTCACCTATAAAATGGATGTGATACTCATGGTGCCTACTTCATAGGGTTCCGGTGAGGATGAAAGATTTTAATCCATGTAAAGACCTGAGGACTGTGCCTGGCACACAGTAAACGGTCTGCAAATGTAGATTATTAAGACTGTCCCAGGAACCTAAGATTGGCCAATGCCAGGATCAGAGGATTTAAAAAACCCAGAGATGGGCAACCAAAGCCAAAAAATGGATAAGAGCAAGAAGTCTTCAAATAGAGCTCAGCGACCTTCCACGAATGCCCACAAATTACACATGAAAATATTCTAGCATGTGCTTATGAACATTTTTCTGAGGAAAGAATACTAAACTTCTGTTTCTAAAATGATCTGTGACCCAAATGAGTTAAAACCAACCACTTACTGGATGACCTCTTAAGCTCTTTGGTCTCCAAGATTCTAGAATTTCACTTGTGGTACTTACCCTTTTGGACACCAAGTCCCAGAATACAGAAACAAAGTTGTTGCTGCAGTCTTTCTTCCAGTGTGGACAAGATTGATAGTTCATTTCTAAAAGACATAGTTTACAGAAAAGTAATTATAGTGGAAAAGAAAAGGTAAAATTGATCTCTGTTCTTCGCGGGCTATTGGATCCCAGTGGAGCTGCTTTCCAGTGGCATCCCTGCCAAGATGGAGGATGGAGAATGGACACATCTCAACCCAATTTAACTAAGTGCCCCCTGAATCCCTTCCAAGTCCTTACCTTACCCTCCAAATCCCAGACAGGAACACAGTGACCAGCTTTGAGTCATCATTCTGGGAAATTACAGCAAAAGTTCATCTGACAGAGACAAGCCCCCCCGTATTATTTCCGCTTCCAGGAAGAATTAGAGATAATTTCCTCCCCCACCACCTTCTGTCTCCACACCCTTAGGCTCAGATGCCCTCAGAGTCTTTCTATACTCGCCCCATCCAGATAGGCTTAGCTGTCAGTGAGGAACCACAGACATAAGGCATGAACACATAGTTTCTGTGATACTTCTTCCAAGGATATCTGCTTTAACGCACCAGCATTTATTTTTTTAATTTTTTTATCGAGGTATAATTGACAAATCAAATTGTAAGATAATTAAATGGTACAGTGTAATGATTTGATATGCATACACATTGTGAAAAGATTCTCCATCAAGTTAATTAATATGTCTATCACCTCATATTCTATTTTTTTTTTTGATGAGAACTTTGAAGTTTTACTCTCTTAGCAAATTTCAATTACACAATACAGAGTTAACAGTTATAGTCACCATGTTACACCTTAGATTCTCAGATCTTATCTGTCTTATAAATGAAAATTTGTACCCTTTTACCAACTTCTCCCTATTTCCTCCACTTTCCAGCCTCTGGAAACCACTTATCTACTCTGTCTTTATGAGTTCCACCTTTTTTTTTTTGATTCCACATATAAGTGATACCATGCAGTATCTGTCTTTTTCTGTCTGATTTATTTCACTTAGCATAAAGTTCTCCAGTTTCACAGTGTTGTCACAAATTATGGGATTTCCTTCTTTTTAAAGGTTGAATAATATTCCATTGTGTGTGTGTATTTACATATATATACGTACATATATATACACATATATATACATATACACATATATGTACATACATATATATATACATATATATGTATATATATATATATCACATTTGCTTTATCCATTGCATTTGACTACACAAACATTTATTGAGCGTTAGGCCCTGGAGATAGAGAGATGAATTAGATAAAGGGCCTGCCTTCAGAGGCCACATAATCTACTATAATCAAATAAATCAGAGAAAGAGCAACTTGGGTTGGGGGTGGTGTGCAGCACCATGTGGGAAGGTTGACGTTGAACTTGGTTTTGCAGGATGAATAGAAGTCTTCAGACAGACGCGCTAGAGAAAGGGGCTCCATGCCGAGAGAGCATGTGCAAAGGCACCGGGTTTAGATTTGTACCGCCAGAGTAGAAGGGATAAGGAGGGGATAGATGGAAGATGAGGCATATGAAAGACAAAGGCCAGGCCAGGCCAAGGAATTCCGACTGTATCTTAGAGGCAAACAGAGCTATTTGGGTTTTAAGTAAGAGACAGAAACAATTCCATTGTGGTGTCCAGACGGAGGCTGACCTAAAGGGGTCAGGGGTGAGCAGTTGGGATCCGACAACAGTCCAGCAAGAAAGGAGGGGGCGTTAGTGATCTGGATTCAGGCAGTTGTAACAGGCACAGGAAAGAAAGGATGAACTGCTATAGGTAAATGACTAGTTGGTGACAGATTGGGAATGGCAGAAGAGGATGGAGTAAGAATGAAGGCAGAGTCTGGGATTGTCTCACCTCAACTTTGCATCATCCAGCAGGTAGGGGAAGTGCGGGGTGAGAAGCCCTGGAACCCTCTCTTGGTGTCCCAGAGGTCAGGCATGCGGCAGCCACCTACTTCCGCTGTGGGTACGCGTACAGCTGACCCTGCACAAATACCCATCTTTCTACTTCCACTTTGTTTTAGGTTGAATCGTGTACCCCCAAAAGATATGTTGAAGCCCTAACCCCCAGTACCTGGGAATCTTTTTTTTGGAAAAGGGTGTTTGCAGATGTAATCAGGTCAAAATGAGATCATTAGGGTGGGTGGGTCCTAATCCAATAAGACTGCTCTTCTTATAAGAAAGGGAAGTTTGGTCACAGAGACAGACAAGCACAAGATGCACACGGAGAAGACAGCCATGTGAAGATGGAGGCAGGGACTGGCGTGAAACAAGGAGCACCAAGGGTTGCCAGCAAACACCAGAAGCTAGAAGAGGCCAAGGACTCTCCCCTGGAGCCTTCAGAGAGAGCACAGCCCAGCCAACACCTTGATCTAGGACTTCTAGCCTCCAGAACCGTGAGAAAATAAGTTTCTATTGTTTTAATGCCACCCAATATGTGGTACCTCGTTACGGCAGCCGCAGTAAAATAATATAACCACAGACGTGGGCTTGACTGCCAATGACCAGAAAGAAAGTTCTAGATCAGAAACACTTCCGGGGATGAGGAAGTAATCCTGGGAGTTTTTATAATAATTAAATGCATTAAAAACAAAACAGTACAAATTAGAAAAAAAATCCATGTACAGATGTAAATAATTACTGCGGAGTCAAAAGATAAATTTGAATCATCTCCAATAGATGCAAAAATGTTGACGATGATGAAATGAACATAATTTTGTAAGGTGCTACAAGGGTGCCCCTGTTCATAGGTTTTCATGAACATAAAGCTCTTTTATCTTCACAACCATATCTGGAGAGAAGTCTCTGAGTTTCACCTACCCTCTCCCCACAAGGATGCTCCCCCTTGCCACCTGCCCATTAAATAAAATTTGAACATCACAGAGAAAAAGAAAAGGAGAGAAATTTTACAATAAAGTAAGATAAACTAAGTATATAAAAAAAGCAGAATAAGAAGTTAAAAAAAGGGAGAGATTAGAAGCTTATAACAGAAACTATGACTTTCATAATAAAACAAGTAAACAAGGCAAAACCAAGGTAGAAAAAAATTAAGGAAAAAGTGTTTAAGCCAGACAATAGAACAATTAAAATATAAAAATTAGGAAAAGAGGTTAAAATCAATAAAAATTGAGGCCAAAGGAGAAGGAAGTAGACAGAATAAAACAACCTATACAGGATTCAGTTGAATAGAAAGCAAAAATAAAGAGCTCTAAAAGGTAAACTGATGAGAAATAGATTTTTTTATTTTTCCAATCTTTTCTAAGAAAGAACTGACGTGGTATATTGAAAAATAAAACTAAAAGCAAAGTTTATAGGAAATACATTTAAGCTAAAAGGGTTAAATGAATGACCTTGAAAAGCTAACTTGCAATAAGGGAAATTTAAAAAGGAAAGCAAGAAATATGGCAAAAACTATAAAAGTTAACCAAAAAGAAAAAGAGTAAATGGAGAGATATATTTATATGCCATATTTCTAGGTGCAAAGAGTCTGGATTAAAGATTAATTGAAAAGTTACAAAATAAAAACACTAGATGAAAATATAGAAAACTCTCCAATCTTGAGTAAGAAGAATTTAAGCAAAATATGGAACCCAACAGCCAAATAGGAAAGGATAGACAGATTTGTTGCATTTCTGCGTGGCAAAAGACAATATAAACAGTATTAGAAAAAAAACAGAAACTGAGAAAAATAGATTTGCCACCTTTGTGCCAGAAAACAGGCAGGATGACACGTGGTTAAGAACACGAGTTCTACAGCCAGTAATCGTGGGTCTCTCCCAGCTCTGCCACTCACTAGCCGGCAACCTAGTTAACAGCCCTGTGCCTCAGACTCCTCCTTTGTACAATGAGATCATCACAGAGGTTGTGAAGGATTAAATGGGTGAATATTCATACAGCACATAGAACAACGGCTCATAAGCAGTAACTACTATTGTTAATTTATATTGAACTTCTATAAATAAGAAAATAATAGACATCCCAATAAAAAGGGTTAATATATATGAACTGCCAGTTTACAATAGAAATAGAAATATCCACCATTAAATATACAAATATACTCAGCTTCACAGCAAAAGAAATGCAAAAATAAGCCGAGGTATTATTTCTTTATCAAAATGGCAAGACATTTTTTAAAGTATTAATGTCTAGTGTTGGTGAGGGTCTGGGTAAACAGATTATCTCATATATTTTGAGAGTATAAATTGTTACCACCTTTCGAATAACAATTTGTCACTTTCCACCACAATTTATTCCACACTGAAATTCCACCCGTAGACATTTATCTTTCAGAAATACTTCCACAAGCATGCCTGTGTGTGTGTGCACTCATGTGCGTGTACAAAAGTGCTCCTTGCGATGGTGGTTGTAACAGCAAAAACATCTGAAAAACCTAAGTGTGCATCAATCGGAGGTTGTTCAGATAAATTATGATATGTCCATAGAGCACATAAGATGAGGCCTTTTTTAAAAATATGGCTGTATTTATACCTACCAATTTAAAATGAATAAAGCAAGTTGCAAAACAGCATGTGTACATTTCAAATATACAGACTGTCCCCGACTTGCGATGCTTGGGTTTAGGATTTTTCAACTTTTTGACAGTGTGAAAGCAATATGCATTCAGTAGAAACCATAATTTGAATTTTGAATTTTGATCTTTTCTCAGAGTGGTGATATGGGGTCTGATCCTCTCTCGTGATGCTGGGCAGCGGCAGTGAGCCTCAGCTCCCAGGCAGCCACGCCAGCCAGCGGGTAAATAACCAAGACACATACAACCACTCTACACCCAGACAACCATTCTGCTTTTCACTTTCAGTACAGTATTCAACAAATAACATAAGCTATTCAACACCTTATAATATAGGCTTTGCGTTAGGTGACTTTGCCCAACTATAGGCTAATGGAAGTGTTCTGAGCACATTTAAGGTAGGCTAGGCTAAGCTACGATGTTCAGTAGGCTGGGTGGATTAAACGCATTCCTGACTTATGATATTTTCAACTTATGATGGGTTTATGGGGACATAAGGAAGATCTGTATGTATTTATATGAGCGCAGGGAAATGCAGGGTATGTACCAAATTGTTGACAACAGTCCCCCTCTGGGAAGGAGCATGAAAATTGAGGATTGGGAGAAATGGAATGTTTACTTTTTACTTTGATGCATTTCTGTATATGCAAGTATTTTTCAATTAAGAGTACATCTTGGGCTTCCCTGGTGGCGCAGTGTTTGAGAGTCCACCTGCCGATGCAGGGGATGTGGGTTCGTGCCCCGGTCCGGGAAGATCCCACATGCCGCGGAGCGGCTGGGCCCGTGAGCCATGGCTGCTGAGCCTGCGCGTCCGGAGCCTGTGCTCTGCAATGGGAGAGGCCACAACAGTGAGAGGCCTGCGTACCGCAAAAAAAGAAAAAAAAAAAAAAAGAGTACATCTTTTTTGTAATTGGAAATAATGCAAATCTGGGTTGAAGAAGCTACTACAATAAGTTTTTTTAAATAGTCAAAAGCAATAAAAATAAGAATAAAACTATATAAAGTAAAAATATCCACATTATAAATAAAAAGAGAAAAAAAGAAGTGAAATGATCTCAATCGGGCTTTCTCAGTAGAAAACATCTCCCCACAGTGAGGTGTTCTGGGTCTTTCTGGGCAAGTAAGGTGACCTCTGATCAATGGCAAAGCCACACACTGGCCCTAGACACAGAGAAGCCCAGCATGTGGTCCCTATGGCTGTTCTGTGGAACAAGGACTTTGGCCTGGTTCCCTCGGAGTCCTCATTCTGTTCTAGAATTCTTTGGTCCTGAATGATGCCCTTATAGAAAGTAAAACACCAACAATTCAGAAGCAGGCTACTCTTGCACTCAGAAAGGAGGGAATCAGGAAGCATGAACAGCCCTAAACTCTGAAGTCAATTTTTCTAGAAAACATGAGTTGGTCTACAGAATTCTGTTTTACATGAGCCTCAGTTGTCATTAAGGGTATAGATGCCATCAGGGTGGGCACCTGTGGCTCCTTCCTCCACACTTATCTTCTGGGATCCCTAGCAGAGCTCAGGGCTCCTGCACCCTGCACGTCCCCAGGCGACCCCAAGTGGACCAGATCCTCACCATAAGAGCCTGCATCTCCGCACCAGTTAAGGTCATCCGCAATGTAACCCAGCAGTGTGTCTTCCAGGGTGAACATCTCTCGCTGGACCTTCGTGTACTGATGCGCCAACTCCTTGGTTTTGCTCCAAAAGACTGTCTAAGAGAGAATAAAGACAATCTATTATTGAGATCAATTTACTAAGTCAAAAAAACTCCACCGAATTTGCATCTTTTTAAATGAAAGAAAACATAGGAAACATCAGAATAAATCACCTATAGTAAGAGTAGGTGTTGCGGGTTTCACGGATCTCTGTGTGTGAGAATGAGAGAGAGTACATGTGTGAAGGGTGTGTGTGTGTGTGTGTGTGTGTGTGTTCTCTAGGTCATGATGTAAAATGAAGTTATTATTCTGGATTGCAGGGAAAAAAGTCTGAAAGCCACTGATCAAAATCTTATAATAAACCTAAGCTCCAAACACATCTGGGGGAGGCATTAGGTAGTCCCAAATTCCTAAAGTTCTCGGCAAAACAATTTTTTCTAAGTGCTATTTTCTGGGAGAAGTGCCCTTTGATTCTTAAACAGCTCCATAACCCCTGCTTTTTTCCCTGAAATTCCCCTATCCCCTTACAAAAAAGGGAAAAGAACAAATATAGTGAGTTTTTGCAGGGTCCCTTGTAAAGGTGCAGAAAGTCAAATTTCAGAACAATCTTCTCTTCCATGGAATCTACTCATTCTTAGTAGGAGGCAGTGGAGGTTTGAAGCCGGGGCCGTGGAGTTATGCTGCCTTATGAAACCCAGCATCACTGCTCACTGGCTGTCTGACCTTGGACAACCAAAGAATTGCTAAGCCTCACTTTCCCCATCTGTAAAAGGTATTGATAATAATTGTAAGGAAGTCCTGAGATGCTGAGATGAAATGAGACAATGCAAATATGGTGTTTGTCCTGTGTCTGTGGGCAGTCACTTATTCAGCCAGTGTCCCCTGGTGATGATTTACCAGCAGCTACTCTGTGTTGGGCTTTGGGCTCGGTGTACACCCCGGAGCTCCATAGTCGCTCCAGCTCTAACAATGGGAGGAGACTGTAATGTGTGGCTGTCTTAAGGGCTTCGTGAAGATGATTTGGGGCACATTGAATTTTCACCCTAAACACTGACTTTAGAAAAGATGCACTCCATTACAGACCTTTTCCAGTATAATTAATGTATTAAAACCCAGGCCTCTATGGCTCTAAATCTTGGGTCATTTACATTTCAACTGGTCACTTTCAAGACCATCAAACTTGAATAATCACTGGTCACCTAAACTTGCCAAGCCTCAGTTTTCTCTCTAGTGAAATGGGATTGCTGATGTCTGACCTACCTATTCCACAAGTTGACTGTGAAAACCTAACAGGATAAAGGTTCAGAAAGTCATTTGGAAGCAAGAAAAGGCCCTCAGCAAATGCAAAATGGCATTGTCGTCATCATCGTCATCATTGGAGGTCAGGGAGAGCTTTGCAGTTCTATAAGGTGGATTATTTTTGTTTGGATTGGGTTGGGGTTTGTGTTAGGTTTGTTTTGCCTGACTTTTGTCCGACTCTCCTTTCCTCTTTCTCTGTCCCCAGTTCTCTCTCTTACCTCCAGTCCCCAGATGTTCTAAATCCCAATGACATCCTGGTCTCCCAATGGACCCCAAGCTCCCTCCCTGCCAACCATGCCTACATCCTAATATACAGATTTTCCTCTTCCCTCATCCTGGTCAAAATGTGGTCCCATGGGCTTCCCTGGTGGCGCAGCGGTTGAGAGTCCACCTGCCGATGCAGGGGACACGGGTTCGTGCCCTGGTCTGGGAGGATCCCACATGCCGCGGAGCGGCTGGGCCCGTGAGCCATGGCCGCTGAGCCTGCGCGTCCGGAGCCTGTGCTCCGCAACGGGAGAGGCCACAGCAGTGAGAGGCCCGCGTACCGCAATAAAAAAAAAAAAAAGTGGTCCCATGACCTCTTCCCTTTGACTTTTATCTTCAGTTTTTAAATCCATAACTTGACCCAGTTACCTTGTCACAAGGCACAGTTGGATTCACCAGCTTCATCAGTGGGTGGTAGTCTTCCTCTGTCGCACTGCAGGGGTCCTTAGAGATAAATGCATTCCTGAATGCCTCCCTGATCTTTTGGCAGTCTCTATCTCTGTGAGATAAAACATGGGAAATAAAATAAAAGATGAAAATTAGATTTCAAACATATGTTTAGAGCATAATTACCCCCAAAAAAATTCTGTGTGCCAGCTGGTTCATATACACCATCACGTCTCATGTGCACAAGAGTTCTATGAGATGAGCATCACCCTCCCTGCCCTACAAGGTCCCTGCACTCGTGGGGCTTACCCTCTGGTTAGAGAGACAGACAGTATACAAACAAGAAGATAAGCTAACGAAATAAGTATGGATTATGATAAGTACGCAGGAAATCAGTGGGGAATATTGAAGCAGTGACCACTGGTCTGGAGAGGGCTCCCTGAGACTAAATGTTGAGAAGGAGTGCATTCCAGACAGAGGGTGCCGCAAGTGCAAAGGCCCTGAGGCAGAAAAGAACTTGCTGATTTTGAGGAAGTGAGAAAAGAACGAAGGGAGTGGTGGTGAGAAATCAACAAAAATAATCAGTCTTTCAGACAAGGAAACGATTTCAAATTTTACCTAATTACCATGGGAAGGCAGTGGATAGGTTTAAGCATGGAAGTGGCCTCATCTGATTTTTGTTTTTGAAAAAGTCACTCTGAAGAACTTTGTGCCAGCCCCAAAGATGGAGCAAAGTCTCTGAAATAGGAATTCCAACCCCATGTCCTCTCCAAACAGCCCCTGGCAGTGAAAAGGCAGGCTGGTGAAGCAGCAGAGATGGAGGGGAGGGAGGGATGCTGGAAAAGATTGCAGCTGGACCTTCCCTTCTGTGTCTGTGTTAACTAGTGCACCTGAGCCCATGATTTCCTGGGGGGAAGGAAGTGGGTTTCCACTGGGAGTGCTCAGACACGGTTATCAGGACAAACTCCAGCCTTTGGACCCGGCATCCCAAGTACAGTACCAGGTCAGGCAGCTAAACCTGGGGCAGTAAAGACGAGTCCCTCGTTTTCTATTCCCTCTGAGCCTGCTCTGGCCCTGCAGGGCACGAACAAAGCAGCCATTCCAGAGGGTCTTTTGCCTTCCCAACTCAGGCTGGCCAAGTAGAGTGGATTATTCCTCCTGATAAGCCAAGGAATCAGAGGATACCTGTGAGACACAGGGCCTTACACCAAAGCCACCCTGTGTATGTTGGAGACTCATCTTCTCAGTCCAAAATAGCTGCTCCAGTTCCAGCCATCATGACTACATTGCAGCCAGCAGGAAAGGTTAGGGAACAAGAAAGGAGGAGAAGGAAGAGAAGGGAGAAGTAACCGCAGCGATGGGCACGTGCCAGCTGCCTTTTAAGGACAGGTGCTAGAAGATGTTCTTGCTATTTGCTCTTATCATATTTGCTAAAATGTAGTCATGGGCACACTTTGCTACAAGGCAAGATGAGAAAGGCAGCCTTTAATGTTGATGGCCGTTCCACATCAAAAAGTACAGTTTTACCACAATGAGCTATCACCTCACACCTGTCAGAATGGCTATCATCAAAAAGAACACAAACAACAAATGTTGGTGAGGGTGTGGAGACAAGGGAACCATCCTACGCTGTTGGTGGGAATGTAAATTGGTGCAGCCACTGCAGAAAACAGTACGGAGGTTTCTCAAAAAACTAAAAATAGGACTACAGTATGATCCAGCAATCCCACTTCTGGGGATATATCTGAAAAAAATCAAAAACACTAATTTGAAAAGATACATGCACCCCAGTGTTCATAGCAGCATTATTTACAAGTTCCAAGATATGGAAGGCCCTAAGTGTCCATCAACAGATGAATGGATAAAGAAGATGTGGTGTATACATATACAATGGAATATTACTCAGCCATGAAAAAGAATGAAATTTTGCCATTTGGAGCCATATGAATGGAGGCATTATGCTAAGTGAAGTAAGTCAGACAGAGAAAGACAAATACTGTATGATCTCACTTATAAGTGGAATCTAAAAAATGCAACAAACGAGTGAATACAACAAAAAAGAAGCAGATCCACAGATACAGAGGATAAACTAGTGGTTACCAGTGGGGTGGAGGGACAGGCAATATAGGGGTGGGGGAGTGGGAGGTACAAACTATTGGATGTAAGGTAGACTCAAGGATGTATTGTACAACATGGGGATATAGCCAATATTTTATAATAACTGCACATGGAAAGTAACCTTTAAAAATTGTATAAAAATTTAAAATAAAAAAACCCCAAAAATTTAGAATAAAAAAATCATGAAAGCACAGTTTTAATTCTAGAGAAGGGGCCGGCCTGCAGGCTCTGCCCCAGGAAGGTACCACCATTGTCCCATTTTACTGATAAAGAGGAAACTTAAGGCTGTGAATTTAACCAATGTGCCTGAGGTAACATGATCAGTAAGTGGTAAAGCAGGATTGGAGCCCAAATCTGTGGGAGCCTCCCACATGGCTACAGCCTTACCGGGCAGGCTATTAAACTGTTCCAGCCTGTTGTCTTCATCTGTAAGAGGGAGATAAGAATACTTCATGCCCGGGAAGTTTTGGAGGATTAAATGAGATAACACTTGGCTTGTCCCCCGGGCCCCCGGCTCTTTCATGGACGCCCCTCCCCTTCCCCAGCATGCATGGGACCGTTCACCTGCATCACTGCTGGCCTGTGAAAGCTCTGCCGGGAAACCATCATCCACCTGGCTCTGCCCATACATTATATATGTAAGAGAAAAACGTTCTTACATTATGTACTTTGACATCAGTCAAAGTTTACGGGGCACCATCACGGGAAGTTTAGAGCAAAGGTGTTTGGAGGCTGTTTTACTTTAGAGGACCATGTTTTACTTCAATTCATGTAATGCAGTGGTCCTCTCAGGAATTTCCTGTTCTGATCCCAACTCCCTCGTAAACTCTTCTGCCTCCCTCCTCAGCCACAAAGAGTGGAAGAGGAGAGACATCTCCTTGACGTGGAAGGACAGGAGAATTTTCCACCACAAAAAAACTGGCAGTTCAGCGAAATCACCACGCGCTGGGCACCTACCATACACCAGATGCTTTCACCACCAAAAACGGGAGAACTCACAGACCTCCAAGAAGATTTTTATGCTTTTTAGGTATATAGACCCCTTCAAGACACATTACCTTAAGAATTCAAGAAACCCCAGGTTAAAAATTAAAAGTTTTTATGCTTTTTAGGTATATAGACCCCTTCAAGACACATTACCTTAAGAATTCAAGAAACCCCAGGTTAAAAATTAAACAGAGTTCCTTGTTTAGAAGGAGCAGAGTTTAGAACATCAGAGTTGAAACAGACCTTGGAAGAGTTTATAACTCATCCATCTTCCCCTTCACTGTCTGAGAGCAGAGCCTCCTACATGCCCCAAAAGTAAGAGGAAATGGGGGGAGAAGTGATGAGAAGTTTGGGGGCAGGCTTTATGAAGCCACTTTTCATCCTTAAAATCTGGGGGGGTGGTAATAAATTTGGAGTTTGGGATTAAAATATACACAGTACTAGAAATAAAATAGATAACCAACAGGGACCTACTGTATAGCACAGGGGACTATACTCAATATCTTGTAATAACCTATAATGGAAAAGAATCTAAAAAAGAATATATATCTATACATATATACATATATAAACAATCACTTTGCTGTATACTTGGTACTAACACGACATTGAAAATCAACTATATTTCAACAAAAATTTTTAAAAAATCAGAAGTAAACATTTCACCGTGGATGAGCAATAAGCATTTTAATTGGTAGATAGATAGAAAGATAGATGGATGGAAAGAAAGATAGAGGGAATTCCCTGGCGGTCCAGTGGTTAGGACTCCACACTTCCACTGCAGGGGGCACGGGATTGATCCCTGGTCAGGGAACTAAGATCCCGCATACAACGCTGCACAGCCAAAAAAAAAAAGAAATATAGATAGATAAAAATAAAAAGAAATTAGGACAGAGGGTACAGAGATGTCAGCAGTACTCATTCATACATGTCATTGCAGACATGGGCCTCAAGTTCACAAGTGTGGCTGGAAAAATGTGAGCCCTTAATTTAGTTATTTTTATTTGCAAAGCCCACAGTCCTCATTTTTGTCCCCCTGGGTAGAGCACCGTTCCATCAAATCAAATGGCAGCCAAGCAAAAGCTGTTTCGAGTAAGCAGGCTGGTTTCAAGGAAACAGAGGGCCTCAGGATCCCTGCGTCCTGCGGGGATGGAAGCAGATGTCTCTAGCTAAAGAGGCAGCGTGGGAGAAGTAAGAACTGTTTCTGAGAGTTCAGTATCGCTCTTCTCTTCAATAGCTCCTCTGTTCCAAAATTAGAGGCTTTAATTGTGACACTTCTAGGGCGGCCTACCCTTCACTGTGAAGGGGATCCTGAGCCCGGCGGCTATTCCTGAGAGCTCAGGCCATGCCTGTGGCCCCTACTCATGGTCACCTGGCCCAGAGGGTTGTTGGGCATCACCGGGTCTTGTGAGCTCTGGCCGCACATGAGGATCCCCTGGAGAGCTTTGATAAACACACAGTGCCTGGCTGTGGACCAACCAAGGCAGGATGAGGGAAGGGGAAGAGAGCAGAACCTGTAATTTTCCAAAAGCTTCCCATTCCCACCTCCTCCCAGACCCCTGGAAACAGCCTTCCTACTTCCTGTCTCAATGAATTTGAAGACTGTAGTTACCTCCTATAAGTGGACTCAGACAGTATTTTTCTTTTTGTGACTGACTTATTTCACTGAGCATAATTACCTCACGGTCTGTTCATGTTGTAACATGTGTCAGAATGTCCTTTTTTCAGGCTGAATAACATTTCATAGTAGGTATTCACCACAGTTTGTTTATCTCTTCACCCATCATGGGCACTTGGGTTACTTCCTCCACCCATCCTTTCATTCCACGAATATTTACTGAGGGCCTACTGCTAGCTTCACAACAGACACTGGGCTAAAAAGATAAATACACACCATTTCTATCTTCAAGGCACTCATGTCAAGGTCTAGAGCAGACAAAGAACAAAACTCATTACAACTAAAGCACTGGTGGCTTGCCCAAGGCACCAAAATTTGCAAACACAATAAAGAGTAGAACATTTTCTCATTTTCTACTACCGAGGATAGAAACATTTAAAAAAGAAAAACAAAAACTTGATTAAATGTGAATCAGGATCCTCATTTTGAGAATGATTTTTCTTTGTTTTCTCCCCCAATTGTTGTGACACACACAAAATCGATATATGCTTATAACCTCGGTGGGTTTCTCTTTGACCACCTGCTGGCTTTGCTTTCTTTGGTGGGTTCCAGAGTGATTAGTGATTTGTAGCCAACAAAAAGGAGATGCTTTATAGGGTGCCTGTGCTCAGCGGAATATAAAGCAGTCTTTGAACAAAGTTTTTATACAGAGCTTGGAATAGTTTGGGTAATGTTTATTTTACATTAAGTGGGAAAAGTAGGCCTAAACTTAGAGAAATAGAAAAAGAATGGCAGCAAACTGATCACTGGAGTTGTCTCTGGGAAGAGAAATAAAGGGGAATTTCCGCTTTCATCCTATACTTTTCTGTTGGCTTACAACAGAAATGGATTCTTGTATTATGCAAGTAACCTAGAAAAGAAGAGGTTACATTTTTTAAACTGAAGATCTGGTATGATTACAATCAATTTTTAAAAAGTGGAAAAAAGCCCCACAGTAATCAAACCGTGTTTTAAAAATAGTAATATCTCGTTGCTAGGAGTATAAGGGCTGCTTTGTGACCTTTTCTTCCCTATATTTTGAATGTTTCTATAATAAGCATATATTACAATGGGGGGCATGGCAAAACTTTCATTTTCTTTTCAAGTTGCTTGAGCTGTTAGACCAAGCATTTGAGACTCTTGGAAGGTCTTAGAACATGGGAACAGCTCAGGTCCACACCCCCGTGGTCGCCACCTACCATTTCTGTGCCATCTCCCACATCTCTGGGCCAAAAGGTGACATTTCTCATTCCTCATCTAGCTCAGTTCAACACCAGGGGAGACTTAGTGTTGGTGACCCAGATCCATTTCTCAAGACCTAATGACATGAAATATGGGGTGAGGTGAGGGCTAGGGCCATGCACCTCTTCCAGGGCATCTTTCTTTCCACATTAAAGACTTCCTTGCATCCTTAAGCAAAATCGGATTGTCAGATCACCCTCTCACTTATCCCAGATTGTACCCAGAATCAAACTTTGTGAATAATTTCAAGGAGACGGGTCATCGAGAAGCTCAGACAAAGCAAGGACAGGTCAGGGCATCCTGTATAGCCTTCAGGGTCCATCCTGTCCTCCTTCCTGGCCCAGAATGATAGATGAAGTTACCAAATGAGGTTTTGCAAGGTTCCTCACACAGCCAGAAGGACTGAAGTGATGAGGCGTCTCCATTTTATTCTCTGGAGAACTCTACAGCTTCCATGATTTTTCAGGGACTCAAACCTCACACGTACTGCGTTTATTTTCTATCAGTGATCCTTTAACAGAGGACATCCTGCTGAGGGCCTTCAAGAGATAAGTCTCTTCATTCTAACCAATATCACTAGCGTATCTGCCCAGAGGGCCAGTTGTCAAGGAGATCCCAGCAGCTCACTTGCCTTCCTTTAATTCCCTCAGGGGCATCCCTCTTCCTAAATAAGTAAAGCCAGCTACTATAGCTCCTTCCTCCCTGGGGCCCAGAGTGCACCAGGTTGTATGTGTGTGGAGATGGTGGTGATGAAAAAGAGAAACTCAGCCCTTGACACGTGGGAGCTGGCCTGGCACTGGTAGGAAGGCCTTGGTGTTCTCCTGTGGACCACAGCTCCAGGACGGTGGCATCAGGTAAGGTCACTGTGTGACCATGACAGCACGCCATGTGAACAGACAAAAGCAATGTCCAAACCGCACACACACAAATGAAGTGACCCAATATCCATTCGTTGTGGCTCATAAGAGTGACTGCTGCTTCTTTACCAATTACAGCTTCAGCTTTGCTTCATTCTTCCAGCCTGATAGATAAGATTTATTAAGATTCCCTATCACAGAATTACCCCCTTCCCCTCTGCTTCCTGGCAGCAAAGCCAGCCTCCTCGAACCTTTGCCAAATCTCATAAAATAAGCCTGAATCTTACAAGTCCTTTCTACCATCCTCAGACAGAGCCCTGCCCTGCCCCTGTGGGTCGCTATGGTGAGCGCTCAGTCTTCTTGCAAAGAGCGATACAACCACCTTGTTCAACCACCGTGTAGTGGGTGGTCTTGGGGTTTGGGGGAGGTATTGACGGTAACCCACCGTCTGAATGGGACATTACAGAATCGAAAGGCCTGTAAAAATCATCACACCTTCATCAGTGTTTATGCCTGACAAGCTCCAGGAGCAGCTTCTGAAAGACATGGTTTGTTAATAAGCAACTTTCCGTGTTGAGCTGGACTCTCAGTCTGACAGCTGTTTTCTGTTTGCCTCCTTAACTGGTGACCTGGAGGCTCAGTGCATGCAGGCTGGGCACAGATGTCAGGATTCAAGGTCACTGGGATGTCCTCCCCCTTCCTCCCACTCAGCTCCTTCCAGCAGATGCCATTACCTATCCCCCGAGAGTATTCCCTCTTGTTCACTTCCCACGCCTTCTCCCTACGTCTGACCCACCTAGGTAGGTTGTCTCCCGTGCCCAGAAGTCATGCTAGAAGGAGAAAGGAGGGGGCACGAACACCACAGAGCACTCACCGTGTGCCAGGCGCTGCGCTTGGAGCTCACTTTGTATGCATCCAATTTAACTCTCACACCAGCCCCATGGGGGGCAGGGGTACAATCCCCTGCTACTGAGGCTCAGAGCTTAGTAACTTGCCCAAAGCCAGTCAGCAAGTGGCACAGCTGCCTTAGGTCCAAACTCTGCTCTCCCTGCTAAACAATGCTGTGTCCCACAGGAAATGTTAAATCATGTCCCTACCTATCCCCAGAACGAAGTGGGTCCTAACAGAAAGGAGGACCCAAGACCCCAGAGGGGTTGTCGTTTCCCTGTAGGTCACATGAGAATTTGAAGACCAGAATAGGGACAGAAAGTAAGTGGAATAAGAGGGGACGGGGCAGAAAGTGTTAAAGTTTTATGCTAAAACGAAGAAAACAAACCAAAAAAAGATATATTTGGTGGTTAAATCCATTTTGTATGCTGTCAGCCTACTTCAGGCTTCATAACTCTGTAATGTCACCTCTCTCTAAACCTACATCATTCCCGTAAATGACAATTATATTTCAAAGTCCCCATCAACGCAGCAACATCACCTTCGTAATGTGTTGCTCCCCGGGGAAAGTGCTCACATCCCAAATCCTCTTCCTTAAAAGCACTTGAATCTCAAGGGGTAATTACACTCAGTCTGTGAATTTTCCT
Organism: Monodon monoceros; assembly: GCF_005190385.1. Classification (NCBI taxonomy): domain Eukaryota; kingdom Metazoa; phylum Chordata; class Mammalia; order Artiodactyla; family Monodontidae; genus Monodon; species Monodon monoceros. The sequence goes on from NW_021703777.1 coordinate 94,252,980, forward strand.
GCTGTTATGTCCTGCAGGGCCGCTGGTCTTGGACCAAAGAAAACGTGCAGGTTAACTCAGCTATGAAGTCTCAAATTTGAGGCTACTGGAAGCCTGCATTGAAGGTGAAGACTGCCACCTAGTGGAAGAACGGGGTAATTGTCAGGGTTCACTGAGGCGATTAGGACTTCCCTAAGTAGGATCTTAAAATCAGACTCTTCCGGCTGAAGGAAAGCTCAGAAATCATAAATTCATCAAGCTGGCAAATATTTATTGAGCATATACTATGTTCCAGGCGCGTTTATGAGTAAGTAAGATATACCAGTGAACAAAATACACAAGAGTCTCTGTCCTGTGAGAATTCCATTCTACCAGAGCAAGACTGACAATAAACCAATTTTCAGCAAGACTGACAATAAAGATAATGAATGTTGTAGAGTATCCTAGAAATTTATAAATTCTATGAAAAACAGGAAAAATAGAATAGGATAAGGGTGTCAGAGGTTATGGGGGAGGAGGTGTCTGTTTTTGGCATTAAACAAGTAGGACAGTAGATGACCTTTCAGCAAAGAATTGAAGGAAGCAAAGAACTTAGTCATACAGACATCCAAGCAAACAGCGTTCTTGGCAGAAGCAACAACCTTCCCAACAGCCCGAGTGCCTGGTGTGTTCAAGAAACAGTAGAGAAGCCAGTGTGGTTGGAGCAGAGTGAGCAAGGTGGACAGTAGATAGAAATGAGGTCAGAAAGGTGATGCTGCCCCACTGAGCAGAGTTTCATAAGCTTCTACTCACGGTGAACTGATGAGCCATAGAGGATACTGAGCACAGGAGGTACATGATATTACTTAAGTTTCAAAAGATTTCTCTGACTGCTTTGTTGAATATAGTCTGAAAGAGGGAACAGGCAGAGGACAGTAGACCAGTAATCTGGGCAAGTGCCCACGGTGATTTGGACCAGGGTGGTAGCAGTGGTGATGGTGAGAAGTGATAGATTCTTGATTCATTGTAAATTTCCTAACAGATAAGATGCATGGTGTTAGCGAAATAAGGAGTCAATGATAATTCCAGGGTTTGGGGCCTGAGACACTGGAAGGATGGGGTTGCCATTAACTGAGATCGAGAAGGCTTTGGGTGGAGGTATTGATCAGGATACATAATATACTATGTAGTATATATTATAACATATGCTATATATGAAATACTACATACTATATACTATATATTAAAATTATATTCTACATATTATATCGAAGTAGGATATATACATATATATAATTATAGGAATGCAAAAATGGGAATTATTGAGCCATAAATTTAACAAAATATATGCAAGACTTGTACTCTGAAAACAAAACATTGCTGAGAGAAATTTTTAAATGACTAAGGAAATAGAGAGATATCCTATATTCATGGGTTGGAAGGCTCAATATTAAGATGTTACCAAATCACAAGTCAAAATTTCAGCATGCTTTTTTAAAAATATTGGCAAGTTGATTCTAAAATTTATGTGAAAATACAAGCTAGCCAAAGCAATCAAAGGAAAAAAGCTGGAGGACTTATATTATTTGGCTTCAAGACTTGCTAAAGAGCTTCAGTGATCTAGACAATATAAGAGTTGTGAAAGGATAGCTATAGATCAAGGAAATAGAACAGAGAGTTCAGAAAGAAACCCATACATACATGGTACTGTAGAGTGAATTTTGTGTCCCCCAAAATTTGTAAGTTGAAATCTATTTCCCAAGGTGATAGAATTTGGAGATGAGGCATTTGGGGTAATTAGGTTATGAGAGTGGAGCCATCATGAATGGGATTAGCATCCTTATGAAAGAGACCCAGAGAGCTCCCTCCTCCCTTCCTCCATGCGAAGACCCAGAGAGAAGGAGGCCATCTTTGAACTAGGAAGTAGGTTCTCAGCAGACACTGAATCTGCTGGCATCTTGATCTTGGACTTCCAGCCTCCAGAACTGTGAGAAATAAATTTCTGTTGTTCATGAGCCACCCAGTCTGTGGTGTTCTGTTATGGCACCTGGAATTGACTCAGACATGTTCAACTGACGTTCAGGAAAGGAGTCAAAGAGATTCAGTGGGGAAAAGAAAGCTTTTTCAATAAATGATACAACAGCAAATAGGTTTTTCATATGTGAAAAAAATGAAATTGACCCTTATTTCACACCATATACAAAATTAACTAGAAATGGATCAAAGACCTAAAGCACAGTTATATAAGAAAAAATGAACAAGTTGGACCGTATAAAGATTTAAAAAACAAACTTTGCTTTTTAAAAGACTCCATTTAAGAAGATGAAAAGGCAAGTCATAAAGTGGAAGTAAATATTTTCAGGATACATCTGATAAAGGACTTGTATTCAGAATACATAAACCACCTACAACCCAATGATAAGAACTAAAACCTAATTTTTTTTAAGATTGGGAAAAGATTTGAATACATACTTCAATAAGCCCATGAGATAATGTTCAACATCATTAGCCATGAGGAAAATGCAAATTAAAACCACCATTAAAATACCACTGCAAACCCATCAGAACACTTCTGACAAGGAAGTGTAACAACTAGAATATTCATACCCTGATAATGAACACATAAAACTATACAATAACCTTGTGAAACAGTTTAGTAGTTTCTTAAATAGCTAAACTACATGGTTCAGCTATTTCATTTTTGGACATTTACCCGGGAAAAATGAAACCACGTGTCCACACAGTATCTTGTATACTCATATTCATAGAAGCTTTATTCATAATACTGTATCCAAAAAGTGAATACAAGCCAAATGCCCATCAACAGATGAACGGATAAACAACTTGTGGTATATAAACGCAATGGACAACTATTCAGCAATAAAAGGGAAGGAACTATTAATATGTACAAAAGAGTATGTAGTACGTGATTCTGTTTATATAAACTTCCAAAAACATGTAAACTAATGTCCACTAACAGAAGGAAGAGGTACCCTACTCAGTGTCAAGACATTAGTAATTTAAACAATGTGGAGTGGTATAGAGAAAAATAGATCATAGATTAGAGCCCAGAAGTGAACTGATAAACCTGATAGGCAACAGAAATGGCATTATAAAGCCCTTGATAAAGGATGGATTATTTCATAATTAGTACTCGCACAAATGACTATCCATCTGTAGGGAAAAAAATGAAATTAGGTTCCTACTTTATACCACACACAAAAATATATTCCATATGGATAAAACACTTAATGAAAATCAAACATTTAAAACTTTTAGATTATATGTGACACTTTTGTTACCTCTGGTAGAAAATAAGTTTTAAATAACACACAAAAGGCACAACTATAAAAGATAAATATGATTACATTAAAATCTTCAGTAAATAAAGTCAAGAGTCAACCCACAGATTGGGAGAACATATTTGCAATCCACATAACTGACAAAAAATTAGAATCCTGAATGTATAAAGAAGAAAAACAATTCAATACAAAAACAGGCAAAAGACAAGAATAGGCATTTCACAGAAGAAACCAGAATACCAATAAATACATTTAAAAATGATCAACTATGTTAGGAATCAGGGAACCAAAAATTAGAGCCACAAAGAGATGAGCAAAATTGTTTGACAATTCCAAGTGCTGGTGAGGATGTACAGTAACAAGTAAATTCACACTGCCTTTGTGAAAGGACGTTGATACCACAAAGTTGGAGACCTGTTTGGCCATATGTAATGTGGCAGACACTGTTGCTTCCCAACCCAAATAGATATTCCTCATCCTTCTTCCCTACCGGCAAAGCATGTCTCCTATCATAGTGATTCCAAATATCAAATACTCACTTCGCAAGCCTCCTCTACAGTTTGGGCAGCCATGTGAGCCAATTCTGGCTAATGAGATTCAAGGGGAAGCACAGAGGCAGCTGAGGAAGGGCTTCTGGGAAAGATGCTATTCCCTGATAAAGAGACTTGCAAGGAGGGCACTCCTGCCCATCCTCCTGCTCTCTGTTCCTGGGTATCACTCTCTAAGGACATAATGCCTGGAACTGCAGATGCCATCTTGTGACAAGAAGCTCAAGGATGAAAGTCATCCTAGGGAGATGGAGGAGTGAAAGGTCCTGGGCCATCAGTGAGCTGCTGAATCTACCAAGGACCACCCCACTTCTGATATCTTGTCATGTGTATATATAAAAAATCTCTTGCATTAAACCTCTTACAGTTGAGTATTCTTTTACTTGCAGCCAAAAGCATCTTAATTGGTACACCCGTTGTTATGGGCTAAATTGTGTCCCCTAAAAGATGCTGAAGTCCTAACTCCCAGTGCCTCAGAATGTGACCTTATCTGGAAATAAGATCTTTGCAGAAGATCAAGTTAAGAGAGTAAGGGTGACCCTTAATCCAATATGACCAGTGTCCTTAGAAAAGGAGGAAACTTGGATCCAGAGACAGACACACACAGAAGGAAGAACGCGTGAAGACACAGAGAGAACATCATCTGCTAGGCAAGGAATGCCAGAGGCTTCTAGAAATGAGGGTCAGGTAGCAGAGTCTTCCTCACAGCCCTCAGAAGGAGCCAACACTTCTGACACCTTGATTTCAGACTTCTGGCCTCCAGAACTGTGAGACAATAAATTCCCACTGTTTAAGCCACCCAGTTTGTGGTACCTTGTTACGGCAGCTCTAGCAAATTAATACACCCAGTGAAGGTGAAAATGACATACTCTATGAATTTGGAATTCTGCCTCAAGGTAAACATCTTAGAAAAAAATCATAAGCGCAAGTAGACATGTATGTTTTAGCATTGTGTATGTCAGCAAAAACTGAGAATAAGGGAATCTATTAATAAGTGTAGGTTACGGTCATTCAGCAGGGTACTCTACAGCAGTTAAAAATAATGAACTAGTGCTCATATAGCAACATGAATAAATCTCTAAAATAATGTAATCAAAATCACCAAAACATATTGGTAAGTGGAAAAAGCAAAGGTTATTCTACAGGCAAAAACACAAAATAGATACAAATTAAAATTAAAATTCAGTAACATCTTCCCTTATTAGATTGGCAAAAATCAGAAAGTTTGAAAACATCCTGTGTAGTGAACGTATGAGGAAATAAACTCTCATTGCCTCATGAAGAGAACTGCCTTATAAAGCGAAATCTGGCTATGTTTTCAAAATGTAAAATGGTATATTTTTTGACTTAGTGATTCTGCTTCTAGGATTCTATCTTACATCTCCAAGTATTTTATTGCAGCATGGTTTGCAATATATTGCAAAAGTTTTAAAACAACCTAAATGTCCATGAGTACAAGTCTAGAATATGGCAAATCTATACAGAGGAATATTATTAGAATGAGACAGAACTACATTGATAATCAAGATAAACTGTTAAGTGAAAAAAAAGCGAGACAGAAGAGAGGATGTGTATAGAAAAAAAGAATGTATGAATATACACTTATATAGTCAGAGAACATTTCTAGAAAGATACAAGTGAAACAAGTAGTATTTGCCTCTGAGAAAGAAGAAAAGAAAATTGAGGGGGGCGGTATTTTGATTTTTATCTATAGCATGTTATTTCTTTAAAAACTAGGGAATAAAAGATCTGACAGAAATATGACAAAAGTTTTATTGTCTGTTAATTCTGCACGATGTGTAAATGGCTAGTTGTAACATTGTTCTATGAATATTTCAGTGCATTTAACATTTTCATAACTTAACATGTTTAATTTTTTAAGAAAAGAATGGAGAGGAGATATGACCTGGGGAATAAGGAATATTGAAGAAGGAGAAAGTAGTCCCTTGAATGGGAAGAATGAAGAAAACTAGACCTGTCAAATACAAAAAGTACAATTTTTAGCTGTAAAGGGATATGTTCGGGCTTCCCTGGTGGCGCCGTGGTTGGGAGTCTGCCTGCCGATGTAGGGGACACGGGTTCGTGCCCCGGTCCAGGAAGATCCCACATGCCGTGGAGCGGCTGGGCCCCTGAGCCATGGCCGCTGAGCCTGCGCGTCTGGAGCCTGTGCTCCGCAGCGGGAGAAGCCACAACGGTGAGAGGCCCGCATACCCCCCGCCCCAAAAAAAAGGATATGTTCATAACCTTGGTTTCCAAAGCACCTTTTAAAATTTTTACCAAGAAGTATTAAAACATGAAATCAGATCCCCAAAATGCAATTAATTGTCTTTCATCTAAGTCTCACATAGTCCTTTGTAGTTTTAAAACTCTCCCAGTTTCAACTGTATGTCCTCCGTCTTTCTTTACTCTTAAAGAATCCCCAAGGATGGCTTCCCTGGTGGCGCAGTGGTTGAGAGTCCGCCTGCCGATGCCGGGGACACGGGTTCGTGCCCCGGTCCGGGAAGATCCCACATACTGCGGAGCGGCTGGGCCCATGAGCCATGGCCACTGAGCCTGCGCGTCTGGAGCCTGTGCTCCACAACGGGAGAGGCCACAACAGTGAGAGGCCCCCGTACCGAAAAAAAAAAAAAAAAAAAAAAAAAGAATCCCCAAGGAGATTTCATTACTGCTCTAGACAACTTAATTCATAAACAGATGTTTACTCCTAGAAACCAAGATAATGCAGGAAGCAAATTTATTATGAATTTCACAATATTTACACCATGAAGTACCAAAACCAGAAATGACTTTATAACATTTGCTTGTTAGTCATAATAAGAGAAAACAAACCTTTGAACTATCAAGACAAATCTGGACCATGGCCAAGTAACTGCGTTGGGGGAATTGTTAATATCTCTTCAAATCAAGCTTTACTAATTGCTTCAATACATCCAAAGACTAAAGATGTAGGCAGCTTTCTGCTATGCGGATATGTCATGTTTGGTACAGCAGGTAAGAAGTGGAGAACTAAATTTAGCAATTCTTGAAATGCCTCATTATGGAAGAAATTTGAATTATGTCTATAAAACTACTAAGCTAAAGCCATTCATTTAAACAGGTATATAGCTTCCTTTTGTGAAGCTCCTTATTTTTTTTTTTAATTGTGGTATACCCCACTATTTAGAATTCCACTTGGGGGTTAAGTGATTTTGTATTCTTCACTATATTTTAAAAATATTTTTCCAAGTATTCTAAAATGGGCATGTTTTACTTTTATAATTAGAAAAAAATGTCATTGGAAGAAAAAAGAATGTCATTCTCATGCTCTATTTATTCTTCAAGTTTCTGACCTCAGTTTTCACTTTATTTTTTGTCTTTAATAACAAGATTCTCATCATCTCCCTGCTTCCAGAGCAGGTATTTACTGGTGATATTTTTTTGAAAAAGATGAGCCCCCATTCCCGACTCATATCAGCTATGAAAACTCGTGGATATAATCAATCCTTCCCTTCCAAGCCCTTAGTCTTTGAAACACACACACACACAAACACACACACACACACACACACACACAGGAAAACAATTCTTGATTCATCTCTCATTCAGTTTCCTATTTTGTTCTCACCATCTTGCATCTGTTCTTTCCACCACAGCTCATTTAAAGAAAATGTTGTCCTGGTTGTTTTCTAACCTGATCTAGGTCTAAGGCAAGAAATAAATCTTTAATGGCAAAAAAAAAAAAAAAAAAAAGGATGACCACTTCTAAATTCATATTTTGCAAAAAATCTCTTAACTGACCAGTATTTAACTGAACCACTTTCTGTTCTCTCTGTACAAGTTGCCTATCTTCTACACAATTAATAGGCTACTCTCTGTATCCCCAAGGACTTTCATTTTCACTTACTTGGTTGTTTATTTACCTATTCTTGAATATGTTTATGCTTGTTGTTTTTGCTTTAATTATATGCTTTCATTAAATTGTTCATAAATAAATTGGTTAAGTGGAAAAACAAAAAAAACATGTTTTCTATGAAAACCAAGTTGAATTTTTTGGTAAAAATGACCCAGGTGAGTCACTTTAAAAATGTTGCTGACTGACAAAGGATTAATCTCCAAAATTTATAAAGCAGCTCGTGCAGCTTAATAACAAAAAAACAAACAACCCAATCCAAAAATGGGCAGAAGACCTAAATAGACGTTTCTCCAAAGAAGATATACAGACTGCCAACAAACACATGAAAGAATGCTCAACATCACTAATCATTAGAGAAATGCAAATCAAAACTACAATGAGGTATCATCTCACACCAGTCAGAATGGCCATCATCAAAAAATCTAGAAACAATAAATGCTGGAGAGGGTGTGGAGAAAAGGGAACCCTCTTGCACTGTTGGTGGGAATGTAAATTGATACAGCCACTGTGGAGAACAGTATGGAGGTTCCTTAAAAAACTACAAATAGAACTACCATATGACCCAGCAATCCCACTACTGGGCATATACCCTGAGAAAACCATAATTCAGAAAGAGTCATGTAGCAAAATGTTCATTGCAGCTCTATTTACAATAGCCCGGAGATGGAAACAACCTAAGTGTCCATCATTGGATGAATGGATAAAGAAGATGTGGCACATATATATATATAATGGAATATTACTCAGCCATAAAAAGAAACGAAATTGAGCTATTTGTAATGAGGTGGATAGACCTAGAGTCTGTCATACAGAGTGAAGTAAGTCAGAAAGAGAAAGACAAATACCGTATGCTAACACATATATATGGAATTTAAGGGAAAAAAATGTCATGAAAAACCTAGGGGTGAAACAGGAATAAAGACACAGACTTACTAGAGAATGGACTTGAGGCTATGGGGAGGGGGAAGGGTAAACTGTGACAAAGCGAGAGAGAGGCATGGACATATATACACTACCAAATGTGAAATAGATAGCTAGTGGGAAGCGGCTGCATAGCACAGGGAGATCAGCTCAGTGCTTTGTGACCGCCTGGAGGGGTGGGATAGGGAAGGTGGGAGGGAGGGAGACGCAGGCGGGAAGAGATATGGGAACATATGTATATATATAACTGATTCATTTTGATGTGAAGCTGAAACTAACACACCATTGTAAAGCAATTATACTCCAATAAAGATGTAAAAAAAAAAAAAAGTTGCTGAATTTGATATTGGTAGGACAATTGTCAAAGACCTAAGGAAACTGTAGAAATCTAGAAGCATTCTTTTTACATATATATATATATATATATATATAAAGTTACTTATTTTATTTTTGGCTGCATTGGGTCTTCATTGTCACATGCAGGCTTTCTCTAGTTGGGCTTTCTCTAGTTGCTGCAAGCAGGAACTACTCTTCGTTGCAGTGCACGGGCTTCTCACTGCGGTGGCTTCCCTTATTGGGGAGCAAGGGCTCTAGGCACACAGGCTTCAGTAGCTGTGGCACGCGGGCTTAGTAGATGTGGCACACGGGCTTAGTTGCTCCGCAGCATGTGGGATCTTCCGGGACCAGGGATTGAACCCGTGTCTGCTGCCCTGGCAGGCAGATTCCTAACCACTGCACCACGAGGGAAGCCCAGGAAACACTCTTTACTTAGACAACTTCTCAGTCGACTTTAAAGAAGCTGGCTCTCAAACCCCAATTTCTTCCATCTTGAATCCCTCCTTATCCATCCAACCAGCACACTATTTCTGCTCTCCTTTCCAGCAAGACCCCTGGCGAGAGCTGTCTATGTACAGTCTCCAATTTCTCTCTTCCCACCTTTTTCTTGAATCCATTCCAGACAGACTTTCACCATGACCACTCTTCTAAAACTGATCTTGTCAAAGTCATCAATCCATCGGTCAATTTTTAGTTTTCATCTTACTTAACCAGTCGGAATCACTTGAATAAGACAATTAACACTTCCTCCTTATAAAACATCTGCTTGAATTTCTATGCACAGTTGACTTCCACATTTATATCTCCAGCCCAGACCTCTCCCTAGTACCCTAGACTCATAGAAACCAGCTTCCTATTCAATATCTACTTGAATATCAATGGACATTGCAAAACTAACATGTACAAAGCCAGACCAGTGTTTCCTTTCCCAACTTGCTTCATCCCAGTAGTTCCCTTTCTGATAAATGGAAATTCATTTTTCTGGTAACTCAGCCCACAAATCTTGTTTCTTCTTTTTCTCTAACATCCCATACACAAGTCCATAGTAAATCACATGGAATCTACTTTCAAAATGTATCCAGGATATTTCCCCTTCTCATCACCATCCATCGCTATCCTAGTCGCAATCACATCTCACCTGAACTGCTACAAGAACTCCATGGCCTCCATGCTTCTGTCCTTGCCCCACTACCATCTATTTTCAACCCAGCAGCCAGAAGGATCCCTTTAATAAGGTGTCAGACAGTGGTACATGCTCTATACATCACTATTCATCACTAGTGGATGTATCCTATATCCTAAGGACAAAAAGAACCATAAAGACATTTAGATATTTTGTTAGTAATAATAATAATACATACATACATACATATTATTTGTATATATGAAAACGAATACATAATTATACTAATGTTATTAGGAACCAAGCTTTTTAGGGTCAGAGAAAACAGATACAAACATAAAATTTAGGAATTCCCTGGTGCGTCTCAGGGCTCATCCCCTGGGATCGCGAGTGTTTGGAGGCGGAACTGATCTCAGGCACACATGACAATCGCCGCTCCCCTGTCTGCCTTTGGCAGCCTGAGAAGCAACTTTTTACTTCCCAGCTTATTCTGCTTTATGTACAACTTCAAAAAATGAGTTTTCCGGGTGAAACCAAGCCCTGAGAATGGAAGTCAAGAAAGCGTTTCACTATGGGGAGAGATTAGAAGCTAGCTGGGAGAGGGCCCGAGGAACCTTCCGGAAAGTTCCGTAGACTGATGTGGGTGGTGTTTCTAGGGTCTGAACGGAATCATTAAGCAGATGTGCTTTACCGTGTGTTTTATCTTTAAAAAATTTTTAAGTTGTTACCGCTTTGCTTTGCTTTGTTATTGGATGCTGTGGTCACATTCATTTCAGGGAGCACGAAAAGAATCGGGATGTTGTTTTATAGTAATGAATGAAACTAACTTCAGTGATCGGGCCCTTCAGATACCATCCTCCCACCTCAGGCTCTGCAAGCCACTTCACCAGGTGTCTGTAACTGTCCGGGGCACTTTTGGGTCAGAGATGGCGAACGCAAACCCCATGAAATGTAGGAAACGCCAGCAACCCCCCGGCTTCTTGGCAGAGTGGGGCTGCGGTCCCAAATGGGGCCGGGCTCCGGGCGTCTCTGACAAGTGTCCACAAGTTGAGCGCAAGGGCCAAGGAGCAGCGCGCTCGCCACCGCCCGCCTGCACCTCTGGGGACTGGCGCTCGGACTCGCGAGCCCGGACTCCCTACTCAGCACTGCCCCGCGGGCTCTCAGCTGACTCGGAACAGTCGATGCTTTGTTTCAGGCAATCCTGACGGCTACTCGGAGCGCACGGTCCGGCTGTGCCCAGCCGTGCCCAGCCACTACCGCGCGCGGTGCCCCGCCGTGCGCCAAAGACGCCGACTCACCTGAGCTCCGGCTGCACCAACTGCGTGTAGTTGTAGCATCGCTCCAGGACGATTTCTTGAAAATGGGCAGTGCTGCCCGTCCCGTTCCACTTCATGTGCTCGGACGAGTGGCGCCACATCCGGACTCCGACCACCACCGCGATGACCCCCACCACCAGAAGACATAGAAATATGCAGAGACAGATCTTGGCTTTCTTGGGTCTGGAGTCGGCCATGGGGTCCAACGCGGGTCGCCCGGGAGATGTTGGAGGAGAAGCTGCTGGAGGCTGGGCAGACAGGGAGGAGAGAGCTAGCTCGGTTCTGAAACTGCACTTCCCCTTTATCTCTCACTTGCCTTTTCTCCGCTTCCTTTCCCACCCCCATCCCCTCCTTCAAAGTTCTTCGATCGCGGTCGCTCGACCAACAAGGATTTCAAGGTCTTAAAAAGCCTTCGTGACCACCTAGAGGGGTGGGATAGGGAGGATGGGAAGGAGGGAGACGCAAGAGGGAAAAGATATGGGCACATATGTATATGTATAACTGATTCACCTTGTTATAAAGCAGAAACTAACACACCATTGTAAGGCAATTATACTCCAATGAAGATGTTTAAAAAAAAAAAAAAAGGCCTTCAGCACCTACTACAGCCGTTCACTTCCCGACTCCTGAGCAGAGAGCCACCACTTTGACCTTACTTGACAGGCACTCAAAGAACAGACAGAGTACAGCCTTATACTCAGTCGGCTCCCTTTATCAAGCCGCACTTTACACTTTACCCACACCTGCTTCCTGGACAGTGTCAAGGCGACTGTCTGCCTCCATACCTGTGTACATGCAATGCCTTCTGCCCACAAAGGAAGGCTCTACCTCTACTTATAACATTGAGGAATACCTGCTCAGCCCCCTGTAAAGGCTCTACTTAAGCCTTATGCCTTCTCTCCATCGGCATCAGATTATGCTATGGGTTCAAACTGAGCTCTGGCTGGGTGATGTGTGGTAAGTTACTTGACCTCTCTGTGCTTCAGATGTAAAGTGGACACCATAGCAGTACTCACTTCATGGGGCTGTTATGAGGATTAAATGAGCTCATATTTATGAAGTGTTTAGCCTGGCACATGGTAAGCGCTCACTAAGTGTTAGCTATTCCTACATGCTCCCTGAGGCTGTGGAGGGGATGCAGTTTTGTAATCCATGAGGTGTTGATTGGAAGTGTTTGTCATGCAGTAAGTACTCAAAGTAGTGGTTCAACAAATAATCCAGTAGCTTTTCCCAGATGCCCCCTGCATCACCTCTCTCAAGGTTTCCTAGCACTAGGAGCATCTGTGACATTTCAGCAGAGACCTAAGGCAAGTGGAAGATCAAGCCAAGAGACTTCCTGGGGCAAACAATTTCCAGACAGAGGGGACAGCAGGTGCAAATACCCTAAGGCAGAAAAGCCCTTGGCCTGTTCCAGGAGCAGCAAGGATGCCATTGGAGCGGGGGTGCAAGAGTGAGGGAGGCAGAGCAGGAGAGAAGTTCAGAGGGTAGGAGGAGGCCAGGTCACCCATGGCTCTGTAGGACAACATAGGACTTTTTGGACTGTGAATTTTATTTTTAACCTATTCAAGGTCACTGAGTGACTTGATCAGGCATGACATTTTAAAGGCTCAATCTGGCTTCTGCATTGAGAATAAATTGTGAGAAAGCAAGGATAGAAAGATGGAGACCAGTTATGATGACTTTAACCAGGAGAGTAGTAACAAAAGCAGCAAAGAAAAAAGGAAGTTGGATTCTTGATGTAGTTTGAAAGCATAAGCAATGGCATTAACCGATGAGTTGGATGTGGGGTTTACCAGAGAGGGGTCTAAGATGATTTCAGGAGTTTTGGCTTGAGTAACTGACCAGAGAAAGGACAGCATTGCCATGTATAGCAAAGGGAGAACTAGGGGTGAAATAGATTTGGTTTGGGGGAAAAGGCATGAAGAAAGAATTTGGTTTTGGAGGTGTTAAGTTTGAGATGCCTATTAGATCCCCAAGAGGAGACATCGAGTAGCTAATTGGGTATAAATATCTGGTTTTCAGGCAAGGGGTCAACCCTGGAGACATAAATATGGGAACCTTTCTCATATAGTTAGTTTTTAAAGCCAAGAGGATAAATGAGATCATGTAGAGAGTGTCTGCGGACACAGAAGGAAGGGGTTCCACCATGGGGCATGTGTGTAGAGAGATCAGAAAGATGAGGAGAGCTCCTGCAGAGAGAACTGGGCAGAGAGACCCCTGACACCAGAGGGAGGGCCACTTGGGAGTTACTGGTGCAGTTGGCAAGAGCAGTTTTAGAGGAATGTCCAGGACAAAGCCAGATATGAGTAGGTTGATGAGAGTATGTGAGAAGAGAAGGTGGCTTCAGTAAGTTGGTTGACTTTTTTTGGAAGAGTCTTTTTTGTCAAAAGGAACTGAGGACATGATATTGAGCAGAGACCTGTATAATATGTTTGTAGGATGACAGGGTAACCCAGTGGACAGGCAACAACTGATAATGCAGGAGAGGGGAAATTGCTGGAGCGGAAGAGCTCGCATGTAGGTGAGGAATCCCAGGCACGAGCTGGTGTGGCAGGTGCTGCAGCCATCATGGAAGGAAGGTGGAGGACATAGATTTAGGGGAGGAGGGCTGGTGGATTTGCTGACAGCGACTACGTGTGGATGGTCGCTTCTTTTTGTTTTTACATCTTTATTGGAGTATAATTGCTTTACAATGGTGTGTTAGTTTCTGCTTTATAACAAAGTGAATCAGTTATACATACACATATGATCCCATATCTCTTCCCTTTTGCGTCTCCCTCCCTCCCACCCTCCCTATCCCACCCCTCTAGGTGGTCATAAAGCACCAAGCTGATCTCCCTGTGCTATGCGGCTGCTTCCCACTAGCTATCTATTTTATGTTTGGTAGTGTATGTATGTCCATGCCTCTCTCTCACTTTGTCACACCTTACCCTTCCCCCTCCCCATATCCTCAAGTCCATTCTCTAGTAGGTCTGTGTCTTTATTCCTGTCTTACCCCTAGGTTCTTCATGACATTTTTTTTCTTAAATTCCATATATATGTGTTAGCATATGGTATTTGTCTTTCTCTTTCTGACTTACTTCACTCTGTATGATAGACTCTAGGTCTATCCACCTCGTTACAAATAGCTCAATTTCGTTTCTTTTTATGGCTGAGTAATATTCCATTGTATATATGTGCCACATCTTCTTTATCCATTCATCCGATGATGGACACTTAGGTTGTTTCCATCTCCGGGCTATTGTAAATAGAGCTGCAATGAACATTTTGGTACATGACTCTCTGAATTATGGTTTTCTCAGGGTATATGCCCAGGAGTGGGATTGCTGGGTCATATGGTAGTTCTATTTGTAGTTTTTTAAGGAACCTCCATACTGTTCTCCATAGTGGCTGTACCAATTCACATTCCCACCAGCAGTGCAAGAGTGTTCCCTTTTCTCCACACCCTTTCCAGCATTTATTGTTTCTAGATTTTTTGATGATGGCCGGTGGCTTCTGACTGCTTCTCAGTGAATAGAGAAAGTCACCTGCTGAGAGTGGGTGGGGCCAGTGCAGCTCAGGAGACCAGGAGGGAGGATGGGGTGGGGACATCAGAGGTTCCCAGCGTGTTGTTAAGGGGTCAGGAAGCTAAAGAGAAGCCAGTCAGCGAGGGTTTCCTTCTTTTAAGCCACACTTTGTGACGATGTAGCTTTTGAAACCTAACTCCGGTTACTTTACCCACCCCAGCTCCC
Source organism: Monodon monoceros (assembly GCF_005190385.1). Taxonomy (NCBI): domain Eukaryota; kingdom Metazoa; phylum Chordata; class Mammalia; order Artiodactyla; family Monodontidae; genus Monodon; species Monodon monoceros. The sequence continues at coordinate 94,268,107 of NW_021703777.1, forward strand.
TGCTTGCTCTAGACACAGAAAGCAGGCATGGAAGCCTCCAGCCTCCAGGGGCACCTCGCCCCCCAGCCCCTATGGCACTCCAGTCCTGAGGCCCTTCTCTCTGTCTCCAACCAACCGAAGCTCTTCCCTGATGCTGGGCCTTCACAGATGCCATTACCTCCACACCCCTACCCAACCCCTGCTGAGCTCCTTCAATGTGACTTCCTCAGAAAGCCTTTCCTGACCCCACTGAGCTCCCAAACTGAGTTAGGTCTCCAAGTTGTACACTTTCCTAGCAGAAGAACACAGATGCCAGTGGATCTCCTGGGACAATACAGAACCCAAAAGCTCTGGTGTGGATCACCCAGACCAGAGAATTTCTTCAAGGTGTCCTCTCCAACTAGACCAGGGTTTGCTTGAGACTAAGTCTGCAGGAATTAAGACATAGAAAACAAAACTTATGGTTACCAAAGGGGAAAGGGAGGGGGGAGAGATGAATTAGTAGTATGGGATTAACAGATACATACTGTTACAGATTAACAGATACATACTTACATATAATAAAATAGATAAGCAATGATGATTAACCATTGACACAGGGAACAATATTCAATACGTGGTAATAACCTATAATGGAAAATAATCTGAAAAAAACACATATATATAAAACTGAATCAGTTTGCTATACAACTGGAACTAACACAAAGTTGTAAATCAACTGTATTTCAAAAAAAAAAAAAGGCTCGGGCTTCCTTCGTGGTGCAGTGGTTGAGAGTCCGCCTGCCAATGCAGGGGACACGGGTTCGTGCCCCAGTCCGGGAGGATCCCACGTGCCGCAGAGCGGCTGGGCCCGTGAGCCATGGCCTCTGAGCCTGCGCGTTCAGAACCTGTGCTCCGCAACGGGAGAGGCCACAACAGTGAGAGGCCCGCATACTGAAAAAAAAAAATCTGCGTGCATCACTGAATTATTTTGAGCATTGAATCAGGTAACATATAGAGAGAATAGCTGAGTGACCCCTTAGCAAGTGTTCAACAAAGAAGTACTAATAATGGGGGAGCTGCGTGAGGACAGGAAGGATGGCGGTGAGTCAGAGTAGATTTTCGGAAGGCTTTGGAGAGACAGTGACACTAGATGAGGCTGTGGAAGGGCAAGGAAGGTTTGCAAAAGGGAGAGAGACATGGAAACAGAACTGTAGGGCGAACTGGGGGCAGACGATGGGATGTCTGGGGTACCAGAGGAGTGACCCCAGGCCACACACCTGGTTAGTGGAAGTGCTGGTCCTAGAATGTGGGTTTCAAGCTCTTTTTTTCCTTGGTCAGCTTCATTAGTCATTTTTAAATCATTCAAGTAATACAATCACATTTAAAAAATTGGAAATAGAGAAAAGAAGAACATTGCCTCTACTCCCATTCCAAAACCCTAACCCAACTACCATTAGCATTTTGGTATTTCTCCTTCCAGCCTTTTTTTCTAATCTCTGACAGCTTTAAAAGTAGTTATAATATATAATATTATATATATATATATATATATTTAAATTTCTGCTCTTTCCTCCTCACTGTGCAAATGTGGTCTCTGCCAGGCCATATATCCTTCCCCAAAACACTAAGCCCAGGCTCAAATCCCAACTCTCCATCCCTAGGTAGCTCTTTGAGCTGAGCATTTTATCCGGTACTCTCCCAGTGTTCAGGCTGGCTGTAAGAACCTGGGAGTGTACGCATAAAGCAAAGAGCAGCCAACTTCCACGCTGTACAGCCTCTAGAAAAGGGGCTTCCTCCTCTCCCCATGCCTCTCACCAGAAGCCCAGCTCCACAAGAGCTTATGTTTTGTCCTAGCACCAGGACAATGCCTAGTATGCACTTGGCACTCAAGCAATGCCTGCAGAATGAACAACTCCCTCTCCATCAGATTCACCAGCTAAAACCCGCCCATCAGTGGGCATTTGTTGTTCATCTGAGAAGTAAAGTGCAGTGTTGAAGGGAGGGGAGCGAGAGGCTATGATTAATTACATGATTCTTCTTTTTCCTCCTTCAGTAATAATTACTAACATCAATTAGTGTCGAATGCTTTGTGTACAATAGCCTACAATATTGTCATCACGTAAAGATTTTATTATTCCCATACTGCAGATGAGGAATCGGAGGCTTAGAAAGGTCAGCAATCTGGGGCTTCCCTGGTGGCGCAGCGGTTGAGAGTCCGCCTGCCGATGCAGGGGACGCGGGTTCGCGCCCCGGTCCGGGAAGATCCCACATGCCGCGGAGCGGCCGGGCCCGTGAGCCGTGTCCGGAGCCTGTGCTCTGCGGCGGGAGAGGCCGCGGTGGTGAGAGGCCCGCGTACCGCAAAAAAAAAAAAAAGAAAGGTAAGCAATTTGGCCAAAGTTAGTTAATGAACAAGGGTTTTGAACCCAGACAGTCTCATTTCAAGCCTGTCCTACCAACCCCGCCTCGACGCCCTTGGGCAGCAGATAGTAGATGGGTTCCCACTCAGTGCTGGCCCAGAGCCGACAGACTCAACCTGTCCTCACAGCGGGTTTGTGGCCCAGCGTGAGAACTTCTGGAAACACGTTCTTGGGCATGCATCCATGGCAGCCATGAGGCTCTGAGCATCACCCGGAAGCTCAGGGTGGACTTATTTCCCTAGGAAGGCGTTTGTCTCCCTAACGTGTTTTCAAATCAAAAGAAGGGTGAATAGATGCTGAATATCGAAAACAACAGAAACGCCCACTCATTGATGTCAAACGCAGCACAGCCTGTCACCTGGGGTTTTTTTTTCTTCTCCTAGTCTTGTGAAAAGGAAAGCTGCACGATTTCTCCTCCCATATCTTGAAACATAACAAAGCCACGTCGTTCACTCTTTATTCTGTATTTTCAATGAAACAGATTTAATAGGACTTGGCAGAATGCCTTGGATTGCTTTCAATTCACTTGAGCTGTCTGCTCTTCTTGCAGTGCCCTGGCTTGCTTGTTATGATGTATCAACAGAGCCACTTCCTCAGTTAGGGCTAACCTTAGCCTAACAGATTTGGCAACTTCTCAGCTCTCCCCACATTCCACCTTCTTCATCTAGTTCCTTGCTCTTTCCTGAACTTTCAGATGACAGCTTACACACCCCATGTCTAGAATCTTTTACAAGCTCTCTCATTCCTGTCATGAGTTTCCACATGCACCCTATACTTCCTGGTTATTTTTTCTGTTCATTTGTTTTTGATCAGTTTCCTCATTCCTCTTGCCCTACACTAGACTTTAATTCGAAGCAGTCTTTTTCTCAGGTACGATCCCAATGACTAGCAAGTCTCCGACACCTAGTAGACACTACAAAACTGCGTGTTGATGAATATCACACTTCAATGCAAATCTTTCTTCGTTCATTCATATATTCATCCATTCATGCATTAAATATTCACCGAGCACCTACTATGTTCCATGAACTGTTTCATTTTTTTAACCTCTTTTCCCCAGTTTTATTGAGAAATAATTGACATACATCACTGTATACGTTGAAGGCATTTCCATGAACTGTTTGAGGTACTGGGTATACAGCAGTTTAAAAAATTCAATCCTTATGGAACTTATATTCTAATGGGAGGGGGCAGACATATAATGGACAAAATATGTAAGTAAACCATAGGGCATGTGAGGTAACGATGAGAGCTAAGAAACAAAATAATCAGGGAATGAGATAAGGACAAGGGAGGTGGGAGGGAGGATTGTAACATTGGAATGAGGACGAAGGAGAGTCTCACTGAGAAGATGACATTTGAGTAAGGATCTGAGGAAGGTGGGGTAGCCACATGATATGGGGGGAAACAGGGTCCCAGCAGAGGGAAGAAAAGAGCAAGGGCAGGTAAGAGGTGCTAGGTGCAGAGAGAGCAAGATGGGAGGAAGTGGGAGAAGAGGCTGGAGATGTGGTGGCATGTGTGGGGGGCAGGGAGGGTAGATGGACACTCACGGTGCAGAAGAGTGACATTATCTGACTTGGTTTTATCGGGCTTACTCTGGCAGCTTGCTGAGAATAAACTAAAGTGGGTGAGAGCAGAAGCAGGGAGAACGTTTAGGAGGCTATGGTGCCGTAATCCAGACGGGAGATGATGGTGGCTTGAACCACGTTGACTTCAGCGGATGTTGGCTGAATTGTGGATTTATTTTGAAGGCAGAACTGCGAGTTGTTTATGGAGTAAAGAGACGAAGAGAGGGACTTCCTTGGCAGTCCAGTGGTTAAGACTCCGCACTTCCACTGCAGGGGTCACAGGTTTGATCCCTGGTCAGGGAACTAAGATTCCACGTGCTGTGCAGCGCAGTGGGAAAAAAAAAAAAAAAAAAAAAAAGACAGAGAGAGAAAAAGAGAGAGGTCAAAGACAACTCCAAGGATTCTTGGCTTGAGCAGCAGGAAGGCTGGAGATGTCATTCACTGGGCTGCAGAAGACAATGAAAGAAGAATTCATTTGGAGAGTGTTAAATTTGAGATGCCCATCACATGCCCAAGTGAAAACACCAAGGAGACAAACATCATGCCAGGCTTTACAAATATTAACCCATTCAATTCCCATAGCAATCCATGAGATAGGGAGCATTCTTGGCCCCATTTTACAGGGAAAGACTTAGACTCAGAAAGAATGAATGACTTACCCAAGGTCACCAAGCCAGTGGGTAGTGGAACTGGACAACTGGGATTCAAACCCAAGCCATGGGGTGCAGAATGCATGCTCTTCTACACCATACTGCCTCTTAGCTGAGAAAACACACACACACACACACACGCACGCACACACACACACACACACCCCTCATTCCAATCACTTAAGAAAATCCTTGCCATTAGCTCTGAGCTGATCACTGTGGCCAGGGCCTGGCATGCTCTTATTAGACTAGGTCTAAGTCTCCTGCTGCCTGAACTGGGTGGGGGTAGAGCCCCACATGAGGGGAAGTTCTCCACAGGACAATCAGGATATCATCCCCAGAAGAAGGGTGAATCGATGCTGAATTTCAAAGACAACAGGAAAGCACACTCATTGGTGTCAAATTTAACCCACTCATAGCAACTTGGGCAAAGTTTATACATTAGTCATTCCACATACGCATTTCAAACCACCCAGAATACCCCAAAAGTCATGCCAAAATTTTCTCAACGGATTTTCTTATAAGATGTTTACTTGATTCCCTGGGACACTTGTGCTTTCCATTCTTATATTCCAGCACAGAGAGGCTAAAGGTCAAATATCTCAGCTGGGAGGAGGAACACATTCTTGAATATCTAAGAGGCAACTGTGAAATGATGTTTTCTCAACCTAGCGTTTTTCAGAGCAGGCTAAAAACAAAATAAACAGAACACTCAAAAGAAAGCACCAAATAGAATTCATTGAAAGTAAGGGTGCTGAAAATCATTCACTGGTTTGCTAATTTTGTTTTGTTTTTTTTTAATAAACAAGTCTTTAGAGCCATTTTAGATTCACAGCAAAACTGAGCAGAAAAGAATGAGTTCCCATACACCCCCTTCTCCCACGCATCCACTGCGTTGCTGCGTTGCCCACCCTCAACCTCCACCACCAGCAGGGCACATTTGTTACAATCCAGAAACCTACATTGACACATTATAATCACCCAAAGGCCATAGTTCACATTAAGATTGATCCTTGGTGTTGCATACTGAACAGGTTTTGACAAATACATAATGACATGTAACCACCATCATAGTATCATACAGAATAATTTCACTGCTCTAAAAATCCCCTGTGCTCTCCCTATTCATCATTCCTTTCCCCCAACCTCTGGCAACCACTGATCTTTTTACTGTCTCCATAGTTTTCTCTTCTCCATAATGCCATATAGTTGGAATCATACAGCATATAGCCTTTTCAGATTGTTTTTTTTTTCTTCCACTTAATAACCTCCATTTAAGGTTCCTCCATGTCTTTTCATGGCTTGATAGCTCATTTGTTTTTAGCCCTGAATAATATTCCATTGTCTGGATGTACCACAGTTTATTTTTCCATTCCACTACTGAAGAACATCTTAGTTGTTTTGTTTTCGGAGTCTAAATTTATTTCAACCTAATAAATTGTAAAATTCTGATTATTTTACTTAATAATTAGTAGTCTAAGCAAAGTTCAAATTTATCTTTTAGAAAGATATCCCTTCTTGAAAAGTAACAGCTCTACAAATAATTTTTTTTATAATATCAGTTTTGTGCTCATATGTAATTTTCTAAATTAAGAAGACTATAGACAAAAATAAAATTACTCATAACTTCACTCAGAAATAAATATCATTAATATTAACAATTTGTTGTTATGTATATGTATACATATATATATATATATATATATATGATTTTCCTAACATTTGTACCCTAGGATTTTAACACAGATACTTTACCCTCTTTAAAAATTCTTCAGGGAATTCCCTGGCGGTCCAGTGGTGAGGACTCTGCACTCTCACTGCCAAGGGCGTGGGTTCGATCCCTGGTCGGGGAGCTAAGATCCCCTCAAGCTGTGCAGTGCAGCCACAAAATTTAAAATAATAAAAATAAAACCAAAAATTCTTCATAATTAGTATTTCTAATAATGCATAGTCTTCCATAGTATTGTCCTACCATAGTTTATTTGATCATTATCTCAATTTCAACTATTTCCAATCTTTTGCTATGCTATGGTAAAAAAAAGTCCTCTGGGCACATCCCTTAAGATTTTCTTACAATAACTTCTGGAATTTGAATAAAATATTATTCTTGATGTTAGAAGATAAAGGACAAAAATCTGAAGAACTGGGAATTACAACATATTTTATATGTAATCATTATATGTAATCATTAAAAAATTGGAAGAAATTTTCCCATATCAAGGTATGAGGAAGTCATTCTGGCTTATACACGATTTAACTTAAACTTTATGCTAACTAGAACAGCCTGGTTTGTGGCCTATTAAAACACACATTGTGCATTTGCTTTAACCATTAAAGAAAAGAATGCATTTAAAAATCAAAATGGAATAACTGTGGTCCAGGCATCCAAAATGAAGCCTGGTGGCCACTGTGCTTTCAGACACAGTCCTGCAACACTGAGAACTGAATTTTCTGAACTGAATCAGACTCAAGGACACCACTAACTATTCTCAAAACTACAACTGCTGCCAGTTGCCAACTGCAAATTTATGATCCCAAGTTCTCCCCTTGTAACTATGCAACCATTTCAGACCCCAACCAATTCTTACTTAGCAAGCATCCTTACTTCTTGCCAGCTCCAATTATGATTCTTGACAAATGACATGTAATTGGCGGGGGGGGTTGCCTTTATAAGACTCCCCCATTTTGTAGTCTAATGGAACACAATTCAACTACTTCTTGAGCCTGAGTCTCCTGGGCTATAGTCCTCAGTTTGGCTCAAATAAAACTCTTTTCTATTCCTATTATAAATTGTTTATTGATTATTTCCATCGACATTGTTTGATATAGTCTGCTGGTTATCAGAAAAACTCACCTGTAGTCTACACTGGTACCAAGCATGGGCCCCTTGTGAGCACCCCTGCCCTTCCTACCCCCAGCTTTCACATCACTCTTCAGGTGCTTCAGTGAGGTTTTCCTGATATCTGGATCTCCCTGTATTGGGTAATGTTCCAAAACTTTTATTTGAGCTATTATCTTAAGACTTGGAGTCTTAAGGGGGTACCAGTATATTTCCTAGGTGAAAGGGACCTAAGGGGAATTTCCTAAGCAGAGGAGCTAGAGGGGAGTTCCTAGCAGGGGACCTCGTAGGAAGTTCTTAGGCAGAGGACGTAAGGGGAATTTCTAAGCAAGGAACCTAGAGGGCATTTCTAGGAAGGAAAGACCTAGAGGGAACTTTGGAGTGAACTGAGTTGGCTAATCTTTTTTAATGTGGCTTAAAATTGGAAGGATTTTTACTTTACAGTAAAATGAAACTGAAAGAAAATGGAAAATTGTGCTTCTAAAGTCTACCATCTCCCAGCCACCCACTGGAACTCCAGCTGAATTCATGTACAATTGAGATGGACCCAATACTTGTAAGTACAATAATTCTCTCACCCTGAAATGGCCAAGATGGGGCTCTTTTGACATTCCCAAACTGGTTTTTGTGTGTGCAGTTAGAGAAAGTTATCATGATAAAACAGTTTTTCCAACTTCTCACCCTGAGAGAACAAAACTATTCCTAGGAGAAAGATTAAAGCTGTAACTCTTTTATCATGTCCTTGAAATGTAAACACATCCCACACTGCCTGAGACTATGGCTTTGACTCAATTAGTAGAACCTAAAACTAAAAGAAAAGAAAGGCGGGGGTGGGGAGGCCTTTGAAAACTCCAGCAAGTAAATTTATTCTTACTATTATTTATGAGCAAATGAGTTTTATGTTGAAAAGCATGATTCATGACTAAGTTTTAAAATGAAAACTATGTGATCTCTATGTCTATCTAGATGTCTGTATGTAGGTTACAAATATATGTTTCTACCTCTGGATGGTAAAAGAGGTGTATTTGATTGCATTAAAAACAAGTGCTTACGAATTAAATATTTCTAAACGTAACATGAAGTAGCCTAATTTTTTTTAGGGATCACAAGATGAGAAGAAGGCGACAGCAGTAGTAGACAGCTGTAACCCAAGAATCTGGGCCAGGCCTGTATGATCCATCCTACTAGCTCAGTTGAATTGTTTACCAAATGTTTGTCTCCCTATCAAAATTGAAAGCTATTGTTTTACTTCTAGCTAACTCTTGCCCCAATATACAGGACGGAAAGAAAATTCTTTAGCAACGTTGTCACAAAGTATAGCTACTGAGGGCAGTCTAACCAATTGTTGGATCTGTCATCAAATTCCCAGGTCAATACAAGACTGATATAAGCCTCTCATAATACCTGTCACCAAATTTTCAGGTCTTCCTAATGTTACCATCCACCTAGACCGACCTCCCTAACTTTACAAGTTCAAATTTTTCAACAGATTAACATGTCCAGTCCTTGTCTGATACCATCCTCAATCCTTAGAGACCAAGCACAATAACCCCAGACTGCTTTGTTCTTCCCCTTACTTAAACTGAATAAAGTCTTAAAGAGTAAAAGGTGAGTAAATTATGCCAGCAACTCCCACATGTTAAATACCACACAAATGACTTTTGGAAAGCTTGCAAGAGAAATGACCCATGGTTTGATGTTGTGTTGACAAAACTTCCAATAAGAGCACTCCGGGAGGGGTCACTGCACTTCCCCAGGTTTTGTCTTCACGTGTGATACTGAAATTGACACACCTTCCCAAGGATGGGCACATAAACATCTTCATAGCTGGAAAATAGAAGGTTTATTTTTATTGGGTTTATATTATGCATTGTCTGTATATAAGGAAACAGATTAACCTCCTTTTTCTCTTCATCACAGAGTCAAGAGATCCATGTTAGCAGGATACCAAGATACCTAAAGCATTGCAGCACAACAGACATGCCTAAACTCCTTAGCCCAAGTAATATTAGATAACGGGGGTGCCTTAGATTCTATGCTGGCTAAACAAGGAGTTGTTTGTGCTATTGCTCATACTGCTTGCTGCATTTGTATCAATACCTCTGGAGAAGTTGAAATTCACCTAGAAAAAGTTTCCCAAAAGGTAAAATGGTTACAAGATGTAAGACAAACTGACCCTTTAAATGATCTGTTCAGTTATCTCCCCTCAGGAATAACAATTTTTTCTGCTTTGCTTTATAGATGATTGTCTTTATCATAGTATGTATTACTATCTTTTTCTAGCTATTAAACTACTTATGACATGTATCACTGCTTGCTTTAAGTCTTCTGCTAAAAGTACAGGTACAGTCATAAGTATATTGAACAGATTGTACATATGCTTTCGTATATATGGTGCAGACAAAATATATACAGTTGTATGCATACACGCATATATATAAATGCCTAGTTTATAATTAAGTCTGAAAACGATTCACAAAAAAGAAAATGGTCTATAAACACTAAAGTTAATGTCACAAAAATTTACTTGTTCATTCATGTTCACACTTCAAAACTATGCACTAAACCTACTCTATGCACCTGGCTGTGGACTATATTCTAAGAATGTAAAGACTTTAAAGCCAAGGTGTCTGCCCTGTACAGGTCTATATTCTATTCTGGAGAAAGAATTCTTATTAACTAAGGATAATTGATTGTTATGCACATCATGATACAAGCTCATTGACAGAAGAGTAGTAGCAGGAGTGAGTGAATAGTGAATAAACTAAAATTAGAATTTCACTAGGTCCTCATTCATAAATTATTTTATCATATTTTACATAGAGTCCTAGAGCTTGGTTTTCCAGCTACCAGCTATGAACAGCCTAAAGATAAGAGGAAAGAAACTACCTCCTTTTTTTTTTAGCACTTTAATGTGTGCCTATATTATCCCACACATGCATTATTATATGCAATATTATCACATTTAAATTTCACACTAACCGTTTTTCCTTTTAGAATGATAGGGTGGCACACTGGACACCAAAAAAAACGCTGTTGCTCAGAATTACACAGCCAGAGTGGAATTTCAAAATCCCATTTTTTTTTAGTGTGTTTGTCTTCATTTTTCCCAGTTTTATTGAGATATAATTGACATACATCACTGTATAAATTTAAGCATAATGGTTTGACTTACATATATTACAGAATGACTGCCACAATAAGTTTAGTTAGCTTCCATCATCTCATATAGATACAAAAAGAAGAGAGAGAAAGAAAAAAGAGAAAAAAAAATTTCCTCGTGATGAGAACTCTTAGGAGTTTCATGTATATCATACGGCAGTGCTAACTCTTGTCATCATGCTGTACATTACATCCCTAGTATAGTTGACACTTGAACAATGTGGAGGTTAGGGATCAACTGCCATGTAGTCAAAAAACCACATACTGCTATCTCTGAAGTAAAACAAATGAACTGATAAAAGACTCACCCAAGGGCAGGAAGCTGAAATAGTTTGGATGGAATCGACACTCAAACCCTGGTTCTTTCTATTCTCCATATTGTGGTCTCTGAACACAAATTTTCCCCATACCTAGTTAATTTAAAGATCTGTAAAATGAAAATATAGGTACTATATTTATTGCAAAAAATCTGCATATAAGAGGACCCTCACAGTTCAAACCCGTGCTGTTCAAGGGTCAACTTATTTATTTACCCTGTAACTGGAATTTTGTACCTTTTGACCAACTTTCTCCAATTCCCTCTCCCCCCAAACCCTGCCTCTAGTAACCATAAATCTAATCTCTTTCTCTATGAGTTTATTATTTTTGTTTTTAGATTCCACATACAAGTGAAATCATTTTAAATTGGATTGTTTATTTTTTTTTTTTGCTGTTGAGTTGTATGACTTATTTATAGATTTTAGATATTAACCTCTCATCAGATATATGGTTTGCCAATATTTTTTCCCATTCCACAGGGTTTTTTTCACTTTGTTGATTGATTCCTTTGTTGTGCAGAAGCTTTTTAGTTTGATGTAGCTGCATTTGCTTATCTTTGTTGTTGTTGCTTGTGCTTTAGGTACTATACCCAAAATATCGTTGCCAAGACACATGTCAAGGAGCCCTTTTCCTACATTTTCTTCTAGGCGCTTCATGGTTTCAGGTCTTACATTTAAGTTTTTAATCTATTTTGAGTTAATTTTTGTGAGTAGTGTAAGATAGGGGTCTTTTTTTTCAGTAAGAAAGAGAGAGAGTGAGACAGAGAGACAGAAAGAGAGGAGGGAAGGAAGGAAGGAAGGGAGGAAGGGAAAGAAGAAAGGAACTGTATGCCATATTTAATTTTCAAACTAAAATATTTTATTCATGCTTACTATATAAGGAAAACTTATGTCTTCATCAGACTATTAATTCATTTTTTCAATTTGCTTAATTAATACCTGTGTTGAGTTTACCATATGCCAGCACTACTATATCAGCAGTGAACAAACAAGATGAAAATCCCTGCCCGGCCAATGTTCATAGCAGCATTATCATAATAACCAAAAAGTAGAAACAACCCAAATGTCCATCAACTAATGAATGTATAAACAAAATGTGATGTACCTGATGCTGAAAACTTGGTCTCTGTGCACTGGTGCAAAATCGAATCTTGGAGACAAAGTTTGGGTGAAGTAGAAAAGAATACCTTTATTGCTTTGCCAGGCAAAGGGGGACACCGAAGACTCATGCCCCTCAAAATTGTGTGTCCCAACCCGGGAGGATTTGGTGAGGAGTTTTACAGCAGGTGTTCAAGGGTGGGGTTGCTGGTAAGGATTAGGGTGTGTGCAGGGTGTGCAATCCTTTAATCTGGCCTCAGGTGGTCTTCTCTGAAATGAAGAATGCTAACATCTTCCATTTGTTGAGGGTTTTAGTTCTGTAAAGAGCTTAAAGATAGTGTTATGTGTATCCCTTGAGGCAGAACCAGGACCCTGCCCGAAGGCTGCACTATTGTTTCTTGACTGCTCCTCCCTTATCTCTGCATCCCCTCCCTTCCCTGGTTAGCAACTGTTTGGACCTGCCCTAAGAACTCAGGGAAGGTCATGGAGGTTGAAGGCTGTTCCCTACAAACAAGAAATGGGGGACACAGAAAGGTTTCCATGCCCAGGAGTCCCACAGTGTCCTGTTCGGTTTCATACCCATGCAATGGGATAATGTTCAGCCATAAAAAGGAATGAAGTACTAACACATGCTATAACATTGTTGAACCCTGCAAACATTATGCTAAGTGAAAAAAGCCAGTCACAAAAGACCATATATTGTATAATTCCATTTACATGAAACGTCCAGAACAAGCAAATCTATAGAAACAGAAAGTAGATTAGTGGTTGTGTTACCAAACACCAGTTTGTGTGCCCCACGCACAGTTTGTGTGCTTTGTGAGGCCAAGCAAACCGAAACGTCAGAGTTTGGAACAGAAAAAGGTTTGTTGCTGGGCCAAGCAAGGCGAACAGGTGGCTCATGCTCAAATAACCTGAACTCTCTGATGGTTTTCAGGGAGAAGTTTTTATAGACAAAATTTGGGGTGAGGACTACAGGGTAGTGACTTTCTTCTGATTGGTTGGTGGGGAGGTAACAGGGTGTTGGCCCAGGAATCTTGTGTTCAGCCTGAAGTCACCATCCTCCACCTGGGTGGGGGCCTTGTTTCCAGCAGAAGAACTCAAAGGTATTGTTAGACACATTCCTTGAGGAGGAACCAGGACCCTGCCCCAAAGTTGTACTACTTTTTCTTGACTGTTCCTCCCTTGTTTCTGCATTCCTTCCCTTCCCTGATTAGCAACTATTAGAATCTGCCCTTTGGAACTCGGGGAAGGTCAAGGAGGCTGAATGAAGCCTATTTCCTACAAACAAGAGACAGGGGACATGGAAAGAATTTGTACCAGGGAAGTCCCCACAGGGTCGTGCTCTATTTCAGTTGCTTAGGGCTGGATTGTAGGGGCAATGAGGAGTGACTGCCAATGGGTATGAGGTTTCTTTTGGGGCTGATAAAAATGTTCTAAACTTAGATTGTGAGGTTGCTGCAAAACTGTGAATATACTAAAAGTATACATTGAATTGTATTCTTTAAAAGGATTAACTTTATGATATGTGAATTATATCTCAATAAAAATGTTAAAAGAAAAACCCTGCCCCCCATGGCATTTACATTCTCTAGTGCAGCTTCCTCCCATTTCTCCTGGATCTGATATGAAGCCAGCCCATTTCATACCTCATGGTCCAGGTTTCAGTTCCTTTGTGCAGAAATCTGGGCAGTAAGCTCTCTACTGGACCAGTGGTGTAATCTAGGTATTATTCCTGGTTCTTTCTTAATTCCTTCACCCTCCTAGAAATTCTGGAACTTAATTTCTTATAATGCACTATTGGGAGATAGTTCTGTTTTACATATCTAAGAACCCTGACTATGGCAGAGACCAAGTAACTTAAGACCCATCCAGTTCAAGGCATTGACTCCTATAGACAGTACTGTACAAAAGGCTTTGAACTGTGAAGACTGTAGCTCCATGGTGCTACCCACAGTGAAGACCAGCATACCACTTGTGATGGACAACACATGACTCAGGTGGGAAACACTTTGTTCTGTTTCATTATAGGAATGACACCAAATACCTTATACATATTAAAACCATTAATTGATATTGAATATAATTAATCAAAATGCTTGTGCTATTATATTTTTAAAAATTGAACATTTACTCTCTAATGAATTACCTGTAAATGAAAATGATTCTCTGTAATATTAATATTAACAGGAAGAAGTGTTGAAAAGAGGGTGAGATCGCAGAGATGTTTTAACAGGAGGACCACTGTTTACAACAGTCCTGGAGCTGTATGCTTTGTCCTCTGACAGACAGGAGAAGCTCCATCTCGTTAGCTAAGGTTACAAGACAGAGACATAGTGGAACTGGGGTGGATCTTGGGGCCCAGAAAGGCACTGTGAAGACTGACCATCATGGAAAGAGAACTGATCAGCCAATGCACAACTGTATATCACACAGAAAAACTGTGAAAGTCACTCCAAACCTCATCCTCTGAGGCCACCAACAGGAATAACAACTGACACACCTGCAGGATGCTATAATAACCCAAGTTCATGGTGATGGCCTGACTCATCTAGAAAGGATTCACATTCTATTCAGGGTACCAGCTTCACAAGGCCAGGAAGTACATAACACACTCTAAGTCAGAATGGTTTTCAGTCTTTCTTAAACTATCCACCACATTCTCATCACATCTCCACTCAGCTGCAGAAAATGGTTGAGTGTCACTTCCTGGGTGTAGCTTGTACTCAAAATATAACTCCAATATGTTTTTTTCAAATACATCCCAACCCCAGCCCTGCCCTGCTGTTCAAACCTTTAGCCACAAACAAAAATTGCTAAAACCAAAATATTGGAGATTGGTAAGAAAAGTTCTCAGCTAACTGGGTGTTTCATGGGGCTAAACCCATTCTTCTCCTGAGGGTCTTTAATAGCTAAGTTTTACTGCACAGTCTATTTTCACAACCTTTAAAAGTCCAGGACTTCTTGTGTTTTTCTTTTATGAGCAAAACTTCCCTCGACTTGTTATGAACAAAACTTGGGTCTGCTCACCTTTGTGCAGCAAAACCAAATTTACTCACTCTGGGTTGTGGTGAAGGAAAGTTCAGCATTTATTGTAAGCACCAAGCAAGGAATCTGGGTGGCTAATATTCAAAAGAACCAAACACCCTGATGGTTGTCAGGGAAAGGTTTTTAAGGACAGAATGAGGGAGGAGGTTGCAGGGTATGTGATCAGCTCATGGACATTCTTCTGATTGGTTTGAGGTGAGGTAATTGGGAGTCAATATCATCAACCTTCTGGTTCCAACTGGTCTGGGGTCAATGGGCTTGTGGGCAGCACACAGTTAACTTCTTCCACCTGGTGGGGGTTTCTGTCTCTGCAAAACAGCTCAAAGGACATGACTCAGAATAATATCTAGAGCCCCTGGGGAGGAACTAAATATGCTCGACTTTGTTTAATGGCTAAACTGTTTTTATTTTGTCTCGCTTGAGTGTTTTCCTATGTTTCTGCATTTTCTCACTTCCCTGATTAAACTTATTCTCTGAAACTTGAGGAAGGCCTAGGAAGCTAAAGGTTTTCTACAAACAAGAGGCAGGCAGAGAGCATGGTGGTGGGTGGGAGTGGGGTGTCTGTCCTGAGAAGGCCCTATGGTCATTTAGAAACCCACCTTGCAGGCTTCCCTGGTGGCGCAGTGGTTGAGAGTCCGCCTGCCGATGCAGGGGACACGGGTTCGTGCCCTGGTCTGGGAAGATCCCACATGCGGTGGAGCGGCTGGGCCCGTGAGCCATGGCCACTGAGCCTGCGTGTCCGGAGCCTGTGCTCCGCAATGGGAGAGGCCACAACAGTGAGAGGCCCACGTACCGCAAAAAAAAAAAAGAAAAAAAACCCACCTTGCTGTGTATTAGCAAAAACACTGGAAAGTGATTTTTTTCACATTTGGTTGTTATTGTTAATGGTGTATTTTGTTTGGATTTCCTTTTTTTCCCAAAGTCCATGGTTACTTGCAAAATAAAGATTTATTTTACTGTGTAATTTTGAAGTGTATGCCTCTGTTTCAAGGAATGAGAGGAGTTTTCAGACCATCTTTGGAACCCTAGAGCATCTACCAATCAACATAATACTTGCCCTGGTGGAGGAATTCCCAGCTCTCAGGTTACCTTACCTTTGTCCCATGAAACCTCTAGACCATTGAAATTAAAAGCTGGAGTCTTTTTTTTTTTTTTTTTTTTTTTTTTTTGCGGTATGCGGGCCTCTAGCTGTTGTGGCTTCTCCCGTTGCGGAGCACAGGCTCCAGACGCGCAGGCTCATCGGCCATGGCTCACGGGCCCAGCCACTCCGCGGCATGTGGGATCCTCCCAGACCGGGGCACGAACCCGTGTCCCCTGCATTGGCAGGCGGACTCTCAACCACTGCGCAACCAGGGAAGCCCTGGAGTCTTTTAAATAATTAAGAAATTTGTTTCTTTGGAGGTGGGGTGTAGTGTTTATCTGCAGTAATAACCAAATGTCTAGATTTTCTTCAAATTGGATTCTTGGAGTACACATCAAGTTTGCATTCCGGGATACATAAACACTCCAAGACGTTCATCCTTCTTAAGAAGCAGCACTCTACACTGACTGAAGTTTCTATCTGTACTCAGCATTTAGTTTCATCTTTGGAGCTTTTCATTTGGAAATAATATGTGGTTGTTCAATTCACTGCTAGACCATAGCCAGCAAAGAATTAATATACCAATACATCAGTCTTACAAATGCATTTACTCCTTGACCCACTGACTCCATATCTAGGAATTTATCTTGCAAATACCCCTGCCCACATAAGAAATGATGGGTATACCAAATTACTCACTGAAACACTGTTAATAAGAGAAATGACTGCAAACAAACCAAATGATGTCCCCAACAGGGGATGGGTTAAATAAATTATGAAACATCTCTCCCATGGAATATTATGTAGCTGTAAAAAAAATAGTGAGGAATTGCTGTATGTGCTGATACAAAGTAATCTCTAGGATACATTAGTAAGCAGAAAAACACAAGATACAAGGTATTATTTATGGAACACTCCCTTCTGTGTAAGAAAAGGTAGAGAATAATAATATTCATTCATATGTTCTTGTATTTTCACAAAGAAACAAGTGGTTATCAGGGTGAAAGGAAGGGGACAAAACAGGTGACAAGGGTGGGAGTGAGGCTTTTTACATTGTTTTTACTTTTGAACTATGTGTAAGTATTGCCTTTTCAGGGATAACATAAAAATCACCCAATGTAATCTAAAACAACTTGTAATATATTAGAAAAATGGACCCTTGAGGCAGCATGTGCTTCTCATCAAGCATGCTTATCAAATCACCCTCCAGTTGAGAAATCAACAAAATTGTGTACGCAGCTGCATCCTTTGTTGTTTCTTCATATGACTCAGAACCACACAGAGTAAATGACAACATCCTTCCTCTAGGCATTGGCCCCTCCACACCCACCCCAGGGACCCTGGGAACAGAGCCAGCAGACGGGAAATGCTCTTAGAGGGCAGCCCTGGTAGATGTGTGCATGACTAAAAGACTATTTGGAAATTCAGAAATCTTTCCAAGCTACACATGACTGTTTCCCTGGGTCTCTTGAGGCCAGAGTTCACGGTGGGGTCACCGTAACCCTAAGAACCTCTATCGCAGTGCCTTTTGAAGCCTCCATGTATTTTGTAGAATATCACCTCCTTTCCAAGAGTCTCTACCTCACTCTCTCTATGGGTCCTCATGGGGAGTATTGCATCTCTGGTCACAATGTCTGCCTATGGCCGGTGGCTTCTGTCAGGATTTTCCTTTCTTGCTCAGCCCCCACTAGTGACATGTACTGAAAAGGCTGAGGGCTGGACACCTCCCACTTGATCCTCCAGTTTCTCCACCCACTTACATTTGGCTCTCTGCCCCCATCCTACCCCAGCAGGCTGTCCCAGAGGGAGGAAGGAGAAAGCTATGTATTTCCTGTCTTAGTTCATTTGGCTACTATAACAAAACACAAAGACCAGGTAGCTTCTAAACAACGGAAATTTCTTTCTCAGTTCTGGAGGCTGGGAAGTCCAAGATCAAGGCACCAGCATGGCCATGTTCAGGTGAGGTCCCTCCTCCTGGTTCACAGATGGCACTTTCTCGCTGTGTCCTTACATGGCAGAAGGGGAGAGAGATCTCTGTGGGTTCTTTTTCATAAGGCACTGATCCCATTCATCAGGCTCCACCTTCATGGTTAAGCACCTCCCACCAGCCCCACCTCCTATTACTACCATCTTTGGGGGTTAGGATTTCCACATATGAACTGGGGGCACACAAACATTCAGACCACAGCCATTGCCCCGGCTGGCTCCCTCCTTGCAGGGTAGCCTCCCACCTGCCGAATTCATTGACAGAAGGTCACTGCTGCTCTCAAGGTGACCTCTCCATGGAACTCTTTCCTTCCAGATTCTTGTGGCCACCTCATCCGCTGGTCCCTTTAGGCAGTGTTTCTGCACACTCTCAATATCTTTGTAAATGGTCTTTTGTTAAACCTTCTTCAAATTATCCAAATTTGAGTGTGTCATCTGGGTCCTGCTAGGACCCTGAGGGAGTAGACTGGCCCTGCCTGCAAAGCGGTTTGATTTTGCCCCATCATTGCTTTTGATGACCTCTCTCACTGGGAACCTGCATCTATGCCATAGTTGGGTCACTCTTTGGTAGCTCGGTCCCCCCACGATGCTATTCGTGGCTCTGTGTCCTGTCCCTAAGGCTCTCCCTCCCAGAGAGAGATGCTGTTAAATAATTACACTGGAACAAAGGAAAGCAATTGGCACTATGGGCCAAACAGGATGTATGATGTCCACACACACACACACAACAAATCTCTACTACAGATATAATGATAACCTTCTAATTCTTCTCCACTTTCCAGAATTCCTTTGTTATCTGATAACCCCTTCCACAATGGATTTCCAAAAGCCCCATGCCATCAGCCCAGACCTATCTGAATCCCAGGGATAGACACAGCTTTGACAAAAGCTCAAAAACATGTAATCTGACATTTTAGAAGAAGAGTAGAGTGTCTTGTGTTTTAGATATGACATTATTTCAAAGGCATAGAGGTAGAGAGTAATCCATTGTCAGATGAAACTCTACCAGAATAGTACTTCACCTCCTTAGGGATTGGTATTTGATTGATATCCTCAATCAGTATTTGGGGGCATCAGTATGCTGTGGCCAGAAGGATCCTTCCAACAGGCCTCCAATGGCTTTCCATCATATTCAGAGAAAAGTCTGCAAAATGGCCTGCAAGATCCAACCCAATTTGTCCTCTTTCCTTCTGTCACACTGATCCCACCATCCTGGTCTCCTTGCATTTCCTCGAATAATTCAGACACATAGCCCCCCAGGGCCTTTGCTCCTGAGGCTCTTGCCTGAAATGTTCTTTCCACAGAGATCAGCTTGGCTTAATCCCTCCACTCCTTCAAAACTTTGTTCAAATATCATCTTCTCAGGGAGGGTTTTCCAGACCTCCTTATATAAAACAGTAACCCCCAGCCCAACACTTTCTATCATCCTTCTCTGCTATATTTTTCTTGAGAGCATGTATCACCTTCTAAAATGCAATTTACTTCTTTATAAAGGCTGCTTATCGTTCATCTCCCCCACATGCTAGAATGCGCACTCCAAGAAGGCACGGATTTTTGTCTGCTCACTGAAGTAATCCTAGCAGTTAGTGCTTGGAACCTATAGACACACAATATTTGTTGCATGAGTTAATGATTAGAGCACAGATCTGATCATCCGTCTCCCTTGTCCAAGTTTTTCAGTCTTCAATAGTTCCACATTTCTCTAAGGACAAAACTAAAGCTTTTTAGGGCTTCCCTGGTGGCGCAGTGGTTGAGAGTCCGCCTGCAGATGCAGGGGACACGGGTTCGTGCCCCGGTCCGGGAAGATCCCACATGCCGCGGAGCGGCTGGGCCTGTGAGCCATGGCCGCTGAGCCTGCGCGTCCGGAGCCTGTGCTCTGCCACGGGAGAGGCCACAACAGTGACAGGCCCGCGTACCGCAAAAAAAAAAAAAAAAACCTAAAGCTTTTTAGCATACTTGTAAACTGGCAGCAATTCACCTTCTGGTCTTATACAAGCCTCCCTCCCCTATTGCCATGAGTTGTTGTAAGAGAAGAACTAGGATGATCTGTGAAAAATGAGAAATTCTGGGTTTTCAGTGTTGTGTTGAGAAAAGAGAAGCAAGGATGTAAACATAACATGACTAAGGAAATGGTGAGTATTATTTATAATACTCACCATTATATACATAATAATACACGGAAATGGTCCATGTATTATTTAGCCTACTCAGCACTCCTCCCTTCCTGGACCAGCACGACCTTTCTTCTAAAGCATTGCTTTTTCTCTTCTGAATAGGAAATATTATATGTGGAATCTAAAAATATTACACGTGGAATCTAAAATAATGGTACAAATTAACTTGTTTGCAAAACAGAAATAGAGTCACAGATGTAGAAAAAACAAACTTATGGTTACCGGGGGGAAAAGGGAGGGAGGGATAAATTGGGAGATAGGGATTGACATATACACACTACTATATATAAAATAGATAACTAATAAGGACCTACTGTATAGCACAGGGAACTCTACTTAATACTCTATAATGACCTATATGGGAAAAGAATCTAAAAAAAAGTGGATATATGTATATGTATAACTGATTCACTTTGCTGTATACCTGAAACTAAAACAACATTGCAAATCAACTATACTCCAATAAAAATTAAAAAGAAAATATTTGCTGAATGAGTGAGGGGAAACAGCACATTTGGAAACAGAAAAAGTTAAATGAGTAAATTCAGGAGAAAAAAAGACTGTCAGTGGATCTTGGGGAGAAGGAAAGAGAGTACTTCCAGATGTTACTGGGTTCAAAGAAAACCAGAATCAGACAGAAGTTAAAGCAGCAATGGCAAATTTTATTCAGGAACTATTATAATACGGGAAAAAGAGAGTTTGGTATAGAGCTGGCTCCAATCTGAATAGAACATGGACAAGTACAGACTTATAGCCAAGGCATAGGGGGAGGTCAGTGGGTGGAAAATTACCAACAAAAGACATCAAGAATAGGGGAGGTTATGGCTAAACTGACTTTAGGGGTTTTGCTAAAGGCAGGTACAGAGGAGGAAAGAATAATTTTGCCTCTACCCCTTTATGTTTTTGGCCAAGGGCCCTGTAATAAAAGACAGAGAAAAACAAACAGATTTATTAACATGTATACCTCATGCATACATGGGAGATACCCAGGGGAAAAAATGAGTAACTCCCTGAGGTGGCTTAGCATTCAGAATTAAATTCCACCTTAACAGGGAAAGGGGAGTGCGGGGGTGGGGGGGGTAGGCAGGGAGACAGTTCTGGGAGGTTATCAGGAAAAACATGGTAAACAGGGCAGCGTTTGTTATGCAGATTTAAGTGAGTGCCTTCTCCACTAATAAGATTCTCTTGTGATTTTGTTTTCAGCTATATTGAGGTATAATTGACAAATTGTAAGATATTTAAAGCGTACAACCTGATAATTTATATACCTATACATTGTAAAGGGATTCCCCCCATCAAGTTAATTAACACACAATTTCCTCACAAATTTACCTTTTCTTTTTCCAGTGAGAACATTTAAGATCCATTCTCTTAGCAAATTTTAATTATTCAATACAGTGTTAACAGCTGTAGTCACCTCAGATCATAGTCACCCTAAAACTGAAAATTTGTACCCCTTTACCAACCTCTTCCTGTTTTCCCCTCCCCCCAGCCCCTGGCAACCACTTTTCTGCTTTCTGTTTCTTTTTACAGAGGTACGATTTACCAAGTTAATGTAAGTTACAGATAGCTTAAGAGAAAAGAGAAAAATGCTTCCTTAAATCTGTAAAACAAACCATTGAAGTACCAGCAACATCACCTAGAGGTAGAAAAACGCCACGCGTCTATAACATTCATATAAAGGCAGACACAGAGATAGTACAGCTTTCATTCTAAAATTTTGGTCATGAGACAGGTACAATGATACAAAAGTCACTGATTTATAAAAGAACGGTTAGATCCAAACTGTGGTTCTGGCAGATGGACTATGTTAAGTTTACCCAATCAGATGGCCAAAAATTTTAACTAATATTTGTGGCAAAGACCTTGTCAAATAACAAAAATAATACACTTTAGTAAGGAGTTTGATGTCTTTTTATCAAGGGAAGACAATCCATGGATTGGGAGACTGCTGTGCCTCACAAGCTGTGGAGCAATCTTCTCCAAAAATCTTGGACAAGGGCTTCCCTGGTGGTGCAGTGGTTGAGAGTCCGCCTGCCAATGCAGAGGACACGGGTTCGTGCCCCAGTCCGGGAAGATCCCACATGCCGCAGAGCGGCTGGGCCCGTGAGCCATGGCCGCTGAGCCTGCGCGTCCGGAGCCTGTGCTCCGCAATGGGAGAGGCCACAACAGTGAGAGGCCCGCGTACCGCAAAAACAACAACAACAAAAAAAAAACAAATAAAAATAAAAATAGTTCCTATCAGCCTCTGAATATCAACTTCCAATATGGCTAACTTCTGACCATAGAGCTATTTTTAAAAATTCTTTCAAATATCTTATTATCAGATTTCAGCTGGAACAAATAGTAAATATTCCTGGTGGTATTAAACTCTTCTCTTTTTTTAAATCCTTTTTCTCTTAAAACAAAGATATAGCTTTTCTCTTCCTGGTACAGAGTGGGAGACACTCTTACAAATGGAGATTTCCTTTATAAATGTAAATTTCCCTTACAAAAGTGTAATTAATCCTCAGTTTTCGAGTTTCTCAAGTGTCTGCTGTTTCTTAATCAGCTCAAAGTAATCCTTTGGCCCAAGAGGCACATTTTGGGTTGACATATTCTACTCCCCTTCACAGGGTAGGGTGATAAGATTTTGAGGGTGGAGGGCGATGAACTTGACCATCCATCAAAGGTGGGGAACTTTGGCTAAACTGACCCAGTGGCATTCTGCTTTAGCAAGTGTCTTTGCTAAAGCTGGACTGAACAGAGTTCAAGATCAGAGCCCCAGGTCAGGGTCTTGGGAGTTTAGAGGAGCCTGACTAGAGATCAAGGAGAATCTTTGTCACTGGTCAGATACTTCTCCCAGAGTCTCTGGGCAGGGTCAGCAGGAGGAAATAAGCCATGTGGTTTCACAGGCAAGTTATTCTCCACGTGAAGTCAGTCTGACTGCTTGGAAGGAAGCTCCTGGAATCGGGGACCTAAAGCTGAGGACATGGGGCTGCTTGGTCTCCTGGAGCCCTGGGAGGGGCTGTGGGGGATGCTGGGACTGTTCTCCCTGGACCTCGGCCCGTCCCTGAGAGTCCACACCAAGAGGGAGCAGACCAGGGCTGCAGGGCAGCACTTGAGCCCCAGTACAGGTTTCTGGAATCTTGCAGCCAGGGTTCACACTAACTGGTCAGTAACGAAAGTCTCAGACCTTCGCCCCTGAAATCAACATGTATGTGGGGATTAATGAGTTAATACATGTAACGCAGTTAGAACTCTGCCTGGCACCAAGCAAGCACTCGAATATAAGCTATGTGTAAATAGGAAAAATTTGGAAAAGTATCCACTACACTCAGACCAGTTATCTCTAGTGAATGAAATGTGGCAAAGGTACTTTCACTTAATACATTTCTTACTTTTCTGGCAATTAAAGAAATACATTAATTAGAGCCTGCAGATAGAAGTTGATAATGATGAGGACGATTCTGGCAAATAGTAACTACATGGATGATCCAACATAGTTGTTAAGAGTACAAGTTCTAGAATTACTTCGCTGGGTTTGAGTCCTGGCTCTGTAATTTCCTAGATGTGGTATCTCGCTGACTTATTTTCCTGCTCTACACTCCTGAGTTTTCTCACCTTATAAAGGGGGAGGGGGGATATTATTAACTATAAATTGCAGTGCGAGGCTCAAAAGAGGTACTGCATGGAAAACACTTAGAACTGCTCCAGACACACAGCAAATACGTCATCATTGTTAGCTAATATTGTCCAGTCATTTCTGGTCTTCTAGCTTATTCACAAAACCTTTAGGATATAGGGCTGGGATTTTTATAGCAATATAACTGGAGCTCTTAGGGTGGTAATTAATACTCTGCTGGGGTTTTACGTTGTTGTTTCATTTTGTTTTAGTGTTTTGTTTTGTTTGTTTGCTTCTTTTTAGATTTTACTTAGCTTTTCAAACACACAAAAGTAGAGAGACCAGGAATGAACCCCACTACACCTTTCATCTGACTTAAACAGTTATCAACATGTCACCAATCTTTAATACTGGATTTTGTTCCCTTTCAATTAGGAAACAGATTTGGTGAGATTACATGACTTGCCCTAACTGGTGAATCAAATAACTTGCTGAGACAGTTAAATTGGTGAGAAGTGCACAATGGTTTCATTTTTTAATTAATTGTTCCCTCTTCAAGAATTCAGAAATAGCTTAACTGTCCTGAGGGCTCAAATTTGTGGACTTTTGACTCACATTGTAGTTCATGGCGGGCCATGTGATAATTCTTTCTAGATCAGCACTGTCCAGTAGAAATATAATGTGAGCCATAGATGTAATTTTAATTTTTCCAGTAGCCATGTTTTTAAAAAAGCAAAAAGAAACAGGCATAATTAATTTTAATAATATATTTTATTTAACCCAACCAATCCAAAACATCATTTCAACATACAGTGAATATAAGAATTATTAATGTGATTGCTTACATTCTTTTTTCTTTGTACTAAGTTTCTGACATATGGTGTTTATTTTATATTTATAACACATCTCAGTTGGGGTGCTCAGTAGACACAAGGGGCTAGTGGCTACCATATTGGACAGCACAGTTCTGAATAGTAGTTCCTTGAGGTTTAAGACCTGTATCTTCTTCATCCTGCTGTCTTTTACAAATAATTAATGAACCTCTCTCTAGTTTTGAGCAGAGATACATATTAAAATTCTTCCACCTGAAGGGGTAGATATGCATTGCTAACTATTCCTCACTGTCATTTGCTAGAGAAAGCCACATCTGCTACATTTTGGGTTTGTTATAGTTTTAAACAAGGAAGCTCCATCATTTTAATGAAATAAATACCTTTATTTTCAAAGGTATCCTTTGATTTGAAAAATAAGAAAGTGACCAGGAAAGTGATAGAGTAGGAAGTCTGCCATGAATTAGGCAGTACTGTAGCAAGAAGGGATTTTGAGGCAGAGGCAAAATTGAAAGGATCCCAGGAAGAATCCCTAAATAAAATCCCTTATCTCAACTGGGAAGTATTTAAATCAAGTGAGAAAGAAACCAACCATAGCAGATAATGCTGGTGTGTGAGGCTTACCCACTTGGGCAGTTTCTGGGCACTTGTCCAACTGCCCAGGGGAGGCACCTGCAACTCTTTGTCTGGGAGCTTTCTCTGACTTTCAGTACCTGCTCTATCCACACACAGGGTAGCCTGAAAGTGCCCAGGAATTCACACCCTCCCTGGGAGCAGCCCTCAACCAATGACTGACTGGAATGAAGAATAAAGACCTCAGCTCACATGTGCCTCTGAAGCGTTCTACACTGTCAGCCCAAAGCTGCCTGCAGGATCAAGTTCCAGTTGCCCTCAGTGACAATTTGCCTGGAAATCCTTCCTTTATTGGCTTCTTCCCTCCCTGGTCTCAATGTACCCCTCCGCTGACGTACAGTGGCATTACAATCACTAGGACCATCACAGGAGGGAAACTCATGGACTCAGTGAAATGGATACATCCATTTATATACTATCTGAGCCACTGAGAGATGTAAGGAAAATAGTATTGTAAGGAAAATAGTATTATAAGGAATGTAGAGTAGGTTGTTGCTTTCTGCTACCCCCAAAGTGCTAAGGGAAGAAAATGACAGAATCAGGTCAGCCAGCTATCAACTAAGGTATGGTGGGAGGCTAGAAGACCTCTATGGTGCGTTTAAGGAGACACTCACCTCCTGCAGCTGCAGGGCAGACTGTGCTGAACGTCATGCGAGCCCAGTATGTTCACCGTGGGCAGAGCAGAGTGACAAGAAATCTGAATTCATAGCCCTGGTAGGTCTACATCCCTTCCAGGCAAGGAGTGAGACCCTGAGACTCAGGATGGACACATCTTTGTATATGTGTTTGAAAACCTTGAACCCCCAGAGTTGGTAGGACTGGCTTTCTCCTCCTTTCTGGAGGACAGCAGCTCCCTTTGCCTGAAGATGTGCACAGGCTTCACGTGGCAGGGTGATTCTTGCCCTCTTCAGGACCTGACTCCCTTCGTTGCTTTTAGATCATAACTAGGTTCGGGGCTTCCCTGGTGGCGCAGTGGTTGAGAGTCCGCCTGCCGATGCAGGGGACACGGGTTCATGCCCCGGTCCGGGAAGATCCCACATGCCGCGGAGCGGCTGGGCCCATGGGCCATGGCCACCGAGCCTGCGCATCCGGAGCCTGTGCTCCACAACGGGAGAGGTCACAGAAGTGAGAGGCCTGCGTACTGCAAAAAAAAAAAAAGAGTGATATAGAGCAAATGAGCCAAAGGCTGATGTCCGCTATTACAGTGGGGGATCACAATTCTTCACCCAATCCCCAGACCTGTATCTGGAACCTCAGACCCAGATCCAATCATTTAAGGGGGAGGAAGTGTCCTGCAATGCCACAGCAAGTATATAAAATAGTGATTCTCTCAACCTGTCCTTCAAAATGACCTATGGCCATTTATCTGAGTTACTGCACATTAGAAGAATGGAAATATTCTGACCTTCTTATGACCACTGACTATAAAATTTGAACTGTCACAGCTACAAGACCCAAAAAACAGTCACGGGCCCCCTTAGTTAAATAAGGGCTTACTGAGGCCAGGTAACTAATGGACTCCTGGCCAAAGTTTATCACAGTGGGTCCCATTGTCCAGGGACCCATCCAGTGGTCATTTCCCTAGCCCTTCTCACATTGGTTCCTTGACCTGTAATAGCTATTACAGTAGGAAAGACCAAATGGAAGCCTCTGAAACTGACCCCCGTTCCAGAAGCAGGACCACATCCCAGGTGCAATGCAAGAGCTTAAGACCACCCTCAAAGTCTCAAAAAAATAAAGCAGGGTGGATTATTCCACCATATCCTCATTTAATTCAGTCTAGACCCTGCAAAAACCAAACACTAGATGGATTATGTCAGAAGGCAGCAGGCTATTATATATTTAATCAAGTGATAATCCGAATTCGTAGTTGCAATGCCAGAAGGTAGTATCTTTATTAGAGTAAATTATCACAGATTTGGGCACTTGGTATGTTTCAAATGCCTTATTTTCAATCTCCTTTGGTAAGAAGGATCAGAAGCAGTTCACGCTCACCTGGAACATGCAGTGGCTCGCCATCTTGCCCAAGGGCTATGGTAGCTCTACTGCTCTAGATCCCTGGACAGTCTAAATAGATCTTGATTGTCTAAACATTCTGTCTAACAACAGTCTGGCCCCTTATATTGATATCATACTGGCTAAAACTAGTAGTATGAAGTAGAAAGTCTCCTAGATACCCTGGTAAAACACATGCAAGCTAGAATGTGGGAGATAAAACAACCCTATAAAGATTCAGCAGTAAAGTTAGAGTGAGCCAGTGGTCCGGGGCATGCCAAGATGTGCCCTACAAAATAAAGAACATCTTACATCTTGCACCTCCTACGGCTATGAAAGAAGTATGCCCCTTGGAAGACTTCAGTGGATGTTGAAAACAGCACAAACCACCCTTGGGTATATGGCTTGGATCCATTAATTGTATAACTCGGAACGCTTTTGACTTTTAATGTCTCTAATAACAAGAGGGCACTGTAAGGGTGGAAAATTTGCCCTTCGTCCGTTCTAGATTCTTTGGCTGGTCTAATAATTAAATGAACATAAGATAGATTAACAGGAGAGAAACAAATTTAATTTCATGCATACAGGAGCCCCATTAAATTATGAGACTCAAAGAAGTGACCAAAGCAGAAAGCTTTTATACCTTGTAGACACAGTAATTTGTAAAGAACTAACAAGAAAAAGGGTTTTGGATTTAGAGTAGTAAATTAGTGAAGAAGTAACAGGCTTTGTTTATACAGCCTCCTTAGTCCAAATTTTCTATTTCTGGTGATAAGGATGCCTTCTAACCTCTTGGGACAGGGAGGGTACCTTTCATGTGGGAGATTTAACTCCTGCTTGCAGGAGGACAGAGGACGGTCAGAGTGTTCCTCTTGTACTGGCTGTTTCTCAAGGAACTTCTGTGTAACTCTGAATTCGGTTTCAAGCATTAAGTTATACAATAGCATTTTGATGCTTCCTCTGATGGTTTCTATAACTTGTGTAACAAACCAGAAGTGGCTTCATGATTTGTACATAATTCTAAGTGCTTCTTTATTCATTCTTTCACTGTACCTTAAATTACAGGGGAAAACCCTCTTTAAAACGGTTTCTCAGTAATCATTAGTTCATCTAGAGCTTCATGTGAACATACCGTTTATTTTCTGTCCATTGCATCGATCTTTACATTTAGCTTTATCGCTAAGCCTGTGGATATTTGCTTTGGAATGTTGCAGCAGTCTTCAAAACCAGAGACTCTAAATTCTTAGAAAAATTCCAATAATCCCCTGCCGTGCTTTGTTGCGATGCCCCCGTGTATACTTTTGTTTTGTAATAATTTACCGATATCCTTTATGACTGGCAATTTCTGTCACAGATCTCAGGCCAGAGAGTTAACATTTGTGCAACTGCCACAGGCGCAGGCTCGGGGACAAAAGGGCAAGTGGCATCACACTGCCACCATCGGTGTCCCATCTCTGCTCCTGCTGGTGTTTGCCACTATGGTGTAGACCAGAGGTCCTCGTGGGAGCCGTCCTCCATCCATGACTGATGGGTAGAAAAATATCTCAACCTCCTCCCATTCTCAGGTGCAGAAACTCTGAAGTATGTTCTACACTGTCTACACTTGCTCCCCTGATAACCTGGATTGCCTTGCTGCCCTCCCTGACTCACTTTCCGCTCCCTCACCAGCGTTTCTTGGGAGCACTTCGCAAACTGACTTGGAATTTACTTGGACTTATTTTCTGTCACCGGGTCTGCTTTTGAGGAAAGTCAGTATAACTTCTGACTAAGTCGTTAAGTCAGTCAACATCTTAATCTGGCACAATTAATAAAAGAGATTCCTTTATTCTCAAGCTCTCCAGGGAAAACAGCTCAACAAAAGCCTGGCGAAAAAAGACCTTCTCCTCCTTCTCGCTGAGAAACTGCTTGTCACGGGCTTGTCACAGCTGTGACAGCAGAGCTGAGAATGTTAGGAGGAAAGGTAATATTATTGGGTTGCATCACGTGTCTGAAGGAAGGAGAGAGTGGAGCCATGAGGCACCAACCAGACTGTCCATGCTTCTCCCAGTGTAGCAACTGGGCTGGGGGCTACTGACTTCCTCAGACTTTTTTTTTTTTTTTTTTTTTTGCGGTACGCGGGCCTCTCACTGTTGTGGCCTCTCCCATTGCGGAGCACAGGCTCCGGACGCGCAGGCTCAGCGGCCATGGCTCACGGGCCCAGCTGCTCCGCGGCATGTGGGATCTTCCCGGACCGGGGCACGAACCCGTGTCCCCTGCATCGGCAGGCGGACTCTCAACCACTGCGCCACCAGGGAAGCCCGCCTCAGACTTTTAGGTCATAGGTCAGTGCGCATTTTCTTTAAAGGGCCCAATAATAAGTACTTTCAACTTTGCTGGTCATACAATCTCTGTTGCAACTACTCAATTCTGCTACCGCATCTCAGAAGCAGCCACAGACAATATGTAAACAAGTGAACGTGGCTGGGTTCCAATGAAACTTTACTTCCGGACACTGAAATTTGAACTTCATGTCATTTCCACGTCATGAAATATTGTTCTTCTTTTGCTTTTTTCAACTATTTAAAAATGTAAAACCCCCTCATGGCTTTTGGGTTGTACAAAAGCAAGTGATGGGTCAAATGTGGCCCCTGTGGACCATTGACAAACATACTCTCAATAATGCTGTCAGTTGTACCCCTCCTCAACTACGTTGTGAGCCCCTTTGAAGTCTGAGAGCTTCTGGGCATCTATCACTGTGACCTTTTTATTTTAGTTTTTAATTTATATTAGAGTATAGTTGATTGACAATGTTGTGTTAGTTTCAGGTGTACAGCAAAATGATTCACTTATTCATATACATATACCCATTCTTTTTCAGATTTTTTTCCCATATAGTTTATTACAGAATATTGAGTAGAGTTCCCTGTGCCATACAGTGGGTCCTTGTTGATTATCTATTTTATATATAGTAGTGTGTATATGTTACTCCCAAACTCTCAGTTTATCCCTCCCCCACCTACCTTTCCCTTTTGGTAACCATAAGTTTTTTTTTGAAGACTGACAGTCTATTTCTGTTTTGTAAATAAGTTCATTTGTATCATTTTTTTAGATCCCACATATAAGTGATGTCATATGATATTCATCTTTCTCTGTCTGGCTTTCTTCACTTAGTATAATAATCTCCAGGTCCATCCATCTTGCTGCAAAAGGCATAATTTCATTTTTTTATGGCTAAGTAATAGTCCATTGTATATATGCACCACATCTTCTTTACACATTCATCTGTCAATGAACATTTAGGTTGCTTCCATGTCTATCACTGTGACTTTTCATGAAGATTATCGAGGGTACAGACAGAACGTTTCAGCACTTCTCCCTACTTAATCTGCCTAGCCTCACCTCCTTCCACACCCCAATGCCCTGTCACCCCCTTTCAGGAAGGAGCAGATACTGATATGATTGCTGGGAGCAAGGAATTCTTGAGCCACTTTTACTCGTGGGCGAGGTGACCACATCGTGAGAGTGATGTGCTCTGGGGCACATTCACTCAGCTTAGCCAGGGTTGTCCCTAATGAGCAGCCTGACAATCTAGTGGTTAAATAATAATCGTCAGTTTCCAATCTGCGCTTGGGCTTGCCTGTAGCATGTTTGGCAACTCCACTGGAGGAGAGGGGAGAAATTCAAACAGTCCTGGGTTCTTGGATATGACACCTCCAACAGTCACTACCTCTCCCAGGACTCCTAATCAAGATAACCAGCAACTATTGGCTGAGTAGTATAAAGGTGTTAAATAAACAAAGTGCAAACATTTAAGACAGACTCAATAAGTTGAGGACATAAACCTTTGTACATATTAGTCTCTATGCCTGGAAATACTTTCAACCCACCTCCTCATGCCCCCACCTCTCATCTGGCTGAATAGCCCTTATCTTTCCCATCTCAACTTAGAGGTCACTTCCCCTAGGAAGCCTTCCTTCCCTGATGTTACGTCGAGTTAGGTCCCCACTCTGCCATCCCAAAGCACCCTGTGTCTCCATCACACACATAAAAATAGAGAGCAATTCCTAGTTTAATTATCAGGGTCAGGAGAGTCTCTCTCCCTCCCCACCTCTCTCTAACCCTCCTAAATTCTACTAGCAGCAGCAGTGGTAAACAAGAACTCCATTCTGATTATAATTCTGTGCAGATCACTGTGTCACACAGAATCCAGTCCAAACAAGCTTAATGTGTTCTTCCAAGAGATTTTAACTATGTGCCAGCTATTCCCAAATAGCAAAATTTTACAAGCCGCATCTTAGAATTATCACGTCACATTTCTATCACAAAAGCATGCAGGTGCAGCTGATACAAGTCAAATTAAACCCTTTCTATTTCCGCACAGGTCAGAAACACACACACTTGGACTGGCTTTTTGACATGCATTTTTCTCAAGTAAATAAATCATTTGAGTGAAGACTTTGGGTAGTTTTGACAGTGACCCTTTAACAGCTACATGGCAATGGGAATTTGAAAGGACGAAAATAACATAACAATGAAAATATGATTTGGGGAATCTGCTTCAATCCACATCTTTTGGGGAAAAAAAAACTATATTCCTAAAATTCTAAGTAAAGCGATTTCATACATACACATTTCTTATTATTGGGATGAATTTGGGGATAGACTCTACCAAGAAAACACAGAAACATAAGGCTATAAGTAATGAATAGTTGTGTTGAAATTAGCATAGTGCAGATCCTGCCACCTGCTTCATTGGTTATTAATGTGGATGTTCAGAACCCTGGCCAGGTCTTAAAAAGACAGCTTCCCAGTCTCAACAATAGTTGAGCCTTGTTGGCCAGTAAAGTGTTTGAGTTTACCCTTTTCTTTGGTGCCACAAGTCTCCCTGTGTAAAGTGTAAAGCTGAGCTCTGTATTTCAAAAGCCTATAAATGAAGTTCTAGCAATTGCAAAGTCTTCAGTGAAGTTTCGTTTTCATGAGTTCCACTTTTGGGCACTGAGGAATTTTGGAAAGACTAAATAAATGGAAGAATACCATTCAGGGCTGGTTCAGCTCTGCTTTGGACTATCCCACATGGAGTGAGGCCATGAATTCTTCTCTAAGTGACACCCTTTATTCACCGTATCTATTTAGCACTCTTGCAAACCTCAATTTTCATTATCTCGCAGAAGAAGGAGTTGAGAAAGCTGGTTTTCACTTCAGCACAGGTCTGCCTCTACATCTTACTTTTGAAATATTCACTGTTGTATTAGTTTGCTGGGGCTGCCATAACAAAACATGAACTGGGGAGGATCTCAATTTAGTCCGCAACATTTGTGTTCAAGGGGAATTTCAGACATGTAACTGATCAGCCGGCCAAGATGTGCTCACTCCTACTACACGTCTCTGAAGATCACCAGGAGAGGGTCACCTCATTTTTTGATCAAAGTCCTGTGTCTTCCAAAATATTTGTTAAATCAACCAATATTCAGGAATGTTTTTAGGATTTTTTCCCATTCTTTTTCTTTTTAATTTACCTCAGATGCCTCAGAATCCAGGTCCTCCCTCTTTAACATCTCATTTTCTCATCTTTGTGCACGTCCCTCTGCTACATTAATACATGCACCATACAGAGTGAATATCTTAGCAAGGAAAGGCTCATAAACATTACACTTTATCTCAAAGGTCTGAAATTCCTTTTCAAATTGGAAACCTCACTAAAATGGAGTCAGGAGGGCTGAAGGGGAATTCTCATGCAGGTACCACTCTAAGTCAATACAGATCCCAAAAGGAAGAGATGTATCTTGCATCTCCTACAGGAAATGACACTACTTTACTACTGCCAGCAGAACGGAGAAACTTTTTCTCCTTGCCTGGCAACAACTCAGCCAATGAGAGACTGCCACAGCTCAGCCAATGAAAAGCCACCATACTTCGAACTCCCAGTTTCCTCCAGTGGACTTTTTGTTTATAACAGCCCGTCTTAACTTCCCCTATTCCTCTATAAAATAGTTCCCTCTCCTTTGCTCTGCTGGACTTGCATATGGTTGCCATACTTGCCCGTCCTGAAATGCAATTCTTTGCTGCTCCCAGATAAACCCATTTTGCTGGTAAAGTAACTGCATCTTTTATCATTTTAAGTTAACCATCTTCACCATCGTAGTTTCTACCATTCCTCTTCAGGTTCCGAAAGTCACTTGTTATCAAGTATGTCGTGCTAGAGGGAAAATGACCAATTTTTAGGGTGGCTACCAAGGAGACCCAGAATAGAACAGAATAGACTAGTACTCAGTTCCTCAACATGCCTGCCCAGCTCCCTCGCTTGTGCTCTGGGGCCTTTCAGATCGCTTGTGGTCAAATGCCAATCATTATTCAGTCACTCAGAAGATATGCATTAAGTACCTACTAAGTGCCAGGCTTGGTGCTGGCACTGGATGTCAGTTCATGAAGAAGCAGAGCTGGTATATCACTACTTCTGCTAAGGCTGGCTGCCACCATCCCTGCCCAGGGCAGGAGGAACTCTCAGAGATGCTGGAGTTGTGTGATCTTAGCCATGTAATGAAACTCTCTCCTTTTACAGTTTCTCCTCGTAAAACAGGACATAATAGAACTGATCTCATGGGGCGGTGAGGACTAAACGGGGCACCTATGAAAGTACTTGGCACAGTGCCTGCTGCACAGTAATCTCTGGACTGCACTAGAAAGTACTGTATTGGTAGATGGTGTTTAGATAAGTATCGAACATCTCTAGTAGTAATAATGAAAGCGCACGCCTCAGACTGGCACTCGAAACCAGCCAAAACTCAGATTAGAACTTGAACCCTCTGTCTTTTAATTAAAATCACTCACCTGGTATCAGGACTTACTGAAGCTCAGGCTCTTTATGTCTCAACGCAGAAGGAATTCAGCGAGAGGCAGAGGGATAGGCAAGAAGTAGATTTATTAATACAGGACCCTTGTGAGAGATACAAGAGGGCAGGCAGGGGACTCTGCCCCAAGAATTAAGTGGGAAAGCAGGTTTATTTAGGGAAATACACACTCCATAGATAGAGTGTTGGCCATCTTAGAAGGCGAGAAGCCCTGAAATACGGGGTGGTTAGTTTCTATGGGCTGGGCAATTCTATAAGCTAATAAGGGGGAGGCTTATTCCAACTATTTGGGGAAGGGGCAGAGATTTCCAGGAATTGGGCCACAGCCCCCTTTCTGGCCTTTCATGGTTGGCCTCGAAACTGTCATGGCGCTTGTGGGTGTGTCATATAGCATGCTACTGCATTACAATGAGCGTATAATGAGGCTCAAGTTCTACTGGAAGTCGAATCTCCCACCGTCGTGGGCATAATTGGTTCTAACCAGTTTATGTCATAGCCTCAATGGCTATGTCATTCTTTTAAAAGGTTGTGCCCTGCCCCCTTCCCTCCTGTCTCAATAACAATATTAGCAACTAACACTTACACAGTGCTAACTTATCACAGGTCTGGCACTGTCCTGGGTTCTTTATGCACATGGACCAATTTCATTCTGAGTACTTGTAATCCCTATTTACAACAAGGTGATGCAACTTGGAGACATACATGATCTGCCCGGGGCCACACAGCTAGCAAGTGATAGAGGCAGGACTGGCCAGACCTATGTCGACTGAAAAAAATGCACAACGTAAAAGTTGAGAATTATGTTTCATTCGGCAGACAAAACTGAGGACTTAAGCCCAGAATACAGCACCTCAAATAGCTCTGAGGGACTGCTCCAAAGAGGTAAGGGAGGAGCCAGGGTACAGAGGAGTTTCTGCGACAAAGACCAGGTAGTGGAACGTCAAAAGATTATTGTTAATTTTAAAAATCCAGATATCTTGAGTTAAGGAATTTAGCGCTTTTCTATATATGGGAAGGTGCAAGAGTCTGGGTTCACTGAAATCAGTCTTTTGATATGCACCTCAGCCATCTGCGGCCAGTATCTTGTGCTGTCTCGACCTGAGTCTCCTCAAGGTGCATCGCTGGAAGGTGACTGCAGTGGCTGATGGCTTGATGGCTGCAACATCCTTTGTGTACTGATATGGCAGGGCAATATTTTTCATTCACACCTAACAGAATCTGCTCTTAGCCACAATGTTGGGCTGCAACCCCATTTGGTTCCCTGTAATATTGTGATTTATAATAAGAAATATAGGTTTGGTCTTCATCCCTGCTCCTGGCACAGAGCTCCTAAAAACCTTGGAATTTCCTGAGGAGGGCAGTAAATGTGTCTTTGTTATCTTAATGAGTGAAATTTTGGAAAGCCCACAGGTAAGAATGGAGGCTGCTTGTCAGGGGAACCAACCACATGACTAGAGGATTGGAACTTTCAATTTCACCCCCTTGACCTCAGGGGAGGGAAGAAGGGCTGGAGTTTGAGTCCAATCACCAATGGCCAATGATTTAATCAATCATGCCTGTGTAAGGAAGGCTCCATAGAAACCCCAAAGGAGAGCTTCCAGGTTTGTGAATGCACAGAGATGTGGCAGAAGTGGGGCTTGCAGAGGGCGTGGAAGCTCTGTGCCCTTTCCCCGTACCTTGTCCTCTGCATCTCTTCCATCTGTCTGTTCCTAAGTTACATACTTTGTATTAAATGGTAATCTAGTGAGTAAACACTAGAGTTATGTGACCTGAGTCATGTGACCCACTTCAGCAAATGAATCAAACACAAAGTGGAGGTCATAGGAACCGCTGATCTATAACTGGTCAGTCAGAAGCACAGGTGACAACCTGTAAAGGAGCAGGACACTATGGGGCTTTCCCAGGACAGACCCCACCCCCATATCCTCTGCTGTAGCTCCTCTCTGAAGTACCTAGTTAACAGTATCTGATGCACATTTCTTGAGTTGTTTTTTCAGATGCTAAAACCCCTAGCAAGTGGAAGATGTTGACTACTTGATGACCATGAGCACGTAGCCCCCAGACTTCCTGGAGCCTGAGGATTGATAATGTTAGTTATCATTATGACACTGCCCTGTTACCTCACCTTCAACCAATCAGAGAATTGTGCACGAGCTGACCGTATACCCTGCAACTCCCCTCCCTTACCTGGCCTTTAACACTGCTTTGCTGAACTGCATCAGGGAGTTCGGGCTTTTTTGAGCACTAGCTGTTCTGGACTCCTTGTATGGCATCTTACAATACACGCTGCACTTTCCTTTACCACGACCCAGTGTCAGTAGATTGGCTTTACTGTGCATGGACCAGCAGACCCAAGTTTGGTTCAGTAACAAACATGGGCTGACAACTGGCTTGGTGGAGGGGGGGAGGGGCAGTCTTGTGGGACTGAGCCCTTAACCTGTGGAATCTAACGCTGTCTCCAGGTAGGTAGCATCCGAATCAAGCTGAAATGTAGGACACGCGGCTGGTGTCAGAGAATTGCTTGATGTGGGAAAAACCCCACATATCTGGCAACCAGAAGTGTCAGAAGTGAGGTGTTCCGTGTGGCTAGTAAAGGGGAAACCCAGGAGGAGTAGTGAAATGGAGCAGGACACTGTGGGGCCCTCCTGGGTACAAAATCCTTTCTGTGTCCCCATTTCTTATTTGCAGGAAAAAGTCTTCAGCCCCCTAGACCTTCCCTGAACCAAAGGGCAGATTTCAACAGTTGCTAATCTGGGAAGTGAGAGAATGTGTTATAGAAACAAAGGAAAGTCAGTTAAGAAACAATAGTTTGGCAATAAGGCAGAGACCTAGTTCCTCCCCAGGGGACATACATGACAATACATCTTTGAGCTCTTCTACAGGAACCCTCCACTTGGGTGGTAACTACACACTGAGACCTCAGACTGCTTGGAACCAGAAGGCTGATGGTTGAGATTCTTGGAACACCATCCTGTTATCTCATCACCAACCAATCAGAGGAAAGTCACACACCCTGCATCCCTCACCCCAAATTTTGCCTATAAAACCTATTCCCCCAAACCCATTGAGGAGTCTGGGGTATTTGAGCATGAGTCACCCATTCTCCTTGCTCGGTCCTGCAATAAACCTTTCCCTGCTCCAAACTCCGATGTTTCCTTTCATTTGGCCTCACTGTGCTTCGGACATGTGAACTTGTGGTCAACAAGAGTAGTGTAGGATTTTTTTTTTTTTTAAGATGTTGGGGGTAGGAGTTAATTAATTAATTAATTTTTGCTGTGTTGGGTCTTCATTTCTGTGCGAGGGCTTTCTCTAGTGGTGGCAAGCGGGGGCCACTCTTCATCGCGGTGCGCAGGCCTCTCACTATCGTGGCCTCTCGTTGCGGAGCACAGGCTCCAGACGCGCAGGCTCAGTAGTTGTGGCTCACGGGCCTAGTTGCTCCGTGGCATGTGGGATCCTCCCAGACCAGGGCTCGAACCCGTGTCCCCTGCATTAGCAGGCAGATTCTCAACCACTGCGCCACCAGGGAAGCCCCATGAGTAGTGTAGGATTTTTCTTCATATTCCCCAAACCTGATCATCTTGCTCAATCTTATATGCAAATTCAGTATTGATTCCTTCACATATCAAATGCTCACTGGGTCATCGTAGTTCAGGGTGAAGCCTTCTGACAGACACAAAGACAATGGATGAAGTCACTGTCCTTCAGAGAGACATTAAAAACAAATGTATCTGAAACTGGAACAAAGTGAGGCTTCAAGGAGGAGGTGAGTGAAGGGACCGGATATGAGGGTTTTGTTGAGAATGGAGAACTGAGAATAGGCGGCTGCAGAGCATGGAGGGTCTCTGGGGACACAAGGTGAGGAAGGCAGTTTGGGGGCAAGTGGAAAGACCTTGAATGCTAGATTTAAAACTATGGGTTTTATTTTGCACTGGTGAGTTTGTGAGACAGGAGGGAAGGGGGCATGGCACAACCTTTAAAAGAAGGACACAGCTGCTGAGGACATGACATAAACTGGTTAGAACCAACTAGGCCCAAGATGGCAGGAGATTCAACTTCCAGTGGACCTTGAGCCTCATCATATACTCATTGTAATGCATTAGCATCTAAATGACACACCGACAGGTGCCACGACAGTTCTGAGGCTGACCATAAAAGGCCAAAAGTGAGCAGTGGCCCAATTCCTTGAAATCCCTGTCCCTTCTCCAAAATAGTCGGAATAATCCTCCCACTGAAAATACCCAGCCCATAAACACTAACAACCCCATATTTCAGGGCCTCTCATCTTCTGAGATGGCCCACACTCTGTCTGTAGAGGGTGTATTTCTGCTTTAAATCTGCTTTCACTCTACTTCAGCTCGCTCTGCAATTCTTTCCTGCATGAAGCCAAGGACCCTCATTTGGCGGCCAGTCCCAGGGACTCACTGGAGACCTGGGATGTGACCATCCTCTCGCACCCCATTGTCCTACGACATCTTAAGTAGGGGATCAGATCATTCGGTCAGGACCCTCACTTAGGGTGCTTGCTCTGGGAGCACTGTAGAAGTTAGGCTGGAGAGGAAACAGATCAGGAAATGTTTGAAATCAGCCTGTTAATGTGTAAAAAGCTTAGAACTTGCAGTTGAATGATTCTGCTCTCAGTTGTATTCCTGATATCAAACACAGCTTCATGTATTCAGAAACCACGAGTGTGTGTTTGAATGTATAGAGAGAAAAATCTGCTACGTTGCATATAGGATGACAGAGGATATTTATCGCCTTCTCCCTTAATTTTTCTGTATCGTTTAAAGTTTTCCAAGTGATCAGATGTCATTAAAAATGTAAAGTTATTTTTATTTTTTAAAAAATAAAACACTTTCTTTTCCGCGGAGCTCAAAATGACAGCATCTAATTAAGTCACAGGCCGGTGTGCTGTGAATGACTGTGTAAATCCACTGGTAACCCCGGCAACCCAAAGGCAGTGGACACTGTGTTCTCCAAGCCTGGCCTGAGAGATGCCCTTGGCTGGGGCTTCCATGGGATTAGCCTGAGGAGCCAGCTGACCCTGAGACAAGCTGAATTGGAAGTCAGTAGGGACCTTTCTCTTCCTTTCTAGGAATCCCAAGTTCTTATGCCACTTGTCATCCTCCCTTCTACTCCCCTCACCCACACTAGAATATATCATATATTTCACATGTTTTATTGAAGTATAACATAAATACAGAAAAGTATGACATGTGATGCTTTTTTTTTTTTTTTTTTTGTGGTACGCGGGCCTCTCACTGTTGTGGCCTCTCCCGTTGCGGAGCACAGGCTCTGGACGCACAGGCTCAGCTGCCATGGCTCACAGGCCCAGCCGCTCCGCGGCATGTGGGATCTTCCCGGACCGGGGCAGGAACCCGTATCCCTTGCATTGGCAGGCGGACTCTCAACCAATGTGCCACCAGGGAAGCCTGACATGTGATGCTTTTAATCTTCCCTTGTACCATCCCTGACTTC
Source organism: Monodon monoceros (assembly GCF_005190385.1). Classification (NCBI taxonomy): domain Eukaryota; kingdom Metazoa; phylum Chordata; class Mammalia; order Artiodactyla; family Monodontidae; genus Monodon; species Monodon monoceros. The sequence goes on from NW_021703777.1 coordinate 94,307,772, forward strand.
CTTCAACAAAACTTACATTAAAAGAAAATTAAAGAATCACCCACCCTGTGTTTTCTTCTCTGAAACCCAGTTCATTCACATATCCATTCTCTCGTTAAAGCCACATGTGGAATGTCCACTTTATCCAGGCAAGGTCAGGCCAGGGAGGAAATGATGAGTAAGTCTTCAAAAAACCACAGTCCCAACGATGACAAGACAGTGAAGATGGACCACCTTAGGGGAATGCACAGGGCCTGAGGCAGCAAAGGAGCAAAGAACAGCCAAGGCTCTCGTGGTAGAGGTACCAGAGGACTCAGGAGGCTGTCGGGGAGGAAGAAATTTTCCTCTACCCTTCTAGGTGCTTCTGGCCTAAGAATTGAATTGACATGAGATGGATTAGCAGGAGAAGTGAAAAAGGAGTTTAATAACGTATACATGGGAGAGACCCAGATAAACTGAGTAACTCACCAAAATGACTGAAGCCTTCACCTTAAATACTCTCTTCAGCTAAAGATGAAAGAGGACGTTGAGGGTAGTGGTTGGGGACTTCAAAGGGTAGAAATGCAATTCACATGAAGATAGTAAAGCCAATGTCTGGTAAGTAAATGTTTGCTGGGTCATGCAGAGACAATGGGTCACAGAGTGGACCACTGTCTGATCTCTAAGCCCTGCTGAGTTTCCCCCTCCACACTGAGCCCATATCTTTGCAGGTATCTCTGGTGACAGCTCTATTCTAGGGAACTGGCGCTCTTTCTTAATTCTTTTAGGCAGTTAGGGGGAATTTCAAAGTTTCTTCCTGAGCCTTTTGGGCCTTGGTTATTTTCAGCTCAAGATAATCTACATGCCAAAGAGATATTTTGGGGTGGAAAATTTTACTCCCCTACAAGGTGATGCTTAAGATGGGCCTTAAAATCTGACAAATGGATGACAGAGCAGGAAGGGAAATCAGTGCAGAGAGACCAGCACATTCAAGACCCCAAGGAGTGAGAAAGCAGGACACATCTGGGTTATGGCAAGCTACTTGGTTTGACAGTGCCCAGCTGGGTACAGCCTCTCTAACCTGCTGACACCATTCACGATTCATAGCAGTAGCCACACCAATGAACATTCTACATCATGCCAGCTCTTCTTGGATTTTGTTCCTCTACCATCTTTCTTCCCATACCCTGTTTACTTAGCCCATTCTGAGCTTGACCTGGTCCCAGCCCCATCCACTCCCTGTGTAGCCAGTGTCCTACCACACCGTGGTCCCCAGAGTGTCCTGGCTTTGAGGGAAGAATCCACTCTTCTACCAGGTACCTGAGTGTCTGCTCTATATGGAAGCTGGAAAGCATGACCAGTAGCTTCAGGGAGCAGGGCTAACTGGTGTCCACGTCCTGAGTAAGGGCAGGCTAGGCAGTCACAAAAGGTCCAACACATTAGGTCCGAGAATTGCTTTGGAGCAAATCTAGGATCAACAACAGAGAACAATCATTTATTCACAGGGATATTTATTGAGCATTTTTTTATGTGCCATGCACTGGGCCAGGGGCTGAAGATACAATGAGGAGAGTTAATCCCATCCCTGCTGTGGCTGCTACTGGTACCCTCACCATGGCTGGCCAGTTGTTAAAGCTAGTGGCCTTCCTGATTAGGACATTTAGTGTCTGCTCTGATTGGTCAGGCCTGTGCCACAGTGATGGTTATTTTTAATGCTACCTATGGTCCCTGGCCTTGTTGTTAGTGGGCAGGTACAGATGTTAATCAATATTCATATTAACAAACGTACAATTACAAACCGAAATAAGGAAAAGAACTTTGAATCTGACCTAGAGTGGGAATGTTGGCCAGGGAAAGCTTCATGGAGGAAGAGACCCTTGAGCTGAGATCTAAATGATGAGCAGGAGATAACTGGCAGAGATGTAGGGGATGGAGCAGAAGGTTAGAGCATTCTGAGCACACAGGGAGAGCCAGATGGCTTTGTGGATAGAGTTTGGTTGAACCCTCTAAGGTGAAGGGGTGGAGTGCAAGATGGATGAGCTGTGAAGAGTTCTGAGTTGGCTTGGGCATTGGTGCTTGTTATGGTCTAAATGTTTGTGTTCCTCCCAAAACTCATCCCCAAAATGTTGAAATCCTAATGCCTGAAGTGATGGTTTGGGGAGGTGCTTAAGCCTTGAAGGTGGAGCCCTCATGAATGAGATGAGTGCCTTTACAAAGAGGCTCCAGAGAGATCCCTAGTTCATTCTTCCATGTAAGGACACAGCAAGAATGCTCTGGCTTATGTATCAAGAGGAGGGTCCTCACCAGAACATGACCTTGCTGGTAACTTGATCTTGGACTTCTCAGCCTCCAGAACAGTGAGAAATACATTTCTACTGTTTTTAAGCTACCCAGTCTGTAGTATTTTATTATAGCAGCAGCCGAAGTGGTCTAAGACAGTATCCTTTTTTGGGGGGGGGCAGCAGGGGAGTTGTTGAGATTCATACAAGAAGAGATGGTGGCTCAGACCTCAGCAGCTGAAGTGTAAAGTGATGGACACTCAGCACTTCTGTCCACCACTGCAAGTTAGAAAGAAAGTATACCACAAGGGCACCAGAAACCACAGGAAATTGGCAAGCCCAGACAAGCACACTGGCAACCACTGCCATTTCACATAGGGATGCTCCCCTTCATCAGTGAAAAACCTCATAAGCTCCCAAAATGTGGAGACATGGCTGAGCAAGTCATCTCTAACCTTCACCTTGAGCTGGAGAGGGCTTCAGTGAGAGTCAGAAGCTTATCAGTTGCAAACAACAGAATCCACTCCAGCCAGTTAAGCAGAAAGCACTCCTAGAATCTCCAGGAGAGTCAGGGAATGAAGCTTCCAGACTATGAAACCTGAAACCACACCCAAGTTAACAACGTCCCTCCACCCAGCAGAGATTCTGAGCCCAGTGACCGCTGGGCACGGTCGCCTCAGCCTGCACCAGTCAAAGCACCAATAACACCCCACTCTTCATGCCTTTCCCCTCTGATCAGGCCAAATCCTTGATGCATCTCCATGTTCACCTCTCTTTCCCCTGAAGGGAAGTCTCCTGCATGAGCACCTGACCAGCGAAGTACAGGTCACATGTCTGCACCCTAGCTTCAAAGAAGACTGGGAAAGCATACTGCTAGCTTCCTTCTTGGGGAAGCGGGACTTAGAAGATAAAAAATTCCCCAGGTATATGAAATACGCTGAAGAGGAGCCAACAGGGGTGTTTTCAGCTCCCATCAAGCGCTGAAAGCCTGTGATCAAGATTGGGCACAGTCAGAGCCTCCATCACCTATTTCTTACATATTAAACAGGGCCACCTTAGACAGAATAAGTCTCCCTTTGTTTTGGAATGCTTTACTTCCACTCAGGACCAGCTACATAATTTACAGGTCCCAGTGAAAAACGAAAATACTGTGTTCCTTGTTCAAAAATTAAAAATTTAAAGACAGAGACAGAAGAACATTAAACCAAGCATGGGCCCCTCTGAGCATGGGTCCCTGTGTAACTGCACAGATCACAACCCTTGAAGCCGGGCTCTACCTCCTTTTTCTTCTGGTTGGCCAGTAGGATTTATGTCGTTTGGACACTTGTCTAATCTACTGTTGCTAGACATGGTGGGAAGAGGTGGTAACTCAAGCGATATCCTCAATAATAAGATACATGGTAAGGTCTGGATCCCTCTGGAAACCTATTAGAGCTCATTGGGTAGGGGGAGAGGTATCATAAAATTCTGGAACCTACACAAAGAAGAAGAAATGATGAATTCCAAGGCTGAATTGAGAACAAAAGTTGCTTTGGCAAGCTTGTTCATCCTGCCTCTCTTTATAATGCTCTACTTCTTGTCATGGCATATGGGTTGTTATGGTGAGTGAACTGGGACAGCATTGTGACACGTTACAGAGGTTTTCTTTTCTTTCTCTTTCTTTCTTTCCTTCTTTCTTCTAGAAAACTTGGTCAAATGTATTCCCTGAAGCTAAGGTAAGACATCCATAACCTGGTATTTCATGACAAAGGATACATGTGTTCAACATTTATATAAAAAGAAAAATAAATCCCAAGTTTCAACCATCCATACCAGGCTTCTCCAAAACCCATGCGCCTCAGCTACGAAAAAAAAAAAATCTTGACACTGGTAATACCTCATGCTCATATGCACACCTGGAAGGATTCTAGCTGTAAGTCTAATGCCCACCTACAATGCTCAGGCGGTCTGAATAGGGATCTGACAATGTCAGCTCTGGGAAGGTGAGATAGAAGGCATGTTACCCTGACAAGTGTCCTTAAATGTGCTGAGGTGAGGAGGAGAGATGCAGGTGTAGAAAAGATGGGAGTTCAGTTTGGGACAAGAGGGATTATTTCTGGTGTCAAAGTGCAAAAGAAAAACAAAGACATAAATGGTAGGTGGAGTGTGAGGTTGGAGATCTAAGAAGACTGAGGAAATAGAAAGAGGAAGGGGGAAGTGAGTTCAGAGGGTTCTGGAGCAGAATCCAAGTGTTGTTAACATTCCTGGGGCCTTATTTAGTGCAGCAAATGGAAAAGCACCCCAGTGATGGAGTCAGTCCACCTGGTTGTAACACTTCTCCTCCATTACTAACTGGGTGACCTTGCAGAAGTGATTTAACCTTGTCAAGCCTCAGTTTTCTCATCTGCAAAATGAGGATAGTAATGAGAATTAAAAGAATGATTAAAAATTGACAACAGTGACTGGTTCAGGGTAAGAACTCAATAAATACTGGGCATGGTGATGATGGTGGTGATAATGATGGTGGTGACGATGACTGCTAAGATGATGGGGATGAGGAAGGTGACTGATGGTGATGGTCAAGGGACCTGCCCTCTCCCGAACCCTGGAATGAGCACCATGGCGTTGGGCGGCTGAGTGTGTAGACCCCACAAGAGAGGGGTAATGATGGGAGATAAGAAGGAACCAAGAGAGAAAGAGATTGGAGGCACAGGGAGCTAGTTGGGAGACCTGTGCAATCATTCCCAGTGAGATTCCCTGCCCAGTGCAGTGTCTGAAGTGATCTCTAAATACGCACGAGATTGAATTGTAAATGTGTGTTATATAAAACAATCAAGCTGTGAGGACTCCGAGCTTTACAGTGAACACTTGGGCAAGTGGTTACATAAAATGGAGTAGAGGCTCTGTCAGGAGGAAGAAAGAGCTCTGCAGTCAGGGCAGCAGGTTTGAGGAATGGCTCTGCCCGCAATGGGCAATTCTTTTTCTCTCCAGAGGTTTACAGGAAACGACAGAAAGTGAGAGCTCTCACCCCCAGTTGCTGGTCGCTGGGGCACCAGAATCTGCGAGTTCTCACATCTAAACCTCCCACGCTCACTTTAGGTGAAAAAGGGAGTAAGAACAGGAAGTGTCTGTGAGGAGTTTTGGTTTTCTTTTCCTCTTCTGGAATTTTGTGTTGTGTCAAATTACCACACATAGATGACGTGTATGTGTTTATTTCTCTTTTTCTGATTAGAAAAGTAATGCATGCTCATTAGAGAAAATTTGGAAAACACAAAAAGTCAAAAGTCAAGAATAGGGATCACTAATAAGAACATTCTCCAGAGATCACTGCTCTGCTTTGGGGTTTATTTCTTTTCCTTTCATTCATTTACAACATGCGTATAATACAAACATACATCCACAATGTTACATTTGTATTATATTTTAGACAATTAGATCATATAAATAGTTTTATGTCCTATGTCTTACACTGATCGCTGGCATTTTTCTATGTCACGAAATGTTCTTTGAAAATTTTAAATTTACAAACAGTGAAATGACTTTATGGCATACAGTTCTGAGTGTTGGCAAATATAGATTCCTGTCGCCACCATCATAGCCAGTGATCCAGAACAGTCTTGTCCCTCCCCTCAAATTCCCCCAGGATGCTCCTTTTCAGTTAGCCCCTCCCCCTAGTCTTAACCCTGAAACCAAAAAGTTCTCCATTCCTATAGTTTCATCTTTTCCAGAATGTCCTGTAAACAGAATTATACAGTATGTAGCCTTCTGGTCTGGCTTCTTTCACTTGGCATGCTGCAACTGAGCCTCACCCACACTGCTGCATTTATCCAGAGTTAGTTACTTTTTATTGCTGAGTAGTATTTCACTGTATAGATATACCAAGGTTAGTTTATCCATTCACCAGATGAAGGACATTTGGGCTGGTAAACATAACTTTTCCTATTTGAATAATATTCCATCCTACAGATATACCAAAACATATGCAAAGAGTTCCCTATTAGTAGAATGTTTAGTTCCCCTTCATTGTAAATAACCCTTAAATAGACATCATTATACATAACTCTCTGCCTACCAAACATGTATGAATACACTTATATAGTATACATATATTTGAAGCTATCAACAAACATGCAGTGTGCCCTGCTGGTTGTATAAGAAAATATAAAAATATATATATACAATTCTACCAAAATTTTCTTAAAATGTTTGCTTATATAACAAACAGTCTGAGTCTCAATATGTTGTATCATTAGGAAAATAAGAAAATAATAACTAGCTTTAATTCTAATGCAGTAGTTCTTTTTCCCTGTGCTGTACAATAGGTTCTCACTAGTTATCTATTTTATACATAGTAGTGTATACATGTCAATCAAATTGTTAATGCAGTAGTTTTAACCGGTTAAATAGAACTAGCTTAATTTCTGAAATCCTGACCGTGTATATCATTCAAAACCCATTTCAGGACATTGTTTTCCCAGCAGGAAGCTTCTTTAGACAATGGAGTCACCTGGTGTACACAGAACAAGAAGGATGACTGGGCAAGGGCAGGTTTCAGGACTGCAGGCTGCTTAGCGCAACATAGCTGAGTTTCTAGTTATTACATCTGAGCAACTGAAGCCAAAGCCACTAAGAGAGGAAAGACAAAGCTGGCACTTCGTTCTGCATAAACGGACAGGGCTTCTCTTTGAGTAGATGTTGCTGCCCTGCAAATTAAAAAGGAAATAGAAAAAATGTCAGTATTGGTAGATGACACCTACTTTCAAAAACATATATGCACACTGCGGAAAATTTAAATAGTACATGGGACTTCCCTGGCAGCGCAGTGGTTAAGAATCTGCCTGCCAGTGTAGGGAACGCCGGTTTGATCTCTCGTCCTGGAAGATCCCGCATGCTGCGGAGCAACTAAGCCCGTGCACCACAACTACTGAGCCCGCATGCCACAACTACTGAAGCCCACTTGCCTAGAGCCCATGCTCTGCAACAAGAGAAGCCACTGCAGTGAGAAGCCCGCGCACTGCAACAAAGAGTGACCCCGGCTCACCACAGCTAGAGAAAAGCCCACGCGCAGCAATGAAGACCCAATGCAGCCAAAAATAAATAAATAAATAGATAAATAAAATAAATAGTACAGAAAGTTACAAAGTGAAAAGTAAAAGCTCCTTAGCTTCCCTATTCCCGCTTTCCATAGAGAATCATCCTTGATAGTTTTGATTTGTCCTTCCAGGAATACGATACACACTCCCCACACACACACACGTGTGTGCACACACACTCCCACGCACACACACACACACAGACTCACATATCCTTTTATCTAAGTACAAATGGAATCTACAACTTGTTTTTTCACCCAACAGCACATCTTGCACATACTTCCATATCGGTACACGTGGAGTTTATTCATTCTTCCTCATGGGTGAATTCTGATTGTATGGACGTACCATAAAGTTCCCCAAGTTCCCTACTGATGGACATTACATCATCACAGTTTAACTGGTGAGGAAAAACCAGTCATGACATAAAGACACTGAGAGAGGATCTGGCCAAAATAGGGACTCTGGTCATAGCAAATAGGGTCTGACCACCAGATTTTTAAAAACAGAAATTACTGAATTCTTTGAAAACAATTAAAAAACAAACTTTTAAAATTATGAAACCATCTGAAGTTTTTATTCCCTGGATCCTGACTAGTGGCTGGGGTCCTTGAAAGTTGCTTACTCCATATGAGTGCTATTCGCCCCTTTTTTGCTAAAGGAATCTCGAGCAGCCCACAAATTTGTACTAGGGCTCCTCCTGCTGGACATTTTCTATAATTGCACTTCTAATTCAGTTAATGTTCCAGACAGTTCATTCAAAATTGATTAGTATTTTTGCTGTTAAATAATTAACCAATTAAGACAAAGACAAATTTACTTTTACTTTTTAAGAAAATAAAATAATACAGAACTAAACAGTAATAATGAGTCTCCCTTCGTCTTTTTCCAGTTCTCACTCCCTTCCTTAGCCATTGGGAGTTTATCTTAGATCTATCATTTACATCTATTATCATGCACAAACAGAATATAGTTTTGTTTTCTTTCACTTTAGATGCATGCGTCCACTTGTCACATTTTAGCTTAAGCTTTTCATGTCACTGTGAGGCTTTGCTTGAGGGTGGTGTTTATGCAGAGAAAAAGCACATTGTTTGCAGTTACTTTGGTTTTAAAAATTAATTCTAACTATTAAATTTATAAATTCAAAAGCTTGACTTTCCCACACACTTTTCTAGTTAATTTATGAATAGTATTCTTCTAATTTAAAAGCCTAGTCAACTCTGATAATAACTTTTAAGGGGGCTTCACAATTATTCCAATTTCCTGAATATTTTAAACTCAAGTTATTTTAGGTTAAATTATTTTAAACTTACATTTTAACACATTACATTTTCTTTATAAAATATTTTAAAAGACTTTAAGTGAGCAAAACCTTCTCGAATACTTAATTCTAGTAAATCTAATAAATGTATAAAATTTAATCTTAATTCTCTTAAACATTCCAGTACTGATTGAACACTTAGTAAAATTCTCTTATAACTTTCAACTAAAACTCCTAAGTCTGAAATAAGTTTTTTTGTTTTTTTTAAATCAGTTATTTAATAGTTACACTTATATTGGAATCACAGGGCTATTCCAAGAGCTATTCTTAAATGATAAACTCTCTAAAATGTTGTAAATAAATTAAAATTATGTAAATAAATTAAATATCAAAAAATACAGATTGTTCCTAAACTTACCACAAAAATAATGCGATTTGGATTCTAAACTTTTGCAGGTTCAAAGTCTTTTACCCCATTATTCCTAAGCAAGTGAAATTTGCCATCCCACTTCTGTGGCCTAGGGCCAGGGCACAGCGGGGGAACACATTTTGGAGAGAGAATTCAGGGCAAGATGGGAAATCTGATGTTTTCCCTTGACCCTGACTGACACAGCGAACCCTATGTCAGTAACATGAGTACGTCTGTTTTCTCATATCCTCACCAATCCTGTAGATTATCCATCTACTGAATTTTTGGCCAATATTATAACCTATAAGCATATAAAGTTGTTTTCTACATGTTTTTCACTTTAATTGTTTGTGAGAATTTTTCCATATTGCTGCATGATTATCATGATTACGGTTGTTTCACCTTCACCCCCAGCTTTATGGAGATATAACTGACATAAACCACCTACAATTTTTTTAATGGCTACATTCTATTCCATGTAGTAAGTATAACCCTTTGATGTAACTATTCTCGTACCCTTGAATATTTAGCTCCAGCTCTCAATGTTTGCACTTCTGATACTGCATTAAAAAGAATTGTTTGTGAACATCTGTGAGCATGTAGATTGAATCTATATTTTGAATCATGTCTTTAGAATAGGGTACCTAAAGTCTGACTTAGGTCAAAGATTATGAATATTTTTATAATTCTTGATACATATTATCAAGTTGTTCTCCCAAAGCATTTTAGCAATTTACAATGCCATCAAGCATTGAATAACATCTTTAAAATATTTTTCTGCTGGGCTTCCCTGGTTGTGCAGTGGTTGAGAGTCCGCCTGCTGATGCAGGGGACGCGGGTTCATGCCCCGGTCCGGGAAGATTCCACGTGTCGCGGAGCGGCTGGGCCCATGAGCCATGGCCGCTGAGCCTGCGCGTCTGGAGCCTGTGCTCCGCAACAGGAGAGGCCACAACAGTGAAAGGTCCGCGTACCGCAAAAAAAATAATATATATAAATATATATATATATAAATATATATATATTATATATATATATAAATAAAAAATAATAAATATATTTTTTGTCACGGTATGTTAAAGAAGTTGAGGTGGAAATTGCCCCTTATTGAATGTGTAGTTCGTTATTATTAGATCAATAAAATAATGTTTCATATTTGCCACTGATGGTTCCTCTTCTGTAAATTATCTACCAGTATTCTTTGCTAAATCATTTTTAAAGGAGATTAGTAAAATTCCTTCCAAAGTAATGAAAGTGGAGAAAACCTCAGCAAAGCGTGAAAGAGGGTTTTATTCTTGACGTTCAATGGACTTGGGAAAGAACTGTCATAAATAAATCTGTTCAACAGTCACTGAAAGAATGCCCAAAGAAGGAAAGAACAGGTCAGGAACTATAAACCTCTTACTTCTCTGCTGTGGTGTGAACGCCAGAAACATCTGGAGGCAGTGTGGTTCAGTGGGAAGAGCAAGGACTTTACATACCGACAGACCTGGGTGCCACTTCTGCCTCTAGCCAGTCCTGAGTGACTTTAAGGGGTCACTTAACCTCTCTGAACCTCAGCATCACTAATGGTGATCAAACTGCCCACCTTCCAAGAATGTGGTTGGATGCAATTAGATGATGACTCCAAAGACCAGGTTGACAGGCTGACATGTGCAAAGTGCTCAGAAAGACCTGAAGACTGGTGAGGAGAGCTGCCCTCATTCACCGTACAGAGCCTGCAGCAGGGGAGGGAAAAGCAGGCACCAGTGCCAGGGTGGCCCCACTTGCCCATTTTGGGAATGGCAGTGTAGGGTGCAACAGGTTTTACAGGAAGGAACTTTACACCATCTGTATCTGCATAAAGTTTAAAGTCTGTTTAAGGAGATAGAGTAAAACCAGAAAGACCTAAGTTACACAGTAACAATAAGGACACTTACCTCTCCAGACCTTATGAGGCCCCCTGCTCACTGGAGAGTCTCTTCTATTAAATCCCCACAACAACTTTATTCCCCTTTTTTCCACCTACATGAGCCACAGCTGGATTCTGTTTCTTACAATCAAAATCTGTTACTTCTACACATGCTGCCCCTGGTCACTTCTTATAGGACAAACTCTCACAGGACCCGTGTCATTCCCTTCAGTTGCCCAGCCCCTTTCAACATCCTTTGTCTCAAATCTATGCCTCCCCAGGGTAGAAAAATCAATCATTTGTTCACTCATTCATTCATTCCTCAGTGCCTACCAGGCTGCAGGCTCCCTCCTAGGTTCTTGAGTCACATTCATCAGCGAACAGAACAAGCAAAAGCCCCTGTCCTCCTGGAGCTGATGTTCTAACAGATGGGAAACAGGTAATAAAAAACAAACTCAACAAGCAAATAAGTCAGAAGATGATAAACAAATACTATAGAAAAGAAAAGTAGAGCAACATGAGGGGGTTTGCAGAGCCAGAGCTGACGGTGCAGGCTGCAGCTTTAAACATGGAGGTCAAGGTTGCCTCAGGGAGCTGAGATGTGAGCAAACACAGTAAGTGAGTGAGTTGGCCACATAGGGAAGGACTTCTGGGCAGAGAAAACAGCGACCAAGGCCCTGTAGTGGGAATGTGCTGTCAAGTCCCAGGAGGTCACTGTGGCTGAGGCCCAGTGAGGGAAGGGGAGGAAGAAAAAAGTCGGAGAGAAGTGGGGCTGGGGGTCCTGGGAAGGCTGTTTGGCATTAACTCTGAGTGATGTGGGACTGACTGCGGGGCTGTGAGCAGATGAGTGACATGACTGAATTTTAAAGGACTATTCCTTATACTATGTGCATGTTTGAAATTTCCCTAATAAACAATAAAAATAAAAGGCTAACTTCTTAGTAGCTGGGTTTCAAAGAGGCCCAGTGGCTCAGACCAGGCTGGTCACAGTAGATGATGGGATTTTCCATTAATTTTGTAAGTTGAATCAACAAGATTTTTTGCTGAAGGGTGAAAGAAGGGAAGGCATCAAGAATGGCGCTAAGATTTTAGGAACAGGCATTTGGAGATTTTTGGAAAGGTGGGTTGTTACCATCAATTGAGACAGGGATGTATGGGTAGACCAACTGAGGGGTGTATTAGTTTCCCGTTGCTGCTGTAATCAACTCAGTGGCTCAAAACACCACAGTTTTATTTATTCTCTTACAGTTCTGGAGGTCAAGAGTCTGAAACCAGTTTCCCGGGTTAGTCGAGGTGTCAGTGGGGCTGCTTCCTTTTGGAAAATCTCCTAAGGGGAGACTCTGTGTCCTTGACCTTTATCTACCTTCAAAGTATATCATTCTAATCTCTGCTTCCATCACCACACTGCCTTCCCCTCCTCTTGAACCAAATCTCCCTCTGCCTTGTTCTTATGAGGACACTTACATTACATGCAGGGCCTACCAGCATAGTCCAGAATAATCTCCCCACCTCAAGATCGTTAACTTCATCATATCTGCAAAGCCCCTTGTGTAATATAAAGTAAAATCCACTCATTCCAGGAATTAGGACCTGCGCATCTTTGGATGCCATGACTCAGCCTACCACCCTGGGTAAATTCAGTCCGCTTTGGGATGTGTTGCATCTGAAATATCTATTAGACATCAGAGTAAACTGCTGAATATACAAGTGTGGCGCTCAGTACAGGGCCTGGACTATAGAAATACTCATTTTGGAGTCACCAGCATACAGATGAGATTTAAAGCCGTGACGCTGGATTTAAAGCAGAGATTCAATTTCCCAGCCTCCCTGGAGTTAGAGCACAAACACGTGCCCAGAACTCTGCCAACCAGATGTACCCACATCTGGGTATAGCTGTGGGCAGAGTAGATTAAAACAGCAGGTGCCACCGAGGGTTCATTCTAGCCGGGGGTGCCCTGGCACCAGCTCTCCGAGGCAGCCGTGGCAGACATTCTAGAAGGAGCATCCAGGCACGAGCATCATAGGAACTCCCCGCGGTGTCTGTGCCCAACAGGCTGCAGGCAGATCTCCCCTAGGGCAGTTCTGGGTGGGACTTTGGCATAGCCTCCAGCCCTGCTTCTCTGGCTCTCCCAGAAGACTCTGAGTGACCGAATATCCTTCAACACATCCCATTTCTGCTGAGCTAGCTGGATCTGGTGTGCGATGCTTTGCAATTATGAGTTTCGACCAATGTGCTCCTTACCTGAACTTTAGGAACCTGAAGCCTGCGCCTGGGTCCAGGCTCCGGGGAGTCTTTCTAGTATCCTGTCTAGAAGGGAGGTTGGGCGCCGTCTTCACAACAAACCCATGTGGCAGTTTCCATTATTTCAGTTTTGTAGATGAGAAAAATGTCAAATTCAGGTCATCTGACTCCAACTGCATTGCTCTCACCATGGCCAGAAGGGTCAGTGTCCACAGGACTGTGGGCAGGAAAGCACAGGGTGTCTTCAGGGAAGTGGATCCGAGCCTGCAGTGAAAGTTTCTAGTGGGGAGCAGTGGGTGGTGTGTTTAGAAGGAGGTTCTTATAACCAGGAAGGCCAGGCCAGAAGTTTAGACTCGGTAGCAGGGAACGTTGAAGGTTTCTGAGCAGAAGGGACAGGAGAGTGGATTTCATTCTCAGGTGAGGAAAGTGAAGACCCAGGTACACAGACTGTTCTTTACTTCCTGTGAGAGGACTCAAAAACATGCGTGCCTAATTCACAGACAGTGAACAGCAGAGAGTGGGAGAGGACTTAACCTCGCCAGCCACCCTGGGACACATGCTGGTGTTGGTGGATCTCTTATCCCAATTTCTAGTCAAAAGAGCCTAACAGTCGCGAGGGTGAATTCTGGAAACCTCATAGACTCGCTTCAGACCCACTCACTGGCTGGGTAGTCTTTTCTTGGGCAAATCCTTCATTATCTTCCCTAAGCCAGAGTTTCTACACCCCTGAAATGAGGGTAACAGAACCTATCCGTATCGGTTCAGATATAGGTTTTGGTTGCTGTTGAAAGGACCCCAAATCCCAGGGGCTTAGACAAGACAGATGTTTGTCTCTCTCTCTGTAACTGTGCAGGCTGATACTGTGTTTCCACGGTAGGGGGCACCCAGCCTCCGTCTATGGCATGCTCTGCCATGCCCAGCGAAGGTGGCTCATCACCACACCTTCTGGGTCCATACACCAGCCAACAAAGGGGGAGGGAATGAATGTTCTTTCCTTTCAAGTCACCCACATCACTCGGCCACAGAGGAAAGAGAGGCTGGGAAGTACAGTTGTTATTCTTGGCAACCATGAGGCCAACTAACATTCAAGGGTTCTATTACTAAATGAAGATGGGAAGAAGAGCTATATGGGGATGATGAGCAGTCTCTCTGCCTGTCTGTTTGTCTGTCTTTCTCTCCCCTCTCTGTGTCTATCTAATGGACTAGTTAGAAGGATGAACAGAATGTTCTATGCAATGCACACAGCACAGCCCCTGGCATACAGCTGATGTCCAGCCCAGATTAGTTCTCTTCTCCTTCTAGATGGAAAAATGGATCCTACAGACATTTACGGAGCACCTACTCTGTACAATTGTGATGAGGCACACAAAGAGGAAGTTCATGCAATCTCTAAGTCGAGTGTTGGAGACAGATGGTGAGGAATGAATTACAACATGACTGGAGAGAGGGAAGTGCTGTAGTTGGGTTGTGCACAAAGTCAATGGAGCACAGAGAAGGGAGTTCTTACATCCACCTACAGAATTAGGAAAGCCTTACAGACAAAGGGACATTTGGAGTTGGGTCTTTAAAGGTACATACAATTTTAGCAGATAGGAAAGGAAGGGAAGAGAACTCAGGTGTTGGCATAAGAAATCTTCCTGCCAACACAAATCAAAACAACAATAAAGGGCTTCCCTGGTGGCGCAGTGGTTGAGAGTTCGCCTGCTGATGCAGGGGACGCAGGTTCGTGACCCAATCCGGGAAGATCCCATATGCCGCGGAGCGGCTAGGCCCGTGAGCCATGGCCGCTGGGCCTGCGAGTCCGGAGCCTGTGCTCCGCAACAGGAGAGGCCACAACAGTGAGAGGCCCGCGTACCGCAAAAAAAAAAAAAAACCAAAAGAACAACAATAAAGCATCATGTTTTATCCAGAAGACTGACTAAAATTAGGTATAGATACAGGTACAAGTACAGATAATACCCAGGGTTAGTGAAGAAGGGGAGAAAGGGGCACCTGCCACATACTGTTGGTGGGAGCGCACACTGGGGCAGCTTTGTTGAAACATATCAAAATTCAAACTAAAAATACATCCTTTGACCCAGCAACTCCCTTTCTGGTAATCTTTCCTACACAGACACTTGAACAAGAGCTCAAGGTATGCAATCGAGGATTATATTTCAGCATTGTTTATAATAATAAACAACTACAACCACAACCTACAATGAAGTCAGCCTATGACTGAAAAATGGTTAAATAAATGGCGAGTGGCCATCCTACAGAATACTCCGCAGCCACTAAAACACGGAGTCAGAAAGTACGCACAGGCAGAAAAGGATGACGTCCTTATATCGTTAAGTGAAAAAGGGCCACAGCAGAACAGTCTGTCCAGCATGACTGCTCTTTGTACAAAAACAGAGGCAAGTAAATAAATGAAAATAAGACCAAACCAAAAACAAATAGATGAACAAACTTACATCTCTGCCTGGTAACATATGTGTATGTGTGTGTACTGGGATGTATGGGAGAGATGGACCAAAATGTTGAAAGAAATTACTTTGAGGAAATGGAAGTAGAGGGAAAAGGCTTCATCTTATTCACTGTTGATGATAGCTAAATACTGGAAACAATCTAAATGTCCACCTATGGGCAATGGGTTAAATAAATCATGATGTGCGCACACAACAGAGCACCACAGATAGGAAAGCAACACCAAGACACTATTATGCGAAAAAAGCACATTGCAGAATCCTATGTATACTATCATTTATACTAATAGTATAGGGCTTCCCTGGTGGCACAGTGGTTAAGAATACACCTGCCAATGCAGGGGACACGGGTTCGATCCCTGGCCCGGGAAGATCCCACATGCTGCGGAGCAACTAAGCCCATGCGCCACAACTACTGAGCCTGCGCTCTAGAGCCCGTACTCTAGAGCCCGTGCTCTGCAACAAGAGAAGCCACGACAATGAGAAGCCCGTGCACCACAGCGAAGAGTAGCCCCCGCTTGCCTCAACTAGAAAAAGCCCATGCACAGCAATGAAGACCCAACACAGCCAAAAATAAAAGCAAATAAATTAATTAATTTTTAAAAATATATACATTAGGATTGAGAAATGTAAACTTTACCACTTAAATGGAGTCAGGAGGTCAGAAGGGGGAGCTCTCATGCAGTGCCACTCATCAACTATAGGAAGAATTGTTGATTACAGACCCCAACAGAATCATCCACAGGAACACTCATCAATCATCAACAGGCCAGAGCAGGAGAGATGTACACTGCATCTTCCATAAGAAATCGACTACCCCAGCAACTCAGCCAATGAGAAACTGTCATCACCTTGAATTCTCACTTTTCTCTGACGGACTTTCATTCAAAACACCCCCTCCCAACTTCCTCCTTTTTCTCTATAAAATAAAGTTCCTCTCCTTCATTTATTGGACTTGTCTATGGCTTTTGCTATAGCCTGCTTGTCCCGAACTGCAGTTCCTCTGCTATTCCCAAATAAACCCATTTTGCTGGTAAAATAACTGTCATGTCTAAGGGCAACAGAAATAAGTTTTAATAGGTCCTCCTGCCACCCCATTCCCAGCCTTTGTGCTGAAGCTGAGGCATCAGGGCAGCCTCTGCTCTGTGGTACATGGCAGGGGTTCATTCAGCTCAGCTGCACAGATGTTCAGCAAACCTGCACCAACCCAAAAGATCAGATATGGAGAGAAGTGCAGTGCAGAAGTACCAGTCTTACTCTGCAGCCAGACGTTTTAGGGGGTGGGTGTAAAATGATATTGCAATCCACCAGTGTTCTATAAATAGTACGGACTGATTATTTTGGGGAAGCACAGAAGTTGGGTTAAGACATTCACTTACGAATTTAAGGCACAGTCAGGATGAGTGCTGTGTTGCACACACTTTAAGAGCTTCACTGGTCTATAAAATGAAAAGAAGTAATATTTAAGGGATTATTTAAATGACTTTCATTCATCAAACATTTATGGGGGGGCCTGCAAGGTACTGGAGATACAAAGTCTTTGACCTCGAAGAACATAGTTTCTTTTTAAAAATATTAGCCAGCATTTATTGAGCACTTACTATATACCAAGAAATCTGATTACATATTTTACATAGATTATGTCATTTAATCCTCACAACAGCCAAACAAAGCAGGTACTATTATCATCTCCAATCTACAGTTGAGAAAGCTGTCCAGAGGAACTTGCCCAAGTTCTCACAGTAGCAAGCTGTGGAGCTGAACTTGAACCTCCACTCCAGAGCCCGAGCATGGAACCACTTCTGTAAGGATGTACGATTTTGCTTGGAAAAACCTCTTGATAAGAATTTTGGGCAGGTTGGACTCGAAGCACACAGGTGATGGCTGGTGCCCAGGCTTCAGTGAAGAAAGTTAAATTGCTCTGTACAGTAGAGGTAGAAGATGTGGGGTCCAGGCAGCCAGGAGGGAAGGGAAGCCAGCAGTGAAGATAGGATCCAGGTAACAGTGGGAGGAAGGCCAAGGAAGGATCTCTGGGTAGGGGGACCAGAGGGGACTCTGGAAGAACAGGAAACAGGTTCGGTCTATGGCACGCTATGTGACCCCTCCGTAGGACTCCCTACTTCTCAGTCTACACTATATAGATTTTTTGTGTGTGTGTGTGTTACCGGGCCTCTCACTGTTGTGGCCTCTCCCACTGCGGAGCACAGGCTGCAGACGCGCAGGTTCAGCAGCTATAGCTCACGGGCGCAGCCGCTCCGCGGCATGTGGGATCCTCCCGGACCGGGGCACGAACCCGTGTCCCCTGCATTGGCAGGCGGACTCTCAACCACTGCGCCACCAGGGAAGCCCTATTCAGATATTTTTTACAAGAGTAGTTTGTTATTGCTGTGTTACGTCCCCCCAAAAAGATGCATTGAGTTTCACTGAGTCTGGATCAATACAGCGCTAAGCAGAAAACAATCAAGAGACAAGAGAGGCTTTGAAGAAAGACATCGCCAAAATTTGCAGGAATCCTGGGGAGAACTTTCAACTGCCACAGGACAGAGGTCAATGTCACCTGAATTTTGAGAGGCATCTGGCTTGAGTTTGATCTTCTAACCTTGTTCGCTCTCCCATGTTAAGCCTGTTGTTATCGCCTCTGGGCTCCCAGGAGCAATAAAAACCCTACCTTAACACAGAGAGAGCCCACGAGCAGTACAAAAATGGGAGCTGGGAGGCTCAGCCAGGCAAGGGAGGAGCCCTGAAACCAGCTTTGGTGGGGTAAACTCGAGCCAGTAAAAGCAGGCTGAGACCCTGAGGTTCACAGCCGTGAGTCAGGAATAAGACCCTGGCTGGGCTCCCACACTTGACCTGATGACTTATAAAAAGACAGCCTCCTCGGGGGAGGTCCTGGACCAAAGCAAAGGGGTCATAACTGGAATTTTTAGCCATATTTTTCTCTATCATTGAGCTGTTTTAGAATAAGAATTACCTTTTATTTAATTTACTAAAATCTGATGACTTGATTAAGAATTAGAGTTCTATAGTAGAAAGAAAAGAGGAATCTTCAGGGCCACACAATACTGGGTTCAAAATTCAGCTCTGTCACCGAGTGGTGACCTTTGGGAACTTGCTCAACCTCTCTTAACACTCAATTTACCCATCCATGAAAAGCGGATATTTATATAAACCTTAAAAACAGACAAAACTAGGGCTTCCCTGGTGGCACAGTGGTTAAGAATCCACCTGCCAATGCAGGGGACATGGGTTCAAGCCCTGGTCTGGGAAGATCCCACATGCTGCGGAGCAACTAAGCCCGTGAGCCACAACTACTGAGCCTGCACTCTAGAGCCCGCGAGCCACAACTACTGAGCCCGCGTGCCACAACTACTGAAGCCCGCACGCCTAGAGCCCGTGCTCCACAACAAGAGAAGCCACCACGGTAAGAAGCCTGCGCACCACAACAAAGAATAGCTCTCGCTTGCCTCAACTAGAGGAAGCCTGCGCATAGCAACGAAGACTCAACACAGCCAAAAGTAAATAAAAATAAAATTAAAAAAAAACAGATAAAACTAACCTATGCTCTTACAAGTCTAGAGAGTGGTTACTATTGTGGGCAGGCGGGGACCCTGAAAGGGAAGCCAAGGGGAGACTAGGGGTGCTGGTTGTGCTCTGTTTCTTGATCTACATGCTGGGTACATGTGTATGCTGAACTTGTGAAAATTCATCCACCTGTATACTTACGGTTTCTGCATTTTTTCCGTACACAGATTATATTTCCAAAAAAGAGTATGTGCTTCACTTTGTTTTCAAAAGAGGGTGATAACAACACCTAACTTGAGAGATTCCTGAGAGCATTAGCAATAATAGATGAGTAAAATGGTACAGCTTCAAGCTGTGGAAGAAGAACAGCTTTGAGGGGCTTGTTCTCCTGGGGAGTCCAGAGTAGGGGGAGACCCATACTTCCAGGGGCTTTGCTCAGGTGGGATAGTTACCAGGTCCATGGAACTTTTGAGACAGCAGAGGGCAACAGGGCTGCCTGGACGGTCACGGGCACTGGCAAAGACTGCAGATGTAATGTGCACCCTGCCATACCCACAAACGTTCGGGAAAGCCACTAAGTCCTTGCAATGTTGGACTCCAGCCCCTAAGGAGACAAACAGGCCTGCAGACTCAGGTGCCGACACAGAGAGAAGAAGGAAGCAGCAAGGTGAGTAATTCCCAGTCCAGGGGAGGGCTTTCAACCGTTGCAGGGTTTGAGCCAAATTTACCTACATTTCCAAGTATCAGGGATGCCCTGAAACGATCTCTGATTATACGTATATAAAGTGCCTGTCCCATAACGTGCTCAATAAATGGTAGCTATGGTGATTTTCCTGTTGGTCCACAGTCACCATGCATCTCTCTGTAAGTATCTCAAACTCCACCTTAGCACATGTCATGCGCAGTGTGGCATCCAGAGATGCAGGGACCACAGTCCCTGTTCTCAGGTGACACACATGCAGTAAGCGAGTGAAGAGAAAACTAGACATACACAAATGACAAAGGGCTGCTGTCTGTCCTTTAGCGTCATTAAAAAGGCCTCTGGACAGAAGTGGGCGGGGGCCAGGCGGAACCCTGGCCAGAAGGCCCTCCCAGTCCCCACACCCAGTGACAACCCAGAAGGCACAGTTCCGTGGCCTTTGGAGCTGATCTCTGAAAAACCTTTTCGGCAACCCTCTGCTCCTCCTTTGAATATATACACTGACTATAATATGCCACCTACTTGTAGTCATTGATACAGCTATACTGGAAACCCATTTTCTCCAGTCTCTCTTCCAGGATTTTCACACTGCCTTCTCCACAGGATTCCCTGAAACACAAAAGCATAAAAACTATCAAAATAGAAGGAGAAGAGGATGGGGGGAGCTGTTTCTGTGTTAATCAAAAAATATTTTGACCGTGTGCTCCCTAGATGTTCTCCTCTCTGGAGAAATATGTGGCAAATTCTCTGGACCCAAAAAGGCTGCCAGCAGTCAAGCCACGGGTGCCCAGGATGGGGTGCTCTGAGCCTTCAAACCTGCCCGAAGTTTTGCAAGTCACACGCCTTCAGAGGGCTTCTGCCAGGGCATGCGTGGTGCTCCACAGGGCTCATCATAGCCCCACCCGCCAACGCAGCACTGTGCTTGTGTGCCGAGCCTGACCAAAGGTGAGTGCCTGCCTGTTCAACCCAGAGTGTATTAAGTTAAGCTTCAAATGGAAACAAAAACATACATGTCAAAAAATACTAGAAAACGCAAATAAACAAAAGGGAAAAAAACCCAAATCTCATATCACTAGAGATAACTGCTGCTAACACTTTGGTGTACATCATTCTAGACTTTTACAGTACATTTATTCCCACAAGACTTTTAAAATATTACAATGTGATTCTGTTGCCCAACGCATTTTGTAATATGCATTTGCCCATGTCTGTGTCTATACATATATACCTCTCTGCCATTATTCTTAATTCCTGCCTGGTCTACCTTACATAATCAGAACACAGTCGCCTCTTGTTAAAGACCAAGGTTCATTCCTATATTGCAATGTCATTGACACTACAAAAAAACCTTGTTGAAGTTTCATTTTCATACACATGCTTAATTATTTGTTTCCTTAGCATACATTCCTGAAAGTAGGTTTTCTGTCACTGAGGTTTTGAATGCATTTTCAGGCTCTTGATGGCACTGCCACACTGAACCCCACGTTGACCACCCCAACAGAGTATAAGATGTCTATCTCCCCACATTCTCATCAACAAGGATTCTTGCCCTCTCGATGGTCAGAGTTAAGCAGGGGGATTGATAAAGGCAAAGAGAGGTGGGTACAACACTGCCAGCTGTGATGAGTAGGTATGTTATTCACGTTGCAGACAGGATCCGGCCTCAGTTTACCTGGAGTGGGAAGGTGAACAGCCTCCCCACTATAAAATTAACAGAGAGGGAGTGTACAGGGAGGAAATGAGCCATTGGAGGAAGTTTTCACAGAAGCGGAATTCTAGGCATTACGGGAATGAAGAGGGTAAGGTGTTGAGTGACATCATGTTTTAGAACCTTGCCAAAATCTCTATGTCCTTCTCTGGGCCAAGTTCACTACTTAGAACTTTTTGGTAAGCAATGACATGGAGGTTTCAGGACACCTAGACACAGAGCTCAGTCAATGGGTTATTTAACCTATTTTCTTTTAATAAAAGCAATCAAAGCAGTGCTAAACACAATTAGCTATCAGCCATGTGATTTTTCACTCTCTATGATTTTTCCCCCTAAAATCTGAGCAGTTTGGGACCCCCATTTTCTTAGCTCATGACCTGCACCTCCATCCTGTGGCACAGATGTGGACAACCAGGTGTTCTTACCCCTTTATTATCTCTCCTGACACAGGAATAATGTGCTGAGATGACAATGAATTGCAATTTCCTTATCTCATTAAAAACAGATTCAAAGAAAACAAAAATAAACAAATGTGACCTAATGAAACTTAAAAGCTTTTGCACAGCAAAGGAAACCATAAGCAAGACAAAAAGACAACCCTCAGAATGGGAGAAAATATTTGCAAACAAAGCAACTACAAAGGATTAATCTCCAAAATATACAAGCAGCTCATGCAGCTCAATATCAAAAAAACAAAAAGAAAACAGTCTAAAAATGGGCAGAAGACCTAAATAAACATTTCTCCAAAGAAGATATACAGATTGCCAACAAACACATGAAAGGATGCTCAATATCACTAATCATTAGAGAAATGCAAATCAAAACCACAATGAGATATCATCTCACACTGGTCAGAATGGCCATCATCAAAATATCTAGAAACAATAAATGCTGGAGTGGGTGTTGAGAAAAGTGAACCCTCTAGCACTTTGGTGGGAATGTAAATTGATACAGCCACTATGGAGACCAGTATGGAGGTTCCTTAAAAAGCTAAAAGTAGGGCTTTCCTGGTGGCGCAGTGGTTGAGAGTCCACCTGCCGATGCAGGGGACACGGGTTCGTGCCCTGGTCTGGGAAGATCCCACATGCCGCGGAGCGGCTAGGCCCGTGAGCCATGGCCGCTGAGCCTGCGCGTCCGGAGCCTGTGCTCCGCAACAGGAGAGGCCACAACAGTGAGAGGCCCACGTACCGCAAAAAAAAAAAAAAAAAAAAAAGCTAAAAATAGAACTACCACATGACCCAGCAATCCCACCACTGGGCATATACCCTGAGAAAACCATAATTCAAAAAGAGTCATGTACCACAATGTTCATTGCAGCACTATTTACAATAGCCAGGACATGGAAGCAACCTAAGTGTCCATCAACAGTTGAATGGATAAAGAAGATGTGGCACGTATATACAATGGAATATTACTCAGCCAGAAAAAGAAACGAAATTGAGTTATTTGTAGTGAGGTGGATGGACCTAGAGTCTGTCATACAGAGTGAAGTAAGTCAGAAAGAGAAAAACAAGTACCGTATGCAAACATGTATATATAGAACCTAAAAAAAAATGGTTCTGAAGAACCTAGGGGCAGGACAGGAATAAAGATGCAGATGTAGAGAATGGACTTGAGGACATGGGGAGAGGGAAGGATGAGCTGGGATGAAGTGAGAGAGTGGTATGGACATATATACACTACCAAATGTCAAATAGATAGCTAGTGGGAAGCAGCCACATAGCACAGGGAGATCAGCTCCATGCTTTGTGACCTCCTAAGGGGGTGGAATAGGGAGGGTGGGAGGGAGACGCAAGAGGGAAGGGATATGGGGACATATGTATACGTATAGCTGATTCACTTTGTTATACAGCAGAAACTAACACAACAATGTAAAGAAATTATACTCCAATAAAGATGTTTTTAAAAAAAAAAGATTCAAAGGACAACCTTTCTCTGATAGATACATTAAAACAACAAGCAAGCATAATATCTAGACAAAAAGCAACTTCTCACAGAAACAAGAAAAACAATACACATTGTTTTTCATGCAACAATAGGTATAAGTTGTCTTCTGGGAAGAGAAGAGCAGATTCTGGTATGACTATGTAATAAGTCATTTGCAAATTTAATCTTCTGCCCAAGAGAAAAAAAATATCACTCATTATATGGTGAGTCTTAGGGGGTCCTGGCAGCCTGAAATGGGGAATTTGCTAAGATTCTTCCAGAACATTCTTTCAATAACATATCCACTCAATGTTTTCCCCAATGTAGCTTCAATGCTCTGAAGGACAGGGCCCCAGCTGCTTCTGAAGCACCATCACGGCTGCACAGCTTTTACCAGGCTTGGCCTTATTGGCTTGTCTCTGAGCCAACTGGGTTTACGTTTTTTATCTTTAGTTTTGCCAGCATTGCCCTTTGTTGATGAGAAGGATGAGTTCAAGTTTGCATTGATATCTGAGTTGATATAACCACTTGAGTTAGTGGCTTCCGAGAAAAATATGGATCATAAAAGTTTCCTTAGCCAGTTATCTGAGACCCAGCTGCGAAACTGGTTGTTCTCTGAGAAGAACGTCTTCGTTACATGGTCCATGAGCCCATTCTGTGAACTCCCAGTGAGGCTTTTGAGCTTTAAATGACCAGGGAGAAAAACTGGCTTTGACCTACACAAATGACCTACTCAGAAAGGCTGAGAGGAGTATCTGGATAAAGGAGGTTTTCTCTCTGGGCTCAGGGCTGACTCATGGCATTTCCAGAAAGTCAAGCCTTTGCCTTTCTCTGCCTACCACATTAGAAACAGAGAAGACTGTTGATTCCCCAGAAATGTAAATGTAAATCAGACTGGATCATACTACATCCAAGAAAAGCAGGTTTGCACAAAGATCATTACCAGTAGCACCATAACTTACACATTGGATCCCCCGATTTCATGCATAACCCAGATCTCAATGCGTGTGATTTTATCCTTCTGTAAGTGGGGAATTTCAAAATCTGCAAAAAACCTGAGAAACAAGAAAGACATTTCTTAAAGTCCTAAAGCAATATGATACTGTTCCCATATCAATGTTAGTTGACTTACACATTACTTTTGTTTTAAAGCTTTGCGGGGGGCACTTTTTAGCTTTAATTTTTAGGTTACTTGTTTCATTCAGGCATTCATCAGCTTTATAAATGTATGGACATAGTTCTGATCTCCAGGTCATTCAATTGTTTTTCTCTACCTGATCTTACTGAAGCAAGCATTAGACTGAGGATGTGAATGACTCTCTTAAGCCTCCATTAAAAACAACTAAAAACACATTTTGGCATCTTTGTCTTACATGTTGGTGCTGCATTCTTACCCTTTTACAGGATAGGCTCCTGTTGGCTCTGAACCATTCAGCATGACATAGATCACCCCAGAACTATCCTTTGCATACTGCAAAAAGAAACAAGCATTTTGAGTAAGCTGTCATTTTTAAGCTATGAAATGGTCAATTGTTTTTTAAATTGACAATTTTCAGTACTGGCAAGGATGGGATAAATTTGGTATTTCATAGAGCCAGAGGGATGCAAACTGGCATATCTTGGAAAGCAAACTGCTTTGAAATGTCAAAAACGCAGTAATTCCATGCCTGGGAATCTACCATTATAAAATAATGCAAACTAGTATCAGATTCCAGCATTGTTTCAGCCGGTGTACACTAACTTACGCTGGCATTACAAGCAACCTCAAAATCACAGTGGCTTTAAACAAGAAAGATTTATTTCATGCACACACTACATGTTTATCACAAGTGTTTGGATTTGGGGTTTGGGGTTTGCTCCATATGTCCTTGCTCTGGGACCCAAGCTGATGCAGTCTCCACAACTGCAGAGTCACTGGTTATCAGGAAAGGGAGAAGAAAGTGGCAAATCACAGACCAGTTCTTAAAGGCTTCCACCCAGATGTCACACAGTCATTCCTACTCGCATCCTATTGGCCAGCGTAAGTCACACATAAGTAACTTCAAGAGA
Organism: Monodon monoceros; assembly: GCF_005190385.1. Taxonomy (NCBI): domain Eukaryota; kingdom Metazoa; phylum Chordata; class Mammalia; order Artiodactyla; family Monodontidae; genus Monodon; species Monodon monoceros. The sequence continues at coordinate 94,333,251 of NW_021703777.1, forward strand.
CAGAATGAGTGCAAACCACATGCTCAGAAGATGAGCCAGAAATACTTGGTAAACAGCACAAAGGATCACCTGGTGCACAGAGATGTGCACAAAGATGTATATTGCAACATGGTTTGTAACCAGTCTAAAACAGTCAACAACAGGGAAGGATAAGTCAATTATGGCCCTTTCGTGTCTGAAATATTACCCAGCCATTAATAAAAGTCTACAAAAGAAAAAAAAAAAGTCTACAAAAGATATGCAATAACATAGAAAGTGCTTACATTCAAAGCAAAAAGCAAGACTAGGTGGACAGAGCATGTGCTCCACTCTGTTAAAAATAAATAGGCAGGGCTTCCATGGTGGCGCAGTGGTTGAGAGTCTGCCTGCCAATGCAGGGGACACGGGTTCGTGCCCCAGTCCGGGAGGATCCCACATGCCGCGGAGCGGCTGGGCCCGTGAGCCATGGCTGCTGAGCCTGCGCGTCCGGAGCCTGTGCTCCGCAACGGGAGAGGCCACAACAGTGAGAGGCCCGAGTACAGCAAAAAAAAATAATAAAATAAAATAAAATAAAATAAATAAATAGGCAGAAGTCTGGGAATATTAGTCAATATTCTTTGGACCTGTCTGTCCCTGAGATTCCCAAGGGACAGACAGGTCCAGAGAAGTTCCCAAATCTCCAGTTGAGAACACTACTGGAGCATATAATTTCCCTGATAAAACATTTATTCTAGTGTGAAGCCGGGTGCTGGGGACGGCAGGGGGTATCACGCAGCTCTGTGACACATGCCCAGCAGAGCCACGTCGAATGCCAGCCGCAACAAAGCAACAATGTACTCCGTGCCACGCCTGTCTCAGATTGCTTCCAAGTAGGCTAACAGTCTCAGTTAAATCTGCAAATGTCAAGGTCTGATGACCACTATTTGCCCTTAGGTAGCATGAATATGGATGATTAGTTTTCTTATTTATACTTTCTATAATTTGTCATTTTCTAGCCTGAGCAGTTATTACATTGATGATAAAATTTTTTTTCATTAAAAACATGCGTGCAGATACAGTGAGGCTCTATGAAGTCATGGTCGAAAATGTGGTTTCTGGCTGCTGCACTTAGTAGCTGGGTAATAGGTCTGATCAAGTTTCTTGGCCTCTCTGTGCCTCATTTTTCCTATCTGTAAAACAAGGGTAATAAGAGTCCCTACCCCATAGGATTGTAAAGATCAAATCACTTAAAATAATACTTAACATTTATTGAATACCTATTTGCTATAGTTCAGACCCTCTCCTCGTCACTATACTAGACTACCTCTCCTCATGTTCAGACCATCCAGCGTATTCTAAGGGCTCATAAAATGTGAGCATGATTATTAGATTCCCATTCTAGAGTTGAAGGAAGTATAAGACGGTGGCTTCCGGCACACTTTGAAGTTGGGCAGATCCGCTGGGGAGAATACGGTTTGTTTGTTTTTAACATATAATGTTGACATCACCCCCAAGTTGTCGTTATGATCCCACGTTCAAGTGATGACGTGTCCACCACCTCCCACTCCTCACTGAGGGGCTCGGGCAGCACTCCAAGCAGAGCCTGTGGGGAGCGGGCATGGACGGAGGGCTCCGACCGGAGCTGGCAGGAGAGCACAGGAATAAGAATGCTTCTGTCTGGAGCGGGCCCTCTGCTTAGATCCAAACTGCAGCTGTGGTGGGGGACTGGACCAGTCTCACTCACCCTGATTAACAGTGGACCCAGTGGACACCTGGTGATCCAGAGCAGGAAGTAGGACCAGAAGAGACACAGAGAGCCCTGAAAGGAGCTTGGTGGCCGTGGGTAGAAGGACCTGACATCCACCAGCCTCCTAGTCAATACAGCTAACAGTTAATAGTTGACTGCTTTGCTCAATACTTGAGCTAAGGACTGCACCCTCTTTATTTGGAATCTTTGGTCTAACACTGGTGACAGAAAATGTAAGCTGTAGTCACTGGCATGTTATAGCTACCGATAGCTATCATCAACTCTGGTGACAATATCCTCTGAGAAACAGACCCACATTTAGGGGACCAGTTCTTTGTCTCCAGCTTATCCCTGGTCTCCTATTGCCTCCTCTTCAGTTAATATCAACCTTGTGCACATCTCTGACGCCCACATCTAGATCTTAGGGGTCCCAGGCTCTCCTATAAAGCAGGGGTTACCCCACTTCACACCTCAATCAAAATCACATTGATTTGAACTACTAACGACAACCACAACACCAGAGTAATAATCACTGTTTAACACCTTCTTCTGGAGCTAACATTCAGAATTTTTTCTCTGTACCAGGCATTGCATTAAGCATTTTAGCTTCTTAAATCCTCACCCCTTTATGGAGAAGAGAGCGTGAATCAGAATGTTGCAAAGGTAGAAACTGAGACTCAGAGAAGTTTAGTAATGGCCCAGCCTCTGAACCCTTCTGTCCCCTGTTCACAGATCCCACACCTGCTCAGTCACCCAGCCAGCCATCCCATGATTACCTGGATGGATGCACTTTTCCAGTAAGAATCCACAGGATTGTTTTCACAATCTTCAGATGTAGGGCAGGATTGGTAGTCGAGTCCTACAGGGAAAACAGACAAACACATTTTATTTCAAAGATTATATCAAGGAAGAATTAATTGAAAATATTTGCTGGCTCCGCAAAATATACTGAAACTCATTCTACATAATGTGTATGGGCTTAACGTTCATAGCTCTGCCCACAGACATTTGTCATTGTGCTCGGCACAAATGTGAGGAAAGCAGAGAACTAAACAGCTGGGTTAATTCTCTACTGGAGCTCTAGCAAGTGATATATATATATATATATATATATATATACATATGTCCAAAAATATATAATATTATATTATACATTATATCCATATTAAAAATTATATATTAAAAATTATATTTATTACATATATAACTTTTTTCTTGCATTGTTGGGAGAAATGCCTTCTCCAATTAACCCAGGTCTTAGAAGTAAATACAAGAAAAACAGACCAAGAAAGTAACAGTCCTTAACCAGAAAATAGAAATTTTATAATATTTAAAATATAGAAAATGTTAAAATGTATTACATTAAAAAAAATTTTAAGGACAAAATTCAGCAGATATATAATGGGATTTGTTCCCCATTTACTCTATAACAAAAGGAGAAAGTGCTAATTGACAATTCGTTCCAGGGAGAACGAAGCAGGGCAAAATGTGAACTTCTTGAAGGGAAACACATGGAGCGTCCTTGCTCCCCCGGGAGCACCAGCATCTCGTTGTGCTCACCAACTTGGAGGCTCCCCAAACCCCGTCAGAGAGGGGTTTCTATGGAGATTTCATTAAGTAGACATGATTGATTAAATCATTGGTGATTAACTCAATCTCCAGTCCCCCGCCCCTTCCCAGAGAACAGAGGATGGGGCTGAAAGTCCCAACTCTCTAATGATGCCTCTATCTTTTTGGTGACCAGCCCGCATCTGAAGCTATCTAGGGGCTCCCAACCACCAGTCATCCCATTACCATACAAAAGACACTCATCATTCCTCAGAGCCCAAGGGTTTCAGGAGCTGTGCGCCAGGAACCAGGGGGTCCAAGACAACTATTAATTTGTATTATACCACCATCTCCCTCCCTTCATGATCTTTCCATCTCACCCCTCCTCCATGCTCCCTCACCCTCTGTAGGATCATCAAACTGAGGCTTCCTGGTCACAGTCCACTGGAAGAATGGCCATGTCCATTTGATCTGCACCCTGCCATGCTGCCCGTCTCACGCAAAGTGAAAGTCCGCATCCTCACGATGTCCTGTGCTGTCTGGCCCTCCTTTATTCCTCTAGCCTCACAGTCTACTACTTGCCCCTTCACTTACTGCCTGCCTTTCTGTTCCTTAAATATGCCATACACACTCCCACCTCAAGGCCTTTGCACGTGCTGTTCCCTCTGTCAGGAAATGCTCTTCCTCAAGTCCTTTAGGTCTTTGCTCAAACATCAGCTTCTCAGTGAGGCCTTCGCCGGGCCCGTGTAAAACTGCAATGCTTCCCTCTCCCCTCCTTACCAGCCAGCACTCCCTACCCTCTTTTCCCTGTTTTGTTTTTCTCTGTAACCTTTATAATCTTACGGCGAACTATACGTATATGTTTTTACTTGCCTGTTGATGGTCTTACCTCCACCCCTGCCCCTATAAAGTAAGGATGAGGTATTACTTTCCTGGTTTATCCTCTGCTGTGTTCCCAGTGCCTAGAAGAGCAAGGACTGGCACGGAGGAGGCACTCTACAAACTTTATACATGGGTGAATGAACGGAGCCGCCAGGAAGCTTCCCGAGGCTCTGGTCTATGCCGTTGTCTCCCTCTGCTACTCCCTAGCTCTGGGTCATTCCCGCCTGAGAGCACACCTCTCTGCACTCACAAAACTACTTGTTTCCTGAGGGCGGAGACCGCTGTATCACCAGCTCCTAGCGTGGGAGTTGATGAATGAAGAGCGTTTTCCTTACCATCAGGCCAGCCCCTGTGACTTTAACTTTCACTGTGATTTTGCCAACTACAAAATTGGCACCTGCCATCTACCTCTACAAGGATTAAATCATGAGCCACTGCAACCGCTGACCTTCAACACCCCCTGAGGGGAGTTCAGGGTGGAGATCAGGAAAGAGGCCCTCCGTGCTGTGGGAAAAGCTGGCAGAACAGGTCTTTAGATAGTTAAATAGTTTCAGGAGAAGATTTTATGAGCCCAAGTCTTGCATCTCCTCATATCTAGGAAAGTACTAAAATTATTAACGGTGACATCTGTTCCTGTGACTAGCAGCAGGTCTCTGCCAAAATGCGTGCCTGACTTCACACACCCACCCCTTCACTAAAGTCATATGTAACAGTGACCCTTCCCCCCTACCTCTTTGGAGCAGTTTCTCAGAGCAATCCGAAGTGCTGTCTCCTGGGCTATAGTCCTCATTTTGCCCTAAATAAAGCTTGACTCTCAGCTTTCACGTTGTGCTTTTTTTTTTTTTTTTAAGTCAATAATTTGAATCTCGAAATATCTGCTGGTGGCCTGGAGCAGCTTCAGAATCAGTGAGAAGAGGGGAGAATCCTGGCCCTAGTTCTTCAAGTCATTTATCCTCCCAAAGCCTCAGTTTCCCCCTCTGGAAAATGGGGATAGTGAGACAGAGTCACGCAGGACTCTGGAGTCAGACTCTGACTTTGCAGTTTGAGCACTGTGCAATCCTAAGCAAGTGTCCTAAGCAGTGCCTCACTTTCCTCGTTTGTCAAAATAGGAATCAGGATAGGACCTATCCCATGGGGCTGTTGCAGGGATTAAATGAGTTAATACCCATAAAGTGCTTAGAACAGTACCTAGCAAAAGATAGATTCTCTTTCTCTATTATCATTGTTATTATTTAATTATTATTATGACCACTTTACCTGAGAGGATTTGAGGGGGGCGGAATCCAAAGAGATAAAAACGCATACGAAAGCACTTAGCACAAATGGCATATGCATAGTAAATAGGAACCCTGACTTTTCTTGTGATTTGTGCAGAAGTCTTACCAGAGGCATTTTTCTGTCGACACCAGCTCAAGAAATCTCCAACCATGCCATACAGAACATTGCACAGTGGCATAAAGCGGCGGCCGTTCTCCGCATAGCTGGTGACAAGGAGGTGGTTGTTTTCCCAGAATAGGGACTAAGGAAAAACCAACACAAAATGAAATCAAAACAGATTTCTTCAGGCACAGTATCATCAAGACAAGTCAGGCCAACCATTTCTCATTCACCTGGGACCTGCCTCACAACAACTGAACCTTCTTTGTTTTTGTCTTTAGTTACCCATTCAGAGAGTGCTACCAGCTCTCTTTGCTTTATTCCAAGGGTATCATGCAAATGTTAATGAAATATTTTCCCAGTAGAGAAAAAATACAGATACATACATACATCTATATTTTTTCTAGTAGTTAAAAAATTATAGATAGATCGATTTTTTTTTAAATCAAGGGACCTGGGTTCGAATTTTGGGTCTGTCACATACTAAATGTGTGATCTTGAACAAGCCATGTAATCTCCCTGTGCCTCAGTTTCCACATGTGGAAAATGGGGAGTATGAACCCTTTCTCTTCTCCCAGAGCTGTGGTGAGGATGATATGCAATCACAAATTGAATTCCTAAAGGGTAAAGTGCCTCAAAAATACATTACTTTTATATTATACTTTATAGTTTCCACTATGAAGTTACAATGTTTTCACATAATAATAATACAAATAACAATATCCCCCTCATCATGCCATCAGATCCTCAGTATTCCAACCAGCAATCTCTGTCTAGACTGGATGCTTCCCAAGGGCAGAGGCTGTTTTGTTCCCTGTTGCATCTGAAACTCTGAGAACAACACCTGGTACATGGAATTAGCTCAGTATTTACTGAGTTTATCAACCAAAGTCCATGAGAAAGGAGAACAAAAATAACAGCTCCCCTTTTTACTGACCAAGAGGCTGCAAGGTTCAAAGGCAACATATACTCAAAAATCATGTTTTCAGCCTATTATGTGTTTGAACCTCCCAGCTCCATTTACCTGCCTTTACAAATGAAAAAAATCAATGTTAAGATGTTTTCATTTGTAAACATCAATGTTACATGGCTTTACAATGAAAAACTCAAGTTAAGAATTTGTGTCAACCTATTTACAATAGCCAGGACATGGAAGCAACCTAAGTGTCCATCAACAGATGAATGGATAAAGAAGATGTGACACATATATACAATGGAATATTACTCAGCCATAAAAGAATCGAAATTGAGTTATTTGTAGTGAGGTGAGTCGACCTAGAGTCTGTCATACACAGTGAAGTCAGAAAGAGAAAAACAAATACCGTACGCTAACACATATATATGGAATCTAAAAAAAAAAAAAAAATGGCTCTGAAGAACCTAGGGGCAGGACAGGAATAAAGACGTAGTGAATGGACTTGAGGACATGAGGAGGGGGAAGGGTAAGCTGGGATGAAGTGAGAGAGTGGCATGGACATATATACACTACCAAATGTAAAATAGATAGCTAGTGGGAAGCAGCCACATAGCACAGAGAGATCAGCTCAGTGCTTTGTGATCACCTAGAGGGGGGGGATAGGGGGGGGGGGAGGGAGCCGCAAGAGGGAGGGGATATGGTGATATATGTATATGTATAGCTGATTCACTTTGTTATACAGCAGAAACTAACACACCATTGTAAAGCAATTATACTCCAATAAAGATGTTTAAAAAAAATTTATGTCAAAAATATGTCCTTCATTAAGAAAAAAAAGAATTTATGTCAGAGAAATAAAAATGATATCTAACTTTCTTTAAACTCAAGATACTGTTCTAAATAAGCAATTTACATAGATGTTCTCATTTACTTTCACTGTATTAGTGCTTAGAGTACAGACAGAATACAGACATGTAAACCACATGATTATATGTTAACCAGCTTCTTCAAGAAACTGGTCCTGAATGGATATAATCTTAAGACCTGTTAAGAGGAGGGATTGGTCTCCTGGGAGGATACTGACAGAGGGTTTTCTGAAGTACTCAAGGTTCAGGCCTTTCGAGCCAGTTAGGATGGAGATTGTTCAGAGCTAGCCAGGTGCAGAGGCCCCGTGGGAAAGGTGTGGTGACGCCCTGATGTTCCTGTGGTTTTTGCACTGACTTCTTGACTTAGGAAAGTTCCTTCTGCCCAGGACAGGCAGGAGACCCAGGAGCACCGTTGAAGACAGAGCCACTTTCCCACCAGAGAGCCTGGCACACATTGCGAGTTGGCTGCTTGGCCTGGACACTGTCTGTCTCTATAGAGACAGAGCAACGTTTTACCGAGGCGAAGGTAGAGTTACCTTGTCTCTGGGAATGGAGTGCCTGGAGAGGTTAATAAAAAGGTCGTAATCTGAGGGAAGCACAGAACAGGGATCCTTATCCAGCACCAGTTTAAAGGCTTCCCAGATGGCTGTGCAGTTCTTGTCCCTGCGGAAAAGTACAAGTTTAAAAAAGAAAAAGAAGAAAAAAAACAAAAGACCACATTCCAGTGTGATATATTTCCGTTTCTCTCTCCAAGTTTTTACTAGTGATTTTGTCAAATATCAACTCTGCAGAACTGGGCATACAAAAGAGACAGGAAATTGTCATAACTCTTGCATTAACCCCAATTCAGAAGAGGAAGAAAAATAACTTTGGTGATGGATTTAGAAATCTGACAGTGGAAGTGTCTTTCAGAGGTGCAACACACATTTCTTAGAACAGGCTCACAGAGACAGCAGAAAATGCACAGAGCTAGAAGGTGACAATTCCAATAAACCACATGGGCTGCCAGCTTCAGGTGCCCCTTCATTTAGACACAGGTCCATCCTAGGGTTGGGGGCCAGGTGAGATCAGGCGGACATGCGACCTTGTAAAATCAGGAGTGAGCACAGAGTGTGGAAAGACTGTTCCACCTCCTGCTAAGGCAGAAAGTATGACTTCCAGTGTCCGCTGCAACTCCTCAAGTCCAAACTAGCTTTCCAAAACCATTTCCCACCCCATTTGTAACTTATTTCTTATGCTGGGTGGTAACATGGTGTTCCATGGGTGTTCCCATTATTTTCCATTCTTTTTTATTGGCCTAAAATCTGTCACAATAAAAACAACTGGCACAAGAGAGGGACTTCATGAAAACAGAAAAAATGTGTCCAAGGAAGGAGCAAAAATTAGTAAGAAGCACAGTGCTGGCAAGAGAGACTCAAACTTTAAGTCCTCTAAATTAGAAGACCTGAAATTTGAATTCCCAAAGTACCTGGACTCGGGGAATTCCAGCTGGAGACCATATTCCTGGGTCTGATGGGTCTGGTTAACCTTACGCTGGCTGTCGTCCAAACTCACTGCTACCTAATCCTCATCCACTCCCCAGCACCCGCTTCATTTTTACACACACACACACACACACACACACACACACACACACACACACACCCTTCACCTCCAGACCCCACCCAGTGCACCCTCCCCAGTAGATTCCCCATCCTCCTTCCCTCTCCCCCCTCCTCCTCCCCTTCCTCTCCCCGTCCCTTCCTCTTCCTCTCCGGCTCCCTCGCCAGCCGCCGCGCTCACCGCAGATCGGGGCTCAGCACCGCAATGTACTCCGCGCAGCGGCCCAGGAAGATGCTCTGCAGGTGCGGGATGGTGCCCTGCCCGCTCCAGCGCGCGTCCGCAGCGCCTGCAGCGCCCGCGGCCGGCGGCAGCAGCAGGATCAGCAGCAGCGCCGGCAGCGGCCGCCGGGACCGCGCGCACCCCCGGGCTTCCATCGCAGTCACTTTGGGGGTGCCTCCCAGACTCGCCTCCTCCCGTCGCGCTGAGGTGGCTCCCCGAGGCCTAACAGAACCCGCGCTCACTTGCTCTCTCTCTTTCTGCTTCAGCTCCGCAACTGAGTTGGGACATTTCCGGGGGCAGGACTATTGCCCTCGGCTAATCTCGGCCGGAGTCCACTAGGTGGGAGGCCCAAAGAAGAAGCAAGGTTGGAGAAGGGGTGAGGCGAGTTCGGTCCCCCGAAGGAAGATTTTTCTGTCTTCAAACTATGACAACTTTCACAGACACCCTATTTCTCACTGGTTAATGATGAGTGGATGGTGTTTGTTTTCAGGAAATAATAACCACAAAAGCTAATATTTATTGAGCTGTTACTATGTGCCAACCACGTTACAAGCATAATTTTCATTGCCTTTTCACAATATCCCTCCAAGCTAGGTTTATCACTCCCATTTACAGGTGAGTGAATTCAGGGAAGTTAAGTAGCTTGTCGGAGGTCACAATCTCCCTTCCAGATAGATGCAAAATTCCAGAGACAATCGGTGTAGAGATTTGAGAGTAACAGAACTCACTGGAGGGCCAAGTCCTCAATTCCTACGGTAATGATAGCTATGTGCCTGGCAGACGTGATAAATGTGGGAGGCCCGTGAGAGGTAGGGTGGAGGGTTCTGGAATATTTTATTTTAATCTCTCTTTTCTATTTTTAAAGTTTATAACCCAAACTCTCATTGTCCTGTCCAGCCCCTCCCTAACTCGAGTCCACTTTCCAGAAATAAGCATTTTAAATTATTTCAACAGGTATTTTGTTTTTGTTTTCCTGGCATTTACTTCCACATTTCCAAATAATATGCCTGTGTGCTGTTTCTTGATGTTTCCATTTTGGATAGTATTCTAGGACTTCCCACCACGTCAAAGGAAATTCTATCTTTCCCACCACGTCAAAGGAAATTCTATCTTTAACCCCACACATCCTCAAAAGGCATCCTTCTGCACCCTTCATTGTCCAAGTCTTTTTATCAAAAGCTTTAACTCAGTAATCAGCATTTATGTTATGACTTGTGAATATTATTCATGGCTGAGTTGTAGTATTCTATGATTCTGTTTCCTTTCTTGTGAACTTCGTGCTTACCCTAGAGGTAATAATAGTCTCCCTCCCACCATCCCCAACCACTGGCTTATTTGTTTGTTTGTGATATTATATGTACACTTATGATTATGGTCAAATTCTCTACAAGGCATGTAAATCTTTCAATGCATTTAAAAGCATCAGTCAATATTTCAGGTGGTGTGTGTGATTTCTTTCTCTCTCTCTCTTTTCTTTTTGTTTCTTGGAAACACCCTTTTTTGTCCAGTTTACTGTCCCAGCCTGAGCTTACTGCTCTCAACTTGCTGCATAGTTGTCTTGCAGTGGCCCAGGAAGATGCCTGTTCTTGTCTCTCCTGGATTGATGCCCTGTTTCCTAGAACCCATGTCTAGAGCACACCTTCCAATAGCTTCTTGAGAAGATGTCATAAGGGCTAAATTTTTTGACTTTTGCATAATAATGTAAAATGTCATTATTCTACCCTCATGCTTGATTGAGAGTTTGGTTAGAGAGAATTTTAAGTTGCAAATCATTTTCCCTCAAAATTTTGAAGGCAGTGCTCCACTGTTTTCTGATTTCTATGTTACTACTGAAAAATCTAGAGCCCTTTTCCTAATCCTGTTTATTTGATCTTCTCTCTGGAAGTTTCTAAGATAAATCTCAAGAGTATGAAATTTCAGAGATGAACCTGAGAGCAAGTAATTTCCATTCATTGTGCTGACAGCTCTAGGAAGGATGTTTCCAAGAAACAAAAAAAAAAAGAGAGAGAGAGACAGAGGGAAAGAAATCACACACACACCACCTGAAGTATTGACTGATGCTTTTGAATGCATTGTGAGATTTATATGTCTTGCAGAGAATTTAACCATAATCATAAATGTATGTAGAATACCAATCAAACAAATAAGGGGGGGGGGGGGGGGGGAGGGAGACGATTACTACCTCCAGTTAAGCAAGTTTATAAGAAAAAAAAGTATAGTCATATAATTCTCTAAGCTCAGCCATGAATAATATTCACAAGTCATAATAAAGTAAATGCTGATTATGAAACAGGAGGGAAGGCGGCAGGGCACAACCTTTGAAACAATGACATAGCCAGAGGACGAGACATAAACTGATTAGAACCAAATGGGTCCAAGATGGCAGATAAGTCAAATTCCACTAGGCCCTGAGCCTCAGTATATGCTCACTGTAACACATCAGCAAGCTAAATGACACACCTACAGGTGCCATGACAGTTCCAAGGCCAACCATAAGGATCAAAAAGTGGGCGGTGGCCCAATTCCTGGAAATCACCACCCCTTCCTGAACCAGCTGGAATACTCCTCCCACTCATTAGCCTATGAAATTACCCACCCCTATAAAAACTGACAACCTCATACCTTGGTGCCTTTCTCACCTTCTGAGATGGCCCACACTCTGTCTGTGGAGTGTGTTTCGCTCTAAATAAATCTGCTTCTTACCTATCACTCTGTCTCTCACTGAATTCTTTCCACGCTGAGACACAAAGAACATGAGCCTCAGTAAGTCCAGACACCAGGTGAGTGATTCTAATTAAAACACCGTGAGTTCGAGTCCCAAGCAGGGTTTTGGCCATGTTCAAGTCCCGGCCGCATGGGTTCAAGTCGCAATCTGAGGTGCACGGTTTCAATTACTGCTTTAACATTTATATCCAGAAAATAGAAAGAATTCAACAACTCAAAAATAAGAAAAACAACCCAAATTTTTAAATGGTATCTGCTTTTAAAATAGTTGAGCAGATGCCTCACCAAAAAAGACATTCCACTACTAGGTATGTACCAAAGAGAAAATGAAAATATGCCTGCCCAAAGATTTATACATGAAATGTTCACAGAACCTTAATTCATAGTAACCCCTAAACAATGCAAATACCCAACAAGAGAAGAATAAACAAATCGTGATATAGGCTACAATAAAATACTACTAAGCAGTGCAAAGGAATGAACTACAGACACACTGAAGAATGTAAAAAAGAATGTATGCTAAATGAAAGAAGCTAGATATAAAATAATACACACTTTATTATTCTCCTTACATGAAGTTCTAGAAGGAATAGGACGCTGATATACAGAATTGGGGGGAAAGAGATTTCAGATGGAACCAATTGCCTGAGCAAATACAGAATAATGGGAAAGCATGGGGCTTCTCCTGAAAAAGGTAAAATTTTATTTTGACTGATAAATAGGGTACAGGTTGAGACTTGACAAAATAAGTTAGGGTCATACCTTTTTTTTTTTTTCCACACCTAGCAGCTTGCAGGATCTGAGTCCCCTGACACAGGATTGAACCCATACCATCGGCAGTGAAAGCACGAAGTCCTAACCAGTGGACCTCCAGGGAATTCCTAGGGTCATATATCAGTTTTTCTTTTTCTTTTTTTTTACCATCTTTATTGGAGTATAATTGCTTTACAATGGTGCGTTAGTTTCTGCTTTATAACAAAGTGAATCAGCTATATATATACATATATCACCACGTCTCCTCCCTCTTCCGTCTCCCTCCCACCTTCTCTATCCCACCCCCATATATTATATCCTAAAGACCTTGGACACAATAATAGTTTGAACTTTGTGCTCTTTTTCTTTCTTTTTTGAATTTTATTTTATATATTTTTTATACAGCAGGTTCTTATTAGTTATCCATTTTATACATATTAGTGTATACATGTCAATCCCAATCTTGCAATTCATCATACCACCATCCCCTCCCCCTGCCACTTTCCCCCCTTGGTGTCCATACATTGGTTCTCTACATCTGTGTCACTATTTCTGCCCTGAAAACCAGTTCATCTGTACCATTTTTCTAGGTTCCACATATATGTGTTAATGTTCGATATTTGTTTTTCCCTTTCTGACTTACTTCACTCTCTATGACAGTCTCTGGAAACATCCACGTCTCTACAAATGACCCAGTTTCGTTCCTTTTTATGGCTGAGTAATATTCCATTGTATCTGTGTATCACATCTCCTTTATCCATTCGTCTGTCGATGGGCATTTTGGTTGCTTCCATGACCTGGCTACTGTAAATAGTGCTACAATGGATATTGGGGTGCACATGTCTTTTTGAATTATGGTTTTCTCTGGGTATATGCCCAGTAGTGGGATTGCTGGGTCATATGGTAATTCTATTTTTAGTTCTTTAAGGAATCTCCATACTGTTCTCCATAGTGGCTGTATCAATTCACATTCCCACTAACAGTACAAGAGGGTTCCCTTTTCTTCACACCCACTCCAGCATTTGTTGTTTCTAGATTTTCTGATGATGGCCAATCTAACTGGTGTGAAGTGATACCTCACTGTAGTTTTGATTTGCATTTCTCTAATAATTAGTGATGTTTAGCAGCTTTTCATGTGCATTTTGGCCATCTGTATATCTTCTTTGGAGAAATGTCTATTTAGGTCTTCTGCGCATTTTTTTTGATTGGGTTGTTTGTTTAATATTGAGCTGCATGAGCTGTTTATATATTTTGAATATTAATCCTTTGTCCATTGATTCGTTTGCCAATATTTTCTCCCATTCTGAGGGTTGCGTTTTCATCTTGTTTGTATTTTCTTTTGCTTTGCAAAAGCTTTTAAGTTTCATTAGGTCCCATTTGTTTATTTTTGATTTTATTTCCACTACTCTAGGAGGTGGATCAAAAAACCATCTTGCTGTGATTTATGTCAAAGTGTGTTCTTCCTATGTTTTCCTCTAAGAGTTTTATAGTGTACAGTCTTACATTTAGGTCTCTAATCCATTTTGAGTTTATTTTTGTGTATGGTGTTAGGGAGTGTTCTAATTTCATTCTTTTACATGTAGCTGTCCAGTTTTCTCAGCACCATTTATTGAAGAGGCTGGCTTTTGTCCATTGTATATCCTTGCCTCCCTTGTCATAGCTAAGTTGACCATAGGTGCATGGGTTTATTTCTGGGCTTTCTATCCTGTTCCATTGATCTATATTTCTGTTTTTGTCCCAGTACCATATTGTCTTTTTTACTGTAGCTTTGTAGTATAGTCTGAAGTCAGGGAGTCTGATTAGCCCAGCTCTGTTTTTTTCCCTCAAGGCTACTTTGGCTATTCAGGGTCTTTTGCGTCTCAATAATAATTTTAAGATTTTTTGTTCTAGTCCTGTAAAACATGCCATTGGTAATTTGATAGGGATTGCATTGAATCTGTAGATTGCTTTGGGTAGTATAGTCATTTTCACAATATTGATTCTTCCAATCCAAGAACATGGTATATCTCTCCATCTGTTTGTATCATCTTTAATTTCTTTCATCAGTGTCTTATAGTTTTCTGCATACAGGTCATTTGTCTCATTAGGTAGGTTTATTCCTAGAAATTTTATTTTTTGTTGTTGCAGTGGTAAATGGAAGTGTTTCCTTAATTTCTCTTTCAGATTTTTCATCATTAGTGTATATGAATGCAAGAGATTTCTGTGCATTGATTTTGTATCCTTCAAATTTACCAAATTCATTGATTAGCTCTAGAAGTTTTCTAGTGGCATCTTTAGGATTCTCTATGTATGTTATAATGTCATCTGCAAACAGTGACAGTTTTACTGCTTCTTTTCCAATTTGGATTCCTTTTACTTCTTTTTTCTTCTCTGATTGCCATGGCTAGGACTTCCAAAACGATGTTGAATAACAGTGGTGAGAGTGGACATTCTTGTCTTGTTCCTGGTCTTAGAGGAAATGCTTTCAGTTTTTCACCATTTTGCTGTAGGTTTGTCATATATGGCCTTTATTATGTTGAGGTAGGTTCCCTCTATGCCAACTTTCTGGAGAGTTTTTATCATAAATGGGTGTTGAATTTTGTCAAAAGCTTTTTCTGCATCTATTGAGATGATCATATGCTTTTTCTTCTTTAATTTGTTAATATGGTGTATCACATGGACTGATTTGTGTATATTGAAGAATCCTTGCATCCCTGGGATAAATCCCACTTGATCATGGTGTATGATGTTTTTAATATGTTGTTGGATTCTGTTCGCTAGTATTTTGTTGAGGATTTTTGCATTAATATTCATCAGTGATATTTTTCTGTAATTTTCTTTTTTTGTTATATCTTTGTCTGGTTTTGATATCAGGGTAATGGTGGCTTCGTAGAATGACTTTTGGAGTGCTCCTTCCTCTGCAAATTTTTGGAAGAGTTTGAGAAGGATGGGTGTTAGCTCTTCTCTAAATGTTTGATAGAATTCACCTGTGAAGCCATCTGGTCCTGGACTTCTGTTTGTTGGAAGATTTTTTTTTTAATTTATTTATTTATTTTTGGCTGTGTTGGGTCTTTGTTCCTGTGTGAGGGCTTTCTCTAGTTGTGGCAAGCGGGGGCCACTTTACATCGTGGTGCGCAGGCCTCTCACTATCTCCGCCTCTCTTGTTGCGGAGCACAGGCTCCAGACACACAGGCTCAGTAGTTGTGGCTCACAGGCCTAGTTGCTCCGTGGCATGTGGGATCCTCCCAGACCAGGGCTCGAACCCGTGTCCCCTGCATTAGCAGGCAGATTCTCAACCACTGTGCCACCAGGGAAGCTCCTCTTGGAAGATTTTTAATAACAGTTTCAATTTCATTACTTGTGATTTGTCTGTTCATATTTTCTATTTCTTCCTGGTTCAGTCTTGGAAAACTATACCTTCCTAAGAATTTGTCCATTTCTTCCAGATTGTCCATTTTATTGGCATAGATTTGCTTATAGTAGTCTCTTAGAATGCTTTGTATTTCTGTGGTGTCTGTTGTAACTTTTCCTATTTCATTTCTAATTTTATTGATTTGAGTCCTCTCCTTCTTTTTCTTCAGAAGTCTGGCTAATGGTTTGTCAATTTTGTTTACCTTCTGAAAGAACCAGCTATTAGTTTTATTGATCTTTGCTATTGTTTTCTTTGTTTCTATTTCATTTATTTCTGCTCTGATCTCTATGATTTCTTTCCTTCTACTAACTTCGGGTTTTGTTTGTTCTTCTTTCTCTAGTTCCTTTAGGTGTAAGATTAGATTGTTTATTTGAGATTTTTCTTGTTCCTTGAGGTAGGGTTGTATTGCTATAAAATTCCCTCTTAGAACTACTTTTACTGCATCCAATAAGTTTTGGATTACAGTGTTTTCACTGTAATTTGTCTCTAGGCATTTTTTGATTTCCTCTTTGATTTCTTCCGTGATCTCTTGGTTACTTAGTAACGTATTGTTTAGCCTCCATGTGTTTGTGTTTTTTACATTTATTTCCCTGTAATTCATTTCTAATCTCATAGCACTGTGGTCAGAGACAATGCTTGATATGATTTCAATTTTCTTAAATTTACTGAGGCCTGATTTGTGACCCAAGATGTGATCTATCCTGGAGAATGTTCCATGTGCACTTGAAAAGAAAGTGTAATCTGCTGTTTTTGAATGGAATGTCGTATAAATATCAATTAAATCTATCTGGTCTATTGTGTCATTTAAAGCTTGTGTTTTCTAATTAATTTTCTGTCTGGATGATCTGTCCATTGGTGTAAGTGAGGTGTTAAAGTCCCTCACTATTATTGTGTTACTGTTGATTTCCTCTGTTATAGCTGTTAGCATTTGTCTTATGCATTGATGTGCTCCTATTTTGAGTGCATATATATTTATAATTGTTATATCTTCTTCTTGGATTGATCCCTTGATCATTATGTAGTGTCCTTCCTTGTCTCTTGTAACATTCTTTATTTTAAAGTCTCCTTTATCTGATAAGAAATTGCTACTCCAGCTTTCTTTTGATTTCCATTTGCATGGAAAATCTTTTTCCATCCCCTCACTTTCAGTAGGTATGTGTCCCTTGGTCTGAAGTGGGTCTCTTGTAGACAGCACATATATGGGTCTTGTTTTTGTATCCATTCAGCGAGACTGTGTCTTTTGGTTGTAGCATTTAATCCATTCACGCTTAAGGTAATTATCGATATGTATGTTCTTATTACCATTTTCTTAACAGTTTTCGGTTTGTTTTTGTAGGTCCTTTTCTTCTCTTGTGTTTCCCATGTAGAGAAGTTCCTTTAGCATTTGCTGTAGAGCTGGTTTGGTTGTGCTGAATTCTCTTAGCTTTTGCTTGTCTGTAAAGCTTTTGATTTCTCTGTCAAATCTGAATGAGATCCTTGCCAGGGAGAGTAATCTTGGTTGCAGGTTCTTCCCTTTCATCACTTTAAGTATATCATGCCACTCCCTTCAGGCTTGTAGAATTTCTGCTGAGAAATCAGCTGTTAACCTTATGGGAGTTCCCCTGTATGTTATTTGTAGTTTTTCCCTTGCTGCATTCAGTAATTTTTCTTTGTCTTTAATTTTTCCCAATTTGTTTACTATGTGTCTCGTCATGTTTCTCCTTGGGTTTATCCTGCCTGGGAGTCTCTGCACTTCCTGGACTTGGGTGGCTAGTTTCTTTCCCATGTTAGGCAAGTTTTTGATTATAATCTCTTCAAATATTTTCTCGGGTCCTTTCTCTCTCCCTTCTCCTGAGACCCCGATAATGTGAATGTTGTTGTATTTCATGTTGCCCCAGTGGTCTCTTAGGCTGTTTTCATTTCTTTTCATTCTTTTTCTTTATTCTGTTCCATGGCAGTGAATTCCACCATTCTGTCTTCCAGGCCACTTATGTGTTCTTCTGCCTCAGTTATTCTGCTATTGATTTCTTCTAGTGTATTTTTCATTTCAATTATTGTATTGTTCATCTCTGTTTGTTTGTTATTTAATTCTTCTAGGTGTTTGTTCTTAATTCTTCTAATGTCTTTGTTAAACATTCTTGCATCTTCTCGAGCTTTGCCTCCAATCTTTTTCCAAGGTCCTGGATCATCTTCACTATGATTATTCTAATTCTTTTTCTGGAAGGTTGCCTATCTCCACTTCATTTAGTTGTTTTTCTGGGGTTTTATCTTGTTCCTTCATCTGGTACAAAGTCCTCTGCCTTTGCATTTTGTGTTTATTTCTGTGAATGTGGTTTCCTTCCACAGGCTGCAGGATTGTAGTTCTTCTTGCTTCTGCTGTCTGACCTCTGGTGGATGAGGCTATCTAAGAGGCTTGTGCAAGTTTCCTGATGGGAGGGACTGTTGGTGGGTAGAGCTGGCTGTTGCTGTGGTGAGCAGTGCTCAGTAAAACTTTAATCTGGTTGTCTGCTGATGGGTGGGGCTGGGTTCCCTCCCTGTTGGTTTTTTGGCCTGAGGCGACCCAACACTGGAGCCTACCCGGCTCTTTGGTGGGGCTAATGGCGGACTCTGGGAGTGCTCACGCCAAAGAGTACTTCCCAGAACTTCCACTGCCAGTGTCCTTGTCCCCACAGTGAACCACAGCCACCGCCCGCCTCTGCAGGAGACCCTCTAATACTAGCAGGTAGGTCTAGTTCAGTCTCCTAGGGGGTCACTGCTCCTTCCCCTGGGTCCCGATGTGCACAGTACTTTGTGTGTGCCCTCCAAGAGTGCAGTGTCTGTTTCTCCCAGTCCTGTCAAAGTCCTGCAATCAAATCCTGCTAGCCTTCAAAGTCTGATTCTCTAGAAATTCCTCCTCCCGTTGCTAGACCCGCAGGTTGGGAAGCCTGACGTGGGGCTCAGAACCTTCACTCCAGTGGGTGGACTTCTGTGGTATAAGTGTTCTACAATTTGTGAGTCATCCATCCAGCAGCTATGGGATTTGATTTTATTGTGATTGCACCCCTCCTACCATCTCTTTGTGGCCTCTCCTTTGTCTTTGAATGTGGGGTATCTTTTTTGGTGAGTTCCAGTGTCTTTCTGTCAATGATTGTTCAGCAGTTAGTTGTGATTTCAGTGCTCTCTGAAATTTGTGCTCTTGAACATCAAGAGCTTTCAATACTTTCTGAACTTCCTTATTTAAAATTTTGTCAAAAAAAATTTTTTTTGTCTTGTTTGTTAGTTGGCATTTTTGGTTGCTTGAGTATGAAGCAAGAGATATCATGAATTTGAAGTTTTTAGAACAGTGTTTCATAGTGTCCTCTCAAGGAATGTTTCAAATACTTATTAACAGCTTATTTGTTCCTTGTTTATTTTGGGTTGTGGTAAGCTGAGTAATGGCCCCACAAAGATGTCCGTGTCCTAGGCCCCAGAACCTCTGAATACATTACCTTACATAGTAAAAGGGACTTTGCAAATGTGATTAATTTAAGGATCTTGAGATGGAGAGATTACAATGGATTGTCTGGATGGGTCCAATGTAATCATAAGAGAAGGGGAATCACCCAGAGAGGTGATCGTACAGAGAAGGCAATGTGATGATGGAAGCAGAGAGATATTTGAAGGTGATTTGCTGCTGGCTTTGAAGGTGTGAGGCAGGGAATGCAGGCAGACTCTAGAAGCTTGAAAAAGTACGGAAACAGATTCTTCCCCAGAGTCTCCAGAAGGAACAAACCCTGCTGACACCTTGACTTTAGTCTAATGAGACTATTATTGTACTTCTGACCTCCAAAAGAGAATAAATTCATGTTGTTTTAAGCCATTAATATTGTGGTAATTTGTTACAGCAGCCGTAGGAAATGAGTACAGATTTTGGTATCCGAAAGTATCCCTCTTTCTGCCTCCCTTTGTCCTCAGTTCCAAGACTGAGCTTGGGACGTCATTAGCACAGGATTATTACTCTTGGCTAGTCTTGGCCAGAGTCTGCAAGGAGGCTGCCCCAAAGAAGAAGAGAGATTGGAGAAGGGGTGAGGTGAGTTCAGTCATCAGAAAAAAGATGTTTTTCTAGCTCCAAACTATGGCAACTCTACTGTAACAAATACTAAAAATATGAAAGTGGTTTGGAAGTGGGTAATGGGTAGAAGTTGGAAGAATTTTGAGGAACATGATGGAAAAGTCCTAGATTGCCTTGAACAGACTGTTAGTAGAAATATGGGTGTTAAAGACTTCTGGTGAGGTCTCAGAATGTGAGGAATGTGATTTGGGAAACTGGAGGGAAGGGGATCTGTTATATAATGGTAGAAAGCTTAGATTGTGTCCTATAATTATACAGAAAACAGAACTTGTAAGCAATGAATTTGGGTATTTGGTTGAGATTTCCAAGGAAAATATTGAAGGTGTGACCTGGTTTCTTCTTGGTTGCTTTTAGTAAAATGTGAGAGAGAAGCGGAGAGAACTGTTACAAAAAGGAAGCAAAATTTGATTTGGGAAATTCTCAGCCTACACAGATTGCAAACAATGCTGAAGTTAAGAGATCCACTGCCAAGAAAGCATGCTCTGGAGAGTAAGCCAATGATGCAGTTGCACAGCTTTTTTTTTTTTTTTGATTAAAAATGTTTTAAACTGTAGTAAAATATACATAAAAGTTATCATCTTAACCATTTTTAAGTGTGGATAGACTTTTGCTAGTACTTGGAAAGTACAAAAGTTTAGTACATTCAAGTACATAGAGGGCTCTTTGAAGGGGTGTAAGACTCAGAAGCCAAAAACAGATGAAATTATTCAGGAAAGATCTGTGGAGTAGCCTGTTTTTTAATAAAGTGAATCTCCGTGACCCACAAAGTTCTTGAGAATGCTATACCAACAGAAACATTGTCAAGTTGGACTAAGAGGGACAGAGGGCAAAAATGAAGACTCTCAAAATTCTACAGGCAGAAAACATGCTGAGAAAAACCACTCAGTGGCAGACATGTGTTACTCTTCATGAAAAAGGATGATTCCAAGGGTGGAAAGCTCCAAAAAGTGGAGTCAGGGGTCCAGAGGGCAGAGGCATGAGCCGTGTAAGTTATTTCCAGGCTTTGAAACTTAATGGAGTTTGCCTAGGTGGACTTCAAAAGTGATTAACTGACTCTTTTTCTTCATTTTCTCCCTTCTTGAATGAGAATGGATCTGTTACTCTATGCCTGTCCCACCACTGTATTTCTAGAGCACAAACATGCTTTCTAGTTTCACAGCTCCACAGGTAGAGGATTTTGCCCCAGGACACATTATATCAGAACTGCACCCATAATTCAGATGATTAGATATGAAATTTTAGACTTGATACTGTAATGGGCTGAGACTCTGGGGGGCCTTGGAATGGGTGAAGGTATTTCTCATGTGGGATGTATGAGTCTTCGCGGACTGGCAGTGGACTGTGATAAGCTGAATAATGGTCCCCCGTAAAGATAGCCAAGTCTTAATCCCTGGAACCTGTGAATATGTTGTACATAGTAAAAGAGATTTTGTAGAAGTGACATATACTGACATAAAGACACACGACCTTTGGGTCAGAGATACAATGTTACTCATAGCAAAAAAAAAAAAAAGAGCCAGATCAGCATTGTGGGTTTGTTTCCCATCCCCCAATTCCCACAGGTGTTAGCTCTGCACACAGTGGGGGCTGCTGGTACATCCTCTCACCCTTCCCTACAGGGAGATTACTCATTACTCCTGGAATGCACGCAAATGCCTCCAGGGAGGTAGGAAAAGGCTTTATCTTTACTTCCCTGGGATGTTTCTTGGGAAGATGTCTCTAGTTTCACCATTCTGAAATGTCTCCTTACACAAGTGTTCTTAACTTAAACACAAATACTTTCATTCAGAGGATCCAGACTGTGCAGAAATGTGAGCTATTCATGGAAAACTGTCTTCCAACTGTATTTTAAGCACGAATAAGGGGGAAAAATCTATTACCTTTAATAGAATAGAAAATCTGAAAAATCAAATGTTTCAATAATGCCAAGAGTGGCTGATGGAAAGGAGCTGCTAACCTATATGATTTTAGAGAAAGACCACGCCCAAAGAAACATCACCCAGTGGGGTCAGGAAATATGTAAAGAGAGGCAGAAGTTGAAATTAGTTTGAGGAAGACATATTAAGCAATTAAATTGCTTAATTTTCAGCAATGATGTGAGGAAGCAACATCAATCAATGCCGTTTGGGGATGCTTATAGAGATTATCTGACAAAATCAGATTTTTTAATGTAAAAATGGCAAAGAAATTTGCCATACATTTAATTATTATTCCTGGGACTATGACCGCATGTTACAGGTATTAGATGTTATTGATTTTTTTCTCCAACAAATGTAAATGGAATATCCATTTACTATGTATCATGCAAGATGACACAATCTCTGCTCCTATGGAGCATGCATTTCAAGGTGGCAGGTTGACAGAACTAGTAATCACATAAATAAATACAAATATTACAAATTACATACTACCAAGAAAACAAAGAAATAAAAGGAAGAATAAAGAAGGATGTACCCAAACTAAAGTGGTTAGGAAAGACCTCTTTAAAGAGGTAACATATAATTCAATCTATTCTCACAATAGAAGTCAGAGTGAGTTTTTTAAAACCTAATTCACATCACGTCTTTCCTCCACAGAACCCAACTGCTCTCCATTTCACTGACAAAAATCCAGAGCCCCTATAATGGTCTAGAGCCCTTCATGATTTGGTTCCCAAATAGTTCCCTGACTTCCTTTCTTATTACTTTCTATAGCACTTATTAAATTCTAAATATTATAAAGGTTATTTAGTATGTTTATTGTCTCTCTCCTTGCCAGAACATAAGCTCCACTAGAGAATGGTCTCTGTTTTCTTCATTTCGTATCCCAAATGTGCCTAGAACGGTACCTGACCTCTAATAGAATTTCATTAAATTTTTGTTCAATGAACATAAAATTACACTGATTTTATTAGTATTAAAGTATAACAAAAATAAAAACAAAGTTATCACATACACTGCTATATTAACATTTAAATACAACAGATAAAAAAATCACAAAATGAGAACTGCAGAAACAAAAACCAGGTAAGATTTGTTTACACAACATTGTAAAGTGACTATACTCCAATTAAAAAAAAAAAAGATTTATTTAACGTGGTAGATGTGCTTGCCCATTCGTAAGTTCATTCCAGTCTGGAACACAGGAGGATAATGCTACTCGCATATCTGCTGCGCCATTTAATCCGGTCCCTTCCTTTGTTTTTAACTGGGTTAAGACCGAAAATCCTAGTTCACACAAACTAGTTGCTGTGAATGGTAATAATAGCAGGATACTCTTTTGACTTATCAAAGGAAAGTCTTCCTTTATCTTAATCCAAAATGCTGATAAACTTAGTGTTTCATAATCATTCTTCGATGTATATGAAGAACTGAGCTGCAATAATTCATTTTCTTCTTCAGGCACCAAGTTTAACTCAATTATTGATTCTGGGTTTCAAAAAGCAAACGGATCTTTTACCCAACAATTCTGTCTTAATGTTTCAAATTTCTCTTCTGGGAATAAATGGTTAAAGGTTTGACAGAGAGAAGTGAGGTGCAACAATATCTCTAGTTTTATTTCTTCCAAAATGTTTTCATTGATAACATTCTCTTCAATGTGCTGCAAAAACCTTGGAAACATGTAGTAGCTAGGACGATTGCTTTTAAGCTTCGCTTGCCACAACAGTAACGCCTTCTGGAATCCTTGGATACATTCGGCCTGTTGGAATATGTCACTGTTTTTCCCCTGTAGTCTTAAACGTAGTTCATTAAGGATGCCAAAAATATCAGTTAAATATGCCAGTTTCGTTACCCAAATATCATCCTCAAAAATAGTTGCCAAATGAGACTTCTTTTCAGTAAGAAAAACGTGGATCTCATTCCTAAGTTCGTAAACCCTGCTCAGTATTTTCCCTTGAGACAACCAACGAACTTTGGTGTGAAACAGTAAGTGGGTATAATTAGCTCCAATCTCCGAACAAAACATTTCAAGAAGTCGGCTGTTTAATGAGCTTCCTTTAATAAAGTTAACAACTTTCACTGCCTTTTTCAATACTTCCATGAGCTTCTGTGGAATCTCTCTGGATGCTAATGCTTCATGATGTATAAAACATTGATTCCACGCACCACTAGTAACTTCTAGCAATTTTTAAATTACTCTGCTCTGTTTTCCAGTGATGTTTGCTGTTCCGTCACTTGTAATTCCTTTGCAGTTTTTCCAGTTTAATTTATACTGACCAACAATGCACTTTTCTAATTCTGTGAAAATATCTAATCCACTTAGGTGTGAGGTTAAGTTTAAACAACATAAAAAATCCTCCATAAAATCGCCTTGCCACGCATATCTGACATAGACTAAAAGTGCTGTGCAGCTTCCAGTATCTGTGCTTTCATCAAGCTGGATTGCAAAATCCATTCCCGACTGTAACCGAGTAATAAGCATTGCCTCTAAATGTTCGGCAATTGTACAAATTCGAAGAGATATTGTGTTATTACTAGGAATCGTTTTTAATTTATCAGCAGATTTATCATCAAAAATTGTACGCACCATATCCAAACATACTGGAAGAATAATTTTTTCAGCAGCTGTGTGAGCCATTTTCTCTTTTGCCACACGATATGCAACTAAATATGATGATAATAAGGTTTTCTCACTAACAGTAGTAGAGCAGCTAAGAAATTGTGTTGATGACTTTACATCTATTTTCTTTCTTTGAAAATATTCAAGAGGCTTATCAATAAGTTCAGCATGCTGTGTTTCTAAGTGCCTTTTTAATTTTGAAGGTTTTAAGCTTTCATTTGCAAGAATATTATTACAAATAAGACACTGAGGTCTGTCATTTTCAAAGGGTTTTTCACATTTGATAAAACCATATTTTAAATAATCTTCATTATAACGCCTTGCAGTTACTTTTTTCTTTTTGAAACATGGCTCAAATGAAGTTGATGTTTGCAGATTAGAGTCAATAGTTTTATCAATATTGTCACTATTCACACTTCCAGATCCAGCAGTAGAACTTGAACATGCTTCTGCATATTTTGCTTCATTATTCCTCTTTCTTTTAAAAAAGAAATGATCCATTTTAAAAGCAATTTTGAATAAAATATTATAATTGCCACTAAATATAATTGCCACTAATATATATATGTGTATATATATATGTATATATATATATGTGTATATATATATATATATATATATATATTTTTTACAGCCTAGATAACATCTTTCCAAAATTGCAGTTTGCAAATGAATCTCAGTGGAACATCTCAGACTTTATATACAGTTGCAAGTCATGGTAATATACAACTAGACTGCAGATCAACCTTGTTATTATGAAAACCAAATAAGACATCATTGGAAAATGATTGAAAAACCATTTCTTAGGCAATCAATATACATTCTATTCATCATATCCCCTCCATCAAATATCTTTCCACATATTGAAACTTATGACCTTAGAATTCCTTGCAAGGTGTATAATTCTGGCAAAGGATTCATGCAAACCACTCTGATATTTTATATTTTATTTTGTTTTTAAAAATGTTTGTCATGACTCACAAAATTGATTTCATGACCTACTAAATGGGTCACATGCATAATGTGAAAAACACTGATATAGAGACGTTTTCCTCTTTTGTGTTAGTGGCTTGACTATGTCTGCTTGATGACCAAAGAAACTAGCTGATCTGCTAAACTGCTGGCTGATACAGAAACTTTCTTGAAGTGGTAGGTATATATCATTCCTGATTTTCATTCCTGATACTTTTTGATGGGAAGGGTTTTTAAGAGTGCCAGTATGGTCTGATCTCATGAGGTTCCAATGAGGTTTTCCATGGCTAGGTCAACTATAAGGTTGGAGTTGGTGACATATTTTTAGAACTGTCTTGGAATGCATCCTTGACCTGGGAATAAGACCAGAGATATGACATTAAGCATTACAAAACAGAGAAATAGTGTTGCCAGCTATAGGGACCTTTACAGAATCCAAGGTCATGGGTGCTGAAGCAAAAAGCTGGTAGCTCTCAACACAATGTTATATAGGCTTAGGCCTTTTTCTGTAAGGCAAACCACCTCAGCCAAGATTGGGAGATAGAAAAAATGATGTAAGACCTGGGAGTCGCATCAGGAGATGCAAAGTACATTGACAAAGCTAAACACAGGAAACCATGTAGGAGCACAGCTCATTCACTATATATATTTCCTCTTAGCTCAGTTTGGCCATGCCCATCTTGTAAGTACTTCCCGCACTGCTCTCTTTGAACTTAGGATATTTGGGTCTTATCAGCATAATACAGCACTTCCTTACAAACCTCTCCATCAAGTAATGCCACTTTGGGGGGTGGGGGAGGAAGGGTAAAGTCTTACATTTACTGTAGTGTTTATTAGAAATTAAACATTTTAACAGTGTTAATAGTTTTATCAGGATTGTTTGCATTAACTAGATTTTCTTATTTTCTGTAATTCTTGATGCTACGGCATGTGGGTTCTCACTAATCATAGAGGGAACTAATCCTCCCAGGGTTGGGTAATTCCTAGAGATAGCAAACAACTTGACTGATAGCTCAACCCAGGAACACAACTTTCATATGCAAACGAACCAGTCCAGAGCCAGCCCTACCCATACTTTCCCACCCTCCCAAATCAGGTTCTTATTCTCCAGATACTCCCCTGCCCTAACTACCCCAGGGCCAGGTAACCATGAACTATGGACAGCCCCCATGCCCTGAATCCTGGTGAAACTGTTAAGAAAGCCAATCTGAAACCTGCTTACCCTGCTTGACCAATTCCTTCCTGAGAAAACCACAGTACGGGCTTTTCCACATTTCCCCTTCCACCCCCTCTCCCTCCTGCCCAATCCTGGTGCTTCCCATGTGGCCGCCCTGTATGGCATGGCTCGGCATGCCCTACCTCCTTTTTCTAGGGATCTGTATAAAAACTACCTACTTCATGACAGCCATTTCTGTGTCTGTTTGCCTTATCATACCTGATTAAAACAAATCATAGGTATATCATTTTTACTTCATCTTGGTTCTGGTTACAAAGTTACAAAGTTGCATAGTTTGGCCCTAATCCTATTTTCCACATAATGTCTGTTATATTTTACCATAAATTTTGCATTCCATGAGTTCTTCCAAGTCATAGTGTTAAAGCTGAAACACCCGTATCTCGAGATAACTTTTATTACTTACTTGCCTGGTGAATGGATTCCCCCAATCACTTGAGAGGAAGATTGGAATCCTTCAGTTTTGGGGACACACATTTGTCATTCTAGCTATCACCCATCCTTCAGCTGTGAGTGAAACGGTATCATACAGTACACAAGTAAGGTATAGGTTTCAGGAATGCCAGGCAGCACTCAAAATGTGCTACAAATTATCTGAATGCCATCGATTTTCATCAGCCTGTCACCACTGTATTTATGTGGTGGCCTAATCTTTTAATAAAGCCAGCTTTGAAAGAGGCATCAGAGTGGACGGTGACCTTGAAACAAGAAAGATGTTGCCAGATGGAGAAGGCCTTAGTGAGATTCTTCCCTGAGACTTCATTACTTATTTTTAACAGTAAACTTGAAGGGGACTTACAGTATGTCATGTATACTGCACTTTTTAAAATTTTAATAAGCTTTATTTTTTTTAAGAGCAACTTTAGGTTCACAGCAAAACTGAGCAAAAGGTAGGGATTTCCCATATATTTCCTGCCCCCACCTATGCACAGTCTTCGCCATCACCAACATCCCCCACCGGAGTGGTACTTGTTACAGCTGATAGACCTACAGTGTCACATCATAATCACCCGAAGTCCACCCTTTACATAAGGTTCACTCTTCGTGTTGTACACTCTATGAAATTTGACAAATGTATAATGACATGTGTCCATCGTTATGGTTTCATACAGAGTATTTTCACTGCCCTAAAAATCCCGTGCCTCTGCCTCCCTTCTTTCCTATCCCCACTCCCACTGCCACCAATCTCTAATAGTCACCGAATTCTTTTTTTTTTTTTTTTTACCAGCTCAGCTCCCCAGTCTTGCCTTTTCCAGAGTGCCATACCGTTGGAATTATATGTATATAGACTTTTCAGATTGGCTTCTTTCACTTAGTAATATGCATTTAAGGTTCCTCCATGTATTTTCATGACTTGATAGCTTATTTCTTTTTAGCACTGAAAAATACTTCATTGTCTGGCTGTAACAGTTTATTTATCCATTCACCTACTGAAAAACATCTTAGTTGCTTCCAAATTTTGGCAACTATGAATAAAGCTGCTATAAACATTGGTTGTAGGTTTTTGTGTGGACAAAAGTTTTCAACTCCTTTGGGTAGATACTAAGGAACCTGACTGCTGCATCGTATGTACAAGTACATTTTTAAAGAGGATCCCGGCAAAGGTTGTGTATCCTTTTGTTGCTGGAGCTTGTCAATATTGTGGGCACAGATTATGCTTTATAGATAAAGCATAGATGTTGCTCAACTTTTTCTTTTTTGCAATGGTGCCAGCTTTTGTTAACGTAATTCACACACGCTGACAGACTTCAAATAATGCCAAACGGACTGCTCTAGGGTTTCCTGAGCTGTGATGGCCTACTCTGGTACTGAGTTATTCTGTTGATGTCTCTGATATGAACTGCCAATAAATAGAACCAAGTCAGAACTGAGGGGTAAAGGTGGCTGGTGAGATGGGTTACACAATTTAGTATAATTCAGTGAGAAAAGTGACGTGGGGAGCTGTCAAAATAAGACTATTTGGTCAGTTTGGCATTGGACAAATACTAAACCTTGAATTTAGGAGCAGATACTTTATATGAGACTAAAAGCTTTAAAAGGCATTCTAGAACAACGTTGTTGGAATGCAGCTTCAGGAATGTGCCAGAAGGTGGCAGCAGGAGTCATCTGAGAAAACTTTGCTATAGGGAGTAGGGTTAAGTTGTAATATGCAAGAGATCAAAATGTATAACCTTGTCTCTAGGCTAGCAGTCTCTTGGCATAGTTTTCCGTGTTTAGTAATATAAAGCATTAGTGTCAACAGGAAGATCTACAAATGGGGCAAAGGTCAGGGTTTATTAGGATGGTGGCATTTTTAGGCGTTGGTTGCCTTAGGAGGGGCTTGGAAATATCAACTTGATTAGTTATTATATTATGAATGCTTTAACTAGGACAAGTTGCTAGAGATCTAATGTATATGGTACCTGATTATACTTAAAAAAGAGTACCTATGGGGGAATTCAGGGCCTGGTCTGAGAAACAGGCAAAGCTTTTCTTTGGAGGTCTTATGTCCTGTCTGCCAAGGTAGTTAGTAGGACTAAAGAGTTTATGGCAGACGCCTATTGGATGTCACAGCATGGTGGACAGCATCAATATATTAAATCAGAACTAAACTGCTGAAAAAGCAACTGCATCTAAATCTCTTTGATGAATAAAAAGAGCTGGAGAGCAATTCACAACAGCCTTGAAGCAATCTGACTCAGATATATAACTGCCCTTAACAGCTGAAATAGAACATTTATTGATTCTTCCTGTCATACTGAAGGATGCTCACTTGTTTTTAATGTTCCTTCTCTCCACATGAATTTCAAACCACTACAATTTTATCCTGTATGCCACCTCTCCCCAGATATTTTATAGACATTTACCTTATAAAGAAAAACAGTGTTAAAACGTTCTCCAAAGTCTTTTGTTTGCCCTCTCTTTTCTTTATCTATGTCTCTGAAAGGTGCCTTAATGGCAAGTCACAGGAATTTGGAGGGACAGGTTCAAACCTGAGGGTTTTGGTCTAACCGTAAGTTTTGGAACTTTAAACAGAGATATTCTCAATTAGAACTCAATGTAAATCAGAGCATATACGTACATTAACATGAATAACTACATGTGTGATTCCATAAGCCAGATGGGTTCTGCTGGGACAGGTCCTTTCTGGCCAAAACTTCAAAAATCTATAGATGTGTGCACTGATGCTTCAGATGTGTGTGTTGAGGCTGACTGTTGTGGATATATAACCACATTTCAGAGCAATAATGCTCTTTAATTGGGTGTGCATCTATCTTAGCCATTCTTTAGGAGAGAATTTCAATTAAGGTGACCAAATACTTGTAGCTGAAAGTTTCTTATATACCAAGGTGCAATAATAATGACCTGTTCCTAGAACAGTGTTTGTTGTAATGGTAGGTACTCAGTAAATGTATTTGAAAGATTAAATGAGAGAATGACACCTGTAGCAAACTGTACCATGTACATTGTTTTTATTAATCAATGAAAAGTAAGTTACCAAACTATATTTGAACAATTTGGTAATATGTAAGACAAAGGTATGACCTATTCTTTAAAATTGGATCAACAATATTCTATTTCAAAATAAACTGCTTATAATGTTAGATACTAGAAACAATGGTCTTATAAAAACATAAATGTAAACTATATTCAGATTTATCTTATAAAGCCTAACACTTAAATCTACCTGAAAATAAGAAACACATTAAAAAAAACTAATATCTCATTTATATTACAATAAGTAATTATTCTTTTAGACAAAAACAACTGTCTTTAAATCATTCTGTTCTTTTATATTTTTACTATTCTCATTTCAATCCAGTTCTCTGTGGGAGTTCATAATCGGCTATGCTTCAGACTGTTGTATCCAAAAAGTATTCTTAAAGGGCTTACTCTCTCTCCTCAAGCAGACAATTCACCTACAATAATAGCAGACGTAATATATTAGGGTATAGACCTGATAGATGTGGGGATGAAAGCATGGGGAAGTCCTTTTCTAACTGAAAGAGGATGCAAGGTAACAGCTAAATGGGAGTCAGAAGCAGAAAATGCTGCAAGTTTGACAGAATAAGGTATGAAATAGTTGTTTACAAAAGTGGTGCTACGAATGGACTAGGAAAATGTGTTAGGATTTTAAGCAGGTCTGCATGATTGCCTTACATGCTTAATGCAATGACCATTATTGCTATGATGCTTGATAGGTGTGGTCTTTAATTCCCTGCCATGAATTTTTACCTCTTAAAGCCTCATCCTATCTCTCTAGGTTTCTCCTTCATCCCATATCTCCATACTATTCTACACTTGAAGCTCTGACTATGGGAGTTCTTGAAATACCTCATGCACTTTCATGCTTCTGCTTTCGCTCTGGCTGGTATTCCCCTTGCCTTAAGTCATTTGAAATCCTATTCATTCTTCATGATTTAGCTCAAATGCTACAGCATTCATCCAATCAACTAAGATGTAAGTATATACGATGTGCCAGGTCCTGGGGACACAAAGCAAGAAAATGGATAGTGATATATTCATATAAGGGAACACCTGTTCAGCTGTTACAAGGAATGAACTAGAGTTACATAACACTGACAAATCTTATATTAAGTTAAAGAAAGCTGCCAAAGGATATACACATTTCTGCTTGTTAAAACTATGCAAAACAGCACTACATGTAATCCAAAATTAAAAAGGTGGTTACCTTGGTCAAGAGGGAACATAACGGGACTGGGTGGAGCAGACAAAGGACTTCAGTTATATAATAACTATTTTTCCAGTTGGGTGTCAAGTACATATGTATTAGTTATAGTTTTATTTCAACTTTTTGTCTGTCTAAAGATATTCTATTTTTAAAAGGGATGTTTAAAGCTTGATTCCTTCCTGAAGGCATTGCAAACCTGTGCCATAGTCAGTAACTTAAAATTACCTTCCTTCCGTCTCTGATATTATCCTTTGTTTCCTGTATTGCCATTGTGCACACATCAGTAATACTTAGGCCTCAAGAGTAGGAACCTGCAGGTACGAGCTTTAAGTAGATTAGAATGTAACTCTCTTCCCAGGAGACTCCCGTTTGCTCCAGTTCTCTAGGGACCTAACTAGGCCTAAGAACCTCAGTCTGACCCCTTCATGTGACCCGAGAACATCTTCCCTCGGATCCCGGATCGCTGACCCCTTCCCCCGGTAGATGTCCATTCGCCCCCTGAGCAAAAGCAAAACGTGCCTCCCGCCAACGAACCCCGGAATGTCTCCCTTTAGCGGACTCCGGACCACTCCCACCAGAGGTTGCCTTTCTTCCTTCTCACCTCCAGCCGAGCGCCGCGAGCCTCGCGCCTCGCCTGCCGACCCGCGGGGCGCCTCGTCCCCCTTTCTCTACACAACACCACCTCCAACCTAGCCTCAACACTCACAGAAATCACACTTCCAGCCGGAAAAGGGCTGGCTCGGCCCTCTGCGCATGCGCGGAGCTAAGAGTCGCCGCTGCCCTCGCGTTCGTCTCGCGGTATTGCCTTTTCCCGCGGGAGTTATTTGAGCTTTCTGGCGGTAACCACGCCCTCGGCTGTCCGCGGCCGGCTGACCGAAGTCTGAATTTTGTCTGCAGGAAATCTGGCCGTGGTCAGTCGAGCCAGATACGGCTGAGAGCCGACAGATTCTTACCGGCCGGGCTCTGGCCCCATGGGGGTCAAGAGACTGCTGCCGATTAAGGAGGCCTTCCAGGTGGCGCAGCAGCCGCATCAGAACCGGGCGAAGCTGGTGGTGGCGCTGAGCCGCACCTACGGCTCGGCGATCCCCGCCACCCCTCGCCGCCCCGCTGGTGCACCAGTGAGCACGTTAATTTGTCAGTCTTTGTAAGGGAATTACAGAGATTTTTTTCAATTCTGCTATCATTTACCTTGTTTACTTATTTAGAGAACCATATTGTTCTTTATAATCATAGTAGACTTGTGTCTCTAAGTTAGAAGTTCACCGATTTTTAACATAAATGTGCATTTCATTTAATAGATATAAAATATATATAAAATATATATATTTGTATTTCTGCCCTGTAATGATTTTAACAAAACACGTTTCTTAGGAACAAAGTAAGTCAGTGCAAAGAAGTTCATTTTTGTTCCAAACTATTTTTCAGGTTAATATCCGGGTGTCCCCCACTTTTCAAAAATTCAATTTAGGCCACTTCGCTTTTAGAAAAGACCTGTATTGTATTAGTACGTGTTTTCATAACTGAAGGAAATCTGGAGGGTTTTCAGGTTTACAAAAAAACGGCGAAAAGCGATAGTACTTGGTATGCTTAGCCTTCAGCGTTTTTTTTTTTTTGCAGGGAGCCTTTACCGAGGCAGCGCGCAGACCCAGCAGCCTGAGTGGCACAGCCAGGCTCCTTCCCTGGAAATACACTCAGCATCTCAGCATCTAGCCCCCATAGCTTGGAACTGTGTCTGTGAGCATCTGTGCTGCATCTCGGTTTATTTTGTGCATTCGTCAGCAAGTGTTCTAAAGTATCAGAAAAGGTTAACATAAAACCAGATGTAATTTTAAGTGTTTTGATTGGGGTGAACGAACTGGGCATTGTGTGTGAGTTGAACTTGCTTGGGTCCACTATTTCCAGGCAGAGAGAAAAAATCTTGAAAGCTGCCAAAGTTACTATTGCTTCTGTTAGTAGCAAAGTGGTCTCAGTTGGCATCCAGCAGTGGGTAAACTGGAAAGTCTATTGCTTGAGCGGACTGATTGGTGTACAAAGCGAGGTGTTTACGTTATCTTATACTTAAGGAGAAATCGGTCAGTCTTTCTAATAAGCTGAAACAGAAAGCACTTGGACCACGGTGATGAAAGTGTTGCAACAGTAGAATTTGAAGATAGTCATGGATGGTTTGATTGGTGAGGGCAGGTTCTTACCTTAAAAGTCACTGGAGAGAGTGCTTCTGCTGTTACTGAAGCTGCCAAAAAGTTCCCGGAACTGAAGAAAATAATTACAGGAGGTGGTTATTCGTATAAGTGTTTGACCCTGAAGATGATGTTGAAGAGGTTTTGGCATCCCATGACTAAGAACTGACAGATGAAGAGCTGATGCCATTGCAAGAGGAAAGGATACTATTCGAATACTAATTGAAACGGAACACAGTAGTGAACAGCCTAAAAGTAAAGCCCTCCAGGAACTCAACATGAAGCACTTGCATGAGATTTTCACTGTAATTGACAGTGCTGCAATGATAGCAGAGAAGGTATGACTTTAATTTTGAAATGGCATGTAGGTTTAGGGCAAGTTTGCAGGATGTTCTGAGTGCCTACAAACAACTGCATGATAGAAAAATGCATGAGGATAAGCAGTCAAGCATACTGTCATATTTCAAGCCTTCCACATCAGCCACAGCCGACGATGGACCTCAACATTTGACGCTGAGGCAGGCAGTTATAGAAGAAGGTGAAGACATTAGTGACCTGCTTGCCCTGACGGATTCAAACAACGGTGAGATGTTAATAGGTGACCCCCTTCCTCTGTCTCCTACATCCCCATCTCCACACGCCCCCACCACAGCTTCCCACATCTCAGCCTAACACACCATCATCACCACCTCTCAGCCTTCCAGTGTGTTGCTGGCTGTCCTCTCGATTCTGGTAAGTGAAACTATACTGTACAGACATTATTTCTACTTTATCCAGGCAGTGTGTTTATCATATCATACCTGCTTTTACTATATGCTAGTGTTATTTTAGGTTTTATGTGTTATTTGGTATGATTTGGTAGGTTATTTTTTGAGTCTGGAAATGCTCAAACTTTCCCCATATAAATTCATGGTAATTGCTTCTTCACTTTATACCATTTTGGCTTACGAAAGGTTTCATAGAAACATTCTACTTTCAGATATGGGGGAAAACCTGTATTTCTAGCCTTTTATTATAATTTAGTTTCAGAAATAGAAAAAGTTAAATACAATAGTTTTAATTTCAACTCTAAGACTTTACATGACTTTGACAAAATCAAAAAGCATTTCTTTACCTCAAGCTACTACCTTTTTGTTTAAAATTATTTATTTATTTATTTATTTATCTATGGCTGCATTGGGTCTTTTTTGCTGCACGCGGGCTTTCTCTAGTTGCGGCAAGCAGGGGCTACTCTTCGTTGCAATGGACGTGCTTCTCATTGCGGTGGCTTCTCTTGTTTCAGAGCATGGGCTCTAGGCATCTGGGCTTCAGTAGTTGTGGCACGAGGGCTCAGTAGTTGTGGCTCACAGGCTCTAGAGCGCAGGCTCAGTAGTTGTAGTGCACGGGCTTCATTGCTCCGTGGCCTGTGGGAGCTTCCCGGATCAGAGATCGAACCCATGTCCCCTGCATTGGCAGACAGATTCTTAACCACTGCGCCACCAGGGAAGTCCCAAGCTACTACCTTTTTTACTTGCAGGATTTCAAAAAGATTCTTCCGTATGCTCTGCATTGTTCTGCACTTCTTTTCTTCACTTAATAGTATATTCTGGATATTCCTTCTTATCACTATTTAATTAAACTTAACGCATTCTTTTTTTTTCTTTTCTTTCAGCTGTCATATATTCCGTTTTGTGGATATACTCAGATTTGTAGCCAGTCTCCTATAGATGGACACTTGTGTTGTTTCCAGCCTTTGGATATTAGGAACAATGCTTTAATGAATAAATGTCATTTCTTACATTTGCAGGGGTAACTCTTAGATTCTCTGAAGAGAATTGCTGGTTTAAAGAGGAAATGTTTTTGTAAATGTGATAAATATTGACAGTTGGCCTTTAAAGAGTTGTCCATTCTGCACTCCCGTCAGCAGCGTATGAGAGGTATTGCTTATTTTTAGGTGGATTGGGAGGAACTAGAAAGTGATTGGGGGGATGTTTTTTGATAGACCAGAAAATTTCTAAGTAAAATCCTGAACAGTTTGAGAACAGGAGTTAGAATGATAACATATATGTCAAAAAGAAATTGCTGTGTGGTGGGAAGGGTCGATTGTAAAAGGCAGTGTTGAATTCAGACCAGTGCTGTTGTTGTTCGTAACTGAACTGTGCCTTTGATACATGTTTCTCGGTAGATTCAAGGATGTAGAGAAGAATCAAAAGAATCTTGTGTGATATTTTAAAATCTATGCTGCCTTGCTCCATGACAGCAGTAACTCAAAAACAGGAGACATGGGTGGATGATTACTCAAGTCTATTCTCAACAATTTATTCTTCTGGATAGATGATTAAGAGTTCTTAAAGAGTGAAGATTTTAGTTTAATGAACAATTATTCATGTTACCGAGAGTCTTAGGTTAGTGCTAGAAGTAAAGTCTTTTATCAATGTAGCTTGTGAAGGATTTGTTTTGTATTTCTGGTTGTCAATAAAACACTTTTTCAAGAGGCATTTGTTTATGCCTTAAATATGCTATGATGGTGTGTAAATATGAACCTGCAGCGGAGTGAGAAATAGAATTTGCAGCAGTTTATTATTTCTTTAACCAAACAGAAGGAAGATGAAGACAGCGACATTTCAAGTTATTTTAATTATTTTACTTTCTTCTTGAAAGTATTCCGGAAGTTTTGCCAGTTTTTATTAACATTCACAGGGAGTGAGTATATCATTTAAAAATTTACCAGATTGAAAACTTTAAGGACTTGTATAATTTAGAGGAAAAACAGCTAGGATTCTAAATATATATATATGATATAAATAAATTAATTTATAGTATACACACACACATACATACATACACATATATTTATGTCATATTAAAGTGACCTTATAAATAATACCTTTTTCTGTAGGATAAACTATGATCATGATTAAAAGCTGATTTAATAGATAATGCTAGCTTTAATTAAAAAAATTTAAGAACAGTTTCAGGTAAATATATTTAAATGTGCTCTACTTAGCAAGGAAGTTAAAAGACCATTTTTTTTGGTTCAAAAATTATTTCATTCTTATTATTTAGTAAATATTTCAGACAAGGATTATTTTGAGACTATATTAAATGTACATTTTGTACACGTATGTATGAAATTAGCATTATAGCTTCTGTGGGGTTTTTTTGCATGAATTGTACCTTCTTTATGAGTTATTATTAAAGTCTTGAATTCTGAACTTGAGGAAATCAAATGGTTGTCATTATAATGCCACCTGTGAATAAGTTTGATCAGTGTTTTCTTTCAGGACTGAGGCAAATGCAATGAAGTTCAATTTTGAGGGTGCCAGATGCTAAATAAGTTCTTGGGAAATATGCCAGAAAATGCCCAGATTGATAATGTTTTGTGTATAAAATTAATTAAGCCATTCTTCTTAGACTGAAAGATAAATTTCCAAATATAGGCAATTCTGGCTCTTTCAATACTTAAGACTATTCCCTATGGTTAAAGGTATATATGACATGCCTATTTTTTTACTTCATATTTTTTTCTTTCTTTAACTTTAAATACACAGTAGTTGAATTTTTCCTTATTAAATATACAGTAAGAGAAAAGAGTGTGTATGATGCATGCGCACTTCTGTGTGCGCGCACACACACACACACCATTTAAAGATATGTAGTTCCAACAGCAATTCTGTGACAGCAATTGGATGTCCTATAATTTGACACCTAGAGTTAGAGCAGACACATAGGTCAAGGGCTCAGCCCCACAAGACTGCCTCCACAACAGATGCCAGCCAGGAGTTTAAAGTATCCCAAAGCTACCCACACTTCTACCCAGCTGACTCCAAATTCAGGGATTCCCATGACTGCTCACCACCACCCCCAGGTGTGATAATTCTCTAGAATGACTGACTGGACTCAGGAAAGCTCTATGCTACCCACTCGAGCTTTATCATAAAGGCGCAAAGTATGGGACGCAGGGAGTGCAGAGCTTCCATGGCCTGCCTGGGTGTGCCACCCTCTCAGCACATTGGTGTGTTCACCAACCTAGAAGCTTCTTGAGCCTGGTTGTTTCAAGGTTTTTTATGGGATTTCATTGAGTAGGCATGATTGATTAAATCATTGGCTATTTAATTGAAAATCTTTAGTCCCTCTCCCCTCCCTGGAAATTGGGGGATAGGCCCTGAAAGTTCCAACTCTATAATCACCTTGGCTGGTTTTTCTGGTGACCAGCTTCTATCTTGAAGCTACCTAGCGTCTCCCAACCCACCAAGAGTCACCTCATTAGCATAAACTCAAGTGTGGTTGAAAGGGACTCAGGAATGACAAAAGACATTTCTATCACTCAGCAAACTCAGGAGGTTTCAGGAACTCTACCAGGGACCAGGGCCAAAGATCAAATAATTTTTTTTATTATACCACAAGAGAATAAAAAAGTGAACACATAATACCCAACACCTAATTAAGAAATAGAATACCAAGGTACCTTTTTAAGTCTCTTATGTCTCTTTCTTAATGTATTCCCCCTCCTTCTTTCCCAGAGGAAACCACTATCATGAGTTTTATATTATTCGTTACCTTGCTTTTCTTTAGAGTTTAGTTTATTATAAGGCTACCTAGGTGTATCCCTAAAATATGCACTGTATCTTTGCTTTTTTTTAACCTTATTATGAATGTAGTTATTTTGCATGTATTCTTTTGTAACTAAGTTTTTTTTCCATTTAACACTGTTTCTAAGAGTAATCCAAATTTATGCATGTAGCTATAGTTCATTCCTTTTCACTACCATATAATATTTTGTATTAGACATACAACACACTTGAGTTATCTGCTATATTGTTTACTATTATGAACTAAACTTATCAGCATTCTCAAACATGTGCAAAAGTTTCTCTGGCTAATATGCCTAGAGGTGGTGTTATGGACTGAATTGGGTTTCCCCAAATTCAAATGTTGAAGCCCTTACTCCTAATACCTCCCAATATCTCAGAATGTGACTGCATTTGGAGATAGGGTCTTTATTAATAAAGAGGTAATTAAGTTAAAATGAGACCTTTGATGATGGTGGGGCGGCGGGGGTGCCCTAGTCTGGTCTGATTGTTGTCCTTATAAGAAGAGGAGATTAGGACATACAGAGAAACGCTGGACATGTGCATGCAGGGAAGAAAGGCCAGTGAAGACACTGCAAGAAGACATCTGCAATGCCTGGGAAGAAACCAAACTTTATTCTTGGACTTCCAGCCTCCAAAACTCAGAAAATAAATTGGTGTCTAAGCCACCCAGTCTCTAGTATTTTTGTTATGGCAACCCTAGCAAACAAATACAGTTATAATTGCTAGATGGTAGGATTATGCACAAGTTCAGTTAGTAACGCCAATATTTTTTTAAAGTACTTGGACTGATTTACAATCCTACTGGCATGTATGAGAATTCTTGTTCTGTATCCTCGCCCAAACCTGATATTGTCAGACTTTACTTTCTCCAGTCTGTTGGAAAGGAATGGAATCTTATTGTCATATTAATTGCATTTTCCTGATAATTAAGGAGAGTTGAATATCTTCATGCGTTTCTTGTTTCTATATCAATAGAATGCCTGTTATATCTTCGTCCACCGTTCTGTTATTTGTTTTTTTATTACTGATGGGTAGGAGTTAATTTTAATGAAAGTTAAGATTTATCCTTTAATAACCTGTCTTTTATGTCTTATTTAAGAAATTCTTCCCAACCTCCAGAGTAAAAGAATATATTATCTCATTTTTTTCTGAATGTTTTACATTTGAATTCTTAATGTACCTGGAATTGATTTTTTTTTAAGTTTGGTTTGAGGTAGATATATAGTTTCATTTTTTTCCCATGCTAATAACAGTTGTCCTAGTCCTATTTATTGAATAGTCTTTGGCAGCTCTGTTATACATCACATCTGCCTATGATGCGGTTCTCTTTCTGGTCTCTAATTATGATTTTTGTCTACCTCTAGACCAGCATCACATTGTCTTAATTACTATGGTTTTATAATAAATCTTAATATCTGGTAGTAAGTGGATTCTTTTGTTTTAAATTTTATATATGTATATTTATTTATTTAACAATTGATATGTGTATGATCTTGAACCTTTCAAATGTGGAGAATAGAGCTAGGTGTGTTTTGTTTTGTTTTGTTTTGTTTTGTTTTTTGCGGTACGCAGGCCTCTCACTGTTGTGGCCTCTCTCGTTGCAGAGCACAGGCTCCGGACGCGCAGGCTCAGTGGCCATGGCTCACGGGCCCAGCCGCTCCGCGGCATGTGGGATCTTCCCGGACTGGGGCACGAACCCGTGTCCCCTGCATCGGCAGGCGGACTCTCAACCACTGCGCCACCAGGGAAGCCCGAGCTAGGTGTGTTTAAGCATAGGAAATGGTCTTTGCTCCAAAGACTAAAAAAATTCTTTTCAAAGGCAACTCAAAATCAAACCAGTGAGCCTTTAAAACAGCCATTTCTAATATGAGACCAGGGTTTTTGGGGTATCATGGATGGGGTTTTAGGTGGAAAAAGGTGGTCCCTGAGTTGATAGTTGTTGAGGCTAGTTGGGTATATTTTATAGGTTTCAGTGGTTTCTTTTCTTAATAAATATAGAATGTATCACTTGTTAGGTAATTATGTTGGGCCTTTAATTACTACTTCTTTTGTATTTGTTAAGATTTTCTACTCAGAGAATTCCATTTCTTCAGCAAGGCCTAATGATACATCAGGTAAATGTACATAAAGTTAATAGATTTGAAGGTCATACTTTTTGTTAACTGTTATGAAATTTTTCAAAGAGAATACAGTAAAATGAACCCAACACCTAACTTCAACCTTTATGAATATTTGGCCAGTTTTGTTTCTCTTCCTTCCCCCTCCTCATACACAGGCCACATGAACACACTTCACACACCCCATCCCACTCTCAGCCAGAATTATTTTAAAGCAAATCTTAGCTGTCACTTCATCTAATATCCAGTGTTCAGATTTTTCTCATTTTCTCAAAAAAATTATTTTTCATGCTTGTTTCTTTGAATTGGGATCTAAACTATATCTATACATTTCATTTGATATTTCTTATGTCTCTTTTAATATTCAACTAGCTCTCTTCCCCTCTCTTTCCTTGACATATATTTGTTACAGAGATTGGGTCATTTGTCTAGTTGAATTCCCCATATTCTGGATTTGGCTAATTTCAACTTTGTACTATCACTCAATCTGTTCTATCATGTGTATTTCCCATAAACTGCTATTTAATGGTAGATGATTGACTAGATTATAGCTTGACTTTTTTTCTAGAAAGTGGGGCAAAATACTTATGTGGTAGCTTATAAACATTTTATTGCATTCATATCAGGAGGTGAAAGTCTTCAATAATATTTTTCAAAGTGTCCTAATATACATGATTAAGGATTATAAATGTGTTCTGTAGTCTTTTCATCTCTAATCTTCCTGTTTTTACAGATGGGAAAACTAAGGCCTAGAGAGTTAAATATTCGCCAAAGA
Source organism: Monodon monoceros (assembly GCF_005190385.1). Classification (NCBI taxonomy): domain Eukaryota; kingdom Metazoa; phylum Chordata; class Mammalia; order Artiodactyla; family Monodontidae; genus Monodon; species Monodon monoceros. The sequence continues at coordinate 94,374,363 of NW_021703777.1, forward strand.
CCAACCAGCTAACTTAATAGAAGTAGGGCTTTTTCCCACCTAATACTCCTTTCAGAATTTAGCTTCAGTTGTATATGGCTTCATCTGAAGGTTTTCATGCATCAGAAAAATGTCAGAGGTGGTCAGGATGGCATTTCTGCCTGTTCCAACTAGATTTTTTGTGACTGAGAAGGTAAGACGCAGTACATGTGTAACTGTGTAAAGTTTACACACTAGTAAAACACTCCCTTGAGTGGTTCTGTTTTTGCATTGCCAGTGTGATAGCTAAGACTTGAGTTTGAAAGTAACAGTCAGAGGGTCCTTAGACAGGACCTAAGCCTGAAGCTTGGTAAATCCAGGATAGGAAGACTGCAAGAAAATCTTTATAGGCTACAATAGTATTTAGTTATTTGGTCCTAAATAATTTTTTTTTGTGTGTAGAATTGTTCACCTCATACCTTTTTTTTAAAAATAAATTTATTTGTTTTATTTATTTATTTTTGGCTGCGTTGGGTCTCTGTTGCTACGTGCAGGCTTTCTCTAGTTACGGCGAGCGGGGGCTACTCTTCATTGCGGTGCGCAGGCTTCTCATTGCGGTGGCTTCTCTTGTTGCGGAGCACGGGCTCTAGGCATGTGGGCTTCAGTAGTTGTAGTGCATGGGCTCAGTAGTTGTGCCTCACTGGCTCTAGAGCACAGGCTCAGTAGTTGTGGCACACAGGCTTAGTTGCTCCGCGGCATGTGGGATCTTCTTGGACCAGGGCTCGAACCCTTGTGCCCTGCATTGGCAGGCGGATTCTTAACCACTGCACCACCCACCAGGGAAGCCCTCATTTCTTTTTTAATTATTATTTTTAAATTTATTTATTTATTTTTGTCTGTGTTGGGTCTTTATTGCTGTGCGTGGGCTTTCTCCCCTTGCGGCGAGCGGGGGCTACTCTTCCTTGTGGTGTGTGGGCTTCTCACTGCCGTGGCTTCTCTTGTCACAGAGCACGGGCTCTAGGCACGTGGGCGTCAGTAGTTGTGGCACGCGGGCTCGGTAGTTGTGGCTCATGGGCTCTAGAGCGCAGGCTCAGTAGTTGTGGTGCACGGGCTTAGTTGCTCTGCAGCATGCGGGATCTTCCCAGACCAGGTCTTGAACCTGTGTCCCCTGCATTGGCAGGCAGATTCTTAACCACTGTGCCACCAGGGAAGCCGCTTCATTTCTTTTTGTATTGTTATGCTTTGTTTCCCATTTTAGTTTTTACTTGTCTTATAAATATTAGCTGTAAGTTCATACTAATTTGAAGAAAATGAATTAATGTAACAAAATATAGGAAGTGAAAACTAGAGGGAAGTTACATTCCTCTACAGCTTACCTAACTGAACAGATGCTGTGAAATCAGTGATGTGAAAAATCTTCCAGAAAACTTCACAGAAATATCTTGAGTTGCTTCATCTTTTGATGTGTAATAGTGGACTGTAGTGGCAGGCTCACTGCTTTCTTTTTAGTGAACTGACGGGAATTTGCAAAAACAGTGATTGTAGGTATATGACAAATAAATTTATCATTTAAAGCCATTACCTTGATCATTTTTTAATACAATAGAAATGAGCTGATATGGAGAAAGGAAGGTTTATGACTAAAATAAAAGTTTCATGAAATAATACCTTTACTTTGTAAGGGAAAAACGTTATTACATACAATTTCACTAATGTTTAAATGCAACATAGAGAAATAATCCCAAATAAACACAATACAAATAAAAATCGGGAACATTTTATTTAATGTGATTAGTATGCTGTCTGTTCATTCCAGTCTGAGATACACAAGGGCAGTTCTCACATATCCGATTAACCCTGTTTCTTTCCTTTGTTTTTAATTGGATTAACTATTAAAGCACTAGTGAGTAGTACTACACTAATTCTGCTTTTCAGTGGACAGCCTTATTTCATCCAAGAGGATGATAAATTTGATGTCTCATAATCATTCTTTAGTGTTTATGAAAAGTAAGCTGTAATAGTTCATATTCTTTAATTACCAAGTGTGTATAACTCAATTTTTGATTGAGTCTTAGGAAGCCAGTGAATCTAACCAGATTTTTTTTCTTGAATGCATCAGTCTTTTTTTTCTGGGATATAATGGTTAAAAGTTTGAGACAGGCTGGAAACAGTAAAAAATAGACAAAATATATGAAACAATGTTTTTAAAGACACTGGACATCTGTCAGTGAAGAACAGGCAATAAAGGACATGAATCCTGAGTGAGAGGAAACAAACAAGGTGAATTCTGTGATGACTCCAGCTTACTGCCTTGAGAGAATTTCCAGGCCTCAGCACAGCCATGGGGACCACAGGAAGAGCCTGGTGGGGTCCCTCGTTTGACAAGATAGAGCTGAGAGCCGGTGAAACCAAAGTGGCTAGAGTTTGCAGCACAGAGTGCTAGAGAGGAGAGAGCTGCACAGAAAGAGAACTCTGGAAATCTGGAAAGAATCTCCCTTGAGTTTTCAGGTGAGTACTGAGCAGTGCATGCAAGTGAGGAAATTACCTGAGGCCAAGAAAAGGACCACCTGAAAGTATTAGAGGTAATAGACCCCAGCTCAAAGAGGGCTGGAAATAATGGCTGTTCCCACAAGACATACTGGAAAAGCATCATTCACAGAGCAGTGGATAGAGTACATAGAAGGGTCTTGCCTCAATTGTGGGGAATAATTAGCCCTAGGCTGAGCACTGTTGTGTCTTGTATTTAAAGCAAGATCTGAAAACATCAAACTGTTCCCCAGTAAGTGTGCCAGAACGAAGACCTCCAGGAATACAAAAATATCCAGTACCTAGAAAGGTAAATCTTTCATTGTCTGGCATCCAATCAAAAATTATCAAAGATGCAAATAAGTGGGAAAATAGGACCCATACTAAGGAGACAAATCAATTGAAACTGATCCAGATGTTAAAATTTGCAGCCATTATATTGTAACTATTCCATATATTCAAAAAGTTAAGTAGAGACATGGAAGATAGACCAAACTTCTAGAGATGAAAACTACAATGTGCGGAATATAAAACACTGGGTGGGATTAATGGCAGATTTGACATTTCAGAAGAAAAGATTTATGAGTTTGAAGACGTGTCAATAGAAACTATCCAAAATCAAGCACGGAAACAAGACAATGAGTAAGCTGTGCACAACTTTCTAATACGCCTGTAATAGGAGACTAAGAGATGGGGAAAGAAATCTGAAGAATTTATTTAAGGAAATAGCTTAAAAGTTTTTTTAAATTACAGAAACTGTAAACCCACCGATCTAAGGAGATCAATGAACCCCAAGCACAAGAAGCATGAAAACAACTACACCAAAGCACATCATAATCAAATTGCTTAAAACCAGAGATAAAGACAAAATCTTTAAAAACACCAAAGGAAAAAAGGCATTGTTTCCAAGACGAGAATGACATCAGATTTCTTTTAGAAAATAATCAATTGAGACATCAATAGACAAACTTAATTAATGTATTAGAAAGAACCCTGTCAATCTAAAATTTTATGCCCAGAGAAAATATTTCAAAAACAGGTGAAATAATTTTTCAGACCAAAGCTGAAAGAATTCATCACTAGCCGACCTGTAATGCAAGAAATGTTAAAGCAAGTCCAGTCTTTCAGGCAGAAAGAAATACACTAGAGACTGGCAAACTATAGTCTGCAACCTTGTTAGTTTACTGCCTGCGATCTAAGAATAGTGTTTACATTTTTTAAATGTCATTTAAAAATATCTCCAGAGATTGTCAAACGCTTCTTGGGGTGCAAAACCGCCTCCAGTTGAGAACTACTGGCTCTATATACCCCAGTTAAAATGCAGAGATTTTTGGATTGGATAAGAGAGCAAGACCCAATTATATGCTGCTTATAAGACACAAGTACGTTAAAAACAAAAAAATGCAAAAAGAAATGTGATGGTAACACCAATCAAAAGAAAGCTAGAGTGACTATTGTTATTAGACAAAGTAGATTTCAGAACAAAGAATACTGCCAGGTGTAAAGAATGTAAAATGATACAACCACTTTGGAAAATACTTTGTCAGTTTCTTGTAAAGTTAAACATGCATCCATATGATCTAGCCATTCTACTCTTAGATATTTACCCAAGAGAAAAGGAAATATTTGTCCATGTGAAGACTTTTACATAAATGTTCATAGTAGCTCTATCATTTTGTAATAACCAAAATTAGAAATAACCAAAGTGTCCATCAGCAAGTGAATAAACTGGTATATGATAGAAGACATACAATGGAACACTATACAGCAATAAAAAGGGAATGAACTATTGATACATACCACAACATTGATGAGTTTAAAAAATAATTATGCTGAGTGAAAGAAGTCAGACAAATGATTCCATTTATATAAAATTCTAGAAAATGCAAACTATATGGAGACGGAAGATTGGTAATTGCCACAGAAAGGCAGGGGTGGGGGAGAGCAGGAAGGAGGGCTTACCCAGGGTACCATGAAACTTGGGGATGGTGGGGATATCCATTATCCTGATTCAGGTGAAAGCTTCTTGTGTTTATAAAAGATCAAATTGTACATTTTAAATATGTGTGGTTCACTGTATGTCAGTCATACCTCCATAAAGCTTTTACAAAAGTTTGTGCCAGAAAAGTTAAATGTACAATATCTTTATTTCTTTCAGAATATCTTAATTTTTTCCATATGTTGTGAAAACTTGGGGAGCAAGTAATAGCTGGGGTGATTACTGCTATGACAGCAATGCCTTTTGGAACTTTCAGATGTGTTTGAATGTTGAAATAAATCCCTGTAGTTGTTAAGATAGTTCATCAAGAATGCTGAAAATATCAGTTAAGTATGTCATGTTATTACTTAGATATTGTCTTTGGAACTATTTGACAAATAGCAATTGCTTTTCAACTAGGAAAAAAAATAGTTGACCAAGTAGTACTAAATATTTAATAAAAGTAAACTTTCACTGAGTTTTTCAATACCTCAGTGAAATCACCAGAATGTCTTTGGATAACAGAATTTTCTTATATTGTACGTTAGTTGATAATGACTGAAGCTGGTATTGGGTGCATGGTGATGTTCGTTATACCGTTGTCTCTATTCTTATTTTAGTTTGAAATTTTTCATCATAAGACATTTTAAAACATATATTACCCAGCAATATATTATCTACTCTAAATATATCTAATTCAGTTTTGTGTGAAGTTACGTATAAACAACATAACATATCCTGTGCGAACTGATCTTGCTACATATATCCAAGAAACTAAAAGCTATGCAGCTTATTATCATCAAATTGGATTTTGAAATCTTTATAGACTTGTGATGAGTATTGCTTCTAAATGTTCTGCAGTAGTAAAACAAATGAGCTACTGTGCTGGCACTCTGCATGTTTTTTTTTATTAATTAGATACAAAGTTATACACACCATATCCAAACATGCTGTAAGAAAATATGTGAAGCATTTTCTGTCTCTCAGTATGCTTTAATGATGATAGTAAGATTTTATCATTAACAGTGGTGGAAAGACTAAGAAATTAGACTGGAAACTTGAATGCATTTTTCCCCTTTCTTTATCAATAAATTCAGCAGGTTGTTTCCAAGGAGATTTAATTTTGAAGATTTTAAGCTTTTATTTAAAAATACCATTGGCAGTTTAATAAACCCACATATTAAATTATCTTCATTATAATCTTGTGTACTTTCTTTTTTTCCGCTGTAGAATGTGGCTTGCATGAAATCTGCTGTTTAAAATAAATATTTTTCTCCTTATTGCCACTATTTTACACCCCAGATCCAGCAGTTGAACTTGAACAGTTTTCAATTCATCATTCTTTATTCTTTTTGCTTAAAAAATATGGTTTAAGTGCAATTTGTATTAGTTTTATTAAAATGTTACAATTCACAAGTTCAAAAATATCACACTAGATGTTTCCTGACCATCTTTCAAATCAAATGAGAAGACAGCAACCAATTCATGTTTTATTTATCACATTCTCTCCATTAACTGTTCCTTGTAACAGTTGCCACTGCTGAGCATGGTATTTGTGGCAGTAGGTACAGTCCTTGCTCACACTTTGAGTAAGTTGCTCTGGCATTTTCTATGAAAAAGATTTGCTGATTTCAGTCCACAATTAGCTTGTGACCTGTTGCTTTTCAAAGCACTATATTACGCCATTTGATTTGCACTTAGAGGCAATATGAGACTTCGCTTAGTCTCATTTGAGTGTTATGCTGAGTCTTTCCATATCTACATGTCAAATAGGAGGGTCAAATACATACTTAGTATGTAATTCATGAGTAGTATAAGTTGTTTAATATGTGTTGAAACTTTCACTTTAACAAATATTGAACGCCTATACAGTATGCCAAGTGTGATGCTAGGCACTTTTACATTTGCTTTCTCATAGATTGCCATAAAGGTTATAGAGCTTGCCCATGATCATGTGGTTGTTTAGTGAAAGAGCCAAAGAGTAGAACCAAAGTACTATGACATGCATTCAAGTGTCCTTTGCACTATACCATGATTCTAATCATTAAGAGTGGAATGAGATTTTCACAACTAATAGTTGCAATTTTTAACAGTACTATTATGGTTTAAACTTTCACATTAAACCAGAAAGTATTCAACATCTAGTAATTTCTTTTAAAATGAAGCTTATTTAATAAGCTGAAAACACTACCAGTGTGTAAAACCCTAATCTAGTTAGCAATTGGGTGAATTTTCTCCATTAATACCGCATGGCCTAACAGGCTGCATTGTCATCAGAGCAACAACAACAAATCTCATATATCTAAAATGTGAAAAGTTAAATCAGCCTAAAAGATTTGCATTAGAGGAACAAGATAACTAAATGGTCTTTTTAAAAAAGTGTGTCAATAGGAACTTGATGCAATTCTGTTTGCAGTCGGCCACAAGGAAATTGAATCAACTTCCTCTTGCTTCAGCCCAAGGGTGTGGCATGTGGTCTTGAACAACTAACTTGCGACCCAGATTTCTTTGAAGGACTCCTCTAGAGAACATAAGTGCATGTATACTGTAGTCGTATCCTGTAATCATCAGAGTCTTAGCAACAGCTAAATCCATCTCAGCTGAGAGCCCATGGTTTTTGTTTTTGTTTAGTTTTGTTTTTTTCCTTAATGTCAGGATTTCTGTGTAGTTTTGACTGAAGGTCAGGTAGCCTCATTCTAAGTTTGTGTTCCTTTCCTCAGATAAACTTTAGCTCTGCTCAAGTGGTATAAAATTTCAGTTGTTATTACATGTTTGAATACACTGATTGAGGCTCTGGTATGCACAAAGCTCCATTCTAGGCAATGGAGTTGGTGAGGGGCATGGGAAGGGGTGAGACAAGTGTAGCTTGGAGTGCATTCTTTGGGCATTCCCTGTGGGCACCCGGATTCAGATAACTAGGTACATCTGGCATACTCGTAGGGTGGCCCCAGAAAAGTTTTACGAAATTTGCTGAGGTAACTTATGCAAGGTAGATCATCTTAAGGGAAAAAGAAATGAGCTGGACCAATACTAAAACCATTGTTGGAGTGAAGGAGGGATTTTGAATGTGATGGTATGGCTGTACCTCAAATTTGCCCTGGTTCAAACTCCCAAGAGCATATCTGATGCCCAGGGAGCTAGAGGGCTCTACGTGAATACAGTTGAAAGCTACTTCACTAAATACGTGATGCTCAAGTAACCTTCCTTAGGGACCTCTTTAACAGTGTGTCACAAAGAAGAAAGCCATTCTTTACTACCTTGGCACCTAAGCTCATGATGATGTGAGAATAGAGGGCTCAGGGGAATAAAGGAAGAGACACAGTGACTCACTTGTCATCTGGGGTAGCCATATCACTATAAAGGGAGTGAATTTGTTACTGAGCCTGTGAGAAACATCCCTGGGGATTCAGAGCACTTCTTAGTAATGATGGGGACGTTCTCCTGAAGCTGCAAATTCTGCACTTGCTGGTGAGGCGGTGAATCATTTAGATTCACATGTTAATGGTATTGTGACCTCATCTGTATCTGTGGGCTGCTGGGGCCTGGGGAAATATGGGTTATATAAAGATGAAAAAAGTCCCTACCTTCAAAAAGGGCTCACTTTAGTGGGGAAAAAGACATGGTCATATGGATAAAAGTAAAATGCAATATATTCAATATTGTAAGTGATGTACTACACCAGGTACATTATTGAATGACACATATGAGTATTTGCATCCTATTCTGTAGAAATTGGGGCACCATTAAATGTTTTTAATTAAGGGAGGTTATCAGATCTATGTTAGAAATGTTTCTGACTAGCTGGTTTGGCAGAAGGATTGAATGAGAAGAAGCTACAATCAGGGAGACTGGTAGTTCAAGCAAAAGGTAAGTAGGGCCTAAACTAGGTCCATATCAATGTGAGTAGAGAAGGGGTTGGATTAGAGATCTTTAAGAGGACTGTATTTTATTAGATATTCAAGTGATAGAGAGAGCTTTTAAAATAACTCTAAAATCTCTAGAGACTGTATCATACATTAAGAGATACAGATTCTGGTGCTAGACTGCCTACATTAGAATCTTGGCTCTGCTATTAACGGGATAGCCTTGGGCAAATTATGTATCTCTTCCATCTCAATCTTTTCATCTATAAAGTAGGGAGGATAATAGTACCTACACTCCATACAGCCATTCTGTGAAAAGATATAATTTAATACCGTAAGTCCTTAGCAGAGGGCCTTGTACTCAAGTTTGTTTGCTATTGTTATTCTAGCTGGGGTGACTAGATGAACAGTGATAAAAGTCAGGATGAGAATACAAAGGCTTGGCAGGCTCAGAGGACAGAGAAAACGGTGAGTTCACTTTTGGATATACTGAGTCTGGAATTTCTGACACACAGTGTTTGTTGAATAGCAATAGAAATGAGTGGGTTTTTGTTTTTTAAAGAACTGTGGTTATGTGCCAGGCCCTGTTATAAACTCTTTACCTGTATAATCCCATTTAATTCTCACACAATGCTGTCAGATAATTTATATTATTTCCATTTTACAGTTTATTTAGCAAAAGAGTAAACAGGCTTGTGGCTTAACAATATTAACAAAAACCTCGGGGCTTCCCTGGTGGCACAGTGGTTAAGAATACCCCTGCCAGTGCAGGCGACATGGGTTCAAGTCCTGGTCCGGGAAGATCCCACATGCCGCAGAACAACTAAGCCTGTGCGCCACAACTACTGAGCCTGCGTGCCACAACTACTGAAGCCCGTGCGCTTAGAGCCCGTGATCTGCAACAAGAGAAGCCACCGCAATGAGAAGCCCTCACACTGCAACAAAGAGTAGCCCCCGCTTGCCGCAACTAGAGAAAGCCCGTGCACAGCAACAAAGACCCAGCACAGCCAAAAATAAATAAATTTATATAAAAAACCCCAAAAACCTCATTCCCAGAAGGCAAAGGAAGTTGTGATTTACTCTGCTAGTAGTAAGTGAGAAAGTAGATCAGCTGGGATTGGACCCAGACAATCTGATTTCCACGCTGGTATGCTGAACCACTATAATGGCTCAAACCATTTTGAACCTCTGGCTTCTAATATCTCTTAACACTAGAGTCTATTAAGATACAGTGTCCTATTTTACATAGTGTTAAATGTTTAATAATAAAAATACCTGTCATTAAGTGAATGGCTACTATATGCCAAGCATTATATGTATAATCTTCAATCTCCACAATAACCTGTCAAGATATTATAATCGATATTTTACTGCAGTGGAGACTAAGGCTCAGAAATGTTCAGGAACTTGCCCATAGTTGCATAATTATGGAGAGATTTGAGCTCCTCTCTGTTTATTCCTGAAGTCTGTTTCATTTCTGTATCATTCATGTAGTAATCTATCATGCAAATTTAGCTATATTACATTTAGTGTATCATGTCATTGTGTTTTCCAAATGATACCATGAGTTCCATGAATTCTACAACCACCTTATGAAGTTTGAGAACCAGTTTTAATTATGGATGTGTAGTTAAAAACCGGGATAGTATTTTTCAAACTTTAGTTACATAGGAATTGTGTATAGGGTCTGAGACCTTGCCCCACATGTATTGAATCAAATTTCCAAGGGTGAGTCTCAGAAATCAGATCTTTAAGAGGATGGGATGTGTTCTTAATCAGGTTCCCAGAGGACTATATTCTGAATAACACTGTAAGGGATGAGGCTAGTTCACGTACCCTTGGCATCTGAGCTCTCTGGTTGAAGTCTTATTGTACTTGCATTGTCAGCACCATACAGTTTGTTAACTCTTAATTATTATTTCAGAGCTTCTCTCATTAATTTAGCTGAGAGCAAGCATTTAGCTAAGTACGTATTCTGTCTCCTGTTCTGCCACATATTATTTCCCACTGTCTGCACCCCTTTTCACTGATGAAGCTCTAGGCAGGCTATATGGTAGGACTTGTGTTTAACAGAAAGTGAAGTGTGATGCTGTACAAGAGGGAAAGAGCATCGCACTACAGTGAAAATGAGAGATCTGGCTTCAAATTCAACTTGTACCTCTGAGTGTTGATTCCCTCGTCGGTAAAACTGGGTTGGCAGAACCTAATTCACAATGTTGTCAGATAATGTGGTGCCTGGTATACAGTTAGTCTTTCAGTGACTGATGGCTATCATCAATGCGTAATTTACCCCTACGTTTGGAGAGGAAGATCATAGAAGTATTAAGTTGTGTGTAAAAAAAAAAAGGGATATCATTTTTCAGGAATGTTCAGTTAGAGACAGGCAAGATTAAACATGTAAGTCTATGATTCTTCATGAATAATAGCATTCCTTTTATTTCGACCCATCCTAAAGCTGACTCAAATTGGACATTTACATTTGGTATTTCACAACCATCTCTTACTTATTATTTCCCTGCAGACTCGGTCAATATGACTTACTATTTTATTTTATGTGGCTAGACTGTCAGCTTCACTGTATCCTCATGAAAGAACCTAAGCTAGAATGACCTGCTAAGCCACTCTGGGATGCTTGATCCCCAGAAACTGTGAAACAAATGTTTTAAGCCACTAAGTTTTGGGATACTCTGTTATACAGCAATAGATAACTAATACCATGAGACAAAGAGAAAACCTCTATCTTGTTTCAGCCACTGTCGTTTTGTATATTCTGTCACTTAACAGCCAAAACCGAGTCCCTCCTTTCTCCAGTTAAATTTATTTGTAGGATTAACCTAAAAAAAAAAAAAAAAGTCTTTCGGGCTTCCCTGGTGGCGCAGTAGTTGAGAGTCCGCCTGCCGATGAAGGGGACACGGGTTCGTGCCCCTGTCCGGGAAGATCCCACATGCCGCGGAGTGGCTGGGCCTGTGAGCCATGGCCGCTGAGCCTGCGTGTCCAGAGCCTGTGCTCCGCAACGGGAGAGGACACAACAGTGAGAAGCCCGCGTACTGCAAAAAAAAAAAGAAAAAAAAAAAAAGAAAAAAAGTCTTTCAAGGTGCTATTTCTGGAGTCCCAGAGACTGAGAACTGGAGGAGACCAAAGAAAGCATCTTGTCCAATCTCTTCATTTTATAGGTGAAAGTAACAGCTAATATTTAGTGTTTTCTGTGCCAGGCTCTTTGCTAAGTTCTATATAACATGTAATTCTCAGGATATCCTGTGAGGTAGAGACTCACTGTCCTATTTTACAGGTGAGGAAACTGGGTCCGCACTCCTACCCACTTTGCCTTACTGTCTCTCTATTGTTAAAGAATACTTTCAAACAGTTCTATCACAAGCATATGCCAATGTTTTATTACAATCTTGCACATAAGGGAAAAAATCTGTAGTCATCCAAAGAATCATCCTGGTAGAGACATTTTAGGAAAAGTGACTGGAATGAATCACAAACTAGTTATAAAGAAAATAATGATTGGTTAAAGGTCAATTAACTCTTGATCTGGGCTGTTGATGACTGCTTTCCCATAATAGAGAAGCACTTGCCTGGCAGAGTCCTTTTTACATGTGTCACAGATTAATCAATATGTATTAATTATCACCCCTTATCACTCTCAAAAGTGTCTGTACAGATGAGAAAACTGAAGCCCCAGAGTGGGCCATTGATTTGCGTAAGGTCCCATGGAAAGGTAGTTAGTGGCAGAGATGGAATTAGAACTCAGGCCAATGTTTTATGTATTAAACAAGTTGTTCCCCCCAAACCCAGCTATTAGTCAATTAATGGAAATCAGACACTCTTGTTTCTTTCTGCCTACATAGCTCTTAGCATTTTAAAAATTCCTGGGAGTTGCCTTATGTACCTGGGGATATTTTTTGTACTGTGTTCTGGGCTTATGAGGAAGGAAGGAAACAGAACTGATACTTCCCTAAATACTTTTTTCCCTTCTCTGTAGGCAGAGATTAAGCAATCACCGACCTGATTTCATCATTACAATGAATGTAAGCCTGACAATTTACAGGAAACTTATTGTTCCTTTCCATTCCAGAAACTTGTGATACTTTCCCTCACTACATGTTGCAAACAGCTAAGTCAAGTTGTCTGTGATAGTAGTCAACACCTTTCCCTTGGGCCGTATTCACTGCACCGTTCAGCATGTTAGCTCATAATAGAGCCTTTGATTGGAGTTGGTGTTGACTTGGCAATATTTATTAAGAACAGGTAAGTGATACACGGGTATGTCTAGGGGATGGAAGGCTCTTACCTGTCTGGAACTTTTGCAAAGAAACATTATGGACCACTGTGTACATCTTATCTCCACATTTCTACTGGAGTAAACTATGGTCTTCGCATTACCTGAACTATTTCTTTTCCAAAGATAATCTAAGGAACTGAAGTACTCTATATTTGGACACATATAGTTGGTGGAGTGGCCTACATTCTTCTTTGTCACCTTTTGCTCCTGTTCAGAGGTGAATAGCACATATTAGGCATTTAGTTTGTTGACATAAACTGATGACAGAGAGCTGTTTTTCAGTGTAAGGTTAAGTACAGATTGTAGGATGAGGAAGACATAGATTTATATCCCTGATTTTCCACTCACTAGCTCTATGACCTTGGACAAGTCAATAACTCTAAACATTATTTTCCTTTTCCCGTCAAGTGGGAAAAACAGTAGAAACTTCCACATATGGTAGTTGTGAGGATTACACATGACAATTCATGTAAAGCACTTATAATACATGTTAAGACATCAATACATCTTAATTATTGTTTTCTTCTGTTTACCTCCACGTGTATCTTTTCTCTTTCCTTTAATCCTTCCCCCACTCTGTTTTTCCTCATCTTTTAACTTCTGTCCTATCTGTCCCTTTTTCTTTTATGCCTCTTCCTCTTCTCAGCTCTTCTGTTATCCTATGCCTTTGTATATGTCCAAGCATGTCTTTTTTTCATGTATGAGGCATCAGTGAATCACCTCTAGGGGAGAGAGCTCCACACCTTGAATAAAAGGGCACAGTAAGTAGCACCCGTATTCCAATCCGATGACTTATTCTTATTTATGTAATTGATTTTTGGCTGCGTTGGGTCTCAGTTGTGGCACGCAGGATCTTTGTTGAGGCATGCAGGATCTTTTGTTGTGGTGCGCAGGCTCTTTATTGTGGCGTGCGGGCTTCTCTCTAGTTGTGGAGTGCGGGTTTTCTCTTCTCTAGTTGTGGCACGCGGGCCCAGTTTCCCCATGGCATGTGGGATCTTAGTTCCCTGACCAGGGATCGAGCCTGCGTCCCCTGCATTGTAAAGCGGATTCTTTACCACTGGACCACCAGGGAAGTCCCTGATGCCTTATTCTTTTAGTCAAGAATGTGCTCCAAAAATACAAACTTAAAGTTCTGGGAATGGACACAGACTCACTGTGAGCACAAAGGGCCATGGAACAGGAAAATGCCCAATGTGGTAGATCCCCCCCACCCCAACTTTCTAGCAACTATTTGGACATTAAGGAGATCTGGCAGCTAGGGCGGCCTAGCCAAAGTGAAGATGGTCCTGTGTGTATGTCCTATAGGAAGTGCAACAGGGGCTTGGTGGTCTAAAGAAGAGAAGTCAGCTAGAACTCACTGGAATGGCTTCCTACCGACAAGCTGGGAAAGGCCCATGTCAGAAGGAAGGGACCGTGTGGCAGGAGATGAAGGCGTAAGTCTCCAGGCACAGGTACAGGAAGCATTCCAGGACTCTATATGTCTGTGCAGTAGGCTGGGGCTTCCGAGAGACTGGATATAGCTCTGAAATGATGGATCTAATGGTGATTGATATTAATTAAACTGAAATCTTTAAAAAAACGTAATTTTGTTTTTCAAATACAGAATTTGGAAAAAAGTTTTGTTAAAATTTTGAGAAAAAAGTAGCTCCCCTCTCCCCTAAATCAGCCACAGTCCCAACACCAAAAGATAGCCACTGTCAACATTTTGATGTATTTCCTTTTATCCCCTTTCAAATGCATTTATAAAATACAGTTGCCATAAGATTGTTTCTATTATATTCATTTCTGTATTCTGACATTAAAAGTAAACATACTCATTTAAAACATTGGAAAGAATAGAAAAATATAAGGGAGGGAGGGACTCATCTATAACTTTTGTCAATCAGAGGAGACATTAAGGCTTTGTGTCATTTATGCCACCCTTTTTATGCATTTTTGTAAGCTTGTTATGGATTATGTGCAATTTTGATTCTGCTTTTTTCAGTTAACCTTATATCATACCTGTTTCCCCAAGGTCATTAAAAACACCATCCTTACCCTCAAAGATGCTTCCAGTCCTACCAGGAAAATTGATGCGGACCCAAGGGTGTCATAAGCAGAGTAACCAGAGGCAGAGCAGATTAGATACAATTTTGGGATAAACATAAAATGGCTCTACCTGCAATTAGCCCGGCTGCTGCTGATTATATATAATCGAACATTTTAGTATTTTTAAAGACTTAAAAGTCTTTTAAAATGCATTATTATTAACAAATTTTTATAACTGTAAGAATAATAGGTGAACACAGTAAAATATTAAAACTGTATCAAAGGGTATGTATTTAAAAGGCATTTAACTGTTTCCCATCCTAGAAGCCCTGCTCACAAATTTCTGCTGTCTTATCCTAGAAACACATACTATACTTTTTTTTTAAACACAAAAGAGAACATATTTAACAAAGTGTTCTCTACATTGTTTTTCTTCTTAACTTAGAACATCTTGGTTTCATTCCATATCAGCAAACATAGATCTACCTTATACTTTTTAACAGATGCCTATTTGTCCATTGAATGAATGTACTATAATTTATTTATCTAATATCCAGTTGATAGACAGCTAGTTGTTTTCAATTACTTTTGTCATTGTGCAAAAGATTTTATTATATCTTTTGTGACAAGCTTTTTTTTCCATAGTGTTATGGGCTGAATTGTGTTCCTCCCAAATTCATATGTTGAAGCCCTAATCCTCAGTATGTCAGAACATGACTGTATTTGGAGACAGGGCCTTTAAAGATGTGATTAAGTTAAAATGAAGTGGTTAGGGTGGGCCCTAATGCAATCTTCCTGGTGTCCTTATTTGAGAAGGAGATTAGGACATAGACACCAGACATACACAAGCACAGAGCAAAGGCCATGTGAGGACACTGTGAGAAGGTGGCCATTTGTAAGCCAAGGAGAGAGGACTTAGAAGAAATCAAACCTGCTAACACCTCAGTGTTGGACTTCCAGAACTGCAAGAGGAGAAATTTCTGTTGTTTAAGTCTGTGATATTTTGTTATGACAGCCCCAGCAAACGAATACACACAGGCACTCATCTGTATATAGTGAAAACCAATGGGGAAATAGAATTCACTACTTAAGTTTAAAGAAAGAAAGTAAAAGTTTGGGGCAAAATGCAGGCTTATGTATATTTCATTTTCTGAGGTCCATGTGCATATAAAGTATCTGAAAGGAAAATGAAAAAAAAAAACCCAAAAAACCAAAACAAACCGTAGCATCTGGCCTCACATTCCAACTCAGTGGCTATCATTTCTTTTAATAATGCCATCATCCCTGCTAAGAGCTTTACTCCTAAATCAACCTGCAGCAATTGTTGATTGGCTAATTTGACTGACAGTAAGCATCAACTCTGCTACTGAGTTAGGACTGGGTTTCCAGCTGTTGGGGATAGCAACAACTTTTCATTGCTTGCTTTCACAAGTAACCCGCTGCAGGGTAAAGTGCTGTGTCACATACTCAGCTAAATGGAGTTAAATATAAATGCCTTAGAACTGACTTTCCCTGACCAGTAACCCTCTCCAGGGCCCTCAAAACCAGGGTTGGAAAATACCAGTGAAGAGGCCTCATGTCATCATACATTTAGGTCAACAGGGAATGATTTGGCATTTTCTTCCCCTGTAGCATGCTGTTTTCAGAGAGAATGAGAGAAGGAAAGAACAAATTACCAATCCACCAGGCACTATATACTTTGGAATTTCACTGCTCTGTTCATATGCCTTATCTAGTTTCCTTGTTACCCACAGCTAGATGGTCTATTAGAATTCCTTCGCTTTCATTTACCAGAAGAAATCATAAAGGCATGATTAAACCGACAACCTTAGCTTTAATAACAGTTCGTGATCTGATGTAGTTGTAGGAATCCATAAAAACGATACTACACTGATCAATGTCTTCTTTTTTGGGGCGAAAGTTTAATGTAAATCAATCATTTATTCTGGATATATCAGGTGATTAATTATTATCTTACTCAGCATATGGAGCAAATGTTAATAACTTCTTCTGAAGGGAAGAATGACCCACAGGACTTATTTTTTTATATTACTTTATTTCTTTCATTTTGTCATCTTAAATTCCCTGAAATGGCCAGTCCAACGTGGCTGTAGTTTAGCTAACTACACAGCTTCAAATTCTAGGTTACAGTGAAACTGTGGGTGGATGGACTTTTCTGTTGTTAAACACATATTTAATGTGCTTGGTTCTAGGGGTACACTGGTGAACAACAGACACAAACAGGTATTGGGAAATAAAACATGGTGTATTAAAAGCTAGTTAAAATGAGGAAATTACAGAATGCCATGAACTTCCCTCATTCCTTCTTTCTTTATTCAACTATTGAGTACTAAGTGTATGTAAGATAGGCATTGTTCTAAGTGCTGAGGATAAAACTATGTGCATATTCTCATGGAGCTCATTGCTCTATATAACTGGTTGACCTGAGGTCTGGGTCTACATTCCAAGATAGCTAGAGTGACAGATTAGAATGAAGTAAAGAAATAGATGGAAAATAAGAAAATGTCTTCTGGGGGGTATTAAAAAATATAGAGGCAAAACCATAGTGAATGAGTAGAGTTTTAAAAGAAAGGAGAAGGGGAGAGGATGGGAGAAAATGAGAGAGATATCAAGGACCTTATCTATATTCTATTACTTAGGTGCTATTCCTGTTTCTAGGACAGACTCTGTATAAACCATCATCTCTGTATCCCACACAACTAACAGGGTGCCTGGGACGGTGTTATTGGACCTAGATTTATATGTCCGGATTACTCGCTAATTTGTGGGATGCTAGGTAATTACCAGAATGCCTTCAATCCTTAGTTTCCTACAGTACTACCTCACAGATTTGTTTTATTTAATAATGATAGCTTACAGACAGTACTTACTATGTGCTAGGTACTATTATAAACAATTCAAATGTATGAACTCTCTTAATTCTCGTAACAATCCTATGAGGTAGGTATTTGTCTTAGTCAGCTCAGACTGTTATAAAAAAATACCATAGATTGGGTGGCTTATAAACAGCTGAAATTTGTCCTGGTCCTAGAGGTTGGAAGTCCAAGATCAGGGTGTCAGCATGGTGAGGGCCAGACTGCTGATTTCTCCCTGTGTTCTCACCTGGGGAAGAGCAGAGAAGGGAAGCAAGCTCTCTAGGGGACTCATTATTAGGGTTTTACCTTCATGACGTAATCTAATCCTATTATCTCCCAAAGGTCCACCTCCTAATAACACATGAGGGGTAGGGTTTCAACATTTGAATTTGAGGCAGGCACAAGCACTGAGTTCATGGCTGCATTAACCCCATTTTATATACGAGGAAACTGAGGCACAGAGAAGTCACGGTAGCTTGCTCAAGGTCATACATGTAGTATATGGCAAACGAGGAATCCAACTTCATCTCCAATCTGTGCTTTTAAACACTGCTCATATTGCCTCTCAATAAATGGCACATAGTAAGATTAGAGACAAACAAATGCATTCTTCTGCAAAGTTCTTTCTTACAGCCTTCTACTCCATCATTTATTGAATATTTATCAAGCCCTTATATTGTCCTGGAACTGTGATAGACAATACAGATACAAGGGGTGAACAGAACATCCGGTTCTTGCTCTCCTGGAGTTTATTGTCATTAAGCAAATAACATAACCCTTCCCAGGTTCTCAGCCTTCCCTGTTTTCTCCCATTTCTCTGTGTCTATTAATCCTCCAGCCAGCCAGTCCAGGGTTGATCTGGATGAGCGAAGCCCGTAATAGGGTCTTCCTAGGTCTCCTGGAGGGCTGGGGCCGGGATGAGGTGACCTGTCGGGAAGAGCCAGACCTTTTTCTTGGCAGTGACCTGGTTTGTCTCCTTTCTCTCTGAGCCTCGGGTTAAAATGGAAGGATGTGTCTCGAACTTCCTTTCCGCACTAACTTTCTCTCATTATTTACCCTCCTGCCCAGCACCGAAGGCCTTCCTGACATCCCTGACCTGGCGTCCCTGTGCTTGAGGTGCATTCCTACCTCCTTGATCCCCAGGAGACATTTTCCCTCCTTGGAGTCTCCAGAATTCCACGCGGCCCGTCCGTTTCGCCCGCCCCGGAGGAGATGCGTGGTCCCCGCCCAGCCTCCAGACCCAGGATCCAAGCCCGCCCCGAGCCCACGGGCTGCCATTGTCCGGTCATGTCCCACGTCCCCGTTTTCCTCGTGGGGCGCAAGTTTTGGGAGCCTCCAGTCCTGGTTCCCCCAATCGCTGGGACCTCTGACCAGCGGGCAGGCGGCCGGGCCGGCATCGGCATGGGCAGGGAGGCGAAGGGCGGCTCAGGAGGGCCGGGGCGCGCACAGCGCAGTCGCCCAGGCGGACCGGGCGGTCGGGCCGACCGCGGCCATTGTACTCGGTTGCCTCGGCCTCAAGACCTGGTAGGCATAGCGGCAAAAGGCGCTGACAGCACCCTAAAACGACACCCCCTCTTCTCAGATCATGTGTTTTCTGTTGCGAAACATAACAGACAAACAGGGAAACGACTTGGTTTCTTTTTCTGGCGCAGAAGGAGGACGAGCAACGTGAGTTGAGCGGGGAGGTGAAAGCGCGAGCCTCCGCCGCGCGCCTGGTCACGTGGTGCCGTAGGGACCGCATGGCGGCGACCCGCGCGCCCCCGCGTCCCGGCCGGCCCGGCAGCCCGGGCGCGCGCTCCGACGGGGCGGGCGCATGCGCAGGGGGGGGCGCCGCCTCTGCCCCGCGGCGAGGGTGTCTATGGAGAGGCGGCGGCCGCGCCTGCTGAGGCGGAGGCAGAGGCGGTGGCGATGGCGCCCTTCCCCGAAGAAGTGGACGTCTTCACCGCCCCACACTGGCGGATGAAGCAGCTGGTGGGGCTCTACTGCGACAAGGTAACGGTGTGCGGGGCCTCTGGCTCTGGGCGGCGCGGGCGGAGGGGAGGAGCGGGCCGGATCCCTGGGCGGCCGGGCCTGCGCGGCGCCCTCAGCCCCTGGGGGCCGCGCCGGGCGAATTGTAGCCTGCGCAGCTGTCAGCGTCGTGCTCGCTGCCCCGCACCTTCCGCGGGGAGCCCACGCCCCGCCCGGCTGGCGGCCTCGGACGTGCCCTCGGAGCTCGCGGCGCGGCCCCTTCCCGGCCGAGGGCCTGGCCACCCGCCGCCCTCGAGGCGGGCTCCCCGCGGCCGCGCCGGGCCTCCCGCCCCTGCCCCCTGAGGGAGAGGGGCCCCTGCGCCCCTACCGATCTCTGGGGACCCCGGGCCGGCTACCTGCGGTGGCCTCCTCTCCCCCTGGCGCAGGCTGTTTCTGTAGTTGTCTGCCACCTCCCCCATCAATACTGCCCCCAGCCCTACCCCCGGCCTGTGTTGGGCCTCCCCGATTCTCCTTACGAACACCCATCCATTCTTCTGAACCTCTGGCCCGCTTTCTGGCCCAACGAGCACCTTCTCCCAACTCCTCCCTGCTCATTTTACGCCCCAGCTTTTCTCTGGTTTGATTTGGGAGAAAACTCAGGTTTCGTGGCTTACGAACCAGAGAACGTTCACTCTTCTTTTGTGGTCTTTTTCCTTGCAACTTTTATTGTCCGGAGCGTTTACTAGATGTCGATTTTGTTATAAGACAGCTATTCTCTGTTGGAATTCTTTACGTGGGCTCGAATAAAAGGGCTTCGGAACAAGTTGATTTAACTGCGAGAACCTTTTTGCACTCTTAATTGGTGCAGCATAAGCTGAAAAAGCACTTTTGTGGAGATGGTTCAGGGCTGTTTGCTAATGCTTTTTGAGTCCACATTTTTGTCAAAAATTTATGTTGGGTAGAGTCCACATACGGATATTCTGAGAACTTCAGGCAATCCTGCTTCATGTAGAAATGAACCAGACAAAAAGCATTTAAAGACCTATTGCTTAAGCATGGATATCAACTTTGATGAACTTTCAGAAATTACATAGCACTAAGCAGAACCGCTGTTGCGAGAAAAGAGGTGTTCTTATAGCCCATGAGGTGGTTGGAGGATGCCCCGTGTTCAGTGCCAGGCCACAC
The DNA here is from genome assembly GCF_005190385.1 of Monodon monoceros. NCBI lineage: Eukaryota > Metazoa > Chordata > Mammalia > Artiodactyla > Monodontidae > Monodon > Monodon monoceros. The sequence goes on from NW_021703777.1 coordinate 94,395,012, forward strand.
TTAAAAAGCATCCACAACCATCTTTTCCCTCCCTCCATTTTGAAAATTAACAATACCCGATTCAGATACAGGTTTAAATACCACGGCAGTCTAGGACAGTGGTTCTCAACCTTGTTTGCTCAGTAGAATCACCCTAAAGCTGTTAAAAATGCTGATGCTCAAGTCACTAAAATCAGCATCTCTGAGGCTGGGACCCAGGCATCAAGTATAATTTAAAGCTCTCCAGGTGAGTCCAGTGTGAAGCCAAGGGTGAGAACACTTTTCCAGGAAAAACATAATGAATGGGTAAGCCGTTAGTTAAGCTGTGTAACTCTGGAATTAAAAAATATATATATTTGTTTAATTTATTTAGTTTTGGCTGCACTGGGTCTTTTTGCTGCACGCGGGCTTTCTCTGGTTGCCGCAAGCGGGGGCTACTCCTTGTTGCAGCGGCTGGGCTTCTCATTGCGGTGGCTTCTTGTCGGGGAGCATGGGCTCTAGGCGCGCGGGCTTCAGTAGTTGTAGCATGCGGGCTCAGTAGTTGTGGCTCGCGGGCTCCAGAGTGCAGGCTCAGTAGTTGTGGTGCATGGACCCAGCTGCTCCGCGACATGTGGGATCCTCCCTGACCAGGGCTCGAACCTGTGTACCCTGCATTGGTGGGCAGATTCCTAACCACTGTGCCACCAGGGAAGCCCTAGATTTTTGAGTTAGCTTACTGTAGTGTTTTTACCTGCTCTGGCTTTTGAACTTAGTTATTCTGATGGTATCCTTTAATTGCAGGAAAGAAAAAAATGGGGAGGTTCTTTTTACTTTCTCAAAACCAAAAAGGGAAAGTTAATGAGGAGTAATAGAATTTGAGGTCTTTTCTCTAGACTGGGGAGGGGTGGTCCAGGACCACCTGAAATTGTTATGGAAATTTTGGTGCATGGGTACATTTTTCTAGGAGGTTTGTGGCTTTCATCAGGTTTCCAAATGATTGTGACCCTCCCAAAATTGGTAAGAATCACAACTTTAGCTACGTGCTAGACTAACCAGCGTATTTAAAAAATTGAAGAAGTCAGTCACTAATGTTGTGTGTCATTACCTGGTGATTGAGAACGTTAGAACAAATTTTGAAAATACAGTGCCGTTTTTAAAAACAATATTTGAGTCAAATAAGATTCTTTTTGGTAGTTAAATGTCCCCTTTTGAAATAACTAGGAAAGCATTTTCAATTTGACATAGCAGAAATTAAAATTATCACTAATTTTGAGTTAATTAGATGTAGTTAATGAGATTGTTGTATAAATTCATCAGGAAGATTAAAAATTCCAATTTTCTGAACTGTGGATCAGAGACCAAGGTGATTTAGGGGAAAAAATAAAACTGCGTAGGAATTATACATCCGGATTCCTTCTTGATACTGATAGTTAATTGGAATCTCTCCTAGGATGCCCTTTGGGAGCTAAAGGGGAAAAATGTATTTTATAATGGCTAAATTGTCTTAAAGGAGTATATGTTTTTATTAATTTGGCATCTCAACTTTTTTTAAAAATTATTTTATTTTTATTTTATTTATTTTTGGCTGCGTTGGGTCTTCATTGCTGCACGCGGGCTTTCTCTAGTTGCCGCGAGCAGGGGCTACTCTTCGTTGTGGTGCGCAGGCTTCTCATTGCAGTGGCTTCTCTCGTTGTGGAGCACGGGCTCTAGGCATGTGGGCTTCAATAGTTGTGGCATGCGGGCTCAGTAGTTGTGGCTCGCAGGCTCTAGAGCGCAGGCTCAGTAGTTGTGGTGCATGGGCTTAGTTGCTCCACTGCATGTGGGATCTTCCTGGACCAGGGCTTGAACCCGTGTCCCCTGCATTGGCAGGCGGATTCTTAACCACTGCACCACCAGGGAAGCCCTCAACTTTTGCCTTTACCATGTTTTGCCTGTACAGACCACGGGTATCCAGCCCAAACAGCATATAGTAAAACTTTACAAAATGAGAACTAGCTTTTGTACTTAAACGAAAAAGATACAAAATATGTTATTTCATCGTATTCTATATGTTGACTCTGAATGCCCAGTAATTATAAAGAAGTCAGTTTTATTTTGAATATTGACTTTTCAAGTACAATGTATTTTAGAAGCATCCATTTATTTATTAGCAACAACAATTACTTACGTGCTTAGACTAGTTTATTTAGAATAATTCTGAAGTTGTGGGCCATTTTTTTTTTAAGAAGATGTTGGGAGTAGGAGTTTATTAATTAATTAATTTATTTTTGCTGTGTTGGGTCTTCGTTTCTGTGCGAGGGCTTTAGTTGTGGCAAGCGGGGGCCACTCTTCATCGCAGTGCGCGGGCCTCTCACTATCGCGGCCTCTCTTGTTGCGGAGCACAGGCTCCAGACGCGCAGGCTCAGTAGTGTGGCTCACGGGCTTAGTTGCTCCGCGGCATGTGGGATCCTTCCAGAACAGGGCTTGAACCCGTATCCCCTGCATTAGCAGGCAGATTCTCAACCACTGCGCCACCAGGGAAGCCCATGAAGTTGTGGGCCATTTTAAATATTGCTGTATTATATCTAATTTAATACTTCGCTCATGGGTTTCCTTTTACATTTATAAAAGGTTTAGAAAGATTTTTCATTGTTGTGATCCAGACAGCAGTCCTTTTAGGTACGTAAAGGCGGAGATATTTCTGTATAGCTGGGGATTTGTAGGGCTAGATTAGTTAGACCGAGTTTACATAAGCAGTTAGTGATAGATCCAGATGGAAACCCAAGTCAGGATCATGATTCCTAGTTTAATTTTCTTCGTATAAAACCAGAGTAGTTTCTGAAAAAATTTTCTGGTGACAGTCTATTATGAAATCTTTCGCTAATTCACTGACCTTCCAAATTAGGATGATTTTAGGCAATATTTACATTGGATCACATCCTTTTTTCCAGTTTATTCCAATTCCTCAGTTTTTCCTCTAATTCTCAAAACTTGACAACATTAATTCTGCCAGTGGGCATGGAGTTTCTGCTGTCACTTGGCCCTGTAGTAGCTTGTATTGGCCATGCGAGATATAGTTCCTATTCTTTAGGAGATTACAGTCACACATTTGTGCTAGGATGGAAATCCAAATGCCGGTTAGTGGGAGCAAAGGGAGGTATTTGGTCAGCTCTACATTAAAGTGTCAGGAGTGGGCTTACAGTCTCTTTGAACTGATTTCTGAGAACAAGGTAGGTGATGGTTGTAAAGATGTGCATAGTACAGAGCTTTCCAGACTGTACAATAAACCAGCTATAAAAAATTCAAGTGGTGGAGGCTTTATGGAGTGCCCAGGTTTTTCAGGTAAGGATATTACCTGAAGTGCCATCTACTTTATCATTTTATAAAGATAGGACATTTAATGAGCAAAGCCATAGGGAGAAAATAAGCCCAGAATAATTCGAATAGATTATTTTTTAAAAATTGAATGAGTATAGCTTTATGAAGAATTCATTTAGTTTTCCTCGATTTTCTGTTCCTATGCATACCTGTAAAAACTGTTATTGACTGGCATTGGGTTATTGGAGAGAATACGTTTTGAATTGAGAGCTAAGGAGAGGAGGGAAAAGGGAATTTAATGAGTTCTTACTACATGCTTACTTACTTTTAATCCTCACAAGAGCCCTGTGAGACAAGTATTATCCCTTATTTAAAGATGAGGAAACAGACTTAGTGGTTAAGTAACTTACCCAACTCACTCAACTAGTAATTAGGGGAGCCCGAATTTTTAACGTTTAGAATTTGTTTCCTTTCTGAAGCCCATGTTTTTTGCATTACCTTACTGGTTCTGCTATTTGCTACTAGCTATATGATTTTACGCAGAACATTTCACCTGTGGATCATAGGTTTTTCTGTCTGTAAGTTAGTTTGAGCAGATAGTTATTAAGGTTTCTTCACTGAGTGTAAATCAGCCTCGCCTAAATGAAAGCATTGTCTGGCTGAGGAGAGAAAAAGTAAAAACTTATTTGGGGTAATAGTATTTGAGTTTTTGTTATGCTGTTTTTCATATCTGCTTCTGAACTTAATATCTAGTCTTTAAGTGGCACACAGCTTCAAATCAGTTTGAAGCCAGGCTGTAAGTATGATTTTAAGTTGTAGAATGTCTGAGGCAGAAAATCAGTTTTTTAAAAATTGTTTACATGATACTCTTTTCTTTCTTTATAAATTTATTTATTTATTTTTGGCTGTGTTGGGTCTTCATTGCTGCGCGCGGGCTTTCTCTAGTTGCGGCAAGTGGTGGCTTCTCTTGTTGCGGAGCAAGGGCTCTAGAGCGCAGGCTCAGTAGTTGTGGTGCACAGGCTCAGTTGCTCCACCGCATGTGGGATCTTCCTGGACCAGAGCTCGAACCGGTGTCCCCTGCATTGGCAGGCGGGTTCCTAATCACTGCGCCACCAGGGAAGTCCCAGAAAGTCAGTTATAAATTCTTTTAAAATATGGGAGATACCATGTTACTGATTGTTACTATTTGTTGATTATGTGTATCCTGTTCTATGTAGGTTCCTTGTTGAATCTGCTAGGCATCAGATGATACACGCTTATAGGTCACTTGGGAACTTTTATAATCTTACTGTAGAACAGTGTTTTTCAAAGTGTGTTCTGTGACCCATTAGTGGGTCGTGGAATCGATTTTGTGGGTCAGAAATAACATTAAAAAAATGAGGGGACTTCCCTGGTGGTCCAGTGGTTAAGACATGGGCTTTCACTGCCGTGGACCTGGGTTCGATCCCTGGTCGGGGAACTAAGATCCCACAAGCCGTGTGGTGCAGCAAAAAAAAAAAAAAAAAAAGGAAAAGTAAATGATAGAGTACATCACAGATTAGGGAGGGAAATATTGTTTCCTGAAATTTGTTTGAAGTGTTTGTGATGTGTGTGTCTGGATTGTGCTATATTTCATACTAAAGGTCATGGTTAAACATGTTTGAAAAAACACTTCTTTGGGGCAGCATTTCTCAACTGCAGCACTGTTGACATTTTGGGCCAGACGGTTCTTTGTTATAGGGGCTGCTGTCCCGGGCGTTGTAGAATGTTTAGTCCGTCCCTGCCATTTACCCGCTAAGATGGCAGTAGTGCTTCTGCAGTCTCTAAACCTTGTCCATTAGTTCCTGGGGGGCAAAATCGAACCCCTGGAGAGAACTAATATTTTAGAGCAAGCATTCTTTCTGACAATTTACTCTGTTGGCTCTGAAGAGATAGCTTTATGATTAGGACTAACATTGCATCTTGTGGAAGGTAAGTAGGTTTTATAGTCATAGAGAGCTGACCTCTGTTTTGTTGTCTGCCAGTTGTATGATTTTGGGTAAGTTATTTTCTCTGAGCTTCAGGGTTTTCACCTATAAAATGGGAATTATAACATCTACTTCCTAGGATTGTTGTTAAGAATTAAATAATATCTAAAAATATTTAGTATAGTACCTAGCATGCTCTAGGCCTCAGTATGTCCCAGATATTATTAGGGTCTAGGTTTATTTTTTTTCTCAATCAAGTCTCTATGATTGAGTAACTTTCTAGAGGTAAACAATTTAAAAAAATGATTCATATACACAAATTTTTTAAAAGTTAAACTGTATATGCTCAGGTTATTCTTTTCACTGCTAAATTTACTGACTTTAGGTACCAGGTTAAAAACAGTTGCTCTTTTCAAGTGGAGAAAAACTGACTTGGGTAGGATAAGGACTTCTAATGATAGTTTTGTTTGGGTTAAATATAGGAATAACAGAAAAACCTAAGTAGGCTTATATATGTTATATTCTGTGTTCTTTAAATATATTAACTTATTAAATCATCACAAGAACCCTATTAGGTAGTTAATATTATTAGCCTTATTTTACAGATGAAGAAATTGAGTGAGGTACGTAGCAACTTAGTGACTTGATGGCAGAGATGGATTCACACCTAAGCAGTCTGGCTCCAGAGTCAGCACTTTTAACCACTCTGCGGGATTAACTCTATGCATAATGGAGAGTCCTTTTGTCTAATTTGGTTCTCAGTCTGTAGCATGAACCTGGTCTTTACCTTAGCTTGTTATTAAATCCGAAGGATTTTCTAATAGTCCAGTGAGACTGTATGCAAAACTTCCTGGATGTGTTTTACGATGTTATTTTCCATAACTCACGTGAGGACATTATTTAGTTTTTTGCCATCCTTTTTGTTTTTAAAAAATTTTATAGCCATTATTAATGCTTAATTTACCTCTTATTTCTACTGACTTATTTTTAACTTTTTTTTTTAATATAATGGCACACGATAGTATTTGCTGAGATTAGCCCTAGTGGATTTTGTTGTGATTTTGTGTGGCATTTCTTAGGATAAAATCTACAACCTTGGTTTAACCAAATCCATCCCGTCTGTTATTTTTGTATGGCTCGGGAGCTAAGAATGGTTTTTACATTTTTAAGTAGTTGGAAAAAGTAAAAAGAATAATATTTTATGACATGTGAAAGTTACATAAAATTTAAATTTTAGTGTCTGTAAATAAAATTTATTGGAATACGGCCACAGTCATTCATATGACTACTTTTGTGCTACAACAACTGAATTAGATAGTTGCTACAGACAGTATACCTCACACAAAAAAAACTTAATATATCTGACCCTTTACAGGAAAAGTTGCTAACCCCTGTTGTATTGGGTTGGCCAAAACATTTGTTTGGGTTTTTCCATAACATTTTACGGAAAAACTGGAACAAACTTTTTGGCCAACCCATAGATAATTTATTTATTGTGGTTACAGTTCGTTGTCTTATTTCACTAGATTGTAAACTCTGTAAAGGCAGAGATGTCTGTTTTGTTCACTGAGGTATCCCAAGTACCAGAAACAGTGCCTGGCTTATAGTAACTGCTCATTAAATATTTGAATAGGGTAAAAAAACCCCATGAATTTATAAAAATGAATGATTAATTTTCAAAGTAATGCTAGCTAATATTTATTTAGCACCAGTTCATTTAAATCTCACAGCAACCATATGAAGTACAGGCGGTTTTATTATTCCCATTTAACACCAAGAAGAACCTAAGACATTGAAGGAGAAAAGTAGCTTACCCAGGGTTACACAGCTAAATAAATGGTAGGACTGGAGCCTAATCCTAGAGACTCTGGGTCTAGGTCTGGTTTTCTGTAAATGACTCATACCCAATCCATCTGCCTTTTACAGTAGATCATTGGTTAAATTATGTAGTGGAATAGTCTTGCTTTAGGAGTTTGTTGTCTTTTCTGATGCTTTGTCATGAGGTGACTGTTCCTGCCCAGAGCAGGCAATTAAGACACCTTAGACTCTTCTCCATTTTAGGAATACTAGATCAGACTTTACAGAACAAGTCTAGGAAGTATGGTGTTTGTAGCTTCTTTTTCTCCATTTACTGTCTGTTGTTTTTAATCTAATCAGATTTTTCCTCTTAAAATGAATTTTGAAACTGGAATTGACATAATAGAAGATAGATTTAATATGACAGTGGAGGTAATAGAAGGTTTGAATATTACTTTGAACTTCATCTTGAATCGAGTTTCCCGATAATATATATGCTTTGAACATGAAAATTTAGCTTGACATTAAATGTAAAAAAATAAAATTATATCAGAATAGTCATTTTCTCTTGTTGAATAGTAGAATTAAAGAAAATGACAGTGTATATATTTCTTTATATTTTCATTGATTTTTATCTTTCCTTCAAGTGCATTTACTTTCTCATGCCCTGATGTACAAGTTTTTCACATTGTACTATTGCAGTGCTTCCTCTCTAGGACGTATGTGATTCTTGTATAAACTGCTAAGTGTTTTCCCAAAAAAAAAAAAAAAAAATTAGTTCTTATAAAATTATCTAGTAATGTTCTGGTAGCTCAGTCAGTGTTTTCTGAACAGATCAGACTCATCTTGATATTAAAGTTTAAACAAATTATAATAGAAAGTTCTTGAACTTTTTACATTGTAAAAGTAGTATAATAGCATAAAGAACATTTGAACAAAGAAAAAAGTGCATCACATTATCCTAACACAGCTCTTTTAATGTTTATATGTAACTTTATGGAGTATCTGTATTTAGTATGTGCACAGAGTAATGGAATTTTAGGTTTCGAGGGAGTCTGGTTTAATCTCTTTTATTTAAAGAAACTGTTTTGTTGGTGCGTACATCCTTTCCTTCAGAATTCAAACCAACATCTTCCAGGCCTGGGGTACTTTTTATTATACCATTATAACTTGTTTTTTATGATTTCCTTTCCTACTTTAACAAAGTATAAGGGAGGTATTTTGATATGTACAAAACTAAATAGGAATGCATTTGAGTATTTCCTATTGGTGCATATTTGCATGTATTTATTATGCCTTTCTTTTTAAATTTTTATTCAGCTTTCTAAAACCAACTTTTCCAACAACAATGATTTCCGTGCTCTTCTACAGTCTCTGTATGCTACTTTTAAGGAGTTCAAAATGCATGAGCAGATTGAAAACGAATACATTATTGGTTTGCTTCAACAACGCAGCCAGACCATTTATAATGTGCATTCTGACAATAAACTCTCTGAGATGCTTAGCCTCTTTGAAAAGGGTCTGAAGAATGTTAAGGTGAGTTGCAAAAATGGATATTTATCACAGCTTGTGCCATCTTCTGATATGTCATTGGCAAAACTTGTTAGCATTTTATAGTAAATGATGTTACTATAGTATAGTAAATGTATGTTAAAGAAAAAAAAATTATTCTGACCTTGTTAAAGACGGTAAGGAAGACTTTATTCAAGGGATTACTGCAATGGGGTTTTGCAGTAGGAGAGAGAGATTGGGTTGAATTCTTATAGCCAGGGAGCAGAGGTGAGGGTCAGGAAAATTACTAAGAGGAAACATCAAGGCTGGGAGATTCTTGCTAGACTGACTCTTGCTTCCTTTTGCTGAAGGCATACCAAGGTGACAAGATATTGAGGGTGGATAGATATTGAGGGTTATCAAATGCCAAGGGTGGTAGTGGTGGGGTTAGTAGACTGATTCAGGATGATTTTGGTAAAACTGGACTAAGTGGGCCAAGGACAGAGCTCAAGGTCAGGGCCTGGCTGAGAAGACTCAGTGGATCCTGGCTCAGGTTTGATGAGAATCTTTATCAGTTACCTCTTTGTTACTATATGTAAAATTCTATCATGAATGCTGCTCTCCAAATCTTAAAGGTGTTTTTGTAAGTTGAAATTTCAATTACTGTACAAATTTTACTTTCTGATAACATTTGCCGAACTCATAAAAGAAATCTGTAGTAAATGCAGTTATTGGTGACTAAAGGTAGAATTGTTACTTAGAATGAACAGGGCCGTAGGGGTGGTTACAAAGAATAATTTTTAATTGTATGACGTAAAATTAAAGATATTTTGGGGAGTAGTTTAGGATAATGGTGTAGAGAAATTTCCCTATTAATTATGTTTACGTATTATAGGATATTTGGTCTTCATTTGTCCCCCTTTTGGCTTGGTGAAACATAGACTTAAGTTGTAACTCTGTCAAACCACCATGCACCTTTCATTGATAGATTTGTGTTCTAGAAAGACTGTTCTTAAGTAGGGAAGATGATGGATTGAAGGGAAAAAAAAGACTCAAGCAGGAAGATTGTTATAAAAAAATTATTGTAATAGTCTCCAGAAGAATACACAGTAGCTATTTGGTGGGGAGGTAGGAGATTGGGTAGGGATAGGGTACTGGGAGGGAAGATGGTATAGGAAGATTTATTTTTTTATTGAATACTCCTTTGTTCTGTTTGAATTTTATATCATGTTCATGTATTACCTATTCAATAAAATGATTAAGATCAGAACTGAAGTAGTAACTAGTGGAGACAGAAGGGAAGGGACAGACTTGAAAGTAATGTAGGATATAAAATTGATAGAAGGTAGTGCTTGCATATACAGGAAGGAGGAAAGGAGAAAGAGAAAGGAAATAAGAGTGAGAATTGAGCTTGACTTTCTAGGGAATATAGAAGAGGCTAAAAAGATCCATTATGGGCAGGTTGGGTTTGAACTGCTTGTGCAGTCCAGGTGGGCATTTATAAGTAGGAGGCGGCATTAGTTGCGCTTCAAGGTTGGAAGGGTAATTTGGTTTGGAAAAGCAAATTTGATAATTATCAGCATGTAAGTAGAAATGGAAGCCACTTGGGCATGCTTAAGGAAAATGTGTAAAATCCTAAGAGAATAGGACATTGGATAGACTATTGGGAAGCAGTTTAGTAAATTAGTTAAAAAAGGAGGAGACTAGAGAGGACTCAGCAGGGTTAAGATAGTCCCACATTTTAAAAGTTTCATTATTTTGTGAATTTTCCACATTTACTAAGTTGAGAGGGCTGATACAGAAGTGATGGATAAGTTACAGGGAGATATGACCATAGTTCATATGGGGAAGAACTCTTTAGCTGTTGTGCAGAGTTAGAACGATTTACCTCAAGGTACAGTGAGCTCCTTGCCTTTAGTAGTGTAGATGGTCTTCTTCAGAATAATGTAACAGGTATTCTGAATTGTTTAGTAGAGGATACACTAGATGACCTTAAAGGGATTCTGTAATGATATAGTCCAATAGGCGCTTATGAACCGCTCAGAGGTATATTAATCGGAAAACGGACACATTGAAATTGTATAAATGTATGCATTAGAAATCAGTAGAAGTTTTGAGCAAATACTTGCTATTTTTAGACTTTTTATGACATTTTTATAAAGAAGTATGAGATCACATTACTAAAGGAATTCAAGGTTCTTTTAAGAGATGTTTTGAGGCCATCTTTTATACTTAGGAAAGTACAGAGACCATTTTGCTATTTGTTAGTCCCATTTTTTACCCTGACGTTTCAAGTTACATTTCACACTGACTTTCTAGGATCAGATACAGTATAAATTATGAAGCGAAATTTTTATAGAATACAGTTTTTTTGTTTGTTTCTAGAATGAATATGAGCAGTTAAATTATGCGAAACAGTTGAAAGAGAGACTGGAGGCTTTTACAAGAGATTTTCTTCCTCACATGAAAGAGGAAGAGGAGGTAAGCATAATTTTTCCTCTTCGTGATTTTGCTTTATAAAATTGGAGAAATGTTATTTTTCCTTTGAGTCTTCAAAATAATACATAGGAAGATGAACCTCCAGATCTTTTTAGAAAATGAAGAAAAACCCAAGGAAAAAAAACATTAATTTTGTTCCCTTAGAGAGTTTGTTGCTTTTCATTGACTGAGTGATTGATTTAATTCATTTACTCAAAAAATATTTATTCTCTTATTATGTGGATGGCACTGTATTGATTGTTAACTTTTTATGCTACCCTAATGTCTTTTCTGAACCTTTAGAAGATCCTTTAAACTTTTTAATGTTTTCTCTATTTCCATTCTAAGTTTAAAGAATTTTTAGTGTTCTTTTTTTAGTAGTGGATTTTAGTAATTAAATGGTGGTGTTAAACTTATCAGTCTTGTAACTAGTGCACATGTATTAGGATATCCCTGAAGTGGATGAGCAAAACATTTTCTCATTCTCTTCTTTCTCTAAAGTGGGATGAGTATCAGGGTAAGGAATAGAGAAAATATTTTATGAGGAACTGGATTCTTGTTCAGCTGTAAATCAGTTATTATAGTGATTCTCACTATAAAAAGGCTTCACCTTATAATCAGATGGCCATTTAAAAAAAAATCTACTTTTAAGCCCCTTCCAGACCAATTAAATCAGGTGGGAGATAGAAATGGACATGGATATATTTTAAAGGTTCCCCAAGTCATTGTAATATGCAAATATGCAACCAGCATTGAAACCACTGAGTTACCAGAGCAGTGTTTCTTAACCTGTGATGCACATCAAAATTATCTATGGAGCAAAGAAAAAACAAAAAGCCCTTGGCTCCACCTCTAAAGATTCTAACTCTGTCAGTTGGAGGTTGGGACTAAGCATCTGTTTCAAAGAAGAAATCTCCTAGATAATATTGAATAGTTGAAGGTATCAGTAGAGCTCTGACTTTTATGGTTGGCAGTACACTGGGTACGGTTCTCATATGATTTAGAGGCCCTGTTTGGGTAGAGGTCAGTTGTTGTAGTAGCAGAAAGCAGTTACCTGACCTAAATGTCTCACCATAGGAGAGTGATTTAGCGTGTATGATAAGCTCTGTACAGGAGGACCTTCTGGTTTGGATGCTTTTAAATTGTTTCGAGAATGAGTGGAGAAGCCATAGAAAGAAGGATCTTGGTGGTGGTATTCTTCTTTGCAATTTTTGGGTAAACTAACTTGGTGGTAACAACTAAATTTTTATGTTTTCCAAATATGTGGTCATAATACTACACTTGAGCCATTAATACTTTAAAAGATGTAGAGTAAAACAAAACTAATTAAGCATATTTCCTTATGAGTATTTTGTTTAATTTAGGTTTTTCAGCCCATGTTAATGGAATATTTTACCTATGAAGAGCTTAAGGATATTAAAAAGAAAGTGATTGCACAACACTGCTCTCAGAAGGATACTGCAGAACTCCTTAGAGGTCTTAGCCTATGGAATCAAGCTGAGGAGCGGCAGAAGTTTTTTAAATATTCTGTGGATGAAAAGTCAGATAAAGGTGAGAGTCATATGTTTAGATAGCTAGCTAGCGATTTATTCGTTCCAAGGCCATTTACTTCTTGTTGATATGACCTTTATATTTTGTTTGAAGAATAATTTAGGCCATTTGTTTTCAAGTATAGTAAATTTAATTGAGGACAGTAGTTTCTATCTTAGAATTTAGTATTGTCTATGATAATTTAACAGCTCATATACTTGGGCCATGTGCAGTATAGTGTTTCTTGAAGGAGTTTATATATATAATAATAATGATAATTTTGATTAGTAAGAATAACTATCAATATTATTTATATATAAATATATAATGATAATTTAATAATATTTTATTATTAATACTTATTATTACTTTGGCCAATCAAAATTATTGAAAACTACCATATACAGAGCACTTTTGCAGTGTCATCCAATTTTCTGAGCTCCACTGACCATAGTGGCTGTTTTTATCCTTCCTTGTTTTTTCTTTTTTTTTAAAAATCAGTTTTCAAAATCATTTAATGCTTATAGTTTTATCTCTACCCTTTCTCATTCTCTTAGCTTATATCCAGGAATACACAGGGGAGTATGAGAGGCACAGTTTTTCTATGTATAGTCACTTTGAGAAAACAAATGACAAATGTAAATAAAATATCTCTGCTTTTTTTATTGATAGACTACTTCCTCATTTTTATTCTTTCTTTTGTTTGATAGCTTTGCCTTTTAAAACATCATTAAATAAAATTATTGGCATCCTGAGGCTAGTAAAAATTCCTTTGCTTTTGCTAGATGAGAAATAGCAATGGCATTCCTGTTAAAATTGCTTGAAAGTGTTTGAAATTGGTCCTTTTTTCTTATTTTTATTTAATAAAGTAGGTGAGATGCATGTTGGAACAAAATTGTTTTTATAGGTTAAGCTATAATTAAACCCATAAAGCTTGTGTGCTTCACTCTGAAATGCAGCTTGTGCTTTAGACATCAAGTCAGGACCTGTTGTATCTGGTTTAATTTTAATTATAACATGGGACTTAAAAGCATCACACTTACTATATTGAATTTTCCCACTCCTTCAAAGTAAGTTATAGCTGTATTATGTTTAAAATATTTGCCATTTGTAAAGGGTTAGGTTAAAGTAATTCATCATAGCATTTCTATATTTAAGTTGCTTTGTGAAGACAAATCAAATATATAAGGTACTCAGATTCTTTTTAGTACATTAATGATGAAACTTTTATATTTTATATTCTTTATTGTACACCTCATTTGCAGTTTTCCTTTGGAAAGTTGCTACTGAAATAACCCATTATAGGAAATTGGATATCCAATAACTGTTTTCTATATTAGCTGCTGACAAAAGATTCCTGATAAATGTTTACCAGCATTAGAAATATTTACATTATATTGTCTCAACTGGCTCATAAATAGGATAAGGTTGAGGCACCTAAACGTTATAGAGGTCAGATCTCAGAGTTCTGAAACGTGAAAATCAAAAGAGGGAACACAAGGAACATGCTGACAGGAGTTGTAATGCATGAATGGAAAACGTTGTGAGATTTGTGTGCATCATTAAAAATGCCCTGGATTTCTCATTATTTGACTGACTCTACACTTGCTGACTTACAGCTGTATAACCTGTTGGGTTCCTTTTTCAAATGATGCTTCTTATGCTACAAAGTGAGTATTGTATTTTCTGCGACGCCTTTGTAAGACGAAGTAAATCCTGTGTTCATTATTGTAGCTCCCACTGATGAAGTATGATTTGGACCACGATAGTTTAACCCTACAGGTTCTTAACAAGTTTAACATCTCCATGTTACCTCTAATCCATGTTATTTCCTTTTCACATCTTGCAAGCAGGAAGGAGTGGACTTTAGGCACTGGATTTTATTTATAGAAACGTGATTGTAATTTCTTACTGCATTTGCTCTTAGAGCCTTTTATATTAAAGGTTTTCTTTTTTATTTCAGAAGCGGAAGTGTCAGAACAATCCACAGGTATAACTCATCTTCCTCCTGAGGTAATGCTGTCAATTTTCAGTTATCTTAATCCTCAAGAATTATGTCGATGCAGTCAAGTAAGCACTAAATGGTCTCAGCTGGCAAAAACTGGATCACTTTGGAAACATCTTTACCCTGTTCATTGGGCCAGAGGTAGGTAAATGGGATGCTTAGTTTGTTTTAAAAATATTTCAATCTGTTTTTTTTTTTTTTAAGTATATACTCATAGACATTAATAAGCAAGGCCAGGGAGGGAAACTCTGAAAGGTTGACTAAAAATAGGTTTCAGAGTTAGATTATATGTCTTTGTATACATTTTTTAAAAGCTAACAATTCTGAAGTATTCATGAGTGAATTATGTGATGTGTGCAATTTCCTTTCAAATAATTAGGAAAAAATAGTTGGGGATGGAACAAAAAATAATTGGCAAAATGTTGATAATTGTTTTTTCTTAATAAATTTATTTTATTTATTTTTGGCTGCGTTGGGTCTTCGTTGCTGCTTGCGGGCTTTCTCTAGTTGTGGCAAACGGGCTACTCTTTATTGTGGTGCATGGGCTTCTCATTGCAGTGGCTTCTGTTGTTGTGGAGCATGGGCTCTAGGTGCACGGGCTTCAGTAGTTGTGGCTTGCGGGCTCTAGAGTGCAGGCTCAGTAGTTGTGCACGGGCTTAGTTGCTCCATGGCATGTGGGATCTTCCCGGACCAGGGCTCGAACCCGTGTCCCCTGCATTGGCAGGCAGATTCTTAACCACTGTGCCACCAGGGAAGCCCCGATAATTGTGAAGATAGGTGATGAGTACATAGGTGTTCATTATGCTACTTGTTTAATGCTGCTTATTCCTACTTTTGACTATATTTGTAATTTTCCATAACAAAACATTAAAAATAAAATTAATAGGTTGTCAGAACAGCTTTAAATAATTAGATGAGTATTTTAAAAATACAAAATAAATTAATTCTATAAAATTTAAAGTTGAGGCACTGTTATGTTTCCCTTTTGATAGTAGCTCAAGATAACTGAATGTATTTTTGTCTTTAGCATATTTTTTTGTGATTAATAATGCCTCATTCTATAAATTACAATTTCATATTAGTTAATTTCATTGTGGTAAGTTAGTTTTACATGTGAACAATTAAAGAAAATTTTGCTTTCATGAGCATATAATGCAGTCATGGGATAAATACAACTAATATGGCATATATTATTCTGTTACTGAATTAAACCATTTTTACTAGGTGAGTACCTCAAATTTCACATTAATTGTTTTTAGTTTTTTATAATTTGTCACTTTGACATGGAAATATATATTTTTTACATAATTAAAGTGTGAGTCTGATTTAAAAATAGTTTTATTTTTTATATCAATATGTAGCACTTTTAAATAAGCTTTTGTTAGATATATAATATTTTTTGCATGAAGCTCTTTGCAGTATTGGGTAGACTTACATGATCCAAATGATTAGAATTATTATTATTATGTGGAATAATTTTTCTTATTGTAGGATAATATATTAAGTGAAAGGTCAGATAAGGCAAGTATGGATATATCACATACTTTTTTATTAGATATATTTTTGATTATGAAGAATTACTTATTAGGTAGTAATACATAATTAGGTACTGTTTGATATAAAGATCAAATATGATAATGCTATGCTAGATTTCTGTGAAGTTAACCAGATATTAAATATGCTGCTTTTTTTATCTGTTTTTAATATGCTTAAACAAAAAGTTCCAATAAAAATGGTTGTAATTTAATTTATTTATGGTATTTGTTTCCTGTGATTCTTGATCCCAATTGATTTGACCCCCTGCAGGGGATGTTTTGAAATGCCTGTGGAGGCATTTTTGTCCCATCTTGGAGTATTACACTGGCATCCAGGGGGTAGAGGCCAGGGTTACTGCTAAACACCCTGCAATGCACAGGGAAGCACTCCACAGCAAAGAATTACCCAGCCCAGAATATCAATGGTGTTAAGGTTGAGGAGCCCTCACTTAGATGTAACGTTAGGAATTCAATAAATTAATTCTGCATTGTCTTGCACTTCACAATCATGTAATTTAATTGCAGCGTATTCTCCAGGATCTTTAAATTTATGGTTTAGCTTTACCTTAATCTTTCCCTTTTTCTGTTCCCACCTACTTCTGAATTGCTAATTCACTACTGAGCAGAAAGTCTTGCTTCCTTTTGTTTATTAGCAATTGTCTTAATGCGGGTATTCCTGGAGCCAGTGTGAAGCCACAGTAGGGAAAAAGGTTAGGTTGTTTTCAGTGATTTCTGAAGTTTCTTGTGAAGACTGTTGATAATTATTTTTCATAGTTTTTTGGTATGTCTGAAATTGAATTCTGTGCTTATTTAAATGTAATTTTTTAAACCACAATCGTTTCTAACAATAGGTGGCTCATTGTGTATGGCTCACATATTTTTTGTGTGCAGACATTTTTGTTATAAATAGGTTATTTTTTTGTAATGGTAGCCGATCTAATCTTATTTTGTTCCTTTTGGTTTTTTTGTCGAGTAGGTGACTGGTATAGTGGTCCTGCAACTGAACTTGATACTGAACCTGATGAGGAATGGGTGAAAAATAGAAAAGATGAAAGTCGTGCTTTTCAGGAGTGGGATGAAGATGCCGATATAGATGAATCTGGTAAGCTATGTCTGGAATTAAAATCGTTACATGGTGCTTTAATAATTACTGTTACATTTAACAAGTACTTAGGTGCTAGGATTTATGTATTTTGTGTTTTCTAAAAAACCTGGTGTTTTTAAGCCTACTGCTTTCTAAACTTTCATGGAATAGTAAGTGTATTTAAAATTCTGTTTAAAGTAATTTTTAAATGTGCATAGGCTTGTTTCCCATATTTTTTTTTTAACAGATTTATTTTTTTATATTTATTTTTGGCTGCGTTGGGTCTTCGTTGCTGCCCGCAGGCTTTCTCTAGTTGCAGCTAGTGGGGGCTGCTCTTCGTTGTGGTGCATGGGCTTCTCATTGTGGTGGCCTCTCTTGTTGTGGAGCACGGGCTCTAGGTGCGCGGGCTTCAATAGTTGCGGCGTGTGGGCTCAGTAGTTGTGGCTCATGGGCTCTAGAGCGCAGGCTAAGTAGTTGTGGCACACGGGCTTAGTTGCTCCACAGCATGTGGGATCTTCCCGGACCAGGGCTTGAACCTGTGTCCCCTGCATTGGCAGGCGGATTCTTAACCACTGTGCTATCAGGGAAGCCCTCCCATATGTTTTTATATTTATTTAAACGCTTTAAAAAAAATCAGAAAATTATGGCTGTTTTCCTTATCGAAATAATATACATTCATTATAGTGCTATGCAGTTTACAGTGTGTTTTTAGGGCCACTTCATTTGATCAGCTCAGTAGTATATATTGAGTCATCTGTGGCCAAGAGGAAGGAGCATAAAGCTGTTGAACCTGTTTATTAATTTGTAAACAGTCATGCCACTTGCCTCACATGGTGGTTATAGAATTAAGAAGTAATATATATGAAAATTCTTTGTAAATGGTAAGGGATTATATAAACTAGTGTAGCCATTCATTAAGCACCGTGGGAGAATTCAAGGGTGACAAAGACTTTATCCCTACCCTCAAAGAACTCACAAATGGGAGAATTTAGAATACATGATTCTTAATCAAGGTATGTATTGGAAAATGCTGTAATGAAGGTGCAGAAAGATGCTCTTTGGGAATATGGAGGAGAAAGACACAAATTCTATCTTAGATGTTACTTTAGATAATGATTAATTATTAAAAGATGATGAAAATAGTAAAAAAAAAACAAACTAATAAGATATTCTTCTACTTCGTAAAACTGAACCTGTGGGAATTTTTTATTTATAAGTTGCTCACATATAGTAAGCTGGTCTGGCAAAAGAGCTAAACTTGTGGAAAGTAAAGAATATAAATACAAAGATTATTGTTTTAGCAGCAAGTTTATTTTTATGAAACGAAGGTGCAAAACACCTTGGTATAGTTTTAAATGTTTGGAAGGTGTCATGTAAGGAGGAGGTCTATTCCAGTTAGATTCGGTGATTTGCTTATCCTGTGGCAGGCACTTTCTGGGCATGAGGTTAATAGTGAACAAAATGGGAAAAAAAAAATCCTTGGCTTTGTTTAGCTTAAAATTTGGAGGGGGAGGTAGACAGTAAAGACAGGCAAAATATATACTGTATTAGATAGTGTTAAGTGCTGTGGAGAAAAATAAAGGAAAAGCGTGCCAGGAAGAGAGGAAAGAAGTTACCATTTTCAATAGATTGAGTAGTTACGGTCCCTTGAGAAATTTGAGCAAAGACCTCAAGGAGTTAAGGTCTTTACTCAGATGTCACCTTAGGGAAGACTTGATTTATCCATTCTAAAAAATCAATTCATAATACCTGTGTTGAGTTTTAAAGGCTTTATCAAACTTAATGTGTTTATCTCAGCACTTACAGATAGACAAAGAGACTGCTGTTCTTTCATATTGAGAGGGAAAGGTTAAGGTTATAATGATGGAGCCTTTCTAAGGTAATATATGTGTTTAGCTGTTTAGTGTATCTAAGAGTAAACTTTGGATCTGTCATCTATGTTAGTGCTTTTTCAGCTTAACTGTCTTTACTAGTCTTGTAGAGAAGTTATTATTCTTCATAGGATGTTTAGTTTTCTTTTTTTTAGGATTTCACAGTAAACAGTACACATTTAGATAGAGAGAGCCAGAGAAACAAAAGAATCATTTGGAAATAAAATTGTAGTAGAATAAATAGGGTTCACTAAAAGTCACTTTTATCCCTGTATTTCACATATATGTCTAACTAAAGGAGGAATTTAGAATATTATCTGTAAACATGGAAACAGTCAAAAATTCAGAATTATTGTTTCTATTTATATTCCTTTTGTCAGCTACACTCAGTTTTGTTTTAAATGAGACTTCCTCGGCTTATCCTGTTAAACTGTTTTATGTTTGGAGACATTTGAGTTAGGTCTTCGGGTAAGCAAAAAAGCAGTGGATCCTGAGAAAGGTGATAAAATTATTAGTTCATTCTTTTTGGTGTAGTGTGTTTTTTTCCTTATATCAAATTGGAGTTTGTAGGATTTTTGTTTTTTTTTTTTTTTTACTTGTTACAGTAGTGCATCCTGTTATACACATCTAAACTCTACAGAAGTTATTAAGCAGAAAACAAAAGCCATGCTCATTTTTAATTTCTTAAAAATTCTAAGGTACTTTTCGTTGCTTGATTCATTATGACCAGCCTAACTTAATTGTTTCAAATCTCTTCTAGCTCTGTGTCCCTTTTATTGATATTTATGTAAAATAATGAATGATACTTTTTATTATTTTTATTATGGTTCATTTTCCTCTTGATATCCTATATTCTCTTGAAGAACTTACACTATTCTTCAAGTAGTCAAAGTTTTTTCCAAAATTTTTTCGGTGCCTGAAACTGGAGTTATTTTTATCTTTTCTCTGATAATTAGCTTGAGAAGAAAATTACCTTCAGCCTTGAAGCATGTTAAAAAATTCTTCTTTTCATTCCCATTTAAACCTTTTTTCTTTTTCTTTTGTCTCTTTTTAGTTGATGTCAGACCTGTTAATATAAATATTAAGTCCTGGCGAATGAGGACTTGTCCATTTAATTTGCTTTGCATATATAGGGGAGTTTAAAAGGAGAGCAAAAAGTATTTCATATTTAATTATTTGGTGATTCCTTGAGTAGCCTAATCATAATTAGTGTATCAAGTTCTTAGACTTTTGAATTCATTTTACAGAGGAGTCTGCAGAGGAATCGATTGCCATCAGCATTGCACAAATGGAAAAACGTTTACTCCATGGCTTAATTCATAATGTTCTACCGTATGTTGGTACTTCTGTAAAAACTTTAGTATTAGCGTACAGCTGTGCAGTTTCCAGCAAAATGGTATGTATAAATTAGCACTAGTTTAGGTATTAAGAAAAAGTAGCAACGATCTACATTTTGTTTGCTTATTCCTAAGTTTAATTAAAAAAAAAAACAAAACAGTTTACCCATGAGTGTACCTTCCCATGGGTAGGCATACACTGCTAATTTTCATCTTTTCTCATTTCAGTTCTCATAGTAATCTTTGTACATAGATATCATTGTCTTCATATTATAGAAAAGGAAACATAGACTGAGAGGTTAAACAGTTTATTTGGTTTCACAGATGTTAAGTGATCAAGCCCAGTTTTATATGATTCTTTATGATGTGTAAGGCATGGTAAGATGGGCAGGTGAAATTAAATCATGGTTTTATAAAAGACTATCTTGTGATATCCTACATTAGAATCTCCTTGGGTATTCCTTAAGAATGTAAATTTCCTGGGTCTAATCTTAGAATTACTAAAACAGATTTTCTGGGATTTCATCACAATATATATTTGTAAGGTAGAATTGAAGTGATTTTTACATGCAGAAAAGTGTGAGAACCACTGGTTATATTACTTACTAAAAGTTATATATTACTTACTAAAAACTATGTCTCTAACCTAACTAAATTCTGCAGATCTTCACAGTGACTTTTTTTTTCTCTTAGGTTAGGCAGATTTTAGAGCTTTGTCCTAACTTGGAACATTTGGATCTTACCCAAACTGACATTTCAGATTCTGCATTTGACAGGTTAGTTAATTTTGAATATATAAATTTAATGATTTCTTAACTATGAATCAGTAGAATTGTTCTGTAGTTTTTCATTTACATAATTACAGTTTAATCATACTATTACTTTCTACTATCAGATTTTGGTCATATTATGGTAGTAGCACCCTCCAATTCTTTGCTTTTGTCCTTAGGTCCCAGCTGATTCAAAACTTATATATGTATCATCCTGTCACCTTTATAATCTTGTACTCTGTCTAGGCTTTTGAGCCTTGCTGTGTAACCATGTAGCTTGGTACTGTGTTTTAAAGAAGTTTTCATTTTCAGTTAGGCTCCCAGTACCATTTGGCAAAGCTCCCTCTTCATAGTTATTCTAAAATTTTAACACTTTCTTCAAGCAGCCCTCAGATTTTATTTCTTTGGATGCTGCTACTTTCCTTCCTATTCTACCTCGCCCTGCTGTTTCCCACCCTAGCATTTATATCAGCATCTCTTTTCCAATTTCAGAGGGAGAAATGTATTTTTCTCTGGCTAAGGCTAATTCTCTACCAATTCCTAGAGCTTGTTCTTCTGAATCTTTCTCCTCTAATTATTATTTTCTTTCTTTCATGTCTGTAGAGCCTTTCCTCTATTGGTTATTTTTCAGGATGAAAAACAGTCTCTCCCTTCCATACCCTTCTCCTTTCCTACTCTTCTTTTGGGTTAGCAATACTCTTAGTTCCTCATTACTCTTATTGTCTTTTCATATTTCTAGCATTTAAAGTAGTGCCTGACAACAGATATTCAGTAAATGATTGATTATATTAGATTTAAAATCTTTCTTGTAGTTTCCATTTACTTACATATAATCAAATCTTTTGAAGAATTTAACAATATCCACTAATAGTTTTGTTACCTCTTAATTATAGTTGGTCTTGGCTTGGTTGCTGCCAGAGTCTTCGGCATCTTGATCTATCTGGATGTGAAAAAATCACAGATGTGGCTCTAGAGAAGATTTCTAGAGCTCTTGGAATTTTGACATCTCATCAGAGTGGCCTTTTGAAAACTTCAACAAGCAAAATTACTTCGACTACCTGGAAAAATAAAGACATTACCATGCAGTCCACCAAGCAGTATGCTTGTTTGCCCGATATAACTAACAAGGGCATCGGAGAAGAAATAGATAATGAACACCCCTGGACTAAACCTATTTCTTCTGAAAATTTCACTTCTCCTTACGTGTGGATGTTAGATGCTGAAGATTTGGCTGATATTGAAGATGCCGTAGAATGGAGACATAGAAATGTTGAAAGTCTTTGTGTAATGGAAACAGCATCCAATTTTAGTTGTTCCTCCTCCGGTTGTTACAGTAAGGATATTGTTGGACTAAGGACTAGTGTCTGTTGGCAGCAGCATTGTGCTTCTCCAGCCTTCGCGTATTGTGGTCATTCATTTTGTTGTACAGGAACAGCTTTAAGAACTATGTCAGCACTCCCGGAGTCTTCTGCATTGTGTAGAAAAGCATCAAGGACTAGATTGCTTAGGGGAACAGACTTAATTTACTCTGGGAGTGAAAAAACTGATCAAGAGACTGGGCGTGTACTTCTGTTTCTCAGTCTGTCCGGATGTTATCAGATCACAGACCATGGTCTCAGGTAAGTAATCTGTTGCAGAGTATTAGGAAATGAGCATGTTCTCATTCTCAAATGGAGTGGAAAATTTTGAATCTAAGTCATTCCTTTCAGCTGATTTATTTAACCGAAAGAGTTAACCACTTCAAAGAGTTGTCCTACTGCAAAATTTTGGAACGATAAAACTTCAGCATGAAGTTTCAGTCAGTTCAATTGCTTTGTAATGTGGAAGAACATAAATTTAAAAGTTTAATAAATACTTACAATAAATACAACACATTTTCTAAGGTGCTTTAGTGGATGTGAAGATGAATAAGATACAGTTTTTACCCTCTAGGACTCGTAACAGAGAAGAAAATATGTATACTATATTCTGTGTATTATTTGTGTACATCCTTTAAGGGATGTTGAATTAAAGATTCTATGGGGATCAAAGGAGAGAGAGAGAGACTTCTCATCCAGTTGCAGCAAATGATCAGAAAATGTTATGAAGAGGGACTTCCCTGGCAGTCCAGTGGTTAAGACTTTGCCTTCTGATGCAGGGGGTGTGGGTTCGATCTCTGGTGGGGGAGCTAAGATCCCACATGCCTCGCGGCCAAAAAACCTAAACGTAAAACAGAAGCAATATTGTAACAAATTCAATAAAGACTTTAAAAATGGTCCACATCAAAAAAAATTTTTTTAACCTTTAAAAAAAAAAAAGATAAAATGTAATGAAGAGGTGGCCCTTAATTGAACCTTGAAGATAGATGAAGGATTTTGATAGGTGGCAGAGGGAGAAGAGACCATTCCAAGCAGTAGGGATCATTTGAGCTCACAGTAAAGCACTGTTTAACTGTTGTTAGGGTATTCTGCTGTTAATGGTTGTTCTCAGCATTAATAATTGTTTGATTATCTGTGGCATGAGCCTTCAGAAATTGACTTTATGTTTTTTCTTTTACCCTGTAATAGACTTGAATTTTACTAGGGCTCCTTAATAATGGGGTGTCAGGCATGTTAAACAATGAAAATTCATCCAACATAAAGCCTATTACCTCCTCTTGTCTTTTAAGTATGATCTTTAGCAGATTAAATTGAGCTCAGTAGGGGATGTTCAAAGGAGTATTCCCGTTTGGTTGTAGAGAAGGATGTGTATTGGGGAATAGTGGGGAATAAGGCTATGACAGAGTTTGAATTCAGGGAAGAATTCATTTGGGGAATGGGGAACACAGAAACTATCTTACTTGATATTATTTGGACTGGTAGCTTATCAAAAAAGCTGCAATCTGAGTGCAGCTCAGATTTTAAAAAGTGCAACTCCTTTTAATCAGATTATCTTGAAGGAGTCTTTCTTAATCATTTAAATATTTATTGAGCATCTGTTGTGTGACTTGCCCTCTTCTAACTGCTCGGGATCCAGAATAAATGACTCAAGTTTCCTGCTTTCATAGAGTTTATAATCTAATGGTAGAAATAAGACAACAAAGATGTAATATCAGACTGAATGTTCTGAAGAAAAGTGAAATATGTCTATGGGGTAGAGAATACAGAGAATGCTCCTTCACATTTGATGGACAGGAAAGGCCTTGAAAAGAAGCATTTTTTAAAGTAGAGATTGGGATGAAGTTAGAGAGTGAATTTTCTGTGCATTTCCTGGGAGAGAAGCTAAGGAAATCGAAACTACAAATTTGATTTTTAGAGACAGCTTTCTTCTTGCATTTATTCTGTTGGTTTAAAAAGTATTTCAGTTAACTTAATAAGTTCAGCTGGTGTTCAGGTTTGAGAACAAATACAACTTGTGCAAGCATTCACCTCAACTTGGGGGAACAGAGTTGCTAGTTGGGAGTATTCTGTGTATCCTTCTGTAATAGTCATTATGTTTTATTCAGGGATGGGTAGCATGAATTTTGGCAAGTTGGTTATGGGGCTTGTTAAAAGAGCATTCACTGTAAAAATGTAGGTTGAAAATAAAAGTTTTAAACTAGATTGAAGCCGTAGGGAACATATAGTGTAGTGTGTAGTCTTCATGCAGCATTATCTGGTTTTCATAGGAATGAAATAAAATAAATTTTGGCTGTCATTGAGTAGAAGTAGCCTGTTTAAATTTTCAGCCTTCGTTGGCCCCCTCACATTGCCATTATTGTTGCGGTACAAACTATTCCTTTTCTCCTTGAATCCAAGGCAACTGCTCTTGAATCTTTTGCAGATAGCATGTATAGTTGGGTGTTACAGTTAAACATTCTCTCATTTAATCTTTCGGTTTCACAATATGCATTTAATGTAATTACTGATATGGTTAAATTTATGCCTACCATCTTACTGTTTGTTTTCCCCCTGTTTCTCTTTTCTTTATTCTTGTTTTGTCTTTTCCTGACTTGCTTTGGATTTATTAAGTATGGGTTGGCCAAAAATTTCCTTTGGTTTTTAAGTAAAAATAAAAGACATTTTTCATTTTCACCAAGAACGTTATGGAACAACATATTCACTGTTTTGTTCCACCACCTTCTGCCATTTTTGAGGCAACTTCATAATTCCATCTTCCCAAAACTTTTTATCTTTTTGAGCAAAGAACTGTTCCAGGTGCCTTTTAGTGTTCCAGGGAATTGAAATTTTTTCCATTGAGAGAATTTTGTAAAGACCGAACAAAATAATGGAAATCCGAAGGTGCAATGTCTGGTGAATACAGCAGATGAATCAGAACTTCCCAGCCAAGCTGTTAACAGTTTTTGCTTGGTCATCAAAGAAACATGGCGTTTTCTGTTGACTAATTCCGGACGCTTTTCGTTGAGTGCTGCTTTTGAGTTGGTCTAATTGGGAGCAGTACTTGTTAGAATTAACCATTTGGTTTCTGGAAGGAGCTCATAGTAGAGGACCCTGTTCCAGTCCCACCATATACACATCACCTTCTTTGGGTGAAGACCGGCCTTTGTTGTGGTTGGTGGCAGTTCATTTTGCTTGCCCCACGACCTCTTCCGTTCCACATTATTGTACAGTATCCACTTTTCATCGCCTGTCACAATTTGTTTCAAAATGGAACGTTTTTGTTACGTTTCAGTAGAGAATTGCATGCGGAAATACAGTCAAGAAGGTTTTTTTCACTTATGTGGAACCCAAACATCAGAGCGATTAACATAACCAAGCTGGTGCAGATGATTTTCAGTGCTTGATTTGGATATTTTGAGTATGTCGGCTATCTCCTGCATGGTATAACGTTGATTGTTCTCAGTGAATGTCTTCATTTGGTAGCTATCAACCTCAACTGGTCTACCTGACTGTGGAGCATCATCCAGCAAGAAATTCCAGCATGAAACTTCGCAAACCACTCACACTTTCGATCAGTCATAGCACCATCTCCATACACTGCACAAATCTTTTTTTTCATGTTTCAGTTGCATTTTCACCTTTCTTGAAATAAGAAAGCATAATATGTCGAAAATGTTGCTTTTTCTTTCAAATTTTAAGTGGCTACACAAAAATTCACTACTTTTGATAAGTTTTTTTTAAATGCATGCTGATATGACAGCTGTCACAAGACAATCTAACAAAATTGTTTCAAATGAACTTAAATATAACTAAGCCCTCCTACTAAAGCCATCTTACAGAAAATACGAACAAACTTTTTGGCCAACCCAGTACTTTTAGTATCAGTTTTATCTCTACTCTCGGTTAGTATATCATTTATTTAGTGTTTCCTTTAGGGTTTGTATGTACCTTGTAAATAAAATTGTGGTAAAATATACAAACCACAAAGGTTACCATATTAACGATTTTTTCTTAAATTTTATTTTATTTATTTTTCTAAACAGCAGGTTCTTACTAGTTATCCATTTTATACATATTGGTGTATATGTGTCAATACCAATCTCCCAGTTCATCACACCACCACCACCCCCCTCGCCACTTTCCCCCCTTGGTGTCCATGTTTGATCGCTACATCTGTGTCACTATTTCTGCCCTGAAAACCGGTTTATCTGTATCATTTTTCTAGGTTCCACATATATGTGTTAATATTCGATATTTGTTTTTCTCTTTCTGACTTACATCACTCTCTATGACAGTCTCTGGAAACATCCACGTCTCTACAAATGACCCAGTTTTGTTCCTTTTTATGGCTGAGTAATATTCCATTGTATATATATACCACATCTTCTTTATCCATTGGTCTGTCGATGGGCATTTAGGTTGCTTCCATGTCCTGGCTATTTTAAATAGTGCTGCAATGAACATTGTGGTACATGACTCTTTTTGAATTACGGTTTTCTCAGGGTATATGCCCAGTAGTGGGATTGCTGGGTCGTTTGGTAATTCTATTTTTAGTTTTTTAAGGAACCTCCATACTGTTCTCCATAGTGGCTGTATCAATTTACATTCCCACCAACAGTGCAAGAGGGTTCCCTTTTCTCCACGCCGTCTCCAGCATTTGTTGTTTGTAGATTTTCCAGTGATTCCCATTCTAACTGGTGTGAGGTGATACCTCACTGTAGTTTTGATTTGCATTTCTCCAATAATTAGTGATGTTGAGCAGCTTTTCATGTGCTTCTTGGCCATTTGTATGTCTTCTTTGGAGAAATGTGTATTTAGGTCTTCTGCCCATTTTTGGATTGGGTTGTTTGTTTGTTTAATATTGAGCTCATGAGCTGTTTATATATTTTGGAGATTAATCCTTTGTTGATTTGTTTGCCAGTATTTTCTCCCATTCTGAGGGTTGCCTTTTCGTCTTGTTTGTAGTTTCCTTTGCTTTGCAAAAGCTTTTAAGTTTCATTAGATCCCATTTGTTTATTTTTGTTTTTATTTCCATTACTCTAGGAGGTGGATCAAAAAAATATCTTGCTGTGATTTATGTCAAAGTGTGTTCTTCCTGTGTTTTCCTCTAAGAGTTTTATAGTGTCTGGTCTTACATTTTGGTCTCTAATCCATTTTGAGTTTATTTTTGTGTATGGTGTTAGGGAGTGTTCTCATTTCATTCTTTTACATGTAGCTGTCCAGTTTTCCCAGCACCACTTATTGAAGAGACTGTCTTTTCTCCATTGTATATCCTTGCCACCTTTGTCATAGATTAGTTGACCATAGGTGCGTGGGTTTATCTCTGGGCTTTCTATCCTGTTCCATTGATCTGTATTTCTGTTTTTGTGCCAGTATCATATTGTCTTGATTACTGTAGCTTTGTAGTATAGTCTGAAGTCAGGGAGTCTGATTCCTCTAGCTCCGTTTTTTTCCCTCAAGACTGCTTTGGTTATTCAGGGTCTTTTGTGTCTCCATACAAATTTAAAAATTTTTTGTTCTAGTTCCATAAAAAATGCCATTGGTAATTTGATAGGGATTGCATTGAATCTGTAGATTTCTTTGGGTAGTATAGTCATTTTCACAATATTGATTCTTCCAATCCAAGAACATGGTACATCTCTCCATCTGTTGGTATGATCTTTAATTTCTTTCATCAGTGTTTTATAGTTTTCTGCATATAGGCCTTTTGTCTCCCTAGGTAGGTTTATTCCTAGGTATTTTATTCTTTTTGTTGCAGTGGTAAATGGGAGTGTTTCCTTAATTTCTCTTTCAGATCTTTCATCATTAGTGTATAGGAATGCAAGAGATTTCTGTGCATTAATTTTGTATCCTGCAACTTTACCAGATTCATTGATTAGCTCTGGTAGTTTTCTGGTGGCATCTTTAGGATTCTCTATGTATAGTATCATGGCATCTGCAGACAGTGACAGTTTTACTTCTTCTTTTCCAATTTGTCTTCCTTTTATTTCTTTTTCTTCTCTGATTGCCCTGGCTAGGACTTCCAAAGCTATGTTGAATGATACTGGTGAGAGTGGACATCCTTTTCTTGTTCCTGATCTTAGAGGAAGTGCTTTCAGTTTTTCACCATTGAGAACAATGTTTGCTATGGGTTTGTCGTATATGGCCTTTATTATGTTGAGGTAAGTTCCCTCTGTGCCCACTTTCTGGAGAGTTTTTATCATAAATGGGTGTTGAATTTTGTTAAAAGCTTTTTCTGCATCTATTGAGATGATCATATGCTTTTTCTTCTTCAGTTTGTTAATACGGTGTATCACATGGATTGACTTGCGTATATTGAAGAATCCTTGCATCCCTGGGATAAGTCCCACTTGATCATGGTGTATGATCCTTTTAATGTGTTGTTGGATTCTGTTTGCTAGTATTTTGTTGAGGATTTTTGCATCTATATTCATTAGTGATATATTTCTGTAATTTGCTTTTTTTGCCGGGTAGAGTAATCTTGGTTGTAGGTTCTTCCCGTTCATCTCTTTAAGTGTATCATGCCACTCCCTTCTGGCTTGTGGAGTTTCTGCTGAGAAATCAGCTGTTAACCTTATGGGAGTTCCCTTGTATGTTATTTGTAGTTTTTCCCTTGCTGCTTTCAGTAATTTTTCTTTGTCTTTAATTTTTTCCAATTTCTTTTCTATGTGTCTTGTCATGTTTCTCCTTGGGTTTATCCTGCCTGGGAGTCTCTGTGCTTCCTGGACTTGGGTGGCTAGTTCCTGTCCCATGTTAGGGAAGTTTTCGACTATAATCTCTTCATATATTTTCTCGGGTCCTTTCTCTCTCTCTTCTTCTGGGACCCCTATAATGTGAATGTTGTTGCATTTATTAATGTTGTCCCAGTGGTCTCTTAGTCTGTCTTCATTTCTTTTCATTCTTTTTTCTTTCTTCTGTTCCATGGCAGTTAATTCCACCATTCTGTCTTCCAGGTCACTTATCTGTTCTTCTGCCTCAGTTATTCTGGTATTGGTTCTTTCTCGTTTATTTTTTATTTCAGTTATTGTATTGTTCATATCTGTTTGTTTGTTCTTTAATTCTTATAGGTCTTTGTTAAACATTTCTTGCATCCTCTCGATCTTTGCCTCCATTCTTTTTCCGAGGTCCTGGATCATCTTCACTATCATTATTCTGAATTCTTTTCAGGAAGGTTGCCTATCTCCACTTCATTTAGTTGTTTTTCTGGGGATTTATCTTGTTCCTTCATCTGGTACGTAGCTCTCTGCCTTTTCATCTTGTCTGTCTTTCTGTGAATGTGGTTTTTGTTCCACAGGCTGCAGGATTGTAGTGCTTCTGCTGTCTGCCCTCTGGTGGATGAGGCTATCTAAGAGGGTTTTGCAAGTTTCCTGATGGGAGGGACTGGTGGTGGGTAGAACTGGCTGTTGCTGTGGTGGGGAGATCTCAGTAAAACTTTAATCTGGTTGTCTGCTGATGGGTGGGGCTGGGTTCCCTCCCTGTTGTTTGTTTGGCCTGAGGCGACCCAACACTGGAGCCTGTTGGGGCTCTTTGGTGGGTCTGAAGGCGGACTCTGGGAGGGCTCATGCCAAGGAGTACTTCCCAGAACTTCTGCTGCCAGTGTCCTTGTCCTCACGGTGAGACACAGCCACCCCCCGCCTCTGCCGGAGACCCTCCAGCACTAGCAGGTAGGTCTAGTTCAGTCTCCTATGGGGTCACTGCTCCTTCCCCTGGGTCCTGATACGCACAGTATTTTGTGTGTGGCCTTCAAGAGTGGGGCCTCCTTCCCCCGGTGCTGTTGAAGTCCTGCAATCAAATCCCAGTAGCCTTCTAAGTCTGGTTCTCTGGGAATTCCTCCTCCTGTTGCTGGACCCCGAGGTTGGGAAGCCTGACGTGGGGCTCAGAACCTTCACTCCAGTGGGTGGACTTCTGTGGTATAAGTGTTCTCCAGTTTGTGAGTCACCCACCCAGCAGTTACGGGATTTGATTTGATTGTGATTGCACCCCTCCTACCATCTCATTGTGGCTTCTCCTTTGTCTTTGCATGTGGGGTGTCTTTTTTGGTGAGTTCCAGTGTCTTTCTGTCAGTGATTTTCAGCAGTTAGTTGTGATTCCGGTGCTCTCGCGAGGGGGAGTGAGAGCACGTCCTTCTACTCCGCCATCTTGAACCAGTCCTTCCATTTTAATGATTTTTAAGTGTACAACTCAGTGGCATTCTGAGTTCACAATGTTGTATAACATTGCAAATATTTCCAAAACTTTTTCAGCACTCACAACAGAAAGTGTAACTATCAAGCAGTAACTGCTTACTCTTCCAACCCTCCCAGGCTCCCTACTGTTTTACTTTCTGTCTCTATGTATTTGCATCATTTATACAACATAGATACATCATGTAAGTGGAAACATACAATACTTGTGCTCTCTGTCTGGCTTATTTCACTTAGCATAATGTATTCAAGGTTCATTCATGTTGTAGAATGTATCAGAACTTCATTCCTTATTATAGCTGAATAATACTCTGTATTTATATACCACATTTTGTTTATCTGTTTGTCATTGATGTCATCATCGATGGGCACTTGGATTGTTCTCCCTTTTAGCTGTTGTGAATAATGCTGCTGTGAATATTGGCATACAAGTATTTGAGTCCTTGTTGTCATTTTTTTTTAAATTTCTTTTAGCAGTGTTTTGCAGTTTTCAGTGTACAAGTCTTTTGCCTTAGTTAATTCTTAAGTATTTTAATTTTTTGATGCTATTTTAAGTGGAATTTTCTTAATTTCTTTTTCAGATTGTTCATTGCTAGCGTATAGAAATATAACCGATTTTTTAAAAATTAATTTATGTATTTTTGGCTGTGTTGGGTCTTCGTTGCTGCACGTGGGCTTTGTCTAGTTGTGGAGAGCAGAGGCTACTCTTCGTTGCATTGCACGGGCTTCTCACTGTAGTGGCATTTCTTGTTGCTGAGCACGGGCTTCAGTAGTTGCGGTGCACAGGCTTAGTTGCTCTGCGGCATGTGGGATCTTCCCAGACCAGGGTTTGATCCCGTGTCCCCTGCTTTGGCAGGCGGATTCTTAACCACTGCACAACCAGGGAAGCCCCTAACTGATTTTTGAATGTGGATTTTGTATCCTGCTACTCTTCCACATTTGTTTTTTAGCTCTTAATACAGTTTTTTTGGTGTGAATTCTTTAGAGTTTTCTATGTATAAGATCATGTCATCTACA
The DNA here is from genome assembly GCF_005190385.1 of Monodon monoceros. NCBI lineage: Eukaryota > Metazoa > Chordata > Mammalia > Artiodactyla > Monodontidae > Monodon > Monodon monoceros. The sequence goes on from NW_021703777.1 coordinate 94,426,648, forward strand.
AACAGAGATTATTTTACTTCTCCCTTTCCAACTTAGATGCCTTAAAATAATTTTTTTTTCTGGTTTAATTGCTCTGGCTAGAATTTCCAGTACTGTATTAAATGGAAGCATCCATAGTGGGCATCCTTATCTTGTTTCTAATCTTAGGGGAAGAGCTTTCAGTCTTTCATCATTGACTGTGTTAGCTGTGTGTTTTCCATATATGGCTTTTCTTATGTTGAGGAAGTTCTCTTCTAGTCCTAGTTTACTGAGTACTTTTATCATAAAAGTGTATTTGATTTTGTCACATGCTCTTTCTCCATCAGTTGAGATGATCATGTATTTTTTTCTCCTTCATTCTATTAGTGTGGTATGTTAATTTGATTGAGAACCACCCTTGCATCCCTGGGATAAAACTCACTTGGTCGTGGTGTGTAATCTGTCTAATATGCTCCTGGATTCAGTTTGCTCGTGTTTGTTGTGGATTTTTGCATCCATATTTGTAAGGGACATTTGGCCTGTAGTTTTCTTTTCTTGTGCCTTTGTCTAGCTTTGGTATCAGGGTAATAATACTGGCCTCATAGAATGAGTAGGAAGTCTTCCTCCTCTTCAGTGTTTTTTAAGAGTTTGAGAAGGATTGTTACTTCTCTAAATGTTTAGTGGAATTCACCAGTGAGGCATCTGATTTTGATTTCTTAGTTGGGAAGCTTTGATTACTAATTCAGTCTCCTTACTTGTTGTAGGTGTATTCTGATTTTCTGTTTGTTTGTTTGTTTTTTTCCTTGAGTCAGTTTTGCTACTTTTTGTGTTTCAAGGGGAGTTGTCCACTTCATCTAGGTTATACAATTTGTTGATATACAGTTGTTCATGGTACTGTTTTATAATCCTTTCTATTTCTGTAAAATCGGTAGTAATGTCCTAACTTTCTTTTCTAATATTTATTTATTTATTTTTGGCTGTGTTGGGTCTTCCTTGCTGCGCATGGGCTTTCTCTAGAGTAGAGAAGAGTAGCGGGGGCTACTCTTTGTTGCGGTGCGCGAGCTTCTCATTGCAGTGGCTTCTCTTGTTGCAGAGCATGGGCTCTAGGCATGTGGGCTTCAGTAGTTGTGGCTTGCGGGCTTTAGGGTGCAGGCTCAGTAGTCGTGGCACACGGGCTTAGTTGCTCCGTGGCATATGGGATCTTCCCGGACCAGGGCTCGAACCCATGTCCCCTGCATTGGCAGGCGGATTCTTAATCACTGTGCCACCAGGGAAGTCCCCTAATGTTCATTTCTTACATTGGTAATTTGAGTCCTCTTTTTTTCTTAGTTATACTAACTAAATGTCAATTTTTGATGATCTTTTCAAAGAAACAAAGTTATACTTTCTATGAGTTCAACCTTTTAAAATTTATTAAGCCTTTTTTTGTGGCCAAACGTGATCTGAGTATTCCATGTGCACTTGAGAAGAATGTGTATTCTGCTGTTTTTAGCTGGAATGTTCTCTTTATGTTTGGTAGGACTAATCTGTTAATAGTGTAGTTCAAGTTCTCTATTTCCCTCTTGATCTTCTGTCCACTTGTTCTATCCATTATTGAAATTGGGCTATTGTATTTCTGACTGTTTTTGTAGGACTTTTCATTTTTCCCTTTAGTTCTATCAATTTTGTATCATATATTTTGGGGCTCTGTTGTTAAGTGTGTATATGTTCTCAGTTTTTTTTAATCTCGGTGGAGTACACCTTTTACCAATATATAATATCCTAATACCCTTTGCCTTTTGTAAACATTTAAAAATTTAAAGTCTTTTTTGTTTCGCAGTATTATAGTCACTCTTGCTTTGTTTTTAATTACCTTGTTTTTTTGGCCTCACTATGTGGCATGCAGAATCTTAGTTCCCTGACCAGGGATTGAACCCGTGCCCCCTGCAGTGGAAGCCTGGAGTCTTAACCACTTGACTGCCAGGGAACTCCCCCCTTTTGGTTACTTTTTGCTTGGAGTATCTTTTCTCATGCGTTTACTTTTAACCTCTTAGTGTTTTTGCATCTAAAGTGAGGTCTCTAATAAAGAGTATATAGATGGATCATGTTTTTAAAATTCTGAAGTTTTAAAATTTTTAATATAGTCTGTTAATCTCTGCCTTTCAGGAGGAGAATTTGATGGATTCATTTTTAAAGTAATTACTGATAAAGGAGACTTTACTTATGCCATTTATCTGTTTCTTTTCCTTATGTTTTACATGCTTTTGTTCCTCATTTTCTCAGTGACTTCCTCTTTTTATGTTTTGTTTTGTTGTAATATACCATTTGATTCCCTTTTTCTCCATTTTCTTTGTTTTTTAAAGTTATTTTTTTAGTTGTTACCTTAGGGATACAATTAACATCTTGATCTTAAAACAACCTAGTTTGACAACCAGCTTAGTTTCAAACATGTACAAATACTCCACTCTTGACATCTCTGTCTCATCTCCTTTATATTGTTATTGGTACAGGTTACATCTTTATACATTGTGTGCCCTTTAACGTAGATTTATAATTTATAACGTAGATTTATAAAAGAACAGTAAAAGCATTTTTACTGTTTTATGCTTTTGTGTATGCATTTTTAACTAATTGCTTTCTACCTTCAAACAGTATTATACCACTTCACATAGAATGTAAGAATCTTAAAACAGTAATCGCCTGTTCCCCTCCCCATTCTTTGTGCTGTTTTTGTTATATATTTTATTTCTATATATGTTTTAAACCCCATAATACATTGTTAATATTTTTCCTTTAAACAATTGTCTTTTTTTTTTTTTTTTTTGGCCATGAGGCATGTGGGATCTTAACTCCCCGACCAGGGATCGAACCCGTACCCCCTGCATTAGAAGGTGAAGTCTTAACCACTGGACTGCCAGGGAAGTCCCAAACAATTGTCTTTTAGAAAAAATAAACAAAGAAGTCTTATTTCACCTTTTTTGCCATTCTTCATTCTTTTGTACAGTTTCATGTTTCCATTTGGTATTGTTTTTCTTTTGCCTGCAGAGTTCTCTGTAGTTTTTTGTACTGTTAAGTCTTTTGTCAGTAAACTCTCAGTTCTTGTCTGAAAAACTCTTTATTTCACCTTCATTTTAGAAAGATTTTCACTGTGTATAGAATTCTAAGTTGGTAGTTTTGTTTTAGCACTTTTAAGATGTTACATTGTCTTTCAGCTTGCATCATTTATGAGAATTGTATTAAATTTTTATCTTTGTTCTTCCGTATATTATGTGTGTTTTTTCTTCAGCTGCTTTAAAATTTTATTTCTGCTTTTAATGCAGTTTGCATATGGTATGCCTTGGTGTGGTTATCTTCATTGTTATCTTGCTTGGGGTTAATTGAGATTCTTGGATATGTTATTCCTAGCTTTCATAAAATTGAAAAACAAAATTCAGCCATTATTTGCTCAAGTACTTTTTCTCTCCTTCCTATTCTCTTACCCGTGCTTCTTGCTGGGACTTCCATGTATGTCAGACTTCTTGATACTGTACTATAGGTCACTTTAGTGTAATAGTTCCCTGGACTGTCATGACAAAGTACCACAAGCTAGGTGGTTAGAATGATAGAAATTTATTCTCTTAAGAGTTCTGGAGATTAGAGTTCTATAATCAGGGTGTTGGCCAAACCATGTTCCCTTTGAAACCTTTAAGGGAGCATCCTTTCTTAACTCTTGAAACCTCTCATAGACCAAGGTGTTGCTTGGCTTGTGGCACTATAACCCCAATCTCTGCCTCAGTCTTCACACGGCCATCTCCTTTTTGTGTCTGTATATCTGTGCGTTGTCACATGGCATTATCCGTGTGTGTGTGTGTGTGTCTAAATATCCCTCTTCTTATGAGGACATAAGTCATATTGGATTAAGGCCCACCCTAATGACCTGATCTTAACTTAATTAAATCTGCAAAGACCATATTTCCAACTAAAGTCACATTTATGATACTGAGGGTTAAGACTTCAACATATCTTTTTTTGATGGGGGTGGGAGGGGACACAATTCAACCCATAACACCAGGGCTTTTTTTTTCCTTACTGTTTTTGTTCTTTTTTCTCTTGGTGCTTCATTTTGGTTAATCTGGTTGTTCTTCAAGTCCACTAATTTTTGCAATGTCTAATCACTGCTAATCTCATTCAGTGTATTTTTTATTTCAGATATTGTATTTTTCATCTCTAGAAGTTTGATTTGGTACACTCGTGATCCTCCCTGATATATACATATACACACACATCAATAATGTATGTAAATATATTAAAACATAAAAAAATACTAATATATAGACATGTTTTTTGTTTCATTATGTTCATATTTTCTTTTAAATCCTTGAGCATATTTAAAATATGAAATCTGTTTTAAAGTCATTATCTACTAATTTCATCATCTTTATCATTTATTGGTCTGTTTCTATTGATTCTTTTTTTCTGATTCTTTGAGTGTTTAGTAGTTTTTGATTGGATACCAGATAATGTGAATTATACATTGTTGAATTCTGGATTTTGTTCTAATCTTTTAAAGATTAATACTTTGGATCACTCCCTGGTCTGTATTATTTCTGTAACTTGTATATATTTCTAAAACTTTTTTTCTTATTGCATGCATTATTAATACTTTGTTTAAATGTTTCTTTATTTGTTTGAGAGCAAAGAATGTATTTTGCATTTTACTGTGTAGGCCTGTGCCTGACATACTTGGGTATTGGTGATAAAAAGTAGACTAGAGTGATCTTTCTAGTATGCATTTCTTATTACTTGTTATTACTCCTTTAAGCGTTTCAGTGAGTCTTATTGCCCTTTGGTTAAAGTTCAGATTCTTGGCCCTTGCTTGCCTCTGTAGTTTATATCTTGTTACCTTCTTTAAATCTCTTCCTTTTACTTCCTCACATCTTCACCTCTGCCAAAAAAAAGACAGCAAGTAGGTAAACATAAACATAACACACAAACACACAAAACCATCCTTTCTTTAACCATACTCAGCTATTTTCGTTTCCTCCAGGTATACAGGCATACCTTGTTTCATTGTACTTTGCTTTATTGTGCTTTTCAGATAATTGCGTCTTATACAAATTGAAGGTTTGTGGCAACCTTGTATTGAGCAGGTCTGTCAGTCCTATTTTTCTAACGGTATTTGCTTGCTTCACGTTTTTGTGTCACACTTTAATTCTTCAATATTTCAAACTTCCATTATTATTATATTTGTTATGGTGATCTGTGATCAGTGATCTCTGATGATACTACTGTAATTGTTTTGGAGTGCCACAAACCATATAGGATGGCAAACTTAATCGATAAATACTGTGTGTGTTCTGACTGCTTCAGCTGGCTGTTCCCCCATCTATCTCCATCTTCTTCTGCCACCCTATTTCCTGAGACACAACAGTATTGAAATTAGGCCAATTAATAACCCTACAGTGGCCTCTAAGTATTCAAGTAAAATGAGTCACACATCTCTCACTTTAAATCAAAATCTAGAAATGATTACACTTAGTGAGGAAGGCACGTCAAAAGCCAAGCAAGATAGGCTGAAAGCTAGGTCTTTTGCACCAAACAGTTAGCCAGGCTGTACAAGCAAAGGAGAAGTTCTTGAAGGAAATTAAAAGTGCTACTCTATTGAACACATGAATGATAAGAAAGCGAAACAGCCTTTTTGCTGATAAGGAGAAAGTTTTAGTGGTCTGGATAGAAGATCAAACTAGCCACAGTATTCTTTTAAGCCAAAGCCTAATTCACAGCAAGACCCTAACTCTCTTCAGTTCTGTGAAGGCTGAGGTGAGGAAGCTGCAGAAGAAAAGTTGGAAGCGAGCAGAGGTTGGTTCATGAGATTTAAGGAAAGAAGCCATAACATAAAAGTGCAAGGTGAGTACAGAGGAGAAGTCAGTGCCTGGCTTCAAAGGACAGGCTGACTCTTCTGTTAGGGGTTAATGCAGCTGGTGGCTTCGTTGAAGCCATTGCTTATTTACCATTCTGAAAATCCTAGGGCCCTTAAGAATGATGCTAAATCTACTCTGCTTGTGCTCTGTAAATGAAACCACAAAGCCTGGATGACAGCACATCTGTTTACAACATGATTTACTGACTTTTTAAGCCCACTGTTGAGACCTACTGCTTAGGAAGAAAAAGGTTCCTTTCAAAATACTGCTCAGAGATAATGTACCTGCTCACCCAAGAGCTCTGATGGAGATGTACCATGAGATTAATGTTTTTTGTTGTTGTTTGTTTTATAAATTTATTTATTTTTTGCTGTGTTGGGTCTTCGTTGCTGTGCACGGGCTTTCTGTAGTTGTGGCGAGCAGGGGCTACTCTTCGTTGCAGTGCGCGGGCTTTTCGTTTCAGTGGCTTCTCTTGTCTCAGAGCATAGGCTGTAGGCGTGCGGGCTTCAGTAGTTGGGGCACGTGGGCTCAGTAGCTGGCTCGTGGGCTCTAGAGCGCAGGCTCAGTAGTTGTGGTGCACGGGCTTACTTGCTTCATGACATGTGGGATCTTCCCGGACCAGGGATCGAACCCGTGTCCCCTGCATTGGCAGGCGATTCTTAACCACTGTGCCACCAGGGAAGTCCCTGAGATTAATGTTGTTTTCATGCCTGCTAACACAACATCCATTTTGCAGCCCATTGATCCAGGAGGCATTTCAACTTTCAAGTCTTACTATTTAAGAAATATATTTTGTAAGGCTATGTAGCTGCCTTAGGTAGTGATTCCTCTGAGCTAGGCAAAGTAAATTGAAAATCTTCTTGAAAGGATTCACCATTCTAGATGTGATGAAGAACATTTGTGATTCTTGGGAACATATCAAAATATCAACATTAACAGGATTTTAGAAGAAATTGATTACAACCCTCATGAATGACTTTGAGGGGTTCAAGACTTCACTGGAGGAAGTAACTGCAGGTTAGAAATAGCAAGAGAACTAGAATTAAAAGTAGAGTATGAAAATGTGACTGAATTATATCCGTGATAAAACTTTAATGGATAAGGAGTTGTTTCTTATGGATGAACAAAGAAAGTGGTTTCTTCCGATGGAATCTACTCCTGGTGAAAATGCTGTGAAGACTGTTGAAGTGGCAACAAAAGATTTAGAATATTACATAAACTTAATTGTTAAAGCAGTGGCAGGGTTTGAAAGTAATTGACTCCAATTTTGAAAGAATTAGGGTAAAATACTACAGAGCAATCATTCGTGGAAGGAAGAGTCAGTCAATGCAGCAAAAAAAACTTCATTGTTGTCTTATCTTAAGAAACCGCCACGGCCACCCCAGCCTTCAACCACCACCTCGATCAGTCAGCAGCCGTCAACATGGAGGCAAGACCCTCCACCAGCAAAAAGATTATGACTTGCTGCTGAAGGCTCAGATGATACAATAAGTATTTTTAGCAATTAGCAATAAAATAAAGTATTTTAAATTAAGGTATGCATATAGTTTTTTAGACATACTGCTATTGCATACTTAATAGACTACAGTATAATGTAAACCTAACTTTTTTATATGCACCAGAAAACCAAAAAAATTGTGTGGCTTGCTTTATTGTGATATTCGCTTTATTGTGGTGGTCTGGAACTCAACCTGCAATATCTCTGAGGTATGCCTGTACTGTATTTCTCTGTCTTCATACATTTGCATTTGCTGTCTCTCTAACAAACGTTTATTGGCTAACTTCTGTTCATTTCTGCCTCCATTCCAGTTTAAACGTCACTTTTTAAGGGAAACCGTTTGTGACCCCTGTCCCCCACCCTCCACCAAGGCCCTTAAATACGTTCCCAGGAGAGCATTCATCATATGATATTATAACTGTTTGTTTACTTTTGTCTTGTTTGATATCCCACTAGACTCAGTGAATGCATATACAGTTTGCTCAAGTGTATTTGTGATATAAAGTTTTACATTCCATGCAGTCTGTCCTCAGTGTACTGAAAATTTGTAAGTTTTAGAACATGTAGCAGTTTCTGCATTGAGATACCTTCTGAGATCTTTTAGACCACTTTTTAGAAGCTGTTTTATTTTTTATTCTGAGCTATTCAACTTTATAGGAAAAAAAGAATCAATAAACTTTAAACAATAGTCTTCCTTTAAAGATGTCTATTTGTAATTACTGTGGCCCAGTCAAGCCACTGAAGTTCTGAACTGCCACTGTTACTAATTTAAACTGTAGGAATGGATCAGGGAATCTATGATTTAAGAAAAAGTCAGTCTTTTTCAGTCAAAATATAAGGAGAAGTATGCATTTAAATCTCTCATGTGTATTGGGGTCTTGATAAGCTCTTTTTGATAGGCCAGGTTTTTCTTGTAAACATGCAATGACAAAACATTAAAATGTATGTACTGATCTTTGTCCATCAGTGCCTGTCACTGAATATATAAATATTTCCATAGTTTATTCTAATCTCAGTAGTTTACATACTTTTACTTACCTTTACTTCCTAATTTCCATGTATCTGCATAATCATGCTATTTGTTTTTTTACTAAATTTATTGTATTATTAGTTTTTGGATAGTGCTGTCAAGATAGACTGTCTCTAGTTTTCCCAGTTTTTGCTGTTCTATAGAGAAAATTGATGTTCTCAGTTTTGCTCTTGATATTTTTCAGCTCTGCCATTGTCATTTCAGTCAATTTCTCATTTTATTCTTTTTATGTAAATTGTTTTTTAAAATTCTTCTAGGGTATGCCATGAAAAGCAATGTTTTCATTTTTACTGAAATGAAATTCACATTAAATTCATTCTTTTAAAGGGTACAAATCAGTGGTTTTAGTATACTTATAAGGTTGGCAACCATTACCACTATCAAATTAGAAACATTTTCATTAAACCAAAAAGAAACCATTTACTCATGAGCAGTCATTCTTCATTCCTCTTTGCCCCCAGCCCCTGGTAGCCACTAATTTACTTTGTCTGTCTATTCTGCTTATTTTGGACATTTCATATAAGTGGAATTACATAGTATGTGGTCTTTTGTGTATGATTTTTTTCACTTAGCACAGTATTTTCAAGGTTCATGCATGCTGTGGCATGTATCAGTTCTTTATGGCTACATGATATTTATACTAAATTTTGTTTATCCACTCATTGATTAGTGGACATTTGGATTGTTTCCACTTTTTGGATATTATGAATAATGCTGCTGTGAACATTTGTTTGCAAGTTTTTCTGTGAACATATGTTTTCACTTCTCTTGGGTATATGCTGATTCTTTAACTCTTTGAGGAACTGCCAAACTGTTTAGTAATTTTCTTGATAATTTTTACTTAGTTTAGTAGGAGAGTGAAGATGACAATTCCAGGATTCATTACTTCCTTCCTGTAAGAATTGAGTTACTGTAATGTTCTTATAAAGAACATTTCATAGACTTGTTTATTGAATGTCTTCAGAAATGTCTCTGTTAAATGTATCCTGCCTAAGGATGAAGTTAGTTGTCGTGTTTTATAGAGATACTTTAATTTTTCATTACCAGATTGAAAGGTCTGTTAATAGTCCATTGGGCCATAGGAATACATAAGTTTTCATAGATTTTACAATACATTTTAATTGTTAATATATTCTAATTGTTGAATTGCTTCTCTTACAGGGTTTTGACTCTGGGAGGAGGGCTACCTTATTTGGAGCACCTTAATCTCTCTGGTTGTCTTACTGTAACTGGTGCAGGCCTGCAGGATTTGGTTTCAGCATGTCCTTCTCTAAATGATGAATACTTTTACTACTGTGACAACATTAACGGTAATGCCTTTTAACAATGGGATAATTTTGGAGGAGTTGATTTAAAAATTTTTAACAGTTCTGAAAATTCTTAGGGTTTCTATTTTGTTTTCTAGATTTCTAATTACCAAACATTTTTACTTTCAGGTTTAGTCAGAAAGATAAGTTTTCTTATCTTTCTAAAGATAAATTTTCTTATCTTTCTAAAGATAAGTTTTCTTATCTTTCTAAAGATAAGTTTTCTTTTGGAGAGATATCTCAACTATCCATTCTGCCAGATTTTAGAAATATGTAATAGTTTAATCAATCCAAAGAGACAAGTTTTTATAGAATTAACTAAAATTCTTACAAAATTTTGGGAAATTCCCCTAGAGTGAAAGAGCACTCATTAACAATACAGCGTATTGCTGTTCTAGATACACCTAATTCTTAGGGATGTTAGAGTTAGTTTTCTTGTAGGACAAGAAAACTTCATAATGTAGTAGAAAAAGGAGGACTTCGGTAATGTGAACTCCTCAGGGACCCTGAATCTGGTTCCAAATAAATCTCTTGGAAGATTGAGGAGAATGGTGAGTGTGGTATTGGGAAGAGGCTGAGGTGCTTTAAATGTGATTAAAATTCCTATAGTATTATGGAGATTGAACCCTGAACCTACTTTTAACAATCATCAGGTAAACATTTCTTGATTTTTTTGTTTTATTTTGTTTTATTTTTCTTTATTTTTTTGCGGTACGTGGGCCTCTCATTGTTGTGGCCTCTCCCCTTGCGGAGCACAGGCTCCGGACACGCAGGCTCAGCAGCCATGGCTCACGGGCCCAGCCGCTCTGCGGCATGTGGGATCTTCCCGGACCGGGGCACGAACCCGTGTCCCCTGCATCGGCAGGCGGACTCTCAACCACTGTGCCACCAGGGAAGCCCCTTGTTTTATTTTTTAAGCCTATTCCTGCCCTGCAATGGGACTGTTTAATGTGCTTTTTCAAAGTACGTTCAGTGCCCTTTTGGGCATTTGATAATCACTGGTAGAGACTGAAGTCCTGAAGCATAAAAAGCTGCTCCTCAATTATTAGTAAGGAAGTCAACCTCCTGTATTTATAATTGGAAAAAATTTACATGGTTCAGATTCTACTGTGTCTTTTTACATCATGTTTTTTTTTTTTTTTTTTGCGGTACGTGGGCCTCTCACTGTTGTGGCCTCTCCTGTTGCGGAGCACAGGCTCCGGTGCACAGGCTCAGCAGCCATGGCTCATGGGCCCAACCGCTCCGTGGCATGTGGGATCTTCCCGGGCCGGGGCACGAACCCATGTCCCCTGCATTAACAGGCGGACTCCCAACCACTCGCCACCAGGGAAGCCCATGTATTGTTATTTTTGAGAGTCCAGTTCATCTTAAGATCATGGGAAGATAAACGGAGTCTCTCAGGCAGAAAAATTGACAGACGCCAGCAAGACTAGAGGAATAGTATCTTCTTTAACGACATACCAGTAGGCAGAGAAGTTAGCAAATCTGACGTTTCTCAGAGATTAGATTTTTCTTAAAATGTATATGAAGAGACAGGAGATAGCAGCTCTTTTGTTTCTTGAATCACATTGGTGATGCAGGAGATGACCTCCCATGTTCTTGAAATAGCAACACTAACTTCAAGCATTTCTTTGCTCTCTGTTGCCTTTAGTGTATAAGAAGGAATGGGGAAAATTAATGTCATTTTAGTTGCAACCTGCTAAGTGTACAAAAGAAGGTGTGAGTGCTACAGTGCAGCACTTGCTGCTTTTGGGGATGCAATAAAGATATATATATATTTTTTAATACACGGTTATGTCATTGTGGGTTCACTGTTGTACTTACTAAGGCTTATAGGATATATTATGAAAAGTAATCAGTAAGCAATTATTTTTTGTAAGAAAAACACCTTATTGGTAGGTTGCATTTGAATTGTCTACACTGATTTCAGCATAGGTTATGCTGGTGGGAATAAATCTCAGAACCTAATTTGTTATACTTATTTTGGGGTATATAGATGTTATTGGATTGGTGGGGGGATTGGGTTTCACTTCATTTTTATGATCTGCCTACTACTTTTGTGTGTGTGTGTCTTTTTAAAAAAAACTTCTTGAAATAATTTAGGTGTTGGGATAAAGTTAAATACTTAAAAACTTTTGCACTTTGTTAGTATGTTAGAATTCCTTTCATCTTGACTGGTTCTGAATATATAAATATTAAAGTGTTCCAAAGGAGCTGCTACATTCTTTTTGTTGAATGTTAAGTTTTTTTTGATAAATGAGTGGTAGTTTTCAATAAATGAATTTTAATGAATATATCTGACTTTAAAATGTTTGAAAGGAAATTGACCGTGCTTGTATAATCCAATACCAAGTCTCCTTTTACAGCTTCTTAAAGCATGATTTGGGGGAAATGGAAATCCTTTAAAGTTTACAGGGTGACTTGTCACGTGAACTTATGTTCCAGAGTTCCAGCCAGTTGCTCATAAAGCAATGCCCTGATACAATCTTTTCCTTAAAAGGCCATATGGACACTAGAAAGTGTTAGAATAAAGTTGCATTGTATCCAGTTTTGCAAGATGACACAGGATTCATCCAGTATCTTTTATTATAATTAAACTTGTACAAATACTTAGTGACTATAAATATTTAGCTCCCTTTTTATTATTATTTTTATTATTTCTGAAAGTAGTCAGTATTTTTATACATGTTCTTAAACTAATAGGGAGCATATTTAGGTGACACATTATATTTTAATATTTGAGAGTAACACTTAACTAAAAATGTATTTTGTCAAAAGAGAGTTTACATAGTTAACTACCAGGTTACTAACTAAAAGAAGTAAATGCTGATAAATAATACTCATTAACTAAAAAGTGCTAAGTAAAACAAAATTTTCTATTTCCTAAGCATTAGCAGAGATTTTGGAGAAGATAAATTAGTAATCAGATATTCAAACAGTGTCTGCTGTGAGCAAGACACTATACTAAGCATTAACATAAAATGCCATTTTTATTCTTAATGATTCTTTCATGACATTTAAATTTGTTATTTGATTGATAAAAAAGTTAAGATTTAAGTATAAAAAAAGGCTTCTTAGCCATAACATTTAAAAAATTCCTTGTCATTTAAGAAGTGTTAGATGGAATTGCCTAGTTTTAGAGCTCTGAAGAACATTTGAACAATGATAGCAAATAAACTTGTTGTACTGATTTGCATTTCATTGTATGTTTAATTTATGAATTAAGATAGATTAGATCATAGTAGGTGACACAGTTTCAGATGATTTGCTCTCTTATGTTTCTAATTTAAGTTAAAGAGGAATTAAAGGTAAGTGAAGGTAAGTGCAGATATACAGCATAAGTAATATGCTTAAAATCTAGGAAAAACAAACAATTCAGTAATAAAAATTTGGGAAAATAACAATAGCTACCATTATAGCTCTTCTTAACTAATATTTTAAAAAATGCTCTCTTATAAAATTTATTTTTACCATGCATTTAAAGATTTTATTTAATGATTATGCAAATATTATTTTTCTGTTTTATTATGCTTTACCGTAATTTAGCCCTCATCTGTTATAACCATTGGGTTTATTATCTCATATCAAGATTGACATTTACTGGTGATAAGTCAAATGTTTACCTTTGAAATTCCGTGTCTGTGGAAGCACAGCTGTCTACTTGAGATACTTGGCAACCCAACATATCTTAGTCATGTTTCTTTCCAATTCTACCTCACTTTTTCTGTTGCCTGTTTATTCTGTTGTCCATTTATTCCCTTTTCTAAACAGTCCTTCTGTGATGCTTAAGGGTCTTAACTGTTAACATTGCTTATGATTTCCATGCTTTGGAAATTGCTTTCTCCCCTGTTTTCTACAGTATGAAACTAACTTACAAACAGCGGTTGTCTTCACTTTTGCTTTGCCCTAGGCCTTCAACAAAATAAAACCCATTCATGGATGATACCACTTTCATGGATTTTTAGGATCAGTCACCTGGAATGTCATTCACCTTATGATGGGATTGTAGTTTTGAGGTAGTTAGTATTACAGTTGTTGGTTAAGTACAATTTATGCCCTTAGATTTCCATTGAAACTAAGATATTCTGGTGTGTATCTGAGAAAGGGAGCACATTTTATAGCAATATGAGCGTGAACTTTGTGATGAATAAGGAGATGCTGACAGATATCAGGATAGGGTTACTTTCTACCTAATATAGGACACATATTTTTATTCCTACATTTTACTTCCCGTATTATCCCCACTTCCATCCCTTAGACTTTGAGAGCAAAAAGTGACTCAGGTCACCAGAGTGGAGACTGAGGATCCTGAGCCTCTTTTTTTGGGGAGGTTGGTGAAAAACTGTGTGGTACAGGCATACCTCGGAGATATTGTGAGTTTGGTTCCAGACCACCATAATAAAGTGAATATTGCAATAAAGTGAGACACGTGAATATTTTGGTTTCCCACTGTATATAAAAGTTATGTTTGCACTGTACTGTAGTCTATTAAGTGCAAAAGCATTGTCTAAAACAACGTACATACTTTAATTTAAAAATACTTTTTTGCTAAAAAATTTTAACCATCATCTGAGCCTTCAGTGAGTCATAGTAGTAACATCAAAGATCACTGATCACAGATGACCATAACAAATATAATAATAATGAAAAAGCTTGAAATATTGTGAGAATTACCAAAATGTGCCAGAGAGACAAGAAGTGAGCAAATGTTGTTGGAAAAATGGTGCCAATAGACTTGCTCAGTGCAAGGTTGCCACACACCTTTAGTTTGTAAAAAATGCAGTATCTGCAAAGTGCAATAAAGTGAAGCACAATTAAATGAAGTATGCCTGTGTTTGGAAAAATATGAATCTTTTGATTAGATTCCTTGATCCAATTGGCTCCTTTGAGGCTCCCATTTAATTTTCTCTCTTGAAAACCAGTAGCATACTTTACTTTGATTGCTTTCAGCCATCGCTTATGATTTTTCCCTAGGCCCGTGATTGCAGTATAAAATTTCTTCCTTACCTTTCTGTGCTTTTAAAAATAGGAGTGTAGACATTTTGAAGTATTGTAGGGAGTTTCAGTTTGGAATATTGTACCAAAGTCTCCATGTCTCTTTCCTTATATTTCTCCCTTTCAAAAAAGTTAGAGTAGAATTATATACTGAGAAAATGATAGATATGTTTTTGCAAAAACCACCAGTTTAAGCATTTCATCACAGGGACTGTGTCAGGGCAGGGCAATGATAGTGAGGTAGGAGATTGGCTCTTGGAGAAAGGCTCTAATGTACTAAGAAATTTCATTTTGACTCTTTGATTAAGATGACTAGCATTGTGTCTTAAGAGAAAATAGTCTTAACAAAAATGCTACTTTATGAATTTTAAGTATTTGACACATTTAACTTTTCATTTTCAAAATAGAATAGATTTTGATTAAATAAAAAATAAGCTTGTGGTAATTCAATTTTATATTTGAAATGACTTTAAACTTTTATTATAGAACATTTTAAATATATAAACATAATAATATAAAGAAGATTTATGGATCATTGGCTTCAGCAGTTATAAACCTGTGGTCAGTCTTTTTTCATATACTATTGCCCATTCCCATACCTGCTCCCCGTATCCCAGGCATTATATTACTTTAAAAGTTAAGCATAAGTATTTGAAAATAAATGAAATCATAAGCTATTGCAGTTCCACTATGCTTGTAAAGTTCATTAGTTTCTTTTCTTACTTAAAGATACATTATTATTTCCATTAGTGAAATATATGAATGCTATACTTCATTGATTGTATATCCTAAGAAATTAGTCCTTTGTATTTTGTATATTGCCATTACAGGAATACAAAAAAAAGTTAAATTCTGGTAAATAAGTGTGTTCTATGTGTTTATTTGCACATAGTTATTTTCTTATGTTGGTATTAGCATAATTGCCTTCTTTTGCAACGGATTGCTACTTCAAAAGACAAAGAAAGCTAATTTAATATATTTTTCTAAGTTAAAGTCTTGATATCATTCCAGTGATTTTTCAATTATAATCCATTTGATAAAATAAATATTATTTTCTATAATAAAAATATATTTCATGTACTTTTGTGGTCCTTACGTATCAAAAATGCAAGTATTTTGGTTCTAATTGATGAAAGAACTAATTAACTTTGTTCATGGTGCAGACATACTGAAAGGCTTCAATATAGTTAAAATGTCTTTTTCCACATTTGCTCGCCTTTATGAAAACTGTGATTCATTCAGAGTACTTGACATTTGAATATGCGCCATGATATCTCTTTGATACTTTCTAATTCTCAGCTTTGTTCCCTAATGGATCTTTTAATCTAGTGTCTGGGTAGCATAATGTGATTGGAATAAAATGTCAGTTATTCCACAAATGTATTATTACTTTTCTTTGTAATTGGATCATAATTTTTATTATGTCTTAGATATGTTTTTAATTATTCATTCATTACATATTTGATTCTGGAAGATAATTTCACCTAACCCTATCACATGACTTATTTTGGGTACAGATGTTAAATAACAATATGGCAAATATGTTAAGGCTATATCTACGTAGTTTATTTTTAACAAAAATTTTGAATGTAATATTTATTATAATTGCTCAATACTGGATTTTTTAGCTTATCTATTATAGATAAGGTTGTTTTTGCCTTAATTATATTTCTAGGAAAGATGTTCATGATACAAGAAATCCATTGTGAAGTTATCCTGGCAGTCTTGTTCTGTGGGTTATCTCTTTTCTTCTTGGATTTTTTATTTTTTAAGATTGTTGCCAAAAAATTACTTCTTTTCATTCTTCTTTTTCATTTACCTATATTAGTTAAAGTCAAACTGCTGTTGGCGATTTTTGTGCTGAATAATTTTTTATACACTCATTGTGGGATTTTACTTCTATGTTACAAATGTATTACTGGTTAAAAAAAAATAAGTGTTTTACTTCTTTCATTAGCAAGATTATTTTTGTGTGATAAGAAATTCCTCCTTTCACACTTTTCTGTTTTCATACAGGTCCTCATGCTGACACCGCCAGTGGATGCCAGAATTTGCAGTGTGGTTTTCGAGCCTGCTGCCGCTCTGGCGAATGACCCTTGACTTCTGACCTTTGTCTACTTCATTTAGCTGAGCAGGCTTCCTTTCATGCACTTTACTTATAGCACATTTCTTGTGTTAATCATCCCTTTTTGAGTGTGACTTGTTTTGGCCCCATTTCTTACAGCCTCGGAAATCTTAATTTACCAGTGAATTGTACAGTGTTGTTTCTCTTGCAAATCCTATTTTTGTTTTAGAAAGGGATTAGGTCTTTTTCATAGGGTGAGAACAATTTTATCAGATTTCTTTTAAACTAAATATTTTGAAAAAAATGTCACTAATGCCATGCCATTTAAAGTATTTTTTAGATTATTTTGAGTTTTGAAGTCAATGGGTTATTGGTTCTCTTCATAGATAAACACTGTACCAAGCCTTGCAGATCTTTTCAGACATACATTTTTGAAGTTTTATTTTCAGAGACTGCACAGTTTGGAAACCAGTCTCCTTTCCATAATGTTTCCTTTATTTGAACAATTCTCAGAGGGCCAATTCAAACATATCCACATATAAGATTCTTTAAGATTATAAAATAAATTGGCTTCTTGGTGTTAGCTCAGGGAGCTGGCACAGCACCAGTGTCTTTGTATTCGCTTTCTTCAAAGACCCCTGGTTCCCACCACTGTCCGTAAATTGTCACATTTGGGGGAGGGGTTTTTAAAAGTTCCACAGTCATTTGAAGAAATGTATAAATAAAATCTACTTTGAGGACTTTACCAAGTAATTTCTTTTGTGTTTTGATTTTGTTGTAAATCTCAATCCAGGGTTACTTTACTGTGAAATGGGACTAAATAGGTCTTTTGAACTCCCATGAAATCATGACTCTGACAAATAAATAGTTTTAGACAGATACCTGATTTTATTGAGCTGGATTGTCTTTTTGAAATTTATTGTGCAGTCGTCAGAATTTGAATTTGTAAGCTTATCTTCATTGCTGTTTGAAATAATAATTGGAATGGAGACCTGTTATTCAGAAAGGCACATATTGAGTCAATTTTATGTCATGCTATGTATAATTTATGTCACAAAGAAGAGAATAGTCAGCAGCATGCCATCTATTTTTATAAATATCTGTAAGGCTGTGGAAGAGGAGGTAATCTTGCAATTATGTTCTTTGTGGTCCCAGGTATTTTTTGTTTGTTTGTTTTATTGAGGAAGAGGAAGAGCAGGAAAGATATAAACTATAGATAGACAGATTTCACTTCAGGCTAAGAGAAAACTATTTTACACAGAGTTGTCTGAAGATGAAGGAAGAAACATTTGACGAGAAAATAAATGAGAAGTCACTCTGCTTTTAAATTTAACTAACATTTGAACTAAATACTGTGAGGGAAGATCACCTCTAAGGAAGGACATCTAATGACTCTGAAATTTCACTTTTCTCTAAGAGTTTCCTCATTTTGATTCCACTGCTGTTAACATTTGTGACATATAAGATGGAACCCCTCAAGTTTCTTGTATGGAGGATAGGGCAGCTGTAGAAGCAGACCGTCTTACCCTTTAAGTTTGTGTCTCTTAGCTTAAGTCCTCATGCCCCTTGTGGCACTACTGCGCCTAGCTGCCTCCTTTAAAAGTCTGGCCTAAGCACAAAGGAAAAAACGTTCTGGATTCCCTTAGAGAACTTGAGAGGAAATCTGAGTTTAGTGAACCGTTACAGGGTCAGAAGTTTTATTTTGTATGTTGACTGTTTTGTCATTACTTTTATTTCCTTAAGTGATTAATAAAGTTTATTTGAAAAGTTGACATCAGGGACTATTTCAAGAAAACAAACTAAAATAAGTCTTCTGGAGTGACTCCCATCCAACTGCATGGTAAAATTAGTTATCTATAACCAGGTCCCAAGTCATCAAGGGAGTACTCAAGTTTATACCCATGTAATCAGAAAACAGTGTAATATTTGGGGAGTAAAATTTTTGATAATACTTAATGGAAAAAATCATGATTAAATGATATTTTGGGACTTGGCTTAAATGTTATTCTTCATAAATTAATTAATTTGAGCAGCTAATTTCCCAGGGGTTCCAGGTAATGGAGGTGCCCCCCTTTTGCCTTGTACTGTGCCACTTGATGTTAGAAAACCATTAAATAGGACTTGGCAGTCTTGAACCAAACTGACTTCAACATGTGAGCACATTGCATGTGGAAACTCACTGGTTTTCTACCACCCCCACTACCCCCACCCATTTCATGGGGAGATGGCATAATCTGCATTTAATTTTTAAATATTACTGCTGTTCCATTATTAAGGA
This sequence comes from Monodon monoceros, assembly GCF_005190385.1. Classification (NCBI taxonomy): domain Eukaryota; kingdom Metazoa; phylum Chordata; class Mammalia; order Artiodactyla; family Monodontidae; genus Monodon; species Monodon monoceros. Next base: position 94,445,658 of record NW_021703777.1, read on the forward strand.
TAGTTAATGCTTTAAAATTTCTTCTAAATTTATTTTTCATTGAAATATAGTTGATGTACAATATTATGTTAGTTTTAAGTGTACTGCGTAATGACCTGACACTTGCATACATTATGAAATGATCACTGTGGTAAGTCTGGTAACCATCTCAACTTATATAAAGTTATTACTGTATTATTGACTATATTCCTTATGCTGTATATTACATCCCCATGACTTATATAACAGGACCTCTTAATCTCCTTCACCTATTTCCCCTACCTTCCTCCCTTCTTGCAACCACTGGTTTGTTTTCTGTATCTATGAGACTGTTTTTGTTTTGTTTTTTAGATTCCACATATAAGTAAAATCATGTCATATTTGTCTTTCTCTGTCTGACTTATTTCACTTAGTATCCTCTAGATCCATCCATGTTGTCTCAAGTGGCAAGATTCTTTTTTAATGGCTGAGTAATATATATACGTGTGTGTGTGTATATATATATATATATATGTATGTACTTTATCCATTTATCTTTCCATGGACTCTCAGGTTGCTTCCACCTTGTGGCTATTATAATGCAAAAAATTATAACATTATTAAATTATAATTATATTATTATATAATCAATATAATAATTATATAATTAATAATAGGTTATAAATATAAACAAGTATGCTAATTTTATAATTATAAAATTAATAGTAATTATATTTATATTAAAAATTTATAATATTTATAATAATATAAATAATGCAGCAGTGAATACTGGAGTGCATATAACTTTTTGAATTAGTGTTTTTGTTTTCTTTGGATAAATACTCAGAAGTGAAATTGCTGACATTTCTATTTTTAATTTTTTGAGGATTCTCCATACTGTTCTCCATAGGGGCTGCACCAATTTGCAATCCCACCAGTAGTGCATGAGGGTTCACTTTTCTCCACATCTTTACCGACACTTGTTATTTGTTGTCTTTTTGTTGGCAGCCATTCTGACAGGTGTGAGGTGGTATCTCATTGTGGGTTTGATTTGCATTTCCCTGGTACTTAATGATGTTGAGCATATTTTTATGTGTCTGTTGGCCATCGGTATGTCTTCTTTGGAAAAATGTCTATTCAGGTCTGCTGCCCATTTTTTAACCTGGTTGTTTGTTTTTTTGATGTCAAGTTGTATGAGTTCTTTGTATATTTTGGATATTAACCCTTTGTTAGATATATCATTTGCAAGTATCTTCTCCCATTCAGTAGGCTGCCTTTTTGTTTTGTTGAGAGTTCTTTTTGTTTTTTTGCATGCAAAAGCTCTTTAGTTTGATGTAGCCCCGTTTGCTTATTTTTGCTTTTATTGACCTTGCCTGAGGAGACATATCCAAGATATTGGTAAGACCAGTGTCAAAGAGCATACTGCCTGTGTTTTCTTCTGGGAGTTTTATGGTTTTGGGTCCTTACATTTAAGTCTTTAATCCATTTTAAGTTTATTTTTGTATTTGTTGTGAGAAAGTAGTCCAGTTTGATTCTTTTTTAATGTAGCTCTCCAGTTTTCCCAATACTGTTTATTGAAGAGGATGTCTTTTTCCCATTTATATTCTTGCGTCCTTTGTCATAGATTAATTGATCATATAAGTGTGGATTTACTTCTGGATTCTATTCTGTTCCATTGATCTCTGTGTGTTTTTTATGCCAGCACCATACTGTTTTGATTACTGTAGCTTTGTAGTATGGTTTGAAGTCAGGAAGCCTGATACATCCAGCTTTGTTCTTCTTTCTCATGATTGTTTTGGCTGTTCAAGGTCTTTTGTGTTTCCATTCAAATTTAGGATTATTTGTTTAATTTTGTGACAAATGCTATTGGTATTTTGACAGAGAGAGATAGCATTGAATGTAGTATGGTCGTTTTAACAATATTAATTCCTCCAATTCATGAGTGTGGTATATCTTTCTATTTGTGTTTTCTTCAATTTCTTTCATCAGTGTCTTATAGTTTTCCAAGCCATACCCACCTTAAATGGATGTTGAATTTTGTCAAAAACTTTTTCTTCATCTCTTGAGGTGATCATATGATTTTTATTATTGAGTTTCTTAAGGTTATCACGTTCATTGATTTGCAGATATTGAATCATCCTTGCATCCCTAGGATGAATTCCACTTGATCATGGTGTACGATTCTTTTAACATATTGTTGAATTTGGTTTGCTAATACTTTCTTGAGGATTTTTGCATCTATGTTCATAAGTGACATTGGCTTGTCATTTTCTTTTGCATGTGTTGTCTTTGGTTTGGGTATCAGGGTGATGCTGTCCTTGTAGAATGAGTTTGGAAGCATTTTTCTCCTCTGCAGTTTTTTGGAATAGTTTGAGAAGGATGGATGTTAACTCCTCTTTAAATTTTTGGTGGAATTCACCAGTGAAGCCATCTGGTCCTGGACTTCTGTTTGCTGGGAGTTTTTTTGATTACTGATTCAATTTCATTACTGGTAATTGGTCTGTTCATATTTTCTGTTTCTTCCTAATTTAGTCATGGGAGATTGTACATTTCTAGGAATTTATTCTATTTCTTCTAGGTTGTCCATTTTATTGGCATATAATTGTTCTCAGTATAATCTGTTACGATTCTTTGTGTTCCTGTGGTGTTAGCTATAACTTCTCTTCTTTCGTTTTTTATTTTATTTGGACTCTTTTTTTATGTTGATGAGTCTGGCTAAAGGTTTATCAATTTTGTTTATCTTTCAAAGAACCAACTCTTAGTTTCATTGATCTTTTTTGTTTTTTAGTCTCTCATTATTTTCCTCTGATCTTTATTATTCCTTTCTGCTAACTTTGGGTTTTGTTTGTTCTTTTTCTAGTTCCTTTGGATATAAGGTTAAATTTTTATTTGAGATTTTTCTTGTTTCCTGAGGTGGGCTTGTATTGCTATAAACTTGCCTCTTAGAACTGCTTTTGCTGAGTTCCATAGACACTGGATCATTGTATTTCCATTTTCATTTGTCTCCAGGTATTTTTTTTAATTTCTTTTTTGATTTCTTCAGTGATCCATTGGATGTTTAGTAGCATATTGTTTAACCTCCATGTGCTTGTGTGTGGGTTGTTTTGTTTTGTTTTTTTTTTAGGTAGTTGATTTTTAGTCTTACAGCATTGTAGTTGGAAAAGATTCTTGATATGATTTCAGTCTTCTTAAATTTACTGAAACTTGTTTTGTGGCCTAGCACGTGATCTATCCTGGAGAATGTTCCATGTGCACTTGAAAAGAAGGTGTGTTGTGCTGCATTCGGATAGTATGTTCTCTATATATTTAAAATCCATCTAGTGTAATGTATCATTTAAGGCCAGTGTTTCCTTATTGCTTTTCTGTCTGGATGATCTGTTCATTGATGTGAGTGGGGTGTTAAAGGTTCCTTCTATTACTGTGTTACTGTCAGTTTCTCCCTTTATGTTTGTTAATATTTGCTTCACCTTGTTAGGTGCTCCTTTGTTGGGTGCATATATATTTATAGCTGTTATGTCTTCTTGTTGGATTGACCCCTTTTATCATTGGGCAATATCCTTCTTTGTTTCTTGTTATAGTCTTTGTTTTAAAGTCTGTTTTGTCTGATATAAGTGTTGCTACCCTGTCTTTTCATTTCCATTCACATGGAGTACCTTGTTATGTCCACTCACTTTCAGTCTGTGTGTGTATTTAGGTCTGAAATAAGTCTCTTACAGGCAGCATATATATAGTTACTTTTTTGTTTATTTTAAAAAATCTGTTTAGCCACTCTAAGTCTTTTGACTGGAGTATTTGGTCTATTTACATTTAAAGTAATTGTTGATAGGTAATGTACTTTTTGCCATTTTGTGAATTGTTTTCTGGTTGTTTTGGTAGTTTTGTTCCTTTTTTTCTTTTGTCTTCTTCCCTTGTGACTTCATGACTATCTTTAGTGTTATGTTTGGATTCCTTTCTCTTATTGTGTGTATTGATTATAGGTTTTTGGTTTTAGGTTACCATGAGGTAGGTAGGAAGTTACATAGATAGGTATAAGTGATTGTTTAATGTTGATCTTTTTTAGTTTGAATTCATTCTCACAACCCTGTATTTTTACCTCCCTCTCCACATTTAATGTTTTGATACCATATTTCACATCTTTTTCTTTTGTGTATTTTTTGACTACTTATTGTGGATATAGATAATTTTACTACTTTTGTTTTTTAATTTTACTACTAGCTTTATAAGTGGTTGATATACTACCTTACAGTTTGTTTGCTTTTATTGATGAGGCTTTTGCTTTTTAAATTTTCATATTTCTAGTTGTGGCCTTTTTGTTTTCCACTTAGGGAAGTCCTTTTTTTTTTTTTTTTTTTGCTGTATGCGGGCCTCTCACTGTTGTGGCCTCTCCCATTGCGGAGTACAGGCTCCGGACGTGCAGGCTCAGTGGCCATGGCTCACGGGCCCAGCCACTCCGCGGCATGTGGGATCCTCCCAGACCGGGGCACGAACCTGTGTCCCCTGCAACGGCAGGCAGACTCCCAACCACTGCGCCACCAGGGAAGCTCAGGGAGGTCCTTTTAACATTTCTTTTTTTTTTAACATCTTTATTGGAGTATAATTGCTTTACAGTGGTGTGTTAGTTTCTGCTTTATAACAAAGTGAATCAGTTATACATATGTTCCCATATCTCGTTCTTCTTGTGTCTCCCTCCCTCCCACCCTCCCTATCCCACCCCTCCAGGCGGTCACAAAGCACCGAGCTGATCTCCCTGTGCTATGCGGCTGCTTCCAAATAGCTATCTACCTTAACGTTTCGTAGTATATATATATCCATGCCTCTCTCTCACTTTGTCACACCTTACCCTTCCCCCTCCCCATATCCTCAAGTCCATTCTCTAGTAGGTCTAGTAGGACACAGTCTTTATTCTTGTCTTACCCCTAGGTTCTTCATGACAGTTTTTTTTTTGTTTTCTTAAATTCCATATATATGTGTTAGCATACGGTATTTGTCTCTCTCCTTCTGACTTACTTCACTCTGTATGACAGACTCTAGGTCTATCCGCCTCATTACAAGTAGCTCAATTTCGTTTCTTTTTATGGCTGAGTAATATTCCATTGTATGTATGTGCCACATCTTCTTTATCCATTCATCCGATGATGGACACTTAGGTTGTTTCTATCTCCGGGCTATTGTAAATAGAGCTGTAATGAACATTTTGGTACATGACTCTTTTTGAATTACGGTTTTCTCAGGGTATATGCCCAGTAGTGGGATTGCTGGGTCATATGGTAGTTCTATTTGTAGTTTTTTAAGGAACCTCCATACTGTTCTCCACAGTGGCTGTATCAATTTACATTCCCACCAACAGTGCAAGAGGGTTCCCTTTTCTCCACACCCTCTCCAGCATTTATTGTTTCTAAATTTTTTGATGATGGCCATTCTGACTGGTGTGAGATGCTATCTCATTGTAGTTTGATTAGCATTTCTCTAATGATTACTGATGTTGAGCATTCTTTCATATGTTTGTTGGCAGTCTGTGTATCTTCTTTGGAGAAATGTCTGTTTAGGTCTTCTGCCCATTTTTGGATTGGGTTGTTTTTTTGTTATTAAGCTGCATGAGCTGCTTATAAATTTTGGAGATTAATCCTTTGTGTCAGTTGGTTCATTTGCAAATATTTTCTCCCATTCTGAGGGTTGTCTTTTTGTCTTGTTTATGGTTTCCTTTACTGTGCAAAAGCTTTGAAGTTTCATTAGGTCCCATTTGTTTATTTTTGTTTTTATTTCCATTTCTCTAGGAGGTGGGTCAAAAAGGATCTTGCTGTGATTTATGTCATAGAGTATCCTGCCTGTGTTTTCCTCTAAGAGTTTGATAGTTTCTGGCCTTACATTTAGGTCTTTAATCCATTTTGAGCTTATTTTTGTGTATGGTGTTAGGGAGTGGTCTAATCTCTTACTTTTACATGTACCTGTCCAGTTTTCCCAGCACCATTTACTGAAGAGGCTGTTCTTTCTCCACTGTACATTCCTGCCTCCTTTATCAAAGATAAGGTGACCATATGTTCGTGGGTTTATCTCTGGGCTTTCTATCCTGTTCCATTGATCTATCTTTCTGTTTTTGTGCCAGTACCATACTGTCTTGATTACTGTAGATTTGTAGTAGAGTCTGAAGTCAGGGAGCCTGATTCTTCCAGCTCCTTTTTTTGTTCTCAAGATTGGCTATTCGGGGTCTTTTGTGTTTCCATACAAATTGTGAAATTTTTTGTTCTAGTTCTGTGAAAAATGCCAGTGGTAGTTTGATAGGGATTGCACTGAATCTGTAGATTGCTTTGGGTAGTAGAGTCATTTTCACAATGTTGATTCTTCCAATCCAAGAACATGGTATATCTCTCCATCTATTTGTATCATCTTTAATTTCTTTCATCAGTGTCTTATAATTTTCTGCATACAGGTCTTTTTTCTCCTTAGGTAGGTTTATTCCTAGATATTTTATTCTTTTTGTTGCAATGGTAAATGGGAGTGTTTTCTTGATTTCACTTTCAGATTTTTCATCATTAGTGTATAGGAATGCCAGAGATTTCTGTGCATTAATTTTGTATCCTGCTACTTTACCAAATTCATTGATTAGCCCTAGTAGTTTTCTGGTAGCATCTTTAGGATTCTCTATGTATAGTATCATGTCATCTGCAAACAGTGACAGCTTTACTTCTTTTCCGATTTGGATTCCTTTTATTTCCTTTTCTTCTCTGATTGCTGAGGCTAAAACTTCCAAAACTATGTTGAATAAGAGTGGTGAGAGTGGGCAACCTTGTCTTGTTCCTGATCTTAGTGGAAATGCTTTTCAGTTTTTCACCATTGAGGACGATGTTGGCTGTGGGTTTGTCATATATGGCCTTTATTATTTTGAGGAAAGTTCCCTCTCTGCCTACTTTCTGCAGGGTTTTTATCATAAATGGGTGTTGAATTTTGTCGAAAGCTTCCTTTGCATCTATTGAGATGATCATATGGTTTTTCTCCTTCAATTTGTTAATATGGTGTTTCACGTTGATTGATTTGCGTATATTGAAGAATCCTTGCATTCTGGGAATAAACCCCAGTTGATCATGGTGTATGATCCGTTTAATGTGCTGTTGGATTTTGTTTGCTAGTATTTTGTTGAGGATTTTTACATCTATATTCATCAGTGATATTGGCCTGTAGTTTTCTTTCTTTGTGACATCCTTGTCTGGTTTTGGTGTCAGGGTGATAGTGGCCTCATAGAATGAGTTTGGGAGTGTTCCTCCCTCTGCTATATTTTGGAAGAGTTTGAGAAGGATAGGTGTTAGCTCTTCTCTAAATGTTTGATAGAACTCGCCTGTGAAGCCATCTGGTCCTGGGCTTTTGTTTGTTGGAAGATTTTTAATCACAGTTTCAATTTCAGTGCTTGTGATTCGTCTGTTCATATTTTCTATTTCTACCTGATTCAGTCTTGGCAGGTTGTGCATTTCTAAGAATTTGTCCATTTCTTCCAGGTTGTCCATTTTATTGGCATAGAGTTGCTTGTAGTAATGTCTCATGATCTTTTGTACTTCTGCAGTGTCAGTTGTTACTTCTCCTTTTTCATTTCTAATTCTATTGATTTGAGTCTTCTCCCTTTTTTTCTTGATGAGTCTGGCTAATGGTTTACCAATTTTGTTTATCTTCTCAAAGAACCAGCTTTTAGTTTTATAGATGTTTGCTATCGTTTCCTTCATTTCTTTTTCATTTATTTCTGATCTGATTTTTATGATTTCTTTCCTTCTGCTAACTTTGGGTTTTTTTTGTTCTTCTTTCTCTAATTGCTTTAGGTGCAAGGTTAGGTTGTTTATTTGAGATGTTTCCTGTTTCTTAAGGTAGGATTGTATTGCTATAAACTTCCCTCTTAGAACTGCTTTTGCTGCATCTCATAGATTTTGGGTCGTCGTGTCTCCATTGTCATTTGTTTCTAGGTATTTTTTTATTTCCTCTTTGATTCCTTCAGTGATCACTTCGTTATTAAGTGTTGATTAGCCTCCATGTGTTTGTATTTTTTACAGATCTTTTCCTGTAATTGATATCTAGTCTCATAGCATTGTGGTCGGTAAAGATACTTGATACAGTTTCAATTTTCTTAAATTTACCAAGGCTTGATTTGTGACCCAAGATATGATCTATCCTGGAGAATTTTCCATGAGCACTTGAGAAAAATGTGTATTCTGTTGTTTTTGGATGGAATGTCCTATAAATATCAATTATTAAGTCCATCTTGTTTAATGTATCATTTAAAGCTTGTGTTTCCTTACTTATTTTCATTTTGGATGATCTGTTGATTGGTGAAAGTGGGGTGTTAAAGTCCCCTACTATGAATATGTTACTGTCGATTTCCCCTTTTATGGCTGTTAGTATTTGCTTTATGTATTGAAGTGCTCCTATGTTGGGTGCATAAATATTTACAATTTTTATATCTTCTTCTTGGATTCATCCCTTGATCAATATGTAGTGTCCTTCTTTGTCTCTTCTAATAGTCTTTATTTTAAAGTCTATTTTGTCTGATATGAGCATTGCTACTCCAGCTTTCTTTTGGTTTCCATTTGCATGAAATATCTTTTTCATCCCCTTACTTTCAGTCTGTATGTATCTCTAGGTCTTAAGTGGGTCTCTTGTAGACAGCAAATATATGGGTCTTGTTTTTGTATCCATTCAGCCAATCTGTGTCTTTTGGTGGGAGCATTTAGTCCATTTACATTTAAGGTAATTATCGATATGTATGTTCCTATTCCCATTTTCTTAATTGTTTTGGGTTCGTTATTATAGGTCTTTTCCTTCTCTTGTGTTTCTTGCCTAGAGAGGTTCCTTTAGCAGTTGTTGTAGAGCTGGTTTGGTGGTGCTGAACTCTGTCAGTTTTGCTTGTCTGTAACGGTTTTAATTTCTCCATCAAATCTGAATGACATCCTTGCTGGGTAGAGTAATCTTGGTTTCAGGTTTTTCTCCTTCATCACTTTAAATATGTCCTGCCAGTCCCTTCTGGCTTGCAGAGTTTCTGCTGAAAGATCAGCTGTTAACCTTACGGGGATTCCCTTGTGTGTTGTTTTTTTTCCCTTGCTGCTTTTAATATGTTTTCTTTGTATTTAATTTTTGACAGCTTGATTAATATGTGTCTTGGTGTATTTCTCCTTGGATTTTTCCTGTATGGGACTCTCTGTGCTTCCTGGACGTGATTAACTATTTCCTTTCCCCTATTAGGGAAGTTTTCAACTATAATCTCTTCAAATATTTTCTCAGTCCCTTGCTTTTTCTCTTCTTCTTCTGGAACCCCTATAATTCGAATGTTGGTGCCTTTAATGTTGTCCCAGATGTCTCTGAGACTGTCCTCAGTTCTTTTCATTTTTTTTTTTTCTTTATTCTGCTCTGCAGTAGTTATTTCCAGTATTTTATCTTCCAGGTCACTTATCCGATCTTCTGCCTCAGTTATTCTGCTGTTGATCCCATCTAGAGTATTTTTCATTTTATTTATTGTGTTGTTCATCATTGTTTGTTTCATCTTTAGTTCTTCTAGGTCCTTGTTAAATGTTTCTTGCATTTTGTCTATTGTATTTCCAAGATTTTGGATCATGTTTACTGTCATTATTCTGAATTCTTTTTCAGGTAGACTGCCTATTTCCTCTCCATTTGTTAGGTCTGGTGGGTTTTTATCTTGTTCCTTCATCTGCTGTGTGTTTTCTGTCTTCTCATTTTGCTTATCTTACTGTGTATGGGGTCTTCTTTTTGCAGGCTGCAGGTTCTTAGTTCCCTTTGTTTTTGCTGTCTCTCCCCAGTGGCTAAGGTTGGTTCAGTGGGTTCTGTAGGCTTCCTGGTGGAGGGGACTAGTGCCTGTGTTCCGGTGGATGAGGCTGGATCTTGTCTTTCTGGTGGGCAGGTCCACGTCTGGTGGTGTGTTTTGGGGTGTCTGTGGACTTATTACAATTTTATGCAGCCTCTCTGCTAATGGGTGGTGTTGTGTTCCTGTCTTGCTAGTTGTTTTGCATAGGATGTCCAGCACTGTAGCTTGCTGGCCGTTGAGTGAAGCTGGGTGCTGGTGTTGAGATGGAGATCTCTGGGAGATTTTCGCCGTTTGATATTATGTGGAGCTGGGCGGTCTCTTGTGGACCAGTGTCCTGAAGTTGGCTCTCCCACCTCAGAGGCACAGCCCTGACTCCTGGCTGCAGCACCAAGAGCCTTTCATCCACATGGCTCAGAATAAGAGGGAGAAAAAGTAGGAAGAAAGAATTAGTAGAAGTAGAAAGAAAGGATGGAGGGAGGGAGGAAGGAAGGAAGGAGGGACGGAAGGCAAAAAAGAAAGAAAATAAAGTAAAATAAGATAAAATATAAAGTTATTAAAATAAAATGATTATTAAGAGAAAAAAAAACGAATGGATAGAACCCTAGGACAAATGGTGGAAGTAAAGCTATACAGACAAAAATCTCACACAGAAGCATACACATACACACTCTCAAAAAGAGGAAAAGGGGGAAAAATCATAAATCTTGCTCTCAAAGTCCACCTCCTCAATTTGGGATGATTCGTTGTCTAAAGGGGGTAAGGAAGGAAAGAAAGAAAGATAAAGTAAAATAAAATAAAGTTATTAAAAAGTAATTATTAAGAAAAAAATTTTTTAAAAAAGAAAAAACCGGACGGATAGAACCCTAGGACAAAATGGTGGAAGCAAAGCTATACAGACAATATCCCACACAGAAGCATATACATACACACAAAAGGAGGAGAAGGGGAAAATATCATAAATCTTGTTCTCAAAGTCCACCTCCTTAATTTGGAATGATTCGTTGTCTAGTCATGTATTCCACAGATGCAGGGTACATCAAGTTGATTGTGGAGCTTTAATCTGCTGCTTCTGAGGCAGCTGGGAGAAATTTCCCTTTCTCTTCTTTGTTCTCACGGCTCCCAGGGGCTCAGCTTTGGATTTGGCCCCGCCTCTGCGTGTAGGTCGCCGGAGGGCGTCTGTTTTTCCGCTCAGACAGGATGGGGTTAAAGGAGCCTCCCGCTGATTCGGGGGCTCTGGCTCACTCAGGCCGGGGGCAGGGAGGGGTACGGAGTGCGGGGCGGGCCTGCGGCGGCAGAGGCCAGCGTGACGCTGCACCAGCCTGAGGCGCAACGTGCGTTCTCCCAGGGAAGTTGTTCCTGGATCACGGGACCCTGGGAGTGGCGGGCTGCACAGGCTCCCCAGAAGGGGGTGTGTGGATAGTGACCTGTGCTCGCACACAGGCTTCTTGGTGGCGGCAGCAGCAGCCTTCGCGTCTCATGCCCGTCTCTGGGGTCCGCGCTGTTAGCCGCGGCTCGCGCCTGTTTCTGGAGCTCCTTTAAGCAGCGCTCTTAATCCCCTCTCCTAGCGCACCAGGAAACAAAGAGGTAAGAAAAAGTCTCTTGCCTCTTCGGCAGGTCCAGACTTTACCCCGGACTCCCTCCCGCCTAGCCGCGGTGCACTAACGCCCTGCAGGCTGTGTTTACGCCGCCAAACCCAGTCCTCTCCTGGCGCTCCGACCGAAGCCCGAGCCTCAGCTCCCAGCCCCGCCCGCCCCAGCGGGTGAGCAGATAGGCCTCTCAGGCTGGTGAGTGCCTGTCAGCACCGATCCTCTGTGCGGGAATCTCTCTGCTTTGCCCTCCGCACTCGTTGCTGTGCTCTCCTCCGCGGCTCTGAAGCTTTCCCCCTCAGCCACCCGCAGTCTCCGCCCGCGAAGGGGCTTCCTAGTGTGTGGAAACTTCCTCCTTCACGGCTCCCTCCCACTGCTGCAGGTCCCGTCCCTATCCTTTTGTCTCTGTTTATTCTTTTTTATTTTGCCCTACCCAGGTACCTGGGGGGTTTCTTGCCTTTAGGGAGGTCTGAAGTCTTCTGCCAGTGTTCAGTAGGTGCTCTGCAGGAGTTGCTCCACGTGTAGATGTATTTCTGGTGTATCTGTGGGGAGGAAGACGATCTCCGCGTCCTCCTCCTCCGCCATCTTCCCGGAAGCCTCCTAACATTTCTTGTAAAGTTGTTTTAGTGGTACTGAAGTCTTCTAGTTTTTGCTTATCTGTAAAGCTCTTTATCTCTCCCTCAGATCTGAAGGATAGTCTTGCCAGATAGAATATTCTTGGTTTAAAGTTTGTTTTTTTTTTTCATCAGTTCTCTCCCTTCTGACCTACAGCGTTTCTGCTGAAAAGTCAGCTCATAGTCATATGGGAGGTGCCTTGTATGTATCTAGCTGTTTTTCTCTTGCTGCTTTTAATATTGTCTCTATCTTTAATTTTTTGCCGTTTTAATTATAATGTGTCTTGGTGTGGACCTCTTTGAGTTCATATTCTTTGAGACTCGCTGTTTCCTGGAACTGAATGTCTGTTTCTTTTCCCAGGTTAGGGAAGCTTTCAGCTATTATTTCTTCAAATAAGTTCTCTGCCCCTTTCTCTTCTTCTTCTGGAACCCCTATAATGTGAATGTTAGTGCACTTGACGTTGTCTCAGAGGTTCTTAAGCTTTCTCATTTTTTTAAATTATTTTTTTTTTCAGCTTTGGTATTTCCGCTACTCTGTCTTCCAGTTCACTGACTGTTCCTCTGTATTTAATCTACTGATGATTCCTTCTAGTGTATTTTTTATTTTTATTGTATTCTTCACCTCTGTTTTTCTCTACAGTTTCTAACTGTTAAACTTCTCACTGTGTTCATCTATTCTTCTCCTGAGTTTGTTGAGCATCTTATGATCATTATCTTGAATTCTTTATGGGTTAGATTGCTCATTTCCACTTTGGTTTGTTCTTCTTCTGGGGTTTTGTCTTTTTTCTTAATTTGGAACATATTCCTCTGTCTCTTCATTTTGCCTAATTCTCTGTTTATTTCTATGTAACTAGTAGGTCACTTAGCTTTTATGATCTTGGAGAAGTGGCCTTCTGTCAGAGACATTTAATGGGGCCCAGCAGCACCCTCCCCTCTGCTCACTAGTGCTATATGTTCTAGGGGGTGTCCTCTTTGTGGGCTGTGTGGGCCCTTCTGTTGTGGTGGGGCTGACTACTTTGGGTGTGTGGTAGGTAGGGCTGGCCCCTGGCTCAGTTGGCTGCTGGGCCTTGCCTTGTGTGGTGGCTGCTGGCTCACTGGTTGTTGTGGCTGAGTCTACGATGGCAAGCTGCATGTTCCAGGGGGTCCTGGGGTTGGTGCTGGCTGCAGGGGCTGGGGGTACCTGGTGGTGGTGGTGGTCCAATACCAGGTGTGCTGTTAAGCCCCCTGCACTAATAGACTAGAGAGAGAACTCCAGAATGGTGCTCACCAGCACCATTAGTGTCCTAATGGTAGAATGAGCTCCCCAAAATGGCGCCCCCAGTGTTTATGTCTGTGTGGGGAGTCCCAGTTCCCTCCTACCTCTCAGGGAGTCTCTCCAGGATCAGCAAGTTTGTCTGACCGAGATGTCTTTCAAATTACTGCTTCTTCATTGGGACTTGGAGTGATTGAGATTTTGTGTGTACCCTTTAAGAGTGGAGCCCACTTGTCTCTCACATATGCAAACCCCACTGGCCTTCAAACCCAGACATTCTAGGGGCTCGTCTTACAGGTGCAGGACCCCTGGGCTGGGGAGCCCAATGTGGGGCTTGGACCCCTTGCTCCTTGGGGAGAACCTCTGTAATTGAGATTATCTTTCCATTTGTGGGTCATCTACCCAGGGGTGTGGGTCTTGACCCTACTGTGTCTCCGACCCCCTTAGCCATCTCATTGTGGTCCTTCGTTATATCTTTAGTTGTGGAAAATCTTTCTGCCAGTTGTTCTCATAGATGGTTGCTCTGTAAATAGTTATAATTTTCCTGAGCCTGTGACAGGAGGTGAGCTCAGTGTCTTCCTATTCCACCATCTTGGCCACACCTCTGTGGATAGTTAATGGTTAATGAAACAATATATACACTTGGTTTAAATTTATATTGAGCTTTGTGATGGATTTTATGAACTATTGAAACTGTTTTTAGAATAAGAGGCAACAATTAAGTAAAATGCCGTGTGTTACCTGACATACATCAAGTGCCACGTACTGGGTAGTGTTTTAAGTACTTTAAATATACTGACTTTTAAAATCAGTACAACAATGTGATGAAGTTGGTAATGTGATCATCCCAATCTTATATATGGGGAAAGTTAAGTAACAGAGAGGTTAAGTAACTTGCCCATGGATTACCCAGATAGTAAGTGGCAGAACTAGTATTTCTCCAAAGCTCATGCTCTTAACCACTCAACTATCCTGTCTCTATATTGCTATATTGGTAATGACTATTATGGGTCAGACCTTGAATTCTCCTTTGAAGGGTTCATAGTATAAATATCAGAGGCATGTAAACACATAATCATAATTTGATAGGGAAAGGCATAAGGGAATAAAGGTAAAATTTCCTTAACTTGGTTCTTCTGTCTTTATGTTTTTTGTTTTGTTTTGCTTTTAAGTGAGACTGTATTCCAGCTACATCAGTGGTTCTCAGCTGGAGGCAGTTTATCCCATAGAAGACATTTGGCAATGACTGGAAACATTCTTGGTTGTCACAACTTGGCAGAGGGGAAGAATGCAACTGGCAGCTAGTGGGTAGGTGCCAAGGATGCTGTTAAACATCCTACAAAGACCTTCACAACAAGTAATTACTTGGCCCGGAATATCAATAGTGCTGCTACTGAGAAATCCTGTTTTACATATTTCTATTTTGTGTACATCTTTCCGTGTCAGTACATACCTTTAATTCCTTTTAGTATTATCTGACTTTGGCTTCATCAGTTTGGGCTGTTGTAACAGAGTACCATAAGCTGGATGGCTTAAACAACAACTGTGTTGGTGCTCACAGTTCTAGAGGCTGGTAAGTCCAGAATCAAGGTTTCGGCAGATCCACTGTCTAATGAAGACTCTTTTTGGCTTGTAGACAGCCATCTTCTCATTGTATCCATGCATGGCATAGAGGGGAAGTAAGCTCTCTCCTGTCTTTTCTTAAAGGGCACTAAATCCCATCTTGAGGGCTGTATCCTTATGATCTAATTAACTCCCTAATTACTTATCTCTCTCTCTTTTTTTAAAATTTTATTTTTGGTTGCACCAGGTCTTAGTTGCCGCAGGCAAACTCCCTAGTTGTGGCTTTTGGGCTCCTTAGTCGCGGCTCACCAGCTCCTTTAGTTGCAGCACGTGTGCTCCTTGGTTGCAGCCAGTGGGCTTCTTAGTTGCGGCCAGTGGGCTCCTTAGTTGCAGCTCGTGGGCTCCTTAGTTGTGGCATGCAAACTCTTAGTAGCGGCATGCATGTGGGATCTAGTTCCCTGACTAGGGATCGAACCCCACGTCTCCTGCATTAGAAGGCATATTCTTAACCACTGTGCCACCAGAGAAGTCCGTCTCTCTTTTTTTAATTGAAATATAGTTGATTTACAATATTATGTTAGTTTCAGGTACATTACAATACAGTACATTATAGGTTATTACAAGATACTGAATATAGTTCCTTGTGCTATACAGTAGGTCTTTGTTCTTCATCAGTTTTATATATAGTAGTGTATATCTGTTAATCCCATACTCCTAATTTATCCCTCCCCCACCTTCCCCTTCGGTAACCATAAGTTTGGTTTCTGTGTCTGTGAGCCTGTTTCTGTTTTGTAAATAAATTCATTTGTATTAATTTTAAGATTCCACATATAGGTCATATATAATATTTGTATGATAATCTCTAGGTCAATCTATGTTGTTGCAAATGGCAATATTTCATTCTCCTTTATGGCTGAGTAATTATTCCATTGTATATGTATATACACCACATCTTCTTTATCCATTCCTCTGTTGGTGGGCACTTAGGTTGCTTCCATGTCTTGGCTATTGTAAATAATGCTGCTGTGAACATTGGTGTGCATGTATCTTTTTGAATTAAGAGTTTTCGTCTCTTCTGGGTATATGCCCAGGGGATTGAGTGGGATTGCTGGATCATATTGTAACTCTATTTTTAGTTTTTTAAGGAACCTCCCGACTGTTTTCCATAGTGGCTGTACCAATTTACAGTCCCACCAACAGTGTAGGAGCGTTCCATTTTCTCCACACCCTCTCCAGCATTTATTGGTAGACTTTTTGATGATGGCCATTCTGACCGGTGCGAGGTGATATCTCATTGTAGTTTCGATTTGCATTTCTCTAATAATGAGTGATATTGAGCATCTCGTGTGCCTGTTGGCCATCTGCATGTCTTTGGAGAAATGTCTATTTAGGTCTTCACATTTTTTGATTGTGTTGTTTTTTTGATATTGAGTTGTATGAGCTGTTTGTATATTTTGGAAATTAAGCCCTTGTTGGTTGCGCCATTTGCAGATGTTTTCTTACAGTCCATAGGTAGTCATTTTGTTTTGTTTATGGTTTCCTTTGCTGTGCAGAATCTTATAAGTTTGATTAGGCCCCATTTGTTTATTATTTTATTTCTTTTGCCTTGGGCGACTGATCTAAGAAAAAATTGCTGCGATTTATATCAGAGAATGTTTTGCCTGTGTTCTCTTCCAGGAGTTTTGTGGTATTACGACTTACATTTAAGTCTTTAAGCCATTTTGAGTTTATTTTTGTGTATGGTGTGAGGGAGGGTTCTAACTTCATTGATTTACATGTGGCTGTCCAGCTTTCCCAGCGTCCACTTGCTGAAGAGACTGTCTTTTCTCCATTGTATATTTTTGTCTCCTTTTTCAAAGATCAATTGACCATAGGTGTATGGGTTTATTTCTGGTTTCTCTATTCTATCTATGTGTGCTGTTTTTTTTTTATAGCTATTTATTTATTTATTTTTTTGCGTTACATGGGCCTCTCACTGTTGTGGCCTCTCCCGTTGTGGAGCACAGGCTCCGGACGCGCAGGCTCAGCGGCCATGGCTCACAGGACTAGCTGCTCCGCGGCATGTGAGATCTTCCTGGACCGGGGCACGAACCCATATCCCCTGCATTGGCAGGCGGACCTTCAACCACTGTGCCACCAGGGAAGCCCCTACCATGCTGTTTTGATTACTGTAGCTTTGTAGTATTTTCTGAAGTCTGGGAGGATTACACCTCCTGCTTTGTTCAGTTTCCTCAGGATTGCTTTGGCAATTCTGGATCTTTTGTGGTTCCATATAAATTTTAGGATTATTTGTTCTAGTTCTATGAAAAATGTCATGGGTAATTTGATAGGGGTCACATTAAATCCATAGATTGCTTTGGGTAGTGTGGCCATTTTAACAATATTCTTCCAGTCTAAGAGCATGGGATGTCTTACTGGCAAAGAAGAAGAGCATTCTAGATAGGAGGTGAGCAGGTACAAAAGCATAGAGGAATAAAGCTCATAGGGTAAGCGGGAACTCTTGAGTTGTCACAGTTGAATATAGGGTCAAAGTGGCAGAGACAAGGCAGACTACTAAATAAAAACTTATTTTGCATATTTTGAAAATAATGATAATTTTATTTCATTATTTGTAAGTATTTTCTTCCCTTTGATCAAGACCACTTAAAAATATTCTCATATCTTAATTATCATTTTTACATGATATAAAACATACAATGAAAAAATTATCTGTTGCGTATAAGGGAGGCAACATAGATCCAAACAGACAAAACATTTTTGGGATATGGGTGGATATATACAGCTAAAGCAAATTCAACATTAGGCGCATCAGTATTATGTACTCCAGTGCTATACACAGCTTCAATTAAAGGCTTCACTTCAGAGTATGGCATGTGAAGGGGAAATCCAGAGAACTGAAGGAAAGCAAAACAAAACAAAATTTTTAGTCATTAGTGAACGTGAAGTTTTCACTGTATTTTTTCCCTAAGTAAGTATGTACAGTTCTTAATATTCGTAATAGGAAGTCTTCCTTTTGGATCTTAAAATCATTTATTTAGTTTTGTTTTTCTGTCCAGCTATATATTAGCAATATAGAAAATGGAGAAAGGCTAAATGTTGATTTTTGTTTTAGCTGCTAACATACTGACTTGGTGTTTAAGACACCTGTTAGTCACCCAGCCACTCTCCACTGTTTGCTTCTTTCTTCCTAATAGCCCCAAGTTTGCATAGAAACCTGTGCAATTCCAGGGACCTAGGTTAAGTTAATACCTTCTATCCCCTTGGCCTCAGTGTTGATCTACAGAAAAGAATGTATAATCTAGGAAACTTGAAAGGGATAGTGGCACGCAGATGCTCTGTCCTGCTCAGAGCAATATGTGTGCAGATGTGAGTCCTGCTGGGAACTATTCCAGCCATTTGCTACCACAAGAAAAGCCATCCTGTGGGTGATGCCACCACATGGAGGAGGGCAGAGTGGGAAGACTTGCAGACATGTGGTATAGCCCTGATAGCTACTCACCCCTAACTTTTACCTAAATAAGCCCATAAGTTGTTA
The DNA here is from genome assembly GCF_005190385.1 of Monodon monoceros. Taxonomy (NCBI): domain Eukaryota; kingdom Metazoa; phylum Chordata; class Mammalia; order Artiodactyla; family Monodontidae; genus Monodon; species Monodon monoceros. The sequence goes on from NW_021703777.1 coordinate 94,463,959, forward strand.
ATGTTCAAGCTTGTTTGAAGTAAGTTTTCTGTTACTTGAATTGAAAACATCCCAGCTGAAAAATGAGCGTTATAAGGTAAAGGTAATTTTTAGTCCGTGAGTAGAATTAAATGTACAACTTGATTTCATACTGTTTAACCAATGAGGCTTACTGTTTTAGTTTGAGACTACTTTCTAGGTTTTAGGATCCAGATAAAGGATGTGAACACACAGCACTACTTACAGGCAGTAGAGAAAGCCTATTAATGAGAATTTTTCTTAGCAATGAAAAGCAATTAGTATAAAATATCCTTTAAAAAAAAAATCTGACCAAGAATGGTTGGTTTCATCTTTATGCTCAGTTGAGTCTAATGTGATTTAGCCAGATATTTTCATTTTATTTAATGCTCTTGCAATTTTATAAAAGATATTATTTTTCATAGGACCCTCATACAAAAAAAGGTGGTGTTTTGGTTTTATAGAGGCATTTTGCTCTTTAATGGTAGGTTCATTCTTGAGATTTGAACTTCTAACCACATTTTTTAGTCTGTGCTGCTTCATCTGTGTACTTTGGGGAGTAATTTAGGCATTTTGATTCCAAAAACCCATAGTACTGAGCAATTTCCAATTTGAAATGAACTACTTACCCTGTAGTCTCCTAGCTGTTTCAGCAGTTCTGCTCTGTGGTCGTCTTCCACATCTTCTCCATGATTTCTTTCTAATAGAGGCAAGAAGTGACGCAGAGTAGAGGTACAGTATCTATTCCACCGAGTCAGATGGCGAGGCCTCCAGTCCATGATTTTTTCTTTTAGTATTTTTTCAATCCTGTTTATAAAAGATAAGTTCCATTTTTTGGTGACTTGACTTTTCCTTTGTAAACAAAAATAAAAAATAGTATTCTGAAACTATTAGAAGAAACAAGATTTTTGGGGGGAATTTGTTGTTCTTAGGATCCCAAATAAGGCTGTATTTGAAATTTGCAGTTGAGAGTAAATTGGTATTTTTTAGTAATAATACCTTAAAAAGGGTCACATTTAATCTTGTGCAGCTTGACATGCTGCTCTTCACACAGCTTGAGACAGTAGAAAGGGCACACAGGCTTTGAAACTAGAAAGGTCTGGCTGGGCTCAGAAGCCCCCTTTAACACTTGACAAGTATGTGGACCTCTCTGAGCCTCAGCTTCCACACGTGTGAAACTGGGGAAATAAGTTCTATTTTACAGCATTATAAGTATTATTGGGGCTCAAATAGGCTCTTACTAGCTTTGTACATGTGTTAGGTTTTTAAAATAGCTGAAGTTCACTTAAGCACTAATTGGACAAAATAGGCATATTTAAGCTGAGGGTTATGATATCGTCTGAACAAGACCCATAAATAACATGACGTTGAACTCTAAATCTGAGGTTAAGTTTCTGGAGAACTACCTATCATTGCTGGATTTCACTGCTGTATGTCTCACACCATGGTGATGCTACCATGGTGATGCTAAAGCCTTCTTTTGAGCCTTGGGATTTAGAGATCACATTTGTACTCTGCATCTATAAACATGAATTAAATTTTAATTGCCCAAATTATTTTACATTGATCCAGGTGGAAAATTGTTTAGTTGGATATTAACACTCCTAGTGACAGACTGCATATGCATTTATGGATATCAAGTGACCTGTCTTGTAGTTCAGCTGCAGCCACTTTGTCGGTGCGCTGGTAAATTAGCTCTTCTGGCTATAAAAGAAAAAATAGTTCAGGAATTTTAGAAATCAGTTACACTTAATTTCAATAGCTATACATCCTTTTCTAAATTTTTTTTTTTTAATTATGAACTCTTAGATATTCAGTTAGTTAGACATCGAGGATAATGTAACAGATGCAAATATACCCAAGACCTACTTTAAGTAAAGCATCACAAATTATAATGCTTTGTGGTTCTTTCTCAATTTTATCACCCTTTTCTGTCACAGAAGTAACCATGATCTGAATTTGTTTTTTAGCACTCTTTCATTCAACATATACTGAATACCTACTGTGTGCCAGGCACTTACTTACACAAGTGAAGGGGACAGAGCTGTGAATAAAATCCCTGCTCTCATGGTGTTTACATTATAGTCAGTGGAGATAGGCAAATTAGTGAAATGTGTTTATGACTTAACTACAGATGTATGTATCCCTAAACAATATATTGTACTGCATGTTTTCTGAAATTTATGTAATAATTTTATACTGTAAACATGCCATTTTTTCTCCCTTAACATTATATTTAGAATAGCAGATACATATTTTCAGTGTGCTTACTAATATTCATGAATATTAATTCATTTGTGTAACTACTATAAAATATTCTACTATATACCATAATTTATCTCTTCTGTTATTCCAGTTTTAGGCTTTTGCAAACAGTGCTCCTATGAAAATTGTTACGTTACCTTGTATACATGGGAGAATTTCTCTAGGGTGATTTTTCTTAAAACTTCTTTTGGAAAGGTTTGATCCACAGTAAAAAATACATTTTATATTACACACACAGTATCTATATATCTATAGCTATCACATTTAAAGTTTTAGTAAACAGTTCTCATGCTTACTATTTATAATCTATTACTGTCCAGGACCCTCTAAATTAATGTTATGAGCCCCTCCTGGATCATGCCCTGCAGTTTGATTTCAGGTTTCAATAGCAGTGATGAAATTAATTTAGTGAATTGAGACCAGCATTGAAAAAATTAAATGAAATATATTTTGTGGTATTCTTTTGGGTCATGGGACTCTGTATCAAAACTTACTCTTTCACATATTTGTGTACTGGTTCATGATATGTTGGTCTTTCTTATTGGGCTTAACTAACTTTGAAAATGACATATTATTCTAGACTAAATATCTAGGAGTGGAATTAAGGGTCAAAATATATCTGGCTACCCAATATAACGATATCACATTCCTCACTTTCTATATCTACATTTAATTGTTAATAAAAAAATTATACCTGAACACTGGAAAGGCCAGGATATGGAAGCCTTCTTGAAAAGAAAGATTTCCATAGCTTGGGCTTGGTGACATCAAAATTCATCCTTAATGGGGAATCATATTGTTGAATATTAAACCAAATCTAAAAAAGACAAGACTACATTAGCATATATGGTCACAGATGTATGTGTATACATGTGTGTATGTATGTTATGTAAAGAGAGACAGCAGAGAGAGACAGAAGGGGAACATGTAGCTTGCACATGTTTTTGTCATTTTGATTTTTAAGACTGATAAGCACTTTATGATCAGTGGCATCGTATAGTTGTCACCAGCCTTTTTTTTTTTTTAACATTTTTTATACCTGCAGTTGAGGTGCACCTTACGATTAATTGTAGGTTGATGAAATAAGGTAGTTCCTGGTGATAAGACACTTAGAATCTTTTGGAAGAAGACAGACAAGGCTACTCCCTTCTCGGGCTAGCCTTTCCTAACCTTGCTCTTCCCAGCCTCCTAATTGTGGTAGGTGTCCATCTCTTTGCTTCCACAGCACTCTGAAACGTCTGAGATAGCACCTGTCTTATTGAGGCACTGTAGCATATTAATTCTGGAACCAGACCACTTGCATTTGAATTCTGGCTCCAACGTTTACTAACTATGTGACTTTGGACAGTTTAATTACCGTATGCCTCAGTTTCCTCCTCTATAAAAGTGGGATGATCGTACTTAACCTCATAAGGATGATGATAACATTAAATGAGTTGATACATTTATACCTCTTAGAACAATGCCTGGTACATAGTAAGTACTCAATAATTGTTAGCTATTTTATTACTGTTGTTAGTATTTATCATTATTTATAGTTGTTTATCTCACTAGACTATTAGATGTTGCCTTGAGGACATTTGCCATGTGCTTTATTCACCATTGTATCATTAGCATCCAGCACAGCTCCTGGTTGGCGTGTGGTAGGCATATTGAGTAACTGTGTGCATGAGTGGTGAACTTGTCCATTCAACATAATCAAGTACCTTATATTTAGTCTCAGTTCTAATCACCGTGGATAAAGTTGTGAATGAAACATAGTTTCTACCAGCATGCAGTAGCTAAGGAAAAGACAGTGCAAACAAACAAATACATGGGATATCAGATGATACAAGATGTGGTAGATTGCATCCCTGGCCCCAGTTCCTCACCCCTTCCTATACCCACAGCCTTTGCCCTGTTACTTGGCAGTTACTCCCACTAAAAGGGCAGAAATGTATTTCCTTGCCTCTTGACTTTTGGTCAGTAGAATGGGATAGCAGTGTCATTATGTGACTTCTGTGTCCAAGCTTAAGCAGCTCTGTGTGTTCCTGCTTGCCCTCTTGTGCCTCTGCCAATTGTCATTGCCCTGAGTCCCAGAATAAAAATGCATGAAGCAGGGCTCTCCCAGCCTAGGTCAGCAGAACCATCCCAGCTGACTCAGATCCATGAGAATAATTGTCTGAAGCCATTTCTTTTGGGGATGGGTTTTTGGTATTTGGTTGTGGCAAAAGCTAACCTTACAAGGGCTATGGAGAAAACTATGCAGGAAGAGGTGAAATTTTAGGGTAGGCAGAGACGTTTTCACTGGAAAGAGCATGAAGGAGTGAGGGAGAAATTAATGAAGATACCTGGTCAGGGGAAGGGTCATCTATGCAGAGGAAATAGCAGATGCACAGTGTGTCTGATGTGTCTGAGGGACAGCAAAGAAGACAAAGTGACTTCAGAGGAGTGAGTACATTAGAGCAAGAAAGAGATCAGCAGAAGGTGATGGGGGCAGGGCAGCTGTCAGATCATAGAAGGCCTTGTGGGCCATTTTAAAGATTGAGGCTTTGACTGTTGAGTGAGCCAGGAAGCCACTGGAGTGTTTTATGCAGATGAGTGACATAATTTCCTTCTATTTTAACAGGAATATTCCTTGCTCTTTTGAGATTAGACAGCAGGGGGTAGGGGCAAGTCGTTTAAAGAAGGCAAGGTCTTTAAGAACTATAATTTGGCTGTAGGGTAGGGAATGTGCAGAAAGTAGTGGGAAATAGCACTGGAAAAAAAGAAGTCAGGTTACATAGGGCTTTCAAATCCAAGGTGAGACATTTATTTTTAAATCTGTATACAGTGAGGTACCCTCAGTACTTTTTGAGCCATTGAATGATGAAAGCTGAAATTCAGTAACAGGTATCAGTGTACCAAATAATGGGCTGAATTGGAGACAAATTATTTAGTTGGCTACTTATAGTAATGTAGGATGAAACAATAATGATATGACCTGGAAACAGAAGAGGTAGAATCTATATGAGTTGGTATCAAAAGGATTGAAGTAGGAGGAAGTGAGGGAGGGGGAAAATCAAGGACAGTTCTGGGGTTTGAATCTGGGTAACTGACATCCACAGAAGTAGGAAGGCCAGGAGGAGGAGCTCTTTTTAGAGATAAAGGAGAAATGATACGAGTTGTGGATGGCCTGAGTTTGTGATTTTGGTAAAGCATCTGGGTGTCTAGCAAACAGCTGAAAATTCAGGACCCAAAGATTCTGGGGCTAGTGACAGAATTATGACTTTTTTTGCCAGGATAAACTAGATAGAGCTATAATAAATAATGTGTGGTTCTGCAAGAAATCTAAATGTAGAATTTTCAGGAAAATCTACTTTTAAGGTGTGGAAAGAAAAGCCAGTGGAAGAAACCTAGGGAACTATTGCAGAGAAATGAAAATCAACAGTCCTTTATCAGTAAACCGAGGATGAGAAAGTGTTTTTTTCCATGAAGAGGTGATTAGTTGTGTCACGTGCCATAGAAAAGGACAGGAGAGTGAGGAATGGAGTAAACCATTGGATTTATTTATGCATTAGCAAGACAATGGTACTTCTCAGAGGGTATTTCTGTAGAATGGTCAGGGAAGAGGACTAGATTATAGGCAGTTAAAGTCTGAGTGTACTGAGGAAGTGGAAGCAGGGCATATAATTAGTATTTAAAGAATTTTGGAAGGAAAGGAAGGAGGGGCAATGGTAGTTTAGGCTGTAGCCAGGTTGGGAGAAGCATATTTTAGAATTGTTGGACTTCTGAGCCTATTGGTGGAGAAGGAGAGAGAAAACATATAGAGGCCAAGTTGGGACAGTTAGTGGAGCCAAGTGTTGGAACAGGAGTAGAAACACAAACATGGGTGGAAGGGGGAGACTTACTTCTTGGCAAAGGAGTGAAGGAGGAAAAAGGCTGACAGTCCAAAGAGGTGGTGTGGTAGAGCAGGGGCAGTTGAGGTTTCAGAGTGCCAGGCCTGCAAAGCGAGCCTGAGGTCCTCTCCTGAGGGTGGCCGAGGCTTAGAGCAGGTTCAGAGCAGCTGCCATGTGGGATGGCCGGCATCATGAGCCACTGCTGCCTGTCTTGTTAGAAGAGGAGGAGAGGGGGTCTTTCTTCCTCACAAAACTTGGGCTTTATGTGAATTAGTCAACCATACAGTAATTGTTTTGAGAACTAATAATTTTGACAAAGAATGGAGTTCTCTGTAGGTTTTTTCAATGCCTGTTGACTCTGCCTGATTACTAATATGACCTTAAGGTGGTTCTCTACATGTATTAATAGATGGAGCTTAGCAGATCATTTATGATTATGATACTGCTTTTAATTAAAAATAATAACATGCAAATCGTACACTACACTGCTCTTTTCACACTTGTAGTTAATAATAGTTACCATTTGCTGAATACCTATGAAAGACAGGTACTTTGCTGAGTGCTTGGCATATGTTATCTCTAATTATAGTAGTAACCCATAGACCAGTGGTCTTCAAGGTAGGGTGCACATCACAGACATAATAGAAGAAATATTAGATCTTCTAATTATTTCTTTTCATTTTAAGAGTTTCTTCTGTGTGTAATATAAATAATATATTGATCCATAAGTAAATACATACATAATTTATAAATAAAAATACATATATTGGGGATATATGCTCAAATGACTTTTCTGACAGATAAAGTTCAGAGAACACTCAGGTAGATAATGATTATAAAAACAGTCACAGTAGCCAACACAGGGTTGCTACTGTATGTTAGCTGCTTTGCATTGATTATCTCATTTACTTCTCACAACTACTCTGTAAAGTAATTACTAACAAATACCTTCATTTTACCAGTGAAGAAACTGATGCTGTATAAGATTAAGAAACTTTCCTAAGCTTACATAACTAGTAAATGATGATGTTAGAATTTAAACTCAGGCAGTGTGATCCCATAACTCATGTTTTTAACCAGTGCCTTATAGAGTACCCTTCACAGTTAAATGGCCTCCCAAACTGGGTGCAAGCAGACTCACCTGATGGTACCTGGGAATCTCTTAGAAAAAGAAAAGGAAGAAAAGAAAGACAGTCTTTTCAGGTGATAAATTTGGCTCATTTAGTTCTCAAAACACTATGAGTTCGGCATTGTAAACTCTTACTTTGGAAGGGAAAACAGGACAAGCCAGAATACAAACTCAGGTCGTCTGAATCTAAATCCTAAATTCTTTCTTTAACCTCATTCTGCTTCTCGAAGATCAGGTGACTAATTCAACCAGAAGTTTTTATTTAGAACAGTTCTGCCACTGTGCTTGACACTGCGTTTCTTTAATTGGTATTATATATGTTTATGTAAATTTTTTGACACAAAATATTATTAAAATCAGTAGATCAATTTAAAAAAAGCAATAGTCAACCACATTTAAGAGGAAATGGTAATACTTACATTATCGGGACCTATTAAACAGCCCACGCTTTTTAAGGGGCAGAATGTATCAAATTGTCCATAACAATGTCCACTGCAGGGATTCCATATTAAATAGTGACTTTGCTCCCGAGTTAGCACATAGGCAGTTGGACCCTGAAGGAAAATAGCCATTAAACCAGTTTCCGATTAATTATGCTATTAGGGTCAAGAGTAGTTTGTATAGACAGTTCATTATTTTAGTTGGACCCCTAATTTCTAAACCCCATGGCTAATGGTGAAAATTATTTTGCAGTTCTAGATTATGCTGAATTAATAAAATCAAAAGTTTATTTTTGCAAAATTCTTGCATGTGCAACTAGTGTGATATAGTGACCAAATAGGAATAGTGGTCATGTTACTCAACCGACATATCCTTTTTTTTTTTTTTTAAGTTAAATGGGGTATGTTGTGGGGGTTTTTTTTTTCAGTTTTACTGAAATATAATTGATGTACAACACTGTATAAGTTTAAGGTGTACAACATAATGATTTGACTTCCATACATCATGAAATGATGACCACAGTAGGTTTAGTGAACACCCATCATCTCATACAGATACATTAAAAGAAATAGAAAAAAAAAGTTTTTTCTTGTGATGAGAATTCTTAGGATTACTCTCTTAATGACTTTCATTTATAACATACAGCAGTGTTAATTATCTTTATTATGTTGTATATTGCATCCCTAGAACTTATCTATCTTATAACTGGAGGTTTGTACCTTTTGACTACCTTATCTAATTCCCCTTCCCCCTATCCCCTGCCTCTGATAGCCACAAATCTGATCTCTTTTGTATGAATTTGTTTTTGAAGTATAATTGACCTACAACACTATGTTAGTTATTTGATAATGTCTGTACATTTCAAACTGATCATCATGAAAAGTCTAGTTATCATCTGTCACCATACAAGGATATTACATAATAACTGACTATATTCCCCACACTGTATATTTCATACCTGTAACATTTATTTTGTAACTAAAAGTTTGTACTTAATCTTCCTCACCTATTTCTCTCCTCCCCCTCATTCCTCCCCCCATTCCCCCCCCCCATTCCCCCCCCCCCCTCCCCCCCCCCTCCCCCTCCGTCCCCCCCCCCTCTCCTCTGGCACCCCCCTGTGTTTTTTGCTGTATCTATGTTTCTTTTTTTTTTCTTTTTTTTAAAAAATTAATTTATTTTTGGCTGCATTGGGTCTTCATTGCAGTGCACAGGTTTTCTCTAGTTGCAGCGAGCCGCGGCTACTCACTGCAGTGGCTTCTCTTGTTGTGGAGCACAGGCTCTAGGCATGCGGGCTTCAGTAGTTGTGGGTCGTGGGCTCTAGAGCACAGGCTCAGTAGTTGTGGCACACGGGCTTAGTTGCTCCGTGGCTTTTGGGATCTTCCTGGACCAGGGCTTGAACGCATGTCCCCTGCATTGGCAGGTGGATTCTTAACCACTGCGCCACTAGGGAAGCCCTTTATGACTGTTTGTTTCATTATGTTTGTTCATTTGTTTTGCTTTTTTAGATTCCACATACAGTATTTGCCTTTCCCTGACTTACTTCACTTAGCATAATACCCTCTAGGTCTATCCATGTTATTGCAAATGGCAAGATATCTTATGACTGGCTGAAGAATGATTATTGATGGAAATAAGTAGTCACTGCATTTTCTTTTTAGAATCAGTTAAGATTGCCTTTTAAGTATTTAGAAGGCTGATTATATCTGAATACTACTTCTATTTCTAATACAGTAATTAATATTTGCTATACATTTATAATTATGTAAATGAATAGAAGATAATTTGAGAGGATACTTACTAAACTCTTGACAATGAGTACACCCAAGGAGGGGGATTGGGAGTTAGAGCCTGAAGAAGGGCTTTAACTTTTAATTCAGAATACTTATGTATTATTAGATTCTCTTTTTACAATGAACATTTATTCATTCATTTATTTCTCATGTATGATTTCATTTGATGCTCACTATAGGCTTCTGGGGAAGGCAGGGCAAAACTTACTCTCCCACTTTCATTATAAGGCTCAGAGTTGTGAAGTGACTTGCTTAAAGTCACACAGCTCATGAGGAGTGGGCATAACCTTGAACCCAGGCAGGCCTTGTGACTTCCTAGCCCATTATTCTGTTCCTTGTACCAGGCTATCTGGGAGATAATGATGGAGCATGAATTAGGATTCAGATATGATACTGCCTGTCTAGTAGCAACCTGTGCTGTCTAATTCCTAAGGATTCCTAGAGCCCTTCTTTTTGAAACACTCTTTGGATAAGCTGTTTCAGTCCATATGACTTTTCTAAGTTTGTACCCAAAACTACCCCCAAAACGTGCCCCAAATTTCGGGATATTTGCAGTGGGCTGGGGAAACAAATTTTAGTAGTCGCTATCTCCAGTCTAATAAAAATAACAATGGTGATACCAAAATATAGCTGTGGACATTCTTTTCTTTGTTCCTGTGGTTATCTGCCTTGTTGCCCTTTGCCTGCCGGGTTAATAGCAGACGCCTGTGGATGAAGCAGGCGTGAAAGACTCTCTGTCCTTGCCGCACTTCTTCAGATCCCCTTCGATCCTTGGCATGAATAACACTAGATCACTAAGGGAATCAGAATTCTTAGTAGCATGGGCGGGAGGGGGCTCTTGCTAAAAGGACAGAGCTAGGTGGGGACTGTGGGTGGTAAAGGGCTCCGATTTGCCAAAAACACCCTGAAGCATTGTGCAGGGCCCGAGTACCCTGAAAACCACTTCATGTTTTATCGCTGGTTCTCTCTTCCTGTTGTGGAATCTCTGGGCTACTTTCCTTGCAACTCAAAGAATTGTTATGAAAATAAGTCCTGTCCATGATTTGGAACATAACACAGCCATCCATGTTAGCCAAGGACACTTTGTTAGAGCCAACCTATGTGGTCTTACCTCAGGAATAGCATTGCCCATCACCAGCCAGGCCTTCTTACCCAGGGAGAGGAAGTAATTGCATAGTAATACTGCATGCTCTTCTTCGTCTCCTGCCAGGAGATCAAGAAATTGCTGACCAAATTAAAAACAAAACATTATGTTGCATTGACTGGCCGCTTCATTCTAGATTGGCTGTATAGGATTTTAAAAAGTCATTGTTAAAATTAGTACCTTCAAGGATAAGATCTATTTAAAAAAGATTTTTCCAAATGTTGGTACTGTGTTGTTAATTCATTAAAATAAAAAATACCGCAACACTTTTAGTCGGACATGGTATTTTCTCTGACATCGATGACATGATTTCTAGAATCAATTATGGGGTGAGGTGTGGGAGACAAATTTCAAAGTTCCACGCTTTATTTTGAACTTACATATGGTAGCTCCCTGTGTACGAAAGACTTCCTTTGTGAAGACGTTATTTTCTAGAGCAGTTTTAGGTTCACAGCAAAGCTGGCAGGAAAGCACAGAGATTCCCCGCACTTTCTTGCCCCCCCACAGGTACAGGCTCCTCCACCATCAACATCCCCCGCCAGGCGTGCCGCCGTGGGTTGCAACTGACAAACCTACCCTGACGCACCATGATCACCCAAAGTCCATAGTTTATATATAGGGTTCACTCCTGGTGTTGTACATTCTGTGGGTTTTGACAAGTCTGTCATTACAGTATCATGCAGTGTGTTTTCACTGCCCTAGAAGTCCTCTGTGCTCTGCCTGTTCACATCCTGTCCTCCCACCGTGGCCACCACACTGTTTTAAGCGCATTGCACGCATCAATTCATTTGATCCTGGAACAAACCTTTGAGGGCGATACTCTCTCATCTTCCCATTTTACAGATGAGGAAGTGGAGGCACAGGGAGACGAGGCAATACCTAGGAAGTGGAAAAGCCATTCTGGCTCTAGAGCACATGAACTATATTCTGTTCTTCGTATATCTTCTTATAGATATCTTGAGGTTGTGGAAATTTTATCTCTAAAATTGTGAACATTATGTTGCCAAAATATATTGGGGAGCAAGAAATTTTAAGTGTACTTCAGCTTCTTCCTTTTAGAGCTATCCTTCAAAGGGAGTTGTATACCACAGTTCAATTTTATGCAAACACAGTACAACATGAGATCCCCAAGCAGAATGAATACCAGTGATAATACATGTTTGTTTCATACTACTGAAGACTCATTTGGAAGTTTATGTAGCATACGTTGATTGTAAGTTCCATGAGGTCAGAGGCCATTTTATTTTGCTCATAGCCAGAACTAAGTACAGTGTCTGACATGTGATAGGTGACCAAGAAATACATACTGGATAATGACATGCCTTTAGAAGCCCATAAATTAAGGAATATGCAATTTCCAAAGCCCATGCATTAAGGAATATGCGATTTCCAAATGTAATAGAGAATGTGATTTTGATTATTTTATGAATAAAATTGGGATGTTAAGGTAACATTGAGAGGATAAATTAGCATTAAGACATCTGAAGTGGTTTTGTGTGTGTGGGTGCGAGTGTGTGTGTGCGCAAATAATTAATTTTTTTGTTTAATTTCTGAACTTTGGGCAAGTTGAACCAGGAAGAAAAAAGTACCTCAGAATTTAGCTCATCCTGCTAAACAAATGGCTGTGTAGATTTTTATAATAACTAATGGGTGTTGCAATTTAAAATTATGCAAGCCATTTACTAATGTTCCATGAAATCAGCTCAAACTAGTAAGTCTGTGAGGGAGAACTACTTACATCAGATGTGCTCCACAGGTCACAGATACCAGCAAATGAAACAGTGTCAGGCAAGAAAGGAATCAAAGACACATATCGAGCCACCAGTTCCTGTTTAAACAAAATTAGCTGTAATCATTTTTCTAATAAAATAGCTGGATCGTCTATCTCATTTCTTGGAAGAAAGTTTCATATATCACAAACATTTATGTGAACAAAATGAAACGAATGCTCACAAGTGCTTACTAAGTGTTGTGTTAAATATTATCTCATTTAATCCTCTCCAAACATCCTGAGGAAGATTATTGTTATTATCCATCTTTTACAGATGAAGAAAATGGCTCTTGGGTCTCTTTGAAATGCTCTCATCTTCTTCCCGCGCCCGCCCCCCCCCCCCATAACAAGACTCGAAGATCATCTTGTATTTTCTCTAGCCCAGTCCTGAAAGCAGCCATTTCTCTAAGAAGTCCTGGTTCCTTTTAGAGGGCAGTAGTATTTAGAAACCAAGATGGGTGCATCACTGTGGTTGTAACTCATTATTTCTATAATTGCTCAGGAGGCTGAACATCTTTTTATATGCTTATTGGCCTTTCATGTTTCCACTTCTGTGAATTTGTATTCAAGTATTTTGTACATTTTTAAATTGATTTGTAGTTTTTAAAAAATATATTCTAGTTACTATTCCTTTGTCTATTACATATGTTGTAAATGTCCTCTCCTGATTGTGGCTTGTCTTTTCCTTTGTGCTGTTTTTTGCTAACTCAAGTTCTCAGTTTTAATATGGTCAAATTTATTCTTTCTCGTTATAGTTACAGTAAGTCCCCTACATACGAACGAGTTCCATTCCGAGAGCGAGTTCGTAAGTCCGATTTCTTCGTAAGTCCGACAAAGTTAGCCTAGGGACCCAAACACAATTGGCTGTATAGTACTGTACTGTAATAAGTTTATAATACTTTTCACACATAATACTTAAAAAAAAACAAACACAAAAAGTAAAGAAAACATTTTAAATCTTACAGTACAGTACTTTGAAAAGTACAGTAGTGCAGTCCAACAGCTGGCATACAGGGGCTGGCACCAAGTGAACAGGCAAGAAGAGTTACTGACTGGAGGAGGGAGAGGAGGTGGGAGATGGTAGAGCTGAAGGATTGTCAGCAATAGGAGATGGAGGGCAAGCTGCAATTTCACTCACGCCTGATGCTGATGACACAGGTTCTGGTTCCTTGCTGGAACCAGATGCACGTTCACACCTTTGAAAGTTTGCAACTTGAAGATTCATATGTAGTGGACTTACTGTAGTGCTTTTTTCTGGCTTGTTTAAGGAACTTCCTACCTCAGGTCATAAAGATAAAAATGCCTCTCATATTTAAGTCCTCAATCTATTTGTTGAATGGTGTGCAGCAGGAATCTATTTTTTTTTCCATGTGTAAAATCAGTGATCCCAATACAATTTATGTAATAGTCAATTTTTACTAATTTCCAATGCCAGCTTTGTCATATATCAAGTTTGAGTGGGCTAATATTAGAGTAGACCTATTCTGGATTTTTAAATTCTCTTCCATTTTTCTCTTTATTATTTGTGTTCAATACCATTTTACCGTAATTACTACAGTCTCATAAGTATCTGGTTATGACGTGGCAGATCTTCCCACTGAGTTCTTCTTTCTCTTCAGGATTGTCTTTGCTATTTTTTTGCCCTTTGCACTGCTGCATAAATATTAGAATCAGCTTGCCAAGCATGTAGATCTGTTTAACTTAAACCTACCGGGCTTTCAGCTAAAATCCTGCTGCATGTAGGCCATCCCCGTAAAGCACATCCATACCAGGCCATTAAATACTCATGCATCATTGTCTGCCTGCAAAGCACCATACCCGTCGCAATCTCACACGAACAGAACTGTATGCTGAATGGGCTATTCTTAAGTGGACACAGTAACCCTAACTGTCTTTGGCGTGTGGATAGTATAGAGAGTAATTGCTGCTAATAAGTCATTAATTTAGTAATTTAGGAACAGGGTAATGATATGCTTATTTGCAGGTACAGATATATATAAGAAAACCAAATAAACCTACATGCTTGGTAGGTAAACTAGGAAATACTTTTTAAGCATATCACTTTTTAAGCATATCACTCATCTAAAAACAACAAAAAAAATAATTTTTGCTTAATTTGAATTTAATGATGCTTACAGCATTAAATATAATATTGAGTAGTTATCTTGGTATAATAGAATGTGCACGAGTTCTAAGTCAGAGGCCTAGGTTCAAATTCTAGCAGAGTTATAGAGAATACGTAATGAAAACATGCTTTGGTTTTTTTTTTTTTTTTTTTTGCGGTACGCGGGCCTCTCACTGTCGTGGCCTCTCCCGTTGTGGAGCACAGGCTCCGGCCATGGCTCACGGGCCCAGCCGCTCTGCGGCACATGGGATCTTCCCAGACTAGGGCACGAACCCATGTCCCCTGCATCGGCAGGCGGACTCTCAACCACTGCGCCACCAGGGAAGCCCTGAAAACATGTTTGTATAAGACATTGTGAAAGTGTAGAGCGTCTTCCAAATTTTAGTTTTCCAGCACCCAATGTAATGTCAGGGACACAGTAAGCACTCAATAATTAATTGTTCCCTGAAAGAATGGACTAAGGATTATTATCCTCACTGGTACCTTCAGACTTTTCTAAAGAAAGTAAGCCTCATGGTACTAAAGGAGTTTTAATCATTACTTTAATCATTAATGATCTTGATCTAGTTACTATCCTACGTACTATGAAATGTGTTAATTAAGAGGGCAATATACCGAAACTTTAAAACCTTTTTAGCGTCAACACCGATTGGCTGTGAAATACTTACTGCTGTTGCCTGGGGATTGTTGGGGTGAGTGTTAAGGAGCTCCTGAGGAGGATTTAAAGGCTTGAGATAACGAGTAATGAAGACGGTTTTCCCACTAATGTCAACCACTCTTGTAAGGCACTGACGATTTGGAAACTTCAAGGCACATTCAGCTTGGAACTTCTCAGTCGCTTGAAGCAATTTCTCATCTTCCTGAGAATCAAACTTCAAAAATAAAGACTCCATGGAGTTTGTATATCATTACAGGAGATACAGTAGAACCTATTCAGATACCACAGTCAACATGAACTCAATGTGTGCTTCAGGAAGTATGATTTAGTGACCCCCCCCTACAAAATTGTCAGGCCCCAGTGTTCCTGAAGCTTTATTTAATTATATTTATAATTTAAAAATTAGATGGATTCATTAAACACTTAAAATATATTCACCCGGGCTTCCTGGTGGCACAGTGGTTGAGAGTCCGCCTGCCGACGCAGGGGACACAGGTTTGTGCCCCGGTCTGGGAAGATCCCACATGCCGTGGAGCGGCTGGGCCCGTGAGCCACGGCCGCTGAGCCTGCGCGTCCGGAGCCTGTGCTCTGCAACAGGAGAGGCCGCAACAGTGAGAGGCCCACGTACCGCAAAAAAAAAAAAAAAAAAAAAATATATATATATATATATATATATATTCACCAGCATTGAAAGGAAGTAGTCAACAGGCAAGCAGCCATATGGAAATTATTGGATTAATAAAGCAACATATAAAAATTAAACTATGATGTACTACTTCTGATTGATGAGACCAAGCAATTGTTTTATGCGTATTTTGATGTTGGTTTTAGAGGGGAGAGGGCTCAGAAATCAAACATTTCAAATGCAAAGGTAAAGCAACTCATGTTAAAAGGACCACAAATTTACAAGTATATATGGATGTATTAAAAAGTTTTAAATCCATAACCAACATACTAAATAATAGTAATGGGTCTCAAGGTAAAAGGAAGCAGAACTCGAAACAGCAAATGTATAGTAGTTTTTTTAAGTGGTTCTCTGATCCAAGATGAGCCAATTCCCAGACTTTTTTTGTTTTGTTTTGAACATCTTTTTTTTTTTTTTTTCTTCTGTACGTGGGCCTCTACCTGGGCAGGAACCCGTGTCCCCTGCATCGGCAGGTGGACTCTCAACCACTGTGCCACCAGGGAAGCCCCTGTTTTTAACATCTTTATTGGAGTATAATTGCTTAACAATGGTATGTTAGTTTCTGCTTTATAACAAAGTGAATCAGCTATACATATACATATGTTCCCATATCTCCTCCCTCTTTTGTCTCCCTCCCTCCCACCGTCCCTATCCCACTCCTCTAGGTGGTCACAAACCACCGAGCTGATCTCCCTGTGCTATGTGGCTGCTTCCCACTAGCTATCTATTTTACGTTTTGTAGTGTATATATGTCCAACTCAAAGCAGCTGAAACAAAACAGATTTCAGTTGTCTCTGGACATAGGGTGTCATTTTTCCTTCAAGCCATTGTTGAAACGTAGCATGGAAAAAAGCAAATATTTAAATGTTTTTACAAGATTTTTGTTGTTTAGTATAAAAATGTATGTATGGTTGCTTACATTTCAAAGGATTTTAAGACAAACTCAAAATTTTATTAGAAAATCAATTTTTAGGTAAGATTTACATTCTAGGTAGTGCTTGAAAGTTTTGTTTGTTTTCGAGAAGGGAAATACATCTAAATATCCCCTTCATACTCTGCTTTACTTATTTTAGCATTTAAAACTGCTGATATATTTGTTTACTCTGTCTCCCTCATAGAGTAAGATTCTTGAAGTCAGGGATTTTGTTTTGATCTAGTTTTTTACCTTCAGTGTCGAGGATACTACACACATAGTACATAGTACATAGTAGGCACATGGTAAGTGTTTAACGAATGTTGTTGAATGAATGAATGAGAGCACAGAGAACATCCCATTACTTTTTTATGACTTTTAATAGGATCTAGTATACTGAATTGGTCTTGGCTTCTCTTATATTGGAGCTGGACTGTGGCTCCTGTTTCTAATTTGATTGCTGTATCCTAAGAAATTGAGGTAGTGGTTGTGGCGGATAGATAGGATGGAGGCATTTCCAAAAGCCTCCTGTATATTCTTCATGGGATGTGCCCTGACATCTGAATCCTAACATTATCATCATCGTTGTCGTTATAACCACCTACTCAGCACAGTGCCAAGACACGGTAGCTACCGAATAGGTGTTATGATGAAGACATACATAAATGAAAAAGGTGAGCTTACAAGACTTTGGTATGGATGTATACAGACTCTAGGGTATAAATAATTGTAACTTTAGAAAGACTGAGAATTATGAAACAAGGGTGGTGTGAAGAAAAGCACTCTTTTGAATTCATCCCTGTTTCCTTTAAACTCATTAATTTACACATGCATCCAATTATTTGAAAAACGTTTGCTGAAAGTCTAAAGGGTTCTAGGCAGTCTGGATAAATGTATATGAAACAGACCCCTCAAGAAACTTCTAGTCTGGAGGAGAACATTAATAAGCAATCAGGTGCTTGAAACACCTGACCAGAGATCCTATAGGGATAGACACCATATGCTATGGAAGCATTAAAGAGAGGCAGCTATAGGCAGTGTCCAGAAAGAACAGTAAAAATCTTCAATCAGTACTGACTGCTTCCAAATTGAAAAAAGTATGTATAAAACTTTTTCTGCCACTTGGACCTGGATGTTCTGCTGTGTATTTTGACTCTGTAGTTAGTGCTTCTTGGGAGCAGGGCCCATGTTTCAATCATTTTGTGTCCTTCTCTGCGCTGAGCATGCATAATGTAAGCATTTAATAGGTATCTATTAATGGTCATTAATACTTGTTTAGACCACAAGGATGCCATTTAATGGATTGAAACAGTAATTTAAGGGTAGTATGCCATGTTGGTATTCTAAGAAGTGCCAAGCAAAAGTTAAATACTAAAAGGATTTGGGTCGTTTAATTATGAAACAAATAAAGATGGAACTGACAAATTCACAATTTGATTCAACATGAAATTTGGAAGATTCTTAACTGGCTCAATTCTTTAACTTCTAGGTTAATGTAAATATTTACAGAAAACTGAATGGGTTTATTTTCCCTTTGAATACCTACACTGTGGCAGCTCCACTGACCAGAAATAATTGTCCCAGCCACACTGTTTCTGTAAGAAGCAGCTCATGGATTTTACGGACGTGGAAACAGTGGAGGTAGCTCCCAGTATGCAGGTGACATTCAGACATGTGACTTCCTGATTCAGAGCTAAATAAGAAACTTTCTGACAAAATGAAATGGGCCAAAAGACAAAGGTAGTTATTCTTCATGAACTGCAGACATCTGTAGTTCATTGCCAAGGGATCACACATACGTTAGGACCCAGCAGCTTCCATAAGGTGGCAGAGGACAGAAGCAGGTAATTAAAGCCTAATAACTATTGGCTGATGAATAGTAAAACAAAATGCTTGGTACCTTTTTAAGCATGTCACTCATCTATCAGAAGCAAGAAAGAAAAAAGAGAAGGAATAAGAGGAAGACTTCATTAACAGACATAATCTATTTTTAAAAACTTTTGTTTTTATCGAGACAGAGTAAAGTAGGGGATGTTGAGAGTTTCAGGAGTTGCTACTGAATTTGTAGATAGTTCCATGAGTAAATATCTTTAAAAAATCGTATGGAATGGTTCAGCATGGGATGATGGTGGAGGGAAGACTAATGGGCTAACCCTGGCAGTTGCTGTTGAGTGGAAAAACAATTCCAGGTTGTGGTCCCTACTATTTAGGGCAAGAGCTTCTCTCTCCTTTCTGCCACTTTGTGTTTAGGACGCCAGGATCCTGTCAGTGCACAAGTCTTCCTTATCAAGGAGCAGCAGAGTCTGCCTTCCACAGGGGTTTTTCTTACGCCCTCATTTTGGAGGTCTGAGAGAAATGCCACATACAGCCACAGCGGGGCAGTGAAAAGCCACCAAAGGCAGGAGCTGACAGCCTTGATATCTCATTTTAAGGAAGGAAGGCCACAGGACCCTTAAAACTTCTGCAGGAGGAGGTCAGTGCCTGGGAAGAAGGCCAAGTACAAAGGCACCTCTGGTTTTCAGCTTTTCAGCTTTTCAGCCCCAGTCACAGACTGCTCTCTCGTGGTTTGGAAGCTCACCTCCAGGCGGAGGACTAACTGACCGCTTTTGCTTCTGTTAAGAATACATAGAACTAGCAAAATCATCTTTTCTCTGGGAGGATTTTTCTGTGTAAACCTGCTTTTTGACTTTCTCTTGAATTTGTACATGAAGAAAAGCATTCCGAACATGTTTCCCTTCCTAGAAATATTTTGAAATGTATATATTCTAACATGATTATTGGAGAACATATTTGTCACAGCTTTAGTGACAAAGGCTAGCATATAAGGTTAATTTGAATTTCATAGATTTGTTTTTCCAACAATCCTTCATGTTTTCCTGTAAATGCCTTGCAAATAGGAAATAGTGATAGTAGTTTTCTCTGTGACCCAAACTGTAATAGTGAAAAAGAAACAGAGGAATGTGCTCATTTTTTTTCAGCTCTGTCTGAGTCTTAATTACAGTGGATAAAGAGTCAGCATAATAATTTGGGCAGTGTAGCTTAGTAGTTAACAATTTGGAATTTTTATTTGCTTTTATAGGCAGCTATATTCCCAGTGCCTAAAAAATGCCTGTCACACAGAAGATGCTCAGTAAATATTTGTTGAATATATATGACTTAAAGTCAGACAGATGTTTAATTGTTAGCGCTGCCATTTACTTCCCGGGGGTGAACTTGGACAGTTCAGCCCCATTTTCCTCGTCTCCTAGTTGAAGACCCACCATACAAGACAACTGTGAGTATTCGGAGAGAGGACACATGTCAATGTCTGACAGAGTGCTCTGGACAGAGTGACAACTCAGCACATGTTGGTGGTGGTGGTGGTTGTCATTACTGTATTAGTTTATAATAATAAGAGGTCATGATCAATCTTTCTCCCAAGTCTGATAAGGGCAGTATGCATCAATGCTGCACAAGTATGTTACATTAAGAAAGTATCTCCCAATTCTGAAGGTTGGGAAACAGTTGCTAACAAGTAGAAGTTCTAGAAATTCTTTTTCTCTAGAGCTGCGCAAAATTAGAGTACTTGTGCATATACTTACTTGTTTCTGTCCGAAGGCACTGAAATAAACTGTGGTGACCCCTGAAGGTCACCTGGTTTTATGATCCTATGAATTGATTCAATATACAACATGACCAGGGACTTGAGGTTAGATTTAGAAATTCATTTCAGCATGCTTGCCAGTAAGTGTCAATATAATAAAGCAATCTGCTTTTCTACTTTCATATTTCATTTTCTACCCAATGAGAAAATTCTTCTAAAAGTAGAGCCTGTTTATATTTGTTTTGCTTTGCTAAAAGTTTAAATTGCTGATTGACCTAATTATTGACTCAATGAAGTACAGACCCACACAGCTGTTCTCTAACCTTCATTCTGTCCAAACCGAAAAAGTAATAAATGGATACTGAAGTAAGGAAACCTCTGCTTGTGCCATTCAGTACAATTTTATAAAAGCATGGCCTAGCAAGCATTCCTCAGGTTTCGTCCGCATCAGACATGCAATTCCAGAGAGTACGCAGTTACCTTTTCTCGAACCGACTCCCCAGGAACCAGCTGAGGCTCCAAGGTAATGAACAGGGTGATGTAGGAGCCTTCACTCAGGCTTCGGACAGCGTCAAAACCCCGCTCAATAATCACACTTCGTTCCTTACTGTAGCCCAGAAGAACTGGGGGAATATTGATTTTAAATGTCCCATCAATCTGTGAAGAAAATACAATTCTGTAAACATCCTGGTGATTTTCCAACAGAAGTTCAAAGGTAAGTGTCAACTCCTCATCATCTGATGAATTCAGTAAAAACTGCTCAGACTGTATTCAGGGCCCACCCCGTCTCTCCAGGCTTGTCTCCTTAAGCTGTCACAGCAAGGGCTCTCTCTTTCCCTGCCTTCTTTGCTTGGTTCAGTGGAACATGTGCGAGTTATGCAAGTTGATTCCAACACTAGGTTGCCTGTGTTCAAATCCTGAATTAAACTCAAAGTGACAGCTTGTGCATTTGTAAAAAGGAGATAATAATAGTATCTACTTTGTAGGGTAATTATGTATGCTGAATGGATTAATAGATGTAAAACACTAAGAAAAATGCCTGTCCTGTGCTAAGTGCTCAGTAAGTGTTAGCTGGCAACCAGTCCCCTTTTCTGGGATGCCTCAGCTTCCCATCTCCACCTTTTAGAATTTTAATCATTTTTCAAGGCTCAGGTCAGATGTTATCTCCTTCGTGATTTGTTTTATCTCCACCAGCCTTACATACAACTTGCTTCTTTCATTTATTGCATTGACACCTTCTGCCAGACTTTACTGTTGTGTGCATATTTATCATGTTCTTTTAGATAACTGTTCTTTGCAAATAGAATCTATATTGTGCTCTTTTTTGTATCATCCATCTCCAATATATCACAGTGTTTTGTATACACAGGAGGTGCTCAATAAATGTAGGCTGAACGAATTACAAGCCTCTTACATAAAATGACCTAAATTATGTAGAGGTTCAAAAAGGCAGAAGTTCTTACTCCTTTGTAGTCAAAGCAACAGTAAGTTTATGGAAGACTGTCTAGTACTACAAAACTACTCAGGGCTAGACTTTGAAATTCACAGATTTTCAGAGAATCCAATTTTTATTTCAGTGAATATGTCCTCTAGAGAGGAATGAAGGAAGCTCTTATTTATTTTCCTCTTTACATTGGTGGAGTTCCCCCAAAGCCTGTATGTACCCAGGCAGATGAGAGGGTACAAGGAGAAGAAGAATATAAATACAGTGCCGTATAAAGTACAGCTGAAATAACTGGGCACATCTGGTCTGTAGAACAGATAGATGAGCCAGGAGGGAATGGACACTGTCTCCAAATAGTTGAAGTGTATGAATTTAAGACAGCGTCTCTCACCCTGGGCACTGTTGATGTTTGGGGCCGGAGAACTCTTTGTTATGGAGAGCTGTCCTGTGCATTGTAGGGTGTTTGCAGCATTCCTGCCTCAATACACTGGATACCAGTTGCACCCCTACTAGTTGCAACAACCAAAAAATGTCTCCAGATATTGTCAAATGTGCCCTGTCGGTTCATTTAAGAGCATGAGCTTTGGAATCAGGCAAAACATTTAAAATGACAAATGTGATAAAGTCATTCTCAAAAGCAATATTGAGATGTATAAACTCAGAAGTTGAATAGGTCTCTCTAATTTTACCAATCTCCTTCTTCAAGGATAAGCCAATGTAAAATGTTGGAAGTTGGTAAAAATTGAATCCCAGATCTGCTGTAAACTTTGGGATTTGAGTAGTTACTTACCTTTCTAGGCTTCTGTTTTTTTCATCTATAAAATGGGGATAATAATGTCTATTGAGCTGTTGTGAGGTTTAATTAAGGTGACATATAAACTAGCTAGGAATGGTATATATCAATAATATGCACCTGATAAATATAGTTATTCCTACTATTATTACCAAATTAGGAGTCTCCTTGTTTTGTGTAGCTCCAAACCAGGACCTATGAATGGGGGTCCCAGGGAGGAATTTAGCTTATGGCACAGTTTAAAGAAGAAATTTATGACAGAGATATTGGAAAGAGAGCAAGTTCCCTTATGAGGCAGTAAGGTCCCTACTTCTAGAGAGTATGGGTATTACTAGGATATAGTAAAGGAGATTCATTTATCAAGAAGGAGTTTGGAGTAATTACTTCTGAGTACCCTTCCAAATGTGATGTCAAATAACATGGGCAGTTTGATTTGCAAAATGATGTGCTCTTTAAAATTTTTTTCATTTCAAATCTATTCGAAGAGGGAAATGTAAAATTTTTGGCACGCATATAGCTGCAGCATCACCTGTAGACAGTCCCTTTGGTCTAGGGAGGATTGCAATTCCAAATGATTCTTGAAATTCCAACCAATCCAAGCCTCTCACACTTGAGTTTTGTTCTTGGCCTTGCTTGAGACCATGACCCAGGCAGCATTTGCTCTAATGTGGTCATCACATGTGGATTTAAACTGTTTCCTCTTGTAGCTGTGTGAGATTAACACAGTCTTTGGCTCAAAGCCTCCTGTTGCTATGGATTTAATACTGGGATATTAAAACCATTTCAGAATCTTTAACTGTCTCAGATTAGAGCTACTATACCATTCAAGAATTGTTAACCTAATGGATCCCCTTAAGCAAAATTGTTAACCTCTGAAGAATGGTATTTTAGTTGAGCAAGCCGCTACCAACCATTTTTCATTTTTGAGATGGTGAGGACTCTGGAAACATTAAAGCACTTGATTAAAATGGGCCATCAACTGGCCTGGTTGTTTTCTTCAAGTTATTTTCAGGCTTCTATCCACTCCACTTTTGTCATTTTTGACAAGTTTCTACTTTGTCCTACCTTCTTCACTTTCATTTAAAAGTTAAAAAATTCTCAGATTGGCAAAGTTGTACATTAACTACCAACTGTAAGAAAGATGTTTTAATAAGTCATGCAAATATGACAGAAGATCAATGGCTTTATATAGGGATTTTTATCTTTCCAAGAGTGGCCTTGCACATAGGTTCTCTCAGTGTTAAGGGTCTACTTCCACAAAAAAACCTTTAACAGGAAAAATGGATAGAGCAGTTCCCTATTCCTGTGAAATTCTTACTTTTGATGCTTACCCTTGCCTGGAAATATATCGTGCTAAATGGAATTTTCACACATCCCAACCAGTGTCTCTCAATACGGGTGTGGATTCCACTTCCTCTTTCACGGTCATCCTAAAGGAGGGGTGGGAAGTGATAATTGTTTAACAACTCCGGATAGGAAGTAGGAAAGCAGCAGGATTTTAGCTGAAAGCCTGGTAGGTTTACGTTAAACAGATCTAAGTCACATTCTGGTTAAGACACTTAATAGTTCTGTGACCCTAGGAAAGTCATTTAACTTCTCTGAACCTCAGTTTCCTCATTAATAAATTGGGAATTTAACAATCTACTTTGTAGGGGTATTTTAAAATTAAGACAATGTATAAAAAGCCCCTAGTACAATTCCTGGATCATAGCAGACAGTCAAGTTGAAAATAAAAAAACTGGTTCTCTTCCTCCCTTCTTTCTTTCCCCGTTTATACATGTCAGGTTTCAAACATTCCAAATTTTGGGATTGATGGGGCTCAGGGCAGGCTGCCCCCAAATGTGCCAAAGCGGCATATGGATTACTTTGAATTCAATTTACTTGAAAAGCAGCTGGTGCAAAAACACTCTGACCCTCCTTTGTCTGCAGAAAGCAGGAAATAAATCTCCTGTGTGAAAGGTGCCCTCCCTGCACCTGGGGGTAGAGAGACATCCTTATCACCAGAGACAGGGAATCCAGGGCTGAGGAGGCTGTACAAACAAACCTGTTATTTCTTTACTAATTTACCCCAAACCAAACATCTATGTCTTGTCATTTCTTCACAAATTTATTGTTTCTTTGTCTAAAAGGTATAAAAGCTGTCTGTTTTGGTCACTTCCTAGATCATATATCTATGAGACCTTTGTACATATAAAATTAAAAGTTGTTTATTTTTCCCCTGTTAATCTGTCTTGTGTCAATTTAATTATTAGACCAGCCAAAAGAACACACAAGCGTAAGGGGAAATTTTCTCCTCCCTGACAGGACTTAACACAATGGGTAGAGGATAGGAAAATGAATACAGACATCTTTCTCAAAAACGTGAACTTACCTCTAAGACATCATATAGAACTTCATCAAAAATGTTGATGAACACGTCATCTTTCACTGACTGCAAACTGGTGGTGCTGTAATCCCCATTGGGGGCCCTGCAAATGGGCACCCATGATCAGGGAGCATGAAAAGAGCAAAAGAGAAATAATGAGTACTCAAATGTCCAAACTGGAAAGATACCTGAATATGAGCATAGATAGGAGGACTAATGGCAGTTGTCTCATTTAGAGGATTTCTCTAGCACAGAGACCCTCTAAGGTAGTACCTATACTCAAATGGCAAGGCAGTAGACTGCAGGCTCCGTGCAGAGAGACAAACCCTTTTGCTGGCTTGTCCTGGTGAGTCTCACATCATCTCCCAACCATGGTGAGCTTTGCAAGGAGCCAGCTGGCTACATACAAGGTCTCCAGCTGATACTGGTGCTGGTATGTGGACTTCCTAAGCAACTGGGCTCTGGAAGGTGCTTCTCTGTCAGACCATTCCCTGGTCATAAACCTGTTGTTATGTGGCTGGTTGGATGGTCCCTGCTTCCCACTCACTTTCCCCACAGATAAGTAAAGCAAGGTAGGAATGAGGTTCATCTCCTATAACATCACCTGCTCTGAGTCCAGCCAAGCCTGGCCCAAGCAGGCCTCTCCATGGCATGGCTCAAGACCAGGCTACTGCATCTATTGTGCTGAGCATTTGCCTTTAACTTTTCTCATTCTTTTTGCTTGTACTATTTATAAGAGTGGTATCTGTTTCTCCCTTCTGACTTAACTAGTTCTAACCCTTGCTCAGTCTCTAATTTACTATTTGGCATTAAGCAAGTTACCTTTCGTCTTTAGGTTTTAGTTTATTTTCTATAAAAGTAGAGCACTAGACTAGATAATTTCTGGGTTGCTTCAGGATCTGAAATAGAGAGTCTTTTAAATATGTAAAATCATTTAATCAAAAATTTTAAATGCCTATGTATTTCTGATGAGGGAGAAAGCTTAATTTATGGGAACTAGGGAGCTTCAAAATTACTTACAGCTTCCAGAGTTGGGGAGATGGGGAAGAAAAGAAAAACAGTGTAGAGGCTGTGGGATTGAGGGACTGGGAAGCTTGGGCTGTAAGAAGCCAGAGCCTGGAGAGGAGTGGGGTGTCCCAACAATGAACCCAAGTTTCGGAAGTTGGACATTTTCCCATTTTATTCTTGATTGGAGTCACTTGTAGAATGAGGAAAATATGCCTACCTAAATGGAAGTTCGAGTTCTTCATTCCAGCTGGGGTTTGGACCTTCAGCTGTAGTTGTATGGCAAATTGTTCGCTGAAATGAAACTTCTACAAAAGGACGTACTAAAACCTTAAAATCAAGAGCAAAGAATCTGTAACAGTAGAATTATTTTGATCCTAACAGAGGTAAAATATATTTCTAAATGGTGTGTTTCCAAAGAAACCAAGGCAGAAAACAGACTATGAACTTTCTAGGCAATTCTTAAAAATAGAAGGGGTAAGATTCTAAGTGGAGATCCAGCACTGGGCTATTTCACCTGGCCGAGGGGGTAGTCAGCACTGTGGGTTGCGCTTTGTGTGGTTGGGGAAGCAGCATGCTTTTCGCTGAAAGTCCTTGAAGATCTCGATGGCTGCTGGAATTTGCTAGGAGAGAAAATGTATGAAAGAAATAAATGGCATGGAAAGTCTAATTATATACTTTGCAGACGGTTTCTCCAAAGATGTATGGTGTTGGTGGCTATGGTGACAGACATACTCTCTAAACTTGTTGATGCTTCAGAAGTCTTTTTGCACGCTCTGGTCCTCCTCAGTCACCTAGTGATTACGCGAGCCTTCCCAACTTTCATCCATAGGCCTGCATGTCTGGCTGGAATACAGGAAAGGGACCTCTTCTCTCTGCTCTCTCATGGGTGCCTTTTCCCCCATAATTGAGAACCTCAGTCCCTCTCAGGTAGCAGAATCCTGAGCTTCCTAACCAGCCTGCCCTGCCTCCATCCAATTCTGGTCCTTTCCCACTGTATTTTCTTTGAACGTGCACTCTCCAGTAAACACGAGCTATATATCCCAGGTAAGACATCTCTCTCTGGGCCTGCCAAGCATCAATGGGAAAGGCGGTCAGGGATTCCTAGCTTGAGTTAGGATCTATGAGTCTTGCCCTCTTTCCCTTTTGAGCTGCCATTCTTAAAGGGAGAAATGAAGGTCATGTCCAGAGATCCTCTCCCAGATACCTTCCCCCTCATCCCAACAACCCACTTGCATATTTGTTTTTCGTTTTTTTAAAATAAATTTATTTTATTTATTTATTTTTGGCTGCATTGGGTATTCGTTGCTGAGTGTGGGCTTTCTCTAGTTGCAGGGTGCGGGGGCTACTCTTTGTTGCGGTGCACGGGCTTCTCATTGCAGAGGCTTCTCTTGTTGCAGAGCACGGGCTTTGGGTGCACGGGCTTCAGTAGTTGTGGCGCACGGGCTTAGTTGCCCTGCGGCATGTGGAATCTTCCGGGACCAGGGCTCGAACCCGTGTCCCCTGCATTGGCAGGCGGATTCTTAACCACTGTGCCACCAGGGAAGCCCCTGCCTATTTGTTTTGAATTTTATGGTTTGCCAAGTATTTCACATTGATTTGCTTAGCAAAGTACAAATTATCTTTTTCCACCAGACTGTTTTACCTTTTCACAGAAAGGGTTTCAGACAAACTATGAGGCAATGAAAGTAGAACATTTAACACAACAGCGGCCAGAGAAAACCTTTTCCTGTTTGGAACACTGTCAATTACATTATTACACAAACACTTGTTAAGTACCTACTATACTTTAGGCCCTGTGTTAGACACTGGGGCTGCAAAGGCAAATAAGATAAACTTCGGCTCAAACTAGATAAACAAATAATCACAATACAGTGGGGTATATGTTAGACTAGAGGGGTGGGCATGGGCCATAAGAGTGCAGAGAAGGAGTTGAACAATCCTGTTTAGTTTAGTTGCAAGGGCAGAAGGTTAAGATTTGCGTGGGTTTAGTGCAAGAGTTGATATTTGAACTGACTTGATGAGTTTACACTGAAATGTATAACATATAGGATCAACTATGCTTCCCTGTAATTATTTGAATGAAATGGTTTAACTCTTAAAAAACTTTATGGAAACCAAAAATAATAGAAACACCTACATATCTTTTTAAAAAAAAAACAGCTTTTCACCCCACAGTTAAACTTTAATGCGATCAAGATGAATGTTGGGCTGTGTGGCTTAAGGAAGCAATGCTATGGCACAGATTCAAGAGCTTAAATGGACATTTACATATAACAAAACACTGAGAATAGCTGGTGATGATCAGATATTCTATAATGGGTGGAAGAGTTAGTCAGCAGAAAAATAAAGTAGGGCAAAATAATAGGGGGTGGATAATTTAAAGGGAAGACCCTAGGGACAAAAGATGCCAGAGGCTTCTGTGATCAGAGAGCTGGATGACCTTGGGCAAGCCACTTACACTCCCTTCATTTCCATTTTCCCTTTTGTAAAATGGAGACAGGAATAGTAGTGAGAAGTAAGTGAAATAATATAAATGAAAGTGCCTAGCATAGTGCCTAGAACACGGTGAATGTACACTAAATTATAGTTTCCCTCATGACATTGACAAGGGCACCAGCAAAGAGAAGTAATTCTTGGACCTTCCATCTCTGTTCTCTAAGGGGATAAGAAACTTTGGCTCACCTTACCTATGGTGAGGGGCTCCCCATTGCCCCAATGTAATGAAATACAGTAGACATAATTCACTTCTCTGAGCAGATAAAAGAGAAGTCATAGTTTTGTGCTCAAACACATGTTTCAGAATCTAGAATATATACCTTTTGGGTATCTGCCCAGCTCTCACCCACTTCTCAGAACTGTCCTCCATCTTCAGGACAGGTCCTTGTGACCTGCCTCTCTGACTGTAGGTGACTAGACATGGATCAACACCTGACCCAAGTTAGGACCTTCAGATTCACTCCTGGGAAGCTGACACCTGGTGGGTGGTACCCTGACAGGATGGACCACGTCCATCACATGGAGAAGAATAAAGCAAACCCACAGAGGGAAGCAAGCAAGAGAAACAATGGGGCCTCTGAAGAAGCCCATTTTAATCTTTACTTCTACCATGTAGTTTGGCTGTACCTCTTGTTCTTGAGTTCTATGAGATATTCCCAGTAAATCCCCTCTTTACCCTAAACTGACTGATTTGGTTCTGTTACTTGCAACCAATAGGGCCCTGACTTCATCAAGAACCCTCTTCCTCCCCGCCATCCCTGTCCTCGGCCCCCACAGAATAACAACTATGTTAAAAATGAGAGTGAACATGCTCTAAAGAGGTTGGATCCTGCACATTCCATCCCAGGGCTGTTCAGAGGGCTCTCACCTTGTCGTTGGCTTCCTCACTGGAATGTCATAAGCCCGGATAATGTTCACCAGCAGCTTTATGTCTCCATCAGACAGGTTTTGGGCTGTCACCTTCTTCCGACCTTTTCTCCTTGGCCTCAGTGGTCGTTTTTGTTCTGCCAGCTTGAAAAGGCTCAGGCCCAAAATGCTAATGATTACAGAACAAGATTAGGATGCCAGGGAAAAGAAAGGTCTGGAAAGTCTTGAGACAACTTCCCAAATGCTGCACCAAGGTCCCTCACAAGCCCCTGAAAAACTCCTTGTCTTTTTAAGGAGGGTGGAAATTGTCCAGAAGTCCTCCCAAGACGGGGGAGAGCCCACTCTGTAGATTACTAACATTCATTTTAACTGCTACCCATCAGAGGATGAAATTCATGTTCTGGTCCCTCCCTGCACTTCCTGCTTGCTCTCTGCCTTGCTTATCCACCAGCCCCTCAAACGTGGCCTGTGCTCTCCTACTGTCTGCTTTCACTCATGCCAATCCTGCATGCTGAATGCCTCCTTCCACCCCCCTCCTCATCCACCCACTCGGTTGCAGTTTTACCACTTTGCAGGGCCAGTATTTCCCCTTCCCCAGAGGCCCAGCCGCATTAGCCCGAAGCGAGGCTCCCTCTCCTGGGCCCCTGGAGCCCTCATTAGCCTGCTGCATTCACATGGCAAATGATGTTTACAGCCTTCTCAGGCCCTTCCAGGGATACCTCACTCTCTGGAGTTAGGCAAAACTAGGTGTGAATCCTGCTCACCTTGGGCAAATTATTTCACCTCTTGAAGTCTCTGTTTTCATCATCTGTAAAATGGGGTTGTTGAGAGGACTTTGTGAGGAGGTGTATACAGAGCACCCTAGCACTGGTCTGGCATTAGAGGCCCTAACACAGTGACTGTTGGGACGATGACAATGATTATGATGCCAGTGATTATGTTGGAGAAAGGAGGGGGTGGAGACAGGAGGAAGGGAGGGGGAGCAGGGGGATCCTTCTCTCACATCTCTCTTCCTCTCACTGAGATGACCTCCATTAACACTTCCTAGAAGATGA
Organism: Monodon monoceros; assembly: GCF_005190385.1. Lineage (NCBI taxonomy): Eukaryota > Metazoa > Chordata > Mammalia > Artiodactyla > Monodontidae > Monodon > Monodon monoceros. Next base: position 94,494,345 of record NW_021703777.1, read on the forward strand.
AAGCAACGCAGTGAATCACGGGGGAGAAAGGGCCATGGAGAAAATAACTTAATTCTGCCCCAGGGACTAAACAGAAACACAACTGTGACTGCGTATCAGGAAGCTGACGTTAATGACTATGCCCCAGAGCCACAGAACAAAGCCAGCGGTGCAGAGCTGGCCTCGGGCTGGCAGCGCTCACGCTGCTCTACTTCCGTGTGGGTATCAGAGCTGGCCAGGCGACCTGCTGGACTGGAGCCCTCTTTCCAAGAGACACGTGCCAGCTGGGGAGACGATGGCTCCAAGGGGCTTCCGGGGGCTGTTGTTCCCAGTTGCTTCCCAGGGTCTTCTGTCCCACAGGGCGCAGAGGAGCCACCATTTACCAGCACTTCTCTGGTTCAAGCAGAGTGCTAGGTGCCTTACGTATAATATTTCTAATCCTTACAAGTATATTTATCCCATTTTTCATATGAAGAAACTGGAGGCTCCAAGAGGCGATAGAATTTGCTAAATAGGAGGAGAGGGAGCTGGGGTTCAAAATCAGATCACCCTGACTACACAGCCCAGCTTCTTCTTTTAACATTTACATATATTTATTCATTAACTCATTTAAGACAAGACTAAGCCCATTACATGTTAACATGATATAAAATTATGAAAAATAACTATCCTTTTCAAAACAAAGAGTGCGAGGAGAGTGACACTGTTTTACATTTTTGCAAATCTCTTTTTTTGATTTATTATACGTTTTATTTTTTATTTTAATTGAGATATAATTGACATATAACACTGTATACGTTTAAAGTGTACAATGTCTTGGTTTGATACATTTATATATGGCAATACGTTACCACTGTAGCATTAACCAACACTTCTATCTATCACTTCACATAATTATTATTTCTTTTTTTGTGGTGAGAATTATTAAGATCTAGTCTCTTAGTAACTCTGAAGTTTATAATCAGTATTGCTGACTATAATCACTATGCTGTGCATTAGATCTCCAGGACTGATTTATCTACTGGTTACAGGTTTGTACCCTTAAACATCTCCCCAGTTTCCCCCACCCCCAACCCCTACTGACTAACATTCTAGTCTCGGTTTTTATTAGTTTGGCTTTTTTAGATTCCACGTATAAGTGAGAATCATATAGTATTTGTCTTTCTCTGTCTGACTCATCTCATTTAACATAATGCCCTCAAGGTCCATCCACGTTGTTACAAATTACAGCCCATCTTCTTAATCCCTCTGCCAGGACAGCTCCCTACCCCAAACTTGGGGACCTCAGAGAGAAACCTTTGCGTGGGGTCATGACATGGCAAATCCCTTCTTTTCTCAATACTTTCTCCCTCTCAGAGAGGTGCCTCCTATCATGAGACTTTGCTGCCTCCCTAACAGTCAGCTTGAGAGCATCTTGGTGGCTGGGACCATTATATAAAGAAACATTTTAATTTAAAGCCAAGAACAAACCAGAATTAAAAGAAGGAAGAACATACCCCGAGCCTTCAGAACTTAATGCAGAAAGTAAAGCAGAAAAAAGAAAAAGAAAGAAAAGAAATGGAAAAACAGCATGAAAAATCATCATCTATTCTAAAGTGTAATTTTCATGACTGAAAAACAAACAAACAAACATTCAATGACTGGACTCTGGGCCTGGAATAAAGAGAGAGGGTTTGCATGAATTTATGTGGGCACAGCCTCCCTTCTGTATGAGGATGGAGGCAAAGCCAAAAGAAGGGGCTGCCATGGATTGCACAGTTTTTTGTCTCCTTGCCAACTTGATGGTGGAGAGGAAGTACATGCATAGGAAATGACCTTTTCAGGAGACCAAGAGATTTAATCACAGGGAGGGTCATGAAGTTAATAGACTGTGCAAGCCCACCAGTATAGAAAGTTCTCTTTCATCTTTCATGCATCCACCTCCAGTTGAGACCATCTGAGGATTATTCTAAATGATAGGGAGACAATCAAGCAAATAAACACAGTCAGTTCCCAACTTCTATGTAAATATCCATTGTTCCCTGCTGCCCTTGCCTCTCACCAAACACATGGCAGCTCTGTGTCTCCGAGCTGTGGTGCTGGAACAGACCTCTCCATGCCACCCAGAATCTCAGTGGGCAAGTTCTCAGCCACCCCCCACTGCCCTGTGATGGGAGAATAAAGGAGACCCCGGCATAGGGAGGTGAGGAAAGCAGGAGGATGTGCTGGAGGGGATGCTGTCAAAACTTCATGTGACTGGAATGAGAAGATAGCCAAGACTGGTGAAGTTCACTTGGAGGTGCTGGGAGGTGAGACGGGGTCCACTGGATGTGATGGAGAGGATCTCGTGTGACTTGTTCTAACAGAAAAACTCCAACTAGTGTAACATTAGGCATAAATCAGGCTTTACCAGTTTCCAGTATTATTAGGGGCCCAAATGCACACCATACACTGATAAAAATATTATATTTACATGAAATTTTTAATATAATACAATACAAATAATTTTAAAAGAAATAATAAAAAAGGTCTCTTTTTTTTTTTTTACCTGATATTGGGAACTTCTTCTTCTACTACCAAATCCGAAAGAAGAAAATGGTGTTTTGCAATTAGAAAACGATTTATCACTGATTCTCTAACCTGAGGAAAGAAATATGTTTTATTTAAAATGTTTTTGTTCTATGAACGCACACTTCACTGCTCTAATGTCACCTCCGTGCAGGTTTCCAGACCACCTTTACTTTTCTCTGCAGCTCTGACCTCTTCGTATTGTAAATCATCCAGATTTCCTCACTAGCATAAGCTCCCTAAGGCAGAGGGATGCTATTTTGTTCTCTGCTGTATTCTCAGGACCTGGGAAAATTCCTGGCAGATAAGATCATAAAATTTAGCTGAATGAATGAATGAACAACTACAAAAAGTAGGACCCGTCTCGAAGCACACACACTTCAGAACTGATTCTGAAGTTCTTCCCCTATTCAAACTGACTTGCTACCTAATTATTCTTTAAATAGAGGACCTCTTAAATGTCATAAATATTCTTTTTTTTTTTTCGTACATGAGCTACAGGGTAGATCAACCGGATGAGAAAAATGTACTCTAGCCACTAGGGCATTTCTTATAAGTTAAATTAAAGGAAGGAAGGACAAAAGGATATTTTGACTTTCTAGTGCAGAAGGGCAGTTAGTATGTCATTTATAAATCTTATTTTTTTATTACAAAGGTAATAAGATGCAAAAATTCAAATATTAAAAAAAAATCATGACTTAGAAAGTTAAGTCCCTTGTAATCATACCCCCTCTTAAGATAACCACTGATAATAAACTGAGACACATCCTAGTGTTTTCAGCGTTTCTGCATCGAATACACTCCCCTTGGTTCCTGAGCTAGTTCAAATTGGATTTTTATCACTTATAATCATGAGTCCAAACTAATACAAAGGAGAACCAAGTAACCATGTTCCAGAGTTGAAGATAGCTGTTAATCAAATTTAATCTGTAATTATGAGAAAATAAGCCTACAGGGGTTAAGAATAGAGACCTCCCTCCAACCTTAGGATGTTGGCTATTTTACCCCTATGAGAACTGTTTAAAATGGTTTTCCTTACCTGCTGGAGGTACTTGGCTACTATGGCCCTGTGGGTATCTATGTGGTCTTTGGTTTCAATTACATTTCTGTCTCGTAAACGTTTCTCATAGTCCTAAAATTAAAAGGAAGCCATACTTTTATGATTTTAAAATACTAGTACTCTCTCACGCCCTTTTTGAGATTAGAGAATTAAGTCACAAATTATGGTTCTAAATGTTCCTTCTGAACTTTTGGTTCAGAATTGCTCTTTGATGCAGTATCCAGGATTTAGAGTTACTTGATTGAACTGCCTTATAAGTAGAAGAGAAATCTGTAATTACAAGTTACAATGTTCATGCAGAAAGAAATAGAGGTAGTAGAGTCGCTGTAGTTCAAGATGATAAGCTCACCCAAACAAGATGCTAAGCTCACCCAAACAATTAAGCAGGGCCAAAGCCCCTGCTTAAATGTTGCCTTTTATATTTCAAGTAAAGCAATTACAGAAATAGTAAATAGCGTCTGGCTGCAGCTGACTTGCACCTACCTGAAGGAGAGGAATGGCTGCCTTTGGCTTTGTCTTCTTAGGCCGCTGCACTTTTCTCTTTTTTCTATCAATAAAATTCCATGGGGTCCCCAGGGAGATGCCATGTTCCCCTTCACTCCTTCCCTGGTCACAGCTGAATGCCCAGGGTGGCCCCTAACCCAGGCTGGGTGGCTCAAAAGTTGTCCCCAAGATTTTTAAACTCGGGACAAGAGGACACACCTCTCCCTCCTGGCTGAGGCTACTAGATGTGAACTTGGATGATATTGGTGACCAAGTGATGAAATAGAGAAATCTGTCTACAGTGGGGGAAAATGAAGTCACCATACCAAGGAAAGCCCAGACAGGATGGTGAAGGGGCCTGGCAATAGTTGGGTGTCTTTAAGACGCAGATGAACTCCTGTCATTCACATGTTTTAGATGTTTAACTCTATTTTGTGATTTCGTTATCTAATAAACTCCCCTTCATTCATAAGCTAGTTCAAATTGGGTTTTTATCACATAATCACAAGTCCAAACTAATATAAAGAACCAAATAACCAAAAATATTCTCTCAGAATAATTTCTGCATGAAAAATCATACAGTCCTGGTATTAACTTCTAATGGCTCTCCCTTTACCTCATCAAACACACACTTGTCTGGCTTTCACTGGCTTGCCCCATATATACAAGCCTATTACCTATAACTCCTCAAAGGCTCCCTGCTCCCATTCCCGCCATGTTCCCTCCTCTGCCAAGCCTTTGTGCATCCTGCTGCCTGTCTAGGGTGCCCAGAACTGTTCCCCACTTCCTTCCTGGCCCCCCGCGCCAAGGCTGCTCAAATCCTACCCACCTATTTTCCCTGCAGTGCTTACCACCGTGCTTTGTGCTTAGTAAATACCTACTGGATTAAAATGGCATTGAATTCCTGACTAAGGCACAATCCTTGACCACATTAACACTTAAAGAGACTCTTCAACCCTACACCTCTAAGTTTTCCTAGTTTAGATGTCATTATACTGAGACAAAGATATTATTTAAACATTGGATTCAACAAAAATAATGGGAAGGTTATGTAAAGTACTACAAAAGAGGAACTAATATTGCTACTGAGAACATAGCAACAACAACAAAATACATACATAATAGTATACCAAATGGCACAGCAGATATCTTATTAGTAATAAAATAAGCCAATTTCTCACCTGGAATACCTTTTCCATAATTTCTCGGTCATACATTGGAATTTGTTTATAATTTCGGAATTCTGGCACCCCTTGGCTTCTAAGACCAAGAAGCCTGAATCGTTTGGATCTGTTTAATTCCTCATCTGAAACAAAGTTAAATTCCTGTTGTAGCTGTTCCAGTCGAAAGAAATCAGGGATGTAGGATTCACCACTGGTAGCAACCTATAAAAAACAAGAAATACAAAACTCTAGATAACAGGCAGATTTCATCCAAAGAAACTTGGCACTGAGCTTTTGGGAATGGCGTTTTAATGGTTTTAGGCAGAGAGACTTGAAACATCCATCATTTCATTTAAAGAGAAAATACACTAAAATATAATGGTAATGAGGCAGATGCTACTCTGCCTTTTATAGCTACTAATATTCATTTAGTAGCTATAAAAAGTATCATGAATCATTTTTCCAGAGAAATAAAAGTTAAAAAAGTTCATTTTTGGTACGCACGCTCCTCTAACAGTTGTCATGAAAATATACAGACTGAAAAATATGAGATTTATATCAGTGTATTACCAAGTGCCTACTGCAAATAAGATTATTCATATACATAATGTATATAAAGTGTATGTATTTTAAATGTATTTTTAAAGTATTTTACACTTTAACATTTTAAATATATTTTAAAATATTTTTAAAATATAACTTTTGGACTTTATTTATGCACAAATGTAGGTAAAGGCCCTAGAGTCGGCTGATCAGCTTCACTTGGCTCCACAGCCATGCTCTCCTGTCCCTGCACAGCACCTCATGGCCTTGGTCACTGAGAAAAGTGAACCAGAGATGGACCCAAGCACCAGCCTCCGATGCCCCTGTACCCTGGTACAGAAAGTGCGGCTTCAGCACCACTGAGAGACTAGCAGGTGTGGGCTGTACTCTGCCCAGGTGTCTGCTTGTTCCTCTGCTGGGTGCTTTGCCAGCTGCAACCTCCTCCTGGGCAGATCTCTGCTTCTCTTCAGGGAGCAGAGATCTGATGGAGCTTTGCGATGGGAAAGGTGATACTGCTGTGAAAATCCTGGTTCATAAAAAAGAGGCCAGTCAGGAAGGCAAACTCTGTGTTTTGTCCTTCTATGGGAAGCAAATAGTTAAAAAAAAAAAAAAAAAAACGAAGGAGACATATGCACTATATTATTGTCAATTTAAAGCTAGTCATTGAAACATATCAATAATTTGAAAGCTTTATATGAAATAGGCTACACTTCAGGTAACATGGCCTATTCTTTTTTTTTTTTTAAGGTGGATATTTTCATTTTAATTAATAAAACAAAAATGAAACAGTGAAGACATATATTGGGACTTCACTCATTCACCAATTATGCAAGAAATGTTTTGGTTAAATAAGATAATTTATTCTTTCTAATAGTTCTCTAAGTATCAACATGCACTAAGTATCATGTTGGAAGGAGATTTTATGAAGATAAAAGTCAGAATAAACCAAAGCTTGCTTTGGGACTTACCTTAGAATCACTAGGGGAGAAGTGAAAGTTTTCATCCTGGTTATAGTTACCCTACTGATGCACTCGAACTAAGAAACGTGATCACGGAATGTGTTGCTATGGCCACTTTCTGGATCATCTACTTGTTTATTAGGTTTTGTGGGAATTATGAACTTGGGAGTAAAAGCAATTGTATTTGTTACCAAGAGAAATCATTTACTGACTAATGTTCCATTTTATTTACAAATTCATTGAAGAAAGAATTTTGAATGTTATGATAGATACAAGCAATTTATATAAAAAACACTTCAGTGAAACCTAAAAGGTAATCTAATTAATCATACAACAAGAAAACAAACAAAACCACCATTTCTGAAAATGCCCCATCAGCCCTTCAAAGTATGATGGAAAGAGCACAGGGACTGAAATCACATCAACTTGGAGCCGTGTCCTTACCATCTGTGGGATGTGGAGCAAGGAACCCTGAGTGTCTGGGTTCAGTGTCTCTCCACAGAAGGGGCAAATTGAAACCTTTCTTTGGGGGTTTTACAGAGGTTAGAGGTAAGAGTAACAACAACACCGTACGCTGACCGTGTGCCCAGCCAGATGCTGATCCGCAGCAGCTCCTTTCCTCCTGACAACACTGTGAGGGCATCACAGGGCTTAGGGGCATGAGTGCTTGCCTTCATCACACAGCCAGTAGGTACAGAGCTAAAATTTAAACCTGTCATTCAACCCAGGCTTCATGCTCTTAAACACTATTGCACAGGAGAACATATGGGAAAGAAAATGTGTGTCAAGGCCCAGCCGTTTCTGTTATTATCACACCAAGTGGAGAAGTGGTGCGTGTCCAGATATCCTGCCACATTACCGAGATGAGCTGCATCAAAGGGGCATTGCTGGGGTCATTGGGGTCAAGCTTGGACTCTGCTGCCCACTTGGCCAACTTTTTCATGTCTGTCAGTCCTGATGTGCCGATAGATGAGATGGCATCTGCTCTCTTCAAAGCACTGAAAATGAAAGTTGATTCCATGAGACCGACTTTATCACAGAGCAGTTTGCATTAAGACCACAAAATCCCAGGGACAGCACTGCTTAAGGAGGCTATTCCCTATGAGAGAAAATCTGATCATAAGGAAGGACTTTTGACATTTTTCTTTGGTTACTATTAAATATGTTATAAGCATAATAAAGAAGTCTGAATGGTGGCAGAAAGTATTTTCAAAGCACACATCTAATAAGGGGTTAATATCCAAAAAATATAAGGAATCATACAACTCAGTAGCAAGAAAACAAATAATCTAATTAAAATGGGCAAAGGATCTGAACTGACGTTTTTCCAAAGAAGACGTACAAGTGGCCAACAGACACATGAAAAGATGCTCAACATCGCTAATCATCAGAGAAATGCAAATCAAAACTATAATGAAATATCACATCACACCTGTCAGAATGGCTATAATCAAAAAGACAAGTGAAAACAAGTGTTGGCAAGGATATGAAAAAAGAGGTAGTCCCGTGTGCACTATTGGTGGGAATGGAAATTGGTGCAGCCACTATGAAAAACAGTATGGAGGCTCCTCAAGAAATCAAAAGTAGAACAACCATATAATCCAGCAATCCCACAACTGGGGATATATCCAAAGTAAACAAAATCAGTATCCCGAAGAGATATCTGCACTCCCATGTTTACTGCAGCATTATTTACAATAACTAAGACATGGAAACAACCTAAGCGTCCATCAATGGATGAATGGATAAATAAAATACGATACATATGTATAATATATATATCATATATAGAATATTATTCAGCCGTAAAAGAAGGAAATCCTGTCATTTGAAACAACTGGATGGACCTTGAGGGCATTATACTAAGTGAGATGATCTCACTTCTATGTGGAATCTAAAAGACACAAACTCATAAAAACAGAGAATAGATTGGTGGAGCCAGAGGTGAGGGGGACGGAGAAATGGATGAAGGGACTCCAGAGTACAAACTTCCAGTTATAAGATGAATAAGTTCTGGAAATCTAATGTACAGCATGGTAACTATAGTTAATAATACTCTATTGTATACTTGGAAATTGCTAAGATAGCAGATCTTAAAATTGCTCATCACAAGGAAAAAATTATAGCTATGTGTGGTGATGGATGTGTTACCTAAACTTATTGTGATAGTCATTTTGCAGTATGTACAAATACCGAATCATTATGTTATACATCTTAAACTTATACAGTGCTATATGTCAGTTATATCTCAGTAAAACTGGGGGAGAAAAGAAGTATAAATAGAAGGAATGCAACTGTGACCCTGCATTCCTACAACTCTGCCCAGTGCGTTAAAGTGTCCTCAGTCCCTGATCCAGACTAGTGACAGGTGCCTCTGCATCTGGTGCAGGATGCCCAGAAGGCCTCATCTCCCAGATAACTGGGGACCACTTGTACCTAAAATAAAAGAGAAAAAATAAACACTTATGCAACCAACTTAAGCACCAACTTTGGACATGACTGAGTTCCAAGGGGGCCAGTGTGGTCACCTTGGTTGAGTTGGGGCTTTATTTTATTTTATTTTTTTTGAATTTAATTTTATTTATTTTTTTATACAGCAGGTCCTTATTAGTCATCCATTTTGTACACATCAGTGTAAACATGTCAATCCCAATCTCCCAATTCATCACACCACCATCCCCACCCCCTGCCGCTTTCCCCCCTTGGTGTCCATACGTTTGTTCTCTACATCTGTGTCTCTATTCCTGCCCTGCCCGGTCATCTGTGCCATTTTTCTAGGTTCCACGTATATGCGATCATGTACGATATTTGTTTTTCTCTTTCTGACTTACTTCACTCTGAATGACAGTCTCTAGATCCATCCACGTCTCTACAAATGACCCAATTTTGTTCCTTTTTATGGCTGAGTAATATTCCATTGTATCTACGTACCACATCTTCTCTATTCATTCGTCTGTTGATGGGCATTTAGGTTGCTTCCATGTCCTGGCTATTGTAAATAGTGCTGCAATGAACATTGGGTTGCATGTGTCTTTTTGAATTATGGTTTTCTCTGGGGATATATGCCCAGTAGTGGGATTGCTGGGTCATATAGTAATTCTATTTTTAGTTTTTGAAGGAACCTCCACACTGTTCTCCATAGCGGCTGTATCAGTTTACATTCCCACCAACAGTGCAAGAGGGTTCCCTTTTCTCCACACCCTCTCCAGCATTTGTTGCCTGTAGATTTTCCGATGATGCCCATTCTAACTGGTGTGAGGTGATACCTCATTGTAGTTTTGACTTGCATTTCTCTAATAGTGATGTTGAGCAGCTTTTCATGTGCTTCCTGGCCATCTGTATGTCTTCTTTGGAGAAATGTCTATTTAGGTCTTCTGCCCATTTTTGGATTGGGTTGTTTGTTTCTTTAATATTGAGCTGCATGAGCTGTTTATATATTTTGGAGATTAATCCTTTGTCTGTTGATTTTTTCTTTTTTTTTTTTGCGGTACGTGGGCCTCTCACTGTTGTGGCTTCTCCTATTGCGGAGCACAGGCTCCGGACGCTCAGGCTCAGCAGCCATGGCTCACGGGCCCAGCCACTCCGCGGCATGTGGGATCTTCCCGGACCGGGGCACGAACCCATGTCCCCCGCATCGGCAGGCAGACTCTCAACCACTGCGCCACCAGGGAAGCCCTGTCTGTTGATTTGTTTGCAAATATTTTCTCCCATTTTGAGTGTTGTCTTTTCATCTTGTTTATGGTTTCCTTTGCTGTGCAAAAGCTTTTAAGTTTCATTAGGTCCCATTTGTTTATTTTTGTTTTTACTTCCCTTTCTCTAGGAGGTGGGTCAAAAAGGATCTTGCAAAAAAAAAAAAAAAAAAAAGAAAAGAAAAAGGATCTTGCTGTGATTTATGTCATAGAGTGTTCTGCCTATGTTTTCCTCTAAGAGTTTTATAGTGTCTGGCCTTACATTTAGGTCTTTAATCCATTTTGAGTTTATTTTTGTGTATGGTGTTAGGGAGTGTTCTAATTTCATTCTTTTACATGTAGCTGTCCAGTTTCCCAGCACCACTTATTGAAAAGACTTTTTCTCCATTGTATATCCTTGCCACCTTTGTCATAGATTAGTTGACCATAGGTGCGTGGGTTTATCTCTGGGCTTTCTATCCTGTTCCATTGATCTGTATTTCTGTTTTTGTGCTAGTATCATATTGTCTTGATTACTGTAGCTTTGTAGTATAGTCTGAAGTCAGGAAGTCTGATTCCTCTAGCTCCGTTTTTTTCCCTCAAGACTGCTTTGGCTATTCAGGGTCTTTTGTGTCTCCATACAAATTAAAAAAATTTTTGTTCTAGTTCCATAAAAAATGCCATTGGTGATTTGATAGGGATTGCATTGAATCTGTAGATTGCTTTGGGTAGTATAGTCATTTTCACAATGTTGATTCTTCCAATCCAAGAACATGGTATATCTCTCCATCTGTTGGTATGATCTTTAATTTCTTTCATCAATGTCTTATAGTTTTCTGCATACAGGTCTTTTGTCTCCCTAGGTAGATTTATTCCTAGGTATTTTATTCTTTTTGTTGCAGTGGGAAATGGAAGTGTTTCCTTAATTTCTCTTTCAGATCTTTCATCATTAGTGTATAGGAATGCAAGAGATTTCTGTGCATTAATTTTGTATCCTGCAACTTTACCAGATTCATTGATTAGCTCTGGTAGTTTTCTGGTGGTATCTTTTGGATTCTCTATGTATAGTATCATGTAATCTTCAAACAGTGACAGTTTTACTTCTTCTTTTCCAATTTGTATTCCTTTTATTTCTTTTTCTTCTCTGATTGCCATGGCTAGGACTTCCAAAACTATGTTGAATAATAGTGGTGAGAGTGGACATCCTTGTCTTGTTTCTGATCTTAGAGGAAATGCTTTCAGTTTTTCACCATTAAGAATGATGTTTGGGGCTTCCCTGGTGGCACAGTGGTTGAGAGTCCGCCTGCCGATGCAGGGGACACGGGTTCGTGCCCCGGTCTGGGAGGATCCCACATGTCGTGGAGCGGCTGGGCCCGTGAGCCATGGCTGCTGAGCCTGCGCGTCCGGAGCCTGTGCTCCACAACGGGAGAGGCCACAACAGTGAGAGGCCCGTGTACCACAAAAAAAAAAAAAAAAAAAAAGAATGATGTTTGCTCTGCGTTTGTTGTATATGGCCTTTATTATGTTGAGGTAGTTTCCCTCTCTGAGTTGGGGCTTTATCAACAGGGCTGCATCTCTCATCACTCACAGTGTTTTACCTCCTCTCCTGAGGAGCTGGAGCTTTCACCCCCAGGAAATTTCTCCAGCATAAAACTCAATGAGACAAATGCAAATGGCTTATATTCAAAGACATAAACGAGGGGCTTCCCTGGTGGCGCAGTGGTTGAGAGTCCGCCTGCCGATGCAGGGGACATGGGTTTGTTCCCCGGTCCGGGAAGATCCCACATGCCGCGGAGCGGCTGGGCCCGTGAGCCATGGCCGCTGAGCCTGCGCGTCCAAAAGACATAAACAAGCCTCCACTGGAAATGCTGCCAGGGTCCTGGCTGAGAAAGGCCTTGTTGTTTTTATCGCATGGATACAAGCATTTGCACTGGATGGAGAGGGTGTAAAGGGAACAAAACCAGCCCCAGTCGTTTTTCCACACATTGAAAATGACAGTCTTTGACTTGGGAAGTGTCTTCTTGGTGATCAAGATAAGTCCTTTTATTTTATGGAGGCAATTGAGACATCAGTTCTAAGATGATCCACTCAAGACACATCTATTGGGGAAGGACAGAAGCAAGACACAGTCCAGGCCGCCTGGACAGGCATCAACCACAAGGAGAGAGGGCCCGTCCATCTGGAGTGAACTAGTGAGGCCCAGAGTCCCTTTCTGCTGTTCTGAGTAGAAACCTAGGGCTAGCAATCAAGGAAGGGGGCTGAGAATAGGGACTTTCATATAATCAGAAGGTTCTACACCAATCATCATTTACAATGAACATTTACTGAGGGCCAAACATTGATATATACAGCTATGTGCTATGCACTTTCCCCATTTGTGAAATTGGGAAAAGAATACTTCACAGTTAATTGGTGAAGATTAAATAAGGTAAAGTGCTTTACTAATAAAAAAAAAAACTGAAAATACTGGCACATAACAATAAAAGGAAAGAATGGGATATTGCAAGATTTTTCCCACTGGATATTGTCCATGCCAATGCTGACATTGCTCATCAGCTTGTTCTAGCCATACATTACCTTCTAAATCCAATATTCTGCTGTGACAATGGAGGAATTAAAGGAATCCCATTTTCTCCAATGGCCCATGCCACACTGTTGGACACTTTCCCCGACGTCATTAGAATCAGTTGATTGCTACCATCAGCTTCAAATGAGAAGGGTACTCCTGGGGAAACAGCAGATTAAATAGGATGCTGTTTAGAAAGAGGGAGTGAGCCCAGTACTAGCAAGAAAGCAGAAAGTAGACAAATGGAACAGAGTGGGTGGGAGTGGTGGGGATGGAACACATAATTCAAATCAACATCACTGAACTTCTTCAGGGAATGACGCTCACCATCGGCCACTTGGCTCTATCTCTTGACAGCACAGTGTAGGCATTATAACAAACGATGCACTTTGTAGTGGGACCAACTGCATGTATATTCTGGTTCTGCCACTTGACAGCTGTGTGGACAAATTACTTAACTTCTCTGAACCTTGGTTTCGTTGTGTATAAAATAGAGAACATAATAGTACCCCCTTTTATGGATTACTGTGAAGACATTCATTTATTCATTCATTCAGTAGATACTTCTTTGAGCTCCTACTTCATGCTGGCACTATTCTGGTCACAAAGATAGCAGTAAAGAAACAAAACTGATAGGAATCCCTGTTCTCATGGAGTTTACATTCAAGTAGGAGAGACAGGATATAAGAAGATAAGTAAGAGACATGGGCAGTATGTTAGAGAGTGATAAATGCAAAAGAGAAACAAATTAGGGAAGGTGTATAGAAAATGTGTGTTTGGAGGAGGCAGGGGTTGAACTTTCAGATGGGGTGGCCAGGGAGGGCCCATGAGAAGTCACTTTTGAATGAAGGCCTGAAGAAAGCTAAGTGAGGCATGTAGGTATCTTGCGAAAGAGCCTTCTTGGCAGAAGGAACAAAGGCAAAGGCCCTAAGGTCAGAGTGTGCCTGGAGTAAGGAACAGCATGTTAAGTGAGGCAACACTTGCAAAGACTCAGACATGCCTGGGAAACGCTGACCACTCCACAGATGCTATTGCTCAGCTGTTGTAGCGACGGTAAAGCCTCACTGATTTGGCCCTCACTGATTGGACATTAGTGATAAAAAAAAGTCTCGGGGCAGGGCATTTAATCAAGTAAGGAAGTAAAGATTTTCAAGCATGAAATATAGCAACTTCATGCTTTGGGGAGTTCCAGTTAATATTTTTAACACAAAAACAATACCACTGTTAACCGTATAACAGCATTTTTGTGTTTTTCAAAGATCTTTCCTTCATACTGAACACTCCATCTTGATCTTCAGAATAACCCTATATGACATTAAGGGTGTTATTAGTAGATCCATTTTATGAATGAGGAAGATGACATTCAAAGAGGTTACATGATTACTAGGATCACACAGCTTGTCAGTAGCAGAACTGGAACTAAAAGCTTAAGCCTCCAGACTTTTAGACTGGTGATCAGTTTAGAGACTCAAAGAGTTCTTGAAGATAAAGTTCCAGATATGCTCTCATAATAAAAAATCACCAGGCACGTGAGGAAACAGAATCAGAATCAGACCAGTAAGCAGATAGGTGTTGGAATGATCAGATACAGAATATTGAAAAATATTTTAATGTGTTTTAAAGAATAAATGAATGAATTAATGAATAAAAGAAATGATCGAGAGTGTCAGAAAAGGACAAAAAGTTGTCAGAACTGATTGTAAAAAACTAAATAGAATTTCTAGAGGTGAAGAATGTAATCACTGAAACAAGAAACGTAGTGATGAGTTTCAATGACTGGACATAGCCAAAAAGTGAATTCATGATTTGGAAGACTGACTTAAAGAAATTGCACAGAATATAAAAGTGAAAAAAAGAGATGTCAAGTATATTAAAGAGAGGTTAAAAAACATGGTGGACAGAGTGAGACGGTCCATCATATATTTAATCAGAATTGTAGAAGGAGATAAGAGAATATTATTTAATAATCTCCCTATTATTTATTTCAAACTTTTCAACCTTACAAATAACACTGTGAGGTACATTTTTTTTATGCACAAAGTTTTGTCTTCATTTCAAATTGTTTTCTTAGGAAAGATTCCTAGAAGTTGAATTAAGGTGTCAAAGGCAATCTAAAGGCCCTTAATTCACACGGTAAAACTACTTTACACTTGCATAGTTATATGAATTTTCTGGCCACCCATAGTATATAAAAATGACTTTGCCAAAAATTGTATATGATTATTGCTTTAATTTTTCTGATAGCAATTTTATAATTGTCTGCTTGTCTGATAAGTGAAAAAAAAGATATGTTCAAATTTGATCATGAATCCGTTAGCCATTGAGGCTTTCCATACCACTGCCAACTCCCTCGTGGTCCAGTGTCACATGCTGGTTACTGCTAAACTCCACTTCTTCAGTGGGAGCTCTTCCGGTAACAACAGTAGTTTCAGGAATAGGCAGAAACACTTCTGCTAGCAAGGTGGTACCACTGTGTCCAACTGTTTCATATACCTGAAATTGAGGAAGGGAACAGCCAAATAAAAACAGAAATAAAGGTGCTCACTCCCAGATAATGAGTACATTTTCCTGTGCTGGTCACTGTTCTAGTCAAGAGCACCCATCTCAGAGTGGAAAGTTGAGTTGTGTTGCTATGGTCTCCATGGAGACCAGGTTATACCCTATTTATGGTCACGTTGTTGGCACCCTGTCTTCTTGCCTGGCCTAATCTCCTGGGGTAGAGAGGTTAATCAAATTATCAGGCGACTGCAATTGTTTCTATGTCAAACTAATACACAGTAGTTTGGAGAATGGGCTTCCTCTTTCTCCTGGTTCAGATTATTTCAGAGAGAAACGCCATCAGGTTGAAAGGTGGGACAATATGGACATGCCACTAGATGGTTTATTATCTGCACCAACCTCAAAGTCAATAGGAAACGCACCATACCTAGAAATACGCTAGGGTATTCAAATCTGTTATTTGGTAAATCTCTCAAAGTTCTTTCCTTCAAGACCTCATTTTATTTGTTAGTTGCTGAAATCCTATCCAGCTTCTTCTCAGGCCTTCTCCCAAAATGGAGCTAACTTGACCACCTGTAGCTCTGATACTAACTACTGTGGTGTGTCTTACTGTAATGCCATCACCATGAGATGAAGGACCCATTGCCAGGGCAACCACAGATTATGAATACACAATACAGTCTCAGTAGGACCCTCTGCTTCCCCTGTATTCTTGGGTCATTTCTTTTGTGGTAAAAGATAAAATATTCCACAGCTCTGCTGGCTTCCTTTCTATGTTTTATTCTTTCTTCCCATGAGGCCACTCTGGCTGGTACACATTTCTCTAAAATGCAGATTTTACTCTTTTATTTCTACAAATTAAGTACTCCTGTTTTTCTTCTTATGCAGTAGAGTCCCCTCTGATTAATACTTTCCATTTACAACCTGCATGCACAAAAATGACACTACGGAGCCTCTCTGCCTACCCTCCTCGTATCACGGCATGTGATATGAATTCTTGACCAAGGATAACGATGAGGATGGATTTGTACTGGGCTGCTATCCTGGCTTCATCTCCCTGGTATCTACCAGCTCACATTTGCAAGATGGCTGATTGAGCTTTGAGGGGCTACTGGGGCAAAGACAAAGCAGAGACTGCATAGGAACTGAACTCAAAACCCCAGACTTAGTACCACTGTGAGGTATTCTAACAGGCTGGATGCACCAAGAAACCTGTGATTGTTCAGGGCTTACCTCTGCCTAATTCAGGGGCTCAGCAGGAAGCCTATGAGTGGCACATTTAAGCCACGCTCTCCAAATTCATCTTTATCAGTAGATAGGTGATATTTTTTTTCCTTATTAAAAAGATCTTTTAGGGAAAATTTCAAATATATGTAATCTTAGAAGAAGAATATACCATGAACCCATCACCTACCTAGCTTCAATTACCATTAACTTATGGCCAATCTGGTTTTATCTACACTCTCAACCATTTGACTCTCCACCAGTATTTTGAACTCAGACATCATTTTACTGTAAATGTTTCAATATGTATCTCTAAAAGAGAAGGATATAAAAAGGCATAATTACAATACTATTATCACAGCAATTCCTTAATAATGTCAAATATCAGTAAGTTTCAAATGCTCTTTAGAGTCTCAAAAAATTACTTTGAATTAACATCACAATTTATTCCATACGTTGCAATTGATTGGTATGTCCCTCAAGGCTCTATTAATTTATAGGTGATCCCCTCTCTTTTTACATTTTTTAACACTTTTTCTCTATATTTTTATTGGCTCAGAACTCCAATGGAGAAAGGAGGGCCCTTTTTTTTGCTTACCTCAACCTCTCATAAGAGCCTGCCAGTTTTATAATATCACAGACCTTAAAGAACATGTAGCAGGTTGTTGTTTATTGCACAGGAGACCTTGGTTTGACCTGTTCAATTATGGACTCACCGGCATCAAGTTTCAGTCTGAGAAAATGGTGGGTTTTTCTTTAAAATTTTTTGTACTTCCCCCCAAATTTTAATTCACTGAGACATTCCTTTGTACGAAGCCGTCTGTTAATCTCGTTTAAACTTAACCACAATCCTATGAAGGACGGTTTGTGGTAAAGATTAAGCACGATAACAGACCCAGCAATTCTAGATTATGGATGTGTGTGGCTCGACAAAGGGGAAAAACTTCCCCTAGTCCCTCATCTCTTAAGTCACAAAGCTGCGATTTGAATCTACAACTGTTTCACTTCAAAACTCGTACACTTTTTCTTACATCTTCCTCATTGGTCAAGGAAAATCAGAAAGGTGATTAAACAATTAAGAAACCTTTTAAAGCCATAACCATGATCCATAAAGTATAATTACTTTAGATAGATTGGTGAGAAATAATGACTGAAAGATAATTTAAAATCTGAATGAAAGAACCACAAAACATGGAAGTGATATAAAAACAATGGCTACAATTAAAGGATCACCTTAGCATGGGCCATCGTGATCAAAAGACCACCGAACTCTTCCTGTCTCTGACTTCCTTTCAGACCCTCAAGGGGCTTGCTTGGTCTCTCAGCAAGGCGAGGGTGCACTGTCCACTTCGCGCAGGGGCTTTACCTCCCTGGAAGGTGCCCCTGCTGTACTGGACACTGAGTGAGACCTGCCACATGCCCACCCATACTTACTTAGGTGCCACCACCTTTCCCTATGATTTCCCTGTGGGAATGCTTATTCCCTCTATTGAAATTCGTTGTTTATGCATCATTTGTTTTACTGGATGGGGAGATTCCTGAAAGTAGGGATCTTGTTTGATTTCCCTTTGACTGCTCAGTACCTACCATCTGTGAATTAATATGTTTAGATGGGAGCAGGTTAACTCCCGTTTTTTTTTTTTTCTTATTTTTTGGACAAAATTTATTTATTTACTTATTTTTACAGAAGAGACTATTTAGAATGAGAACAAATCACAATGAAGTATAAATTTTAAAAAGCTGGCAAATGCTATAAACTCACAAAATCCAGAAAAATAACACTACAATCCATTTTAGAACATTTCGTCACACTGAAAAAACTCTCATACCCGCTAGCAGTTATTTCCCTTTTTACCTCCCCTTCCTGACAGCCCTAGGCAACCACAAATATACTCTGTCTCTATAGATCTGCCTATTCTGGACATTTTAAGTAAATGGACTCATACACCTTGTGATTCTTTGTAACTGACTTCTTTCACTTAGCTTTCATTCTTAATGCTTTAAAGAATCAGCCATGTTGTACCATGTATCAGTATTTTTTTTCTTTTGTTATTGCCAAATAATATTCCATTGTATGGCTATGTCACATTTTACTTGATGGGTATTTGGGTTGTTTCCACTTTTTGACTATTATGAATAATGCTTGTATGAACGATCAACATCATTATCCGTCAAGGAAATGCAAAGCAAAACCACACTGAGATACTATTTCACACCCACAAGGAGGGCTGCAATCAAAAAGGCAAATGAAAACAAGTGTGGCAAGGATGTGGAGAAAATGGAAACTCACACACTGCTGGTGGGAATGTAAAATAATGCAGCCACTTTGGAAAGCAATCTGGCAGTTCCTCAAAAGGTTAAACATAGAACAGTTAATAGAAGTAAGTTGTTAGATGACAAATCCGTGGAATGGAATTGTTTTCTTCTCTCAACAGCTGGTAGACTTGGGTGTAGTATGGCTCTCAGATTTTTTTTACCTGACTTGTTTTACTCCCCACATGACTGTCAGCTCCTCCCACAGCCTGCGGAGGGCAGTGTGGTGGACAGGACAGGACAGCCTTGTGGTTCAACGGGTCTGGGACTGAATCCTGACATTGCAACTTACTAGCTGTGCTGTGTGACCTTGGGCATGACATTCCCCTCACTTTTGCTCTCATTGTAAAATGAGGATGTTACCCAAAGCTCAGCAGGAAGGCAGTGGTGCAGTTTAGCTGAGATGGATGAAAAGCCTCTTTCCCTCTGTATGAGCTCAATAAATGTTTTTTCCTTCTTTGTTTGGGCATACAGTTGACAACAAGCATGTGCATTTTTATAATACTTTGAAGTTTACAAAGGTCTTTCATAAACATGATAACATTTCCCAAATATCTCATTAAATCTTGTTGGCCAATTGATTTTATTCAGCTTTATGACAAAAGAATTTCTTTTATTTAACTTAAATTTTAACTTGTAAGAATGTCTTTTCAAGACACACTATTTTTTTTTCAAGGAAGACATTAAGTTTCTGAGGCCTTATAGGAATTTTATGGCATATTCCATATTTATAATTAAGTCATCTGTATTTCTAGGAACCCAAAGGCAAGGAGGTGAAAAACAAACTACATTAAGCCTTAAATGCTTTAAAAAAATCAGGAGCTAATAAAACCCTTCAAGTTAAGGCAATAGAAACCATAACAACAGTCAGAAAATACCATTTATGCTGATAAAATGCTTCACAAGATGACATAAATGCAGTATTTAGTATTTAGCTAAATCTTGCCTGACTTTGTGTCTTTCTTAACCACTCCTATGACTAATGAATTCCCAAACAGCCCAACACCCAGAGCAACTAAATCAGGGTGTGAAACACATCTAAAAATAAAAACAAATCCAAATATTTTTCAGATTCCTTATATCCCCTTCCAAAATAGAATTCAGTGTTTGTTTACTCAGCTGCACAGGACAAAATTTCTATATTATCTGACTCCAGTGGCTTTGCAAAAACATCCCTGCTAGACTTTAATAGTTTATCAAGTATTATATTGTGGAAGGACCTTAAGAGATGCCTCTGAGCTTCTGTTTTGATTTTTAATTCCTTGTGGATGTGCTGTGCTGGTCACCACGGTTAATGATGCCCAATAAAACATGCAGTTACTACATAAAGGGCATTTCTGGTAGATGTCAGTGGAAGGGTCTGTTTCCCCGTCTCCAGAAACACATTCCTGTCTAGTGTCAGAGAGGAAATGAATTGGAGAATCTTGGTGCTGAGTCTGTAGGACAGAGGCAACTACAGACTCTGGGGAAATGGAGGGTTTGCTGATTGGGACTACTGTCTCAGAAGGTAATAATCAACTTTTTTTTTAAATAAGGAAAAATGGATACCATCCCACAAAGCCAAAAAAAAAAAAAAAAATCCAAAAATTTCCTAAACTTTTTACCCTACCTTTTAAAGGTAGCCAGTTGATGTTAGTAAGCTTTGTAAAATAAGAATTTCTTTTATTTAAATTAAACTTTTACATGTAAGATCTGTCTTTTCAAGACACCCTAATTTTTTAAATAGCAGTTCTATTTAATGCTAGGATGAAATGCTATTTTTTTTTTTTTTTTTTTTTTGGTTTTACGCGGGCCTCTCACTGTTGTGAAGCGCAGGCTCCGGACGCGCAGGCTCAGCGGCCATGGCTCACGGGCCCAGCCGCTCCGCGGCATGTGGGATCCTCCCAGACCGGGGCACGAACCCGCATCCCCTGCATCGGCAGGCAGACTCTCAACCACTGCGCCACCAGGGAAGCCCAGAAATGCTATTTTTAAAAATCAGAAAATGGGCAGTTTGGGCTTTATAGGTATTTGCAAATCACTTTTTGTATAATTAAGTTTAATTTTCATTTCTTTCTAAGTCAGGGGTTCTCAACCTCAGCACTGTTGACATTTGGGGCTGAACAATCCTTTGTTGCAGTGTACTGTGCTGTACATTGTAAGATGTTTAGCAGCATCCCTGGCCTCAACTTATTAGAGGTGCCAGTAGCTCCTCACCACTTGTGATCATTAAAATGTCTCCAGACACTGCCAAAAGGCACCCCCCCGGGGTGGGGGCAACATAATCTCCATTGAGAAGCACTGCTCTAAGCAAAATGAGTGTTTGTGTGTGTGTGTTTGAAGGTGGAATGTTAATGAAGAAACAAGACAGGAAATATAATTTATGTTCAACTGTTCAAAAATTCCTGTTGTATAAAGCAAGGCAGCATTGAATTCAGAATAGCAATTAGATCAACTGCTACCAAATTGGAACTATTTATGTGATTCTTATTAACTTCTCCTGCATTTGGAATGGTGTTTGCTTTAACTCAACACTCTGGTGCAAATTTACCTGCTAACAGTATTTAGAACTGTATAGATAAGACAAACCTTAGAAATGTAGGGACATTAAGTTTAGATAAAAAAGAATCCATCGTGAAGTAGTTTATACTGCATGGTCTTAAGTCATGTTTCTCTTATTTTAAAACCTAAACAAAGCAAAGCAAAACAAAACACAGCAGTTTCATATTTTGCACATGGTGGTGTTGGATTTGGTATAAGTGGCTGCCCTGTAATCTCAGCCACCGGTGATGTTATTGTCCAGTCTGTTAATTGTCTCTTGGTTGATGTCCCCATTTCCCTTCAGTGTTGGATCAAACCTTCCTTACTCTTGTGCCCACAGACTCCCTTCCTTCACTGAAAAGGCTGTGGGCATTGGAGGTGAACCCCCTTACGGCCAGCCTTCCACCCCCTCCCTTGTGTCATCACTCTTGACTCAAAGGACCATGCTATTCTGTCTTGATCCCACCCCTCCCAGTATCCTGTGGCATTCCTTCCCTCAACACTCCCACCCTCTTTCCTTCCTTTCTCCCACCCACTCCCCCTACAACTTTCCTTTTTATTTTCCAAGTCATCAATGTTTTCTGGACTGGCTGCTTTTCCCACAGCTGACAACTGTGCTCCAGTCAACTACTCCCTAAAGTAAACCATGGTCCCCTTTCAGACCCCTGATCCAGTTCCCTCCTTCCTTTCCCTGCCAAGCTTCTGGGAGGGAGTCTCCTTTTGGTATCTTTATTTTCTCTCCCCCTGTCCCAGTGAGCTACAGGAGGGTTATCAAGGACACTTCTCCAAATAGGATTGGTTTTCCCACTTGGAGAGTGCAATTCTGCAGAAGAGCCAGGGAAATCAGGAGAGGCTCTGGGAAGGGAAACTCGAGATATTGCCAACTTGGTTAAAAGGAAAAGTTCCCTATCTCAATCCGCATGCCAGGAATATGAAAGCTCAACAGGATTGCTTCATAAGGAAAAAGTAATAATGCTAAGATATTTCAAAGCCACCCAGCAGTATTACACAACAGCTGTTAGTTTTGGGGAGTCAAGAAGATGAATATGGGGTGATATTATAGATGTGAATGATAAGGAAGTGAAGGTCATTATCACAAAGCTTTTTTATTTCTAAATCAAACTTCATTTTTGTGAAAACACCAAGCATTTATTTTGGAATGACCTCAGAAGCCAGACCTTTTCAAGACCTTTCTGGAAGGGCTCTGGTCCCATTCCAGCTCCCATCCTGTGAAGTCCCATCTCACCCTTCCCTTGGGGCCAACCTTGATTCCTCTTCTTTTTACTCCCTCTAGTCAAACCATCATCAAGTCCTGTCAATCCTTCTTTCAAGGCTGCAGTGTTGCTCTAATTAATTCCTTCCTCCCATTTCTGCTGTGAGGCCCAACCCCATCCCCTCACTCCTGGCTTTCTGGGCCAGCCTGTGGACTTATCTTCTTCTTTGTAGGGCTGCCCTGGCATTCCTATCTCAAGCCTGGCTAGGAAACACTGAGCCTTGTGGTTCAAAACATGCAAGAAGTCAAACATCACGATCAGCACTGTTCCCTTCAACAGTCCTATGTATCATACTGCACTGAGCGTTGCTTCTTTGTAGTTGTCTCTCTCGCATCTCCTAGCTGGATTTAAAGCTCCCTGAGACAGGGCCGTGTATACCTCCCTTTATACATGGCTTCCAATGCTCCACTATACTCCTGGCTCAGCATCAGACCCTCAGCTGGCTCTCAACAATTAAACAACATTCAGGGCTTGGTTGTTGAGTCATCAACCGATGCATTACAGTTCTGACAATCTTGGAACATTTTCTGAAACACATTACCCTCTATAGAAATCTGATAGCACTCGCATAAACAGATGCATTTAAGGTGATTTTTCTTATCCTCCTGAAGTTGCCAGTAATCCTTGAACCTTCCCTAATTCAAAACTTGCAGTTATATGGAAAATTTCCAAATGACACAGTACTATTCCTAGACAGTCAAAATACAATATCCTCTAAATTAATTTCATCTATAACCACTACTCAATTATAAAAAATTAGGCCATTGAGCCATTATGATATGTAATTTGATCAGTTATCAAATCTTTATGGATAGTTTAAGAACTTACCCAAGACTCCTTTAATTTATAATTTTTTAAAGAAGATGACATGATTCAGCTCTTAAGGCCAAGATAATAGCTTACAAGTATATTCTTAATATTGTAGGATAAAATTTTGTTTTTTTATTTAAAAATTCATTTCATAATATTTTAGAAAATACCCTTTTCACATTACTTTATAAAATTGTTTTGATTGTAATAGCCATAGCAAGTTAATATTCAAGAGAGTCAATGGGAGATAGTATAGGAGGCTTCCTTTATGTTTTAGAATATATGTGAAATAAAGTCTTGGTACATTAGTGGAAGGTGGAGGATGTCTTCCCACATGGTAATTCAGAACATTTAGAATGGCCCAGAGTGGGAGGGTTTCACAGACTGGCCAGGTGGTCTGAGCTCTCACCGACCAACAGGGACGCAGGCCGGACACCCGGATGCCAGGGCCTTCTCTCCTGTCCTTTGCACTAGCTTCAGTGTGGGAGGGTCTCTTTCCGAGGCCCCCAGTCCTTCCTACCTGCCATGTTCTGTCTGCTGCTCTCCCCGGCCTCCCTCTAGCTCTCTATCCGATCTTCTCACGTGAATCTCGGTCTTCCTCAACATCAGTTTTTCCTCTGCAGGGGAGGAAGGGGAGGAGTCAAGGATGAATCTCAAACAAGGGGGCAAACTCTGCGTAGCTGAAATCTTTGCTATTCTGTGGATGTGGGACAGGTAAGACTCTTAAGGGTCCCCAGCAACCTCTCATGGTGAAGAGCAGGTGACAGCAAAGCATCGAGCTGGCTTTTGGAGTTTGTGTTTATTTACTTTCTCCATCAAGTTTTATTCTTCACTTAGACAGTTTTCCCTGTGCAGTTAAGTCTTGCTTTAAACTGTAGCTTAAGCACACGCAAGTGTGCAGGGCCAGGGCAGGAGGGTTCATGTGGGAAGCAGTAAAGATGTGGGGCTTCAGAACCAGCAGGGTGTGACCCTCCGCCCAAAGGCATTTGGATTTTAAATGTTCCAAAGTCCTTTGCCATGCAAAGAGAAAGACTGCCTTCAGGCTCTGCACTGCAGAGAATCTCTGGCTAAGAAAGGCCTCTCTTAATCAGGTGTTAGTGGTACAAAGAATACCAGATTTTCTAATTTCAACAAATCTGAAATGGGATTGTGTCTTTGGATCCATGGTGCCTCGTAGTTAAGTGACTCAAATAATGGTGCCTCTCACAGGGAGAGATGATGGGATGAAACCCAGTCAGCAGGATCTCAGAGCCCCTCAGACACAACTTTGCTAAGGGACAGAGGAAGAGGAGCCCTCTATGTAGGCAGTCAGGCTCAGCAGGGGCTCCAGAGGAGCGGGGGTGCACAGTCGGCGTGGACCTGGCACCACGGGCAGGGTTGTTAGTACCAGGCAAGCCCACCGGCCATCCACTTGGAGGTGCCCTCAGCTTCCCTTCCCAGTGCAGAGCTGGGTGACTCTCTGCTCTCACCTTCAGGCACCATCACCCCATCATGCAGAAATGTCGAGATTATTTTCCCACGGATATTCATAGGGAATTTTCAGGCTTAAGAAAAACTCACATTTTCACCAAACCTCCGCATTCAATCCCCTTTCTCATATCATTCTTAACTCTAACAAAATCTCCTTACTTTCTCCTCTCACCCATATTAAGTTGAGCAGCAAAGTAAGTTCGTTCTGTTTTTCTTAAGTTCCCAAATACATAGACATTTCCTTAAAAATCAGATGGGTTTTTGCAGAATTACATGAGTGACTGGGCTAAGCCTAGCACTAAACTTTCCAGAAAAACATTTTTCAGTTTTGTAGCTATCAATGCTGTTATCAGCACAGCAAAGGGATTTGGCCTGAGTCATGATGCTAGGTGCTTTGTACATGAGGATCACCCTCAGCCCTCACCACCCCCAGATCAGGGATGAAAGGAGAAGGACAAAATTGCCACAGTCTCTGGAAAGCCCCAAACCCAGGTGGTTGACCTTGGGTGCCCAGTGCTGACCGGTTCAGGGTCACCATCTCATTTCTTGGCATCCCTACTTCATGCTGAGCATTTCTACTGTGCTTCCTTCCCACTGTCAAAATAACCCCCTATCTTAGCTGTTTCAAACTTCCTCTACTAGTTTTAGAAGGTTTTCAACTACCTGAGTCTAGACAGGGGTTGATATTCAAAACGTTGAACAGTACTCACAGCCAAGTGCTAACCAATCACAAGAACTTTTACCGTACAAGGGAACAGGATCCTGGAGGCATTAACCTTGTTCAGACATACCCTTTAACTGGTCCATTGTAAGAAGGTCCAGAGGGTCTTGGAAGTGGGGTCTACGTGGCCAGGGTGGCATTTTGGGGGTCCAGGATGGAAACTCTTTGCTATTCAGTAGAGAAGTATTTAAATATTTTAATAATTACATAGCTGTAATTGTATCTGCAGACTTAATGTCAATTACAATCATAGGTAGTGGCAGCCTGGAGTACAGTGTTGAGAAGGATTCTGAAGTTATATCCAGGCTCAGTGGGGGAAAATAGGGCATGATCAATTGTCATTTCTGGCAAGGGTGGTGGATAAGAACGAGAAATTTCTGCACAAGTGGTGGATGAGGATTAGTGATTTCTGCATGGGTGGTAGATGGCAAACAAAGGCACCTGTGTCACATATTTGCAAGCCTAAGTAACATGCCTATTAGTATCATAAAAGAGAATCTGTCAGCATCATAAGAGAGGTTTCGCCATAAGAACAGCAAGCCTAAGACACTGTAGTAGATTGAATAGTGTCCTCTAAAACTTCATGTCCACCTGGAACCACAGAATGTGACCTTATTTGGAAATAGGGTGTTTCCAGGTGTAATTAGTTAAAGATCCAGATGAGCATATACTGGATTAGGGTGGGTCCTAAATCCAACGAGAGTGTCCTTGTAAGAGACCAAAAAGGACACACAGACAAGAGAAGGCCATGTGTAGATGGAAGCAGAGATGGGAGTGATGCTACCACAAGCCAAGGAACACCTGGAGTCACCAGGAGCTGAAGAGGCAGGAAAGGTTCTTCTCTAGAGCTTTTGGAGGGAGCACAGCCCCACTGACACCTTGATTTCAGACTTCAGGGCCTCCAGAACGGTGAGAGAAAAAATGGCTGTTGTCTTAAGTCACCAAGTTTGTGGTGCTTCATTATGGCAGCCTTAGGAAACTAAAACAGACACAAATAAATATATTGCTAATGGTGGCATTTAGGCTAGTGGGGAGCTTTATTTACTTTGGGGGATCCTAGCACCTGTACCCCAACCCCCCATTATAACCACCTGTGATTATAGAAGTTGATTTCTCTGGTATATTATGCTAGGATCTTGGTACAGCGTGACGTTGAAGTTCTCCGATGAATGAGCCAGAGACCTCTCTACCATCCCCCATCCTCCCTCATCCCCCCACCTCGTCTAGAGACATACACTTGAGCACTGTGGCCAGTTACTCCGCCAGCATTTCTAAGAGCCAAGTGGGGTAACAGATCTTTTCTGCCAAGACCTTAAGACGTGCCCAGGAAGAGCTGACCTTCTGTTCCCCTTGAGAATCTATCAGGACACCAGCATAGCCAATGGATGATTTAAAACCATCTCGCACCTGTGATGACCCAAAATTCTTGGGACAGTGACTATAATTAAAATATGTACCTGAAGTGTTAAACTCTCCGGCCAGTTGAATATTTTCAAGTTGAAAATCTGTCCAAAGTGAACACGGAAGTCAGCCCCAAGTGGCCGACTGTCGGTCCTGGACACTTCCTTGTTGTTGAAGGTCACCTTTAAATACAGCGAGCGCCTCTTGACATCCTCCCTTCGCAAGACCTCCACCCTGCAGAGTGAGACCATTCACTGGTGGGTCAGTATTCATTTACTAAGTATAACTGGAGTGTTTGGCAAATGGGCACTGACCAGAATAAGATACACTGGAGCTGGAGCTTCAGTCCCTTTAGCCTTCATTGAACCAAGGCAGCCATAGGTCTTGCAGTGCTTAATATAATAAATAGTATGTGTGATATGAAATAAGAGGCCCTGAAAAGGCCACAGGGGATTTAGAACTGTGCTAAAGCATCACTGTGCTACGGTCTCCTTAATTATTTCAAACAACCCTTACATTTGTATCCCAAAGTTTAAAGTAAACAGAATTATATTATTTGTTAAATGGAGTGAGTTCAGACCATAAAGGCTAGTAGTGATTTATGTTTGGGGAGGATGTTTTAACCTATAAATATAATAGCATATTGTAGCATTTGGGTCAACTCTGCTTTTCCAAGATCCAAGCTTTTTCTTAACATTTTCCAATGGTGAGTCACTGCTCACTGGCTGCACGGGATTAAGAAATGTTCCTCATTGTTAAAGGTCATTTGAATCCCAATAGAACATAGGAGGTATCCAGGCAAGCATATCATTCTTTTTTTTTTTTTTTTAACATCTATATTGGAGTATAATTGCTTTACAATGGTGTGTTAGTTTCTGCTTTATAACAAAGTGAATTAGCTATACATATACATATATCCCCATATCTCCTCCCTCTTGCATCTCCCTCTTACCCTCCCTATCCCACCGCTCTAGGTGGTCACAAAGCACAGAGCTGATCTCCTTGTGCTATGTGGCTGCTTCCCACTAGCTATCTATTTTACATTAGGTAGTGTATATAAGTCCATGCCACTCTCTCACTTCATCCCAGCTTACCCTTCCCCCTTCCCGTATCCTCAAGTCCATTCTCTACGTCTGCGTCTTTATTCCTGTCCTGCCCCTAGGTTCTTCAGAACCATTTTTTTTTGTTTTTTTTGATATATATGTGTTAGCATACAGTATTTGTTTTTCTCTTTCTGACTTACTTGACTCTGTATGACAGACTCTAGGTCCATCCACCTCAATAAGTCAATTTCATTTCTTTTTATGGCTGAGTAATATTACATTGTATATATGTGCCACATCTTCTTTATCCATTCATCTGTCGATGGACACTTAACGTTGCTTCCATGTTCTGGTGTAAATATTGCTGCAATGAACATTGCGGCACGTCTCTTTTTGAATTATGGCTTTCTCAGGGGATATGCCCAGTAGTGGGATTGCTGGGTTGTATGGTAGTTCTATTTTTAGTTTTTTAAGGAATTTCCATACTGTTATCCATAGTGGCTGTATTGATTTACATTCCCACCAACAGTGCAAGAGGGTTCCCTTTCCTCCACAATCTCTCCAGCATTTATCGTTTGTAGATTTTTTGATGATGGCCATTCTGACTGGTGTGAAGTGATACCTCATTGTAGTTTTGATTTGCATTTCTCCAGTGATTAGTGATGTTGGGCATTCTTTCATGTGTTTGTTGGCAATCTATATATCTTCTTTGGAGAAATATCTATCTAGATCTTGTGCCCATTTTTGGATTGGGTTGTTTGTTGTTTTGGTATTGAGCTGCATGAGCTTCTTGTAAATTTTGGAGATTACTCCTTTGTCAGTTGCTTCATTTGCAAATATTTTCTCCCATTCTGAAGGTTGTCTTTTCATCTTGCTTATGGTTTCCTTTGCTGTGCAAAAGTTTTAAGTTTCATTGGGTCCCATTTGTTTATTTTTGTTTTAATTTCCATTTCCCTAGGAGGTGGGTCAAAAAGGATCTTGCTGTGATTTATGTCATAGAGTATTCTGCCTATGTTTTCCTCTAAGAGTTTTATAGTGTCTGCCCTTACATTTAGGTCTTTAATCCATTTGGGGTTTATTTTTGTGTATGGTGTTAGGGAGTGTTCTAATTTCATTCTTTTACATGTAGCTGTTCAATTTTCCCAGCACCACTTATTGAAGACGCTGTCTTTTCTCCATTGTACATTCTTGTCTCTTTTATCAAAAATAAGGTGACCATATGTACATGGGTTTATCGCTGGGCTTTCTATCCTGTTCCATTGATCAATATTTCTGTTTTTGTGCCAGTACCATATTGTCTTGATTAATGTAGCTCTGTAGTATAGTCTGAAGTCCAGGAGCCTGATTCCTGCAGCTCCATTTTTCTTTCTCAAGATTGCTTTGGCTGTTCGGGGTCTTTTGTGTTTCCATACAAATTGTGAAATTTTTTGTTCTAGTTCTGTGAAAAATGCCATTGGTAGTTTCATAGGGACTGCATTGAATCTGTGGATTGCTTTGGGTGCATAGTCATCTTCACAATGTTGATTCTTCCAATCCAAGAAAGAGAGTGGTATATCTCTCCATCTATTTGTATCATGTTTAATTTCTTTCATCAGTGTCTTATAGTTTTCTGCATACTGGTCTTTTGTCTCCTTAGCTAGGTTAATTCCTGGGTAGTTTATTCTTTTTGTTGCAGTGGTAAATGGGAGTGTTTCCTTAATTTCTCTTTCAGATTTTTCACCATTACTGTATAGGAATGCAAGGGATTTCTGTGCATTAATGTTGTATCCTGCAACTTTACCAAATTCATTGATTAGCTCTAGTAGTTTTCTGGTAGCCTCTTTAGATTCTCTATGTATGGTATCAAGTCATCTTCTGCAAACAGTGACAGCTTTACTTCTTTTCTGATTTGGATTCCTTTTATTTCTATTTCTTGTCTGATTGCTGTGGCTAAAACTTCCAAAACTATGTTGAATAATAGTGGTGAGAGTGGGAAACCTTGTCTCGTTCCTGATCTTAGTGGAAATGGTTTCAGTTTGTCACCATTGAGAATGATGTTGCTTGTCGGTTTGTCATATATGGCCTTTATTATGTTGAGGTAAGTTCCCTCTATGCCTACTTTCTGGAGAGTTTTTATCATAAATGGATGTTGAATTTTGTCAAAAGCTTTTTCTGCATCTATTGAGGTGATCATATGGTTTTACTCCTTCAATTTGTTAATATGGTCTATCACATTGATTGATTTGTGTATATTGAAGAATCCTTGCATCCCTGGGATAAACCCCACTTGATCATGGTGTATGATCCTTTTAATGTGCTGTTGGATTCTGTTTGCTAGTATTTGTTGAGGATTTTTGCATCTATGTTCATCAGTGATAATGGCCTGTAGTTTTCTTCCTTTGTGACATCTTTGTCTGGTTTTGGTATCAGGGTGATGATGGCCTCGTAGAATGAGTTTGGGAGTGTTCCTCCCACTGCTATATTTTGGAAGAGTTTGAGAAGGATAGGTGTTTGCTCTTCTCTAAATGTTTGATAAAATTCACCTGCGAACCCATCTGGTCCTGGGCTTTTGTTTGTTGGAAGATTTTTAATCACAGTTTCAATTCCATTGCTTGTGATTGGTCTGTTTATATTTTCTGTTTCTTCCTGGTTCAGCCTCAGAAAGTTGTGTTTTTCTAAGAATTTGTCCATTTCTTCCAGGTTGTCCATTTTATTGGCATATAGTTGCTTGTAGTAATCTCTCATGATCCTATGTATTTCTGCAGTGTCAGTTGTCACTTCTTTTCATTTCTAATTCTGTTGATTTGAGTCTTCTCCCTTTTTTTCTTTATGCATCTGAATAATGGTTTATCAATTTTGTTTATCTTCTCAAAGAACCAGCTTTTAGATTTATTGATCTTTACTAGTGTTTCCTTCATTTCTTTTTCATTTATTTCTGATCTGATCTTTATTATTTCTTTTCTTCTGCTAACTTTTGAGTTTTTTTATTCTTCTTTCTCTAATTGCTTTAGGTGTAAGGTTAGGTTGTTTATTTGAGATGTTTCTTGTTTCTTGAGGTAGGATTGTATTGCTATAAACTTCCCTCTTAGAGCTGCTTTTGCCGCATCCCATAGGTTTTGGATCATCGTGTTTTCATTGTCATTTGTTTCTATGTATTTTTTGTTTTCCTCTTTGATTTCTTCAGTGATCTCTTGGTTATTTAGTAGTGTATTGTTTTGTCTCCATGTGTTTGTATTTTTTACAGATTTTTTTCCTGTAATTGATATCTAGTCTCATAGCATTATGGTCAGAAAATATACTTGATATGATTTCAATTTTCTTAAATTTACCAAGGCTTGATTTGTGACCCAAGATATGATCTATCCTGGAGAATGTTCCATGAGCACTTGAGAAGAAAGTGTATTCTGTTGTTTTTGGATGGAATGTCCTAAAAATATCAATTAAGCCCATCTTGTTTAATGTATCATTTAAAGCTTGTGTTTCCTTATTTATTTTCATTTTGGATGATCTGTCGATTGGTGAAAGTTGGATTTTATAGTCCCCTACTATGAATGTGTTACTGTTGATTTCCCCTTTTATGGCTGTTAGCATTTGCCTTATGTATTGAGTTGCTCCTATGTTGGGTGCATAAATATTTACAATTGTTATATCTTCTTCTTGGATTGATCCCTTGATCATTATGTAGTGTCCTTCTTTGTCTCTTGTAATTGTCTTTATTTTAAAGTCTATTTTGTATTATATGAGAATTGCTACTCCAGCTTTCGTCTGATTTCCATTTGCATGGAATATCTTTTTCCATCCGCTCACTTTCAGTCTGTATGTGTCCCTAGGTCTGAAGTGGGTGTCTTGTAGACAGCATATATACAGGTCTTGTTTTTGTATCCATTCAACCAGTCTATGTCTTTTGGTTGGAGCATTTAATCCACTTACATTTAAGGTAGTTATCGAAATATATGTTCCTGTTACCATTTTCTTAATTGTTTTCGTTTCATTATTGTAGGTCTTTTCCTTCTCTTGTGTTTCCTTCCTAGAGAAGTTCCTTTAGCATTTGTTGTAAAGCTGGTTTGGTGGTGCTGAATTCTCTTAGCTTTTGCTTGTCTGTAAAGGTTTTAATTTGTCTGTCAAATCTGAATGAGATAGAGTAGAATAATCTTGGTTGTAGGTTTTTCCCTTTCATCACTTTAAATATGTCCTGCCACTCCCTTCTGGCTTGCAGAGTTTCTGCTGAAAGATCAGCTGTTAACCTTATGGGGATTCCCTTGCATGTTGTTTGTTGTTTTTCCCTTGCTGCTTTTAATATTTTTTCTTTGTATTTAATTTTTGATAGTTTAATTAATACGTGTCTTCGTGTGTTTCTCCATGGATTTGTCCTGTATGAGACTCTCTGTGTTTCCTGGACTTGATTGACTATTTCCTTTCTCATATTAGGGAAGTTTTCCACTATAATCTCTTCAAATATTTTCTCAGTCCCTTTCTTTTTCTCTTCTTCTTCTGGGACCCCTATATTGCAAATGTTTGTGTGTTTAATGTTGTCCCAGAGGTCTCTGAGATTGTCCTGAATTCTTTTCATTCTTTTTTCTTTATTCTGCTCTGTGGTAGTTATTTCCAGTATTTTATCTTCCAGGTCACTTATCCTTTCTTCTGCCTCAGTTATTCTTCTATTGATTCCTTCTAGAGAATTGTTAATTTCATTTATTGTGTTGTTCCCCATTGTTTGCTTGCTCTTTAGTTCTTTTAGGTCCTTGTTACACGTTTCTTGTATTTTCTCCATTCTATCTCCAAGATTTTGGCTCATCTTTACTATCATTACTCTGAATTCTTTTTCAGGTAGACTGCTTATTTCCTCTTCATTTTTTTGGTCTGGTGGGCTTTTACCTTGCTCCTTCATCTACTGGGTTTTTCTCTGTCTTCTCATTTTGCTTAACTTACTGTGTTTGGGGTCACCTATTCTCAGGGCAGGTCATAGTTCCCATTGTTTTTGGTGTCTGCTCCCAGTGGCTAAGGTTGGTTCAGTGGGTTGTGTAGGTTTCCTGGTGGAGGGGACTGGTGCCTGTGTTCTGGTGGATGAGGCTGGATCTTGTCTTTCTGGTGGGCAGGACTGCATCCGGTGGTGTGTTTTTTGGTGTCTGTGACCTTATTATGCTTTTAGGCAGCCTCTCTGCTAATGGGGGGGGTTGTGTTCCTGTCTTGCTAGTTGTCTGGCATAGGGTGTCAAGCACTGTAGCTTGCTGGTCATTGAGTGGAGCTGGGTCTTAGCATTGAGATGGTCATCTCTGGGAGAGCTTTTGCCATTTGATATTACATGGAGCCAGGTGTTCTCTGGTGGACCAATGTCCTGAACTCGGCTTTCCCAACTCAGAGGAACAGACCTGACACCCGGCCGGAGCACCAAGACCCTGTCTGCCACACGGCTTAGAAGTAAATGGAAAAAAAGAAGAAACAAGGAATGAAATAAATAAAATAAAATAAAATAAAAAGTTATTAAAGTAAAAAATAAAAAAGTAATAAAAAAGAGAAAAAAAGAAAATGAAAGAAAGAAAAAACAGAGCAACCAAACCAAAAAGCAAATCCACCAATGATAACAAGTGCTAAAAACTATACTAAAAAAATAAAAAAGGACAGACAGAACCCTAGGACAAATGGTAAAAACAAACCTATACAGACAATATCACACAAAGAAGCGTACACGTCTCACAAAAAGAGAAAAAGGAAAAAATATATATATTAAAAAAAAAGGAAGGGAGCAACCAAATCAATAAACAAATCTACCAGTGATAATAAGCTCTAAATACTAAACTAAAATAAACACAAAACCAGAAACAAATTAGATGCAGAACACAAACCCCAAGTCTACAGCTGCTCCCAAAGTCCACCGTCTCAATTTTGCAATGATTCGTTATCTATTCAGGTATTCCAGAGATGCAGGGTACATTAGGTTGACTGTGGAGATTTAATCTGCTGCTTCTGAGGCTGTTGGGAGAAATTTCCCTTTCTCTTCTTTGTTCACACAGCTCCTGGGGTTCATCTTTGCATTTGGCCCCAAATTTAAATGTTGGCCTTTGCTTGTAGGTCGCCTGAGGGCGTCTGTTCTTCACCCAGACAGGAGGGGGTTAAAGGAGTGGCTGATTTGGAAGCTCTGGCTCACTCAGGCCGGGGGGAGGGAGGGGTACGGATGCCGGGCGAGCCTGCGGCGGCAGAGGCCGGTGTGACGTTGCAACAGCCTGAAGCGTGCCCTGTGTTCTCCTGGGGAAGTTGTCCCTGGATCATAGGACACTGGTAGTGGCGGGCTGCACAGGCTCCCGGGAGAGGAGGTGTGGAGAGTGACCTGTGCTCGCACACAGGCTTCTTGGTGGCTGCAGCAGCAGCCTTAGCGTCTCATGCCCATCTCTGGTGTCCGTGCTGGTAGCCACGGCTTGCACCCATCTCTGGAGCTTGTTTAGGCGGTGCTCTGAATCCCCTCTCCTCGCGCACCCCGAAACAATGGTCTCTTGCCTCTTAGGCAGTTCCAGACTTTTTCCCGGACTCCCTTCTGGCTAGATGTGGCGCACTAGCCCCCTTCAGGCTGTGTTCACGCAGCCAACCCCAGTCCTGTCCGTGGTATCTGACCTCCGAAGCCCGAGCCTCAGCTCCCAGCCCCCATCTGCCCCAGTGGGTGAGCAGACAAGCCTCTCAGGCTGGTGAGTGCTGGTCGGCACCGATCCTCTGTGCGGGAATCTCTCCGCTTTGCCCTCCGCACCCCTGTGGCTGCGCTCTCCTCATGGCTCTGAAGCTTCCCCCCCCCGTCACCCCCTGTCTCTACCAGTGAAGGGGCTTCCTAGTGTGTGGAAACCTTTCCTCCTTCACAGCTCCCTCCCAGAGGTACAGGTCCTGTCCCTGTTCTTTTGTCTCTGTTTTTTCTTTTTTCTTTTGCCCTACCCAGGTATGTGTGGAGTTTCTTGCCTTTTGGGAAGTCTGAGGTCTTCTGCCAGTGTTCAGTAGGTGTTCTGTAAGAGTTGTTCCACATGTAGATGTATTTCTGATGTATTTGTGGGGAGGAAGGTGATCTCCACGTTTTACTCCTCTGCCATTTTGAAGGTCCCTCGAAGCATATCATTCTTATAGCCGCGAAGTTAAAAAAATCAAAACCTTCAAGAGCGGTCTTTAATTTTATTGTACGTATTTGCAGAGATGCCCACTACAAATTCCAGTTATTGGTTAAGCCAATAGCAACTCAAGTTTGTTAAGGAAATTAAAAGGTTAGAACATAAAAATCTAAAACACGCTCAGGGTTTTTTGGGTTGTAGTTTTTTTTTTTTATATTATGATGTATAGACACAACATAGCACTTATCATTGTAACTATTTTTAAGTACACCATGCAGTGGCATTAAGTACATTCACAGTGTTGTGCAACCAACACCACCATCCTTCTCTAGAATGTTTTCATCATCCCAAATAGAAATTCTGTACTCATTAAATTGAGTGGGTAGTTTTAACTTTCTACCTCTCCATAATTTAGGCCCATCCCAGGCATGAAATTGCTCAGTTGACTTGAATTTTTTTTTTTCTATAAAAGACATTTAACAACAAATCTTGAGAAATATCCAAGACCCCCAAAGACTTCACTCAGGGTTTTTTAAAGGCTTATTCCCAATACTGCAACCTCATGCCACCAACAGACCTAAAACACCTCCGTCTTCTGCATGGCCCCCTTTGACCTGATGGCCTGATGAAGAGGGTGGCTTATAATCATTGGCTTGGGGCAATCTGGTTTATAGTCCCCAAGCCTAGTGAAAACTCAGAAACTTCAGACTGAGGTACACATTCTTGGTCAAAATGGGACTCACCATAAAGGATTGTAAAATCAAGCCTCAATTTTCCCTTTAAAAAACATGCTCAAAATCACATGTTTTGAATGTTCATAACAAAGTTATACGGTATGGCATTTGTGGCCTGAAAGTAGCTAATTTAGTGCTGGGGAACAGTTTACTTATGTATAGCATCTGAATGCTACGAAGTTGAGAGAACACATGAAAATGCACAGGAAGCTACAGTGTAAAAGTAAGTTATTAGCATATTAATAGAAGTTTGAAACTAAGAAGATTGTGGGGTCTTATAAAGACATCCTGGTTAACCCCTGCATCCTAATATCTCCGATGCTGACTTCTCACTTTCTATGGTGGAGTAGTGAAGATTCAAGTCTGAGATATTCCCTGTGTTCATGATAGGTCTTCTGGGTACTGGAGTATTAGGCCTGGGATCTGGTGGTAATAATTATTTCAATATATTTCCTTTAATAGATAACAGTATAGTTTAACATGCATCAGAATCACCTGGAAACCTTGTGAAAACACAGTTTTCTGGGCCCTAACCCAGAATTTCTGATTCAGCAGGTCTCAGTAGAACCTGAGAATTTCCAACAAGTTCTCCAGGGATGCTGATGGTGCTGGTCCTGGGGTTACACTTTGAGACCCATCTCTGTAAAGTATAGGAAAGAAATAAATATCAAACTTAAAATACTTTTATTAACTTATAAATTTCTAAAAAAAGGACGTACATATATATGTGTGTTTATGAACTTATTATATGTATAGATTTATAAACGTTATATAACTTTTAGGGATCACATACAAATTACTAGAGATGTAATTCTACCAGATCTGGAGGGCCTCAGATGGCCTCAGATGGCCTTGACTTTATCTCAAACTATAGGGAATATCCACAATTCCTTTGGGAGGCTCTGTGAGGCCTTCAAAGACAGCAGCTGGCCTAGGAGCAGCTGAAATCAAGGGCCAAGGAGAGATCTGGGTGTCTGTGCCAGGGACAGGGGGTGTGCCAGCAGTGGACAAAAAAGACACACTGAGGTTACAGATAAAGGCTCCAAACCAGAAGCCATGCAGGCAGGCACTGTGCAGAGTGTCCTCTACAGGCAGCTTCCAGTAATGAGCTCCTGAGTGGCCAATGGCGATGCGTTGGGCGGGTGAACCATATGAAATCACCAAAATCTGGACAAATACCTGCAATTTCATATCGTCCAACCTAATAAATATCTACAGAGACTTCATGATTCTCCTGATCATTCCATGTCAGTCAGGAGATGTACATTCCACATGGTGCAGTGTGTGTGTCACATGTCAACCTCATTCATGTTTGGAGCATCTGCTCACCTGGGACACTGGTCGTTGGGTGTCACATTCCCTGCGAGGCTCAACTCTGGGACCAGCGTGGGCTCCCCGGGCCTCCTCCGGCTCTGGGCTGCTCTCTCCCTCACCTGTTGCTCTATCACAGCCCGATCTGTGGGCTCTGGAGGGACGAGTTTCACAGGCTCCTCCCCGGGATCTGACTCCTTCATCTCATCAGGACGTTCTTCGACTACTTGTTTGTTTTTCTTCTTTTTGGCCCTCTGTTGGGTAAGAGGCAACCTTATGTCAGGAATTTTGGAATTTCTTTGAAAAGCATAGTCTTCAGAATCAGATAGACGTGGATGCAAACCCAGCTCCACCTCAACCAGCTGTGTGCACTCAGGCAGCTCACTAAGCCATTTGACCTGTCCATGCCTCAGTTTTCTCGTCTACAAAGTGGGAACAATTATAGGAAACTTTTTCCAGGTCTCTTGAAATGAGGTAATGTCTGGAAAGAACGTATCACAGTGCCTGGTCCCTAGAGAGAGCTTAAAAAAGTTAACTATTCATCTGCTCATTAGTATTGGCTCTAAAGACCAAGGATACATCTCTTTTTGGCTGCACACGCAGCATGCGGGAGTTCCCCAACCAGGAATCGAACCTGTACCCCCTACGGTGGAAGCACAGAGTCTTAACCACTGGACCACCAGGGAAGTCCCAAGGATACATCTTGAAATTAAAATAAGGCTTGTGAATACAACTGACACTGCAGGTCACCCTGATCTATTACTTATTGTCCCTGGATTACTTATTACTTACTGTCCCAGTTTTGCAAGGTCATATGTATAAAGTTATATAATTTTCTGGGGGAAGCCCAGAAGCACCAATACCCTACATTAGATAGGGTAAGCCATGTAAAATAGTAAAATACGTATCACAGAGCTTGACAGGCTCATGAGCGATTACCAGGTTATTGCTGGTTCATTCAAACAGCCACAGGATGATACAGAGAACTGTTTTTGGAAAAAACTTTCTCTGGTATCAGCAGGCTGGGTGGCTTTTTCAACAAGTGCATTAATCAATTCATTCTCTCATCCCTTTGTCCCCTAGCGCGGGGGCTGGGAGGGAGACAGAGCACAGCAGGCAGGGGACCCCAGTCTGCGTGCCCAGTTTCCCTCCTCCTGTCTCAAGGTGCCTCTACCCAGACCCCTCCTGTCCCCCAGGTCAGCTGTGTTCAAGGCTGTTTACAGACCTGGGCTTTCTTCCAGGCTTTCCACTGCTGCTGTGCACTTCTGTATTCCTCCATCTTCTGTTCGTACTCTTCCCTGTGCTCTTCCAACAATTCACTTATCTCAGCCTGAATTTCTGCTTCATATGCTTCTTCATCAGCTTTCTGGTCAACTTTTTCCCTTTAAAATAATTTATAGCACCTTATTTATTTCTTGAAATTAAGTGATAGAGTAAAAATAGCAGCAAATACCTGTATTGGGCTTGCTCTGTGGCAGCTCCTCTCCTAAAAGCTTTGCACAGGTGAGCTCACAACCGTGTGAGGCAGATACTGTTACGTTCAGCATTTTATACACTAGGAGACTTCAGCACAGAGAGGTTAAGTAACTTTCCCAAGAACACACAGCTGGTGAATGGAAGAGCTGGAATATGAGCCCAATCTATTTACACTAAGCCACAAAGCCATGCTGGGTTAGATGATCCAGATGGCACCCTGACACAGTGCCTGCAAATTCTCAGCTGACAGAGGCAGCAGTTTCATTGTAGTTATTTTAATTCTTCACGTCTCTGAGGAACCCCTTCATTATGCTGCTACCAAATCCCTGAAGCTACTTTTTTGACTTTGGATTGACAATTTGAATTTTCCTTTGATGATTCTGCTGACAGTGCATTAATGTTCAGCCTGACCCAGAGCAGTGCTTCCCACAGTGTGTTCTGTAGAGTTCTGGTTCTATGAGGTGCCCTACAAAAAAAAGGGTGCCGTGGCCAAATCAACACGAGATTGAACAAATGTGAAGTTTCCATGTTGCTTTGTGAAGGGTTTTGCAGAGCCCTTTACATGCGGATGGGCAGTGTGACTCCCCAGGAGGGTGGGGGAGGGCAAGCATGGTATCCAGCACATCCCACCCAGCACTTCAGAGTTGTTTCAACCCATCCCCTGTGCTTATCTCCTAATGCGATCGGTATGGTCTGGCCTGCAGGTTCTGCTCTCTTAAAGTTCCAGCTCCTTTTTAGAGAAAGTTAGTCAAGCGCCTAGAGCTGACCAACGTTTGCGTATGTACACGTGTGGCCTGGTGGGTTAGCAGTTAACAGGCCCCCAAGGTGCAGACTCTTACAAAGCTACTACTGAAGAAATCACTTGGGAAACACCTGAAATTTATAAACATCAGAGAAATTTGGCCCCCAAGTTATGTTCCATCTCTGATATATATTCATTCGCTTTTCTCCTTGTTAATCAGAGGCATGAATAAACTAGTTGAAATTTAAATATTTTTGCAGGAAGAAATAATGCTGTATCGTAAGGTAGCTAGATGAATCAAGAATGTGAAGAAAGGGCACTTCAAAAGAATTTAGGACACAGCTACTTATGGGTGGAAGGGATGTGAAGTATCACAAAAAGGAAGTTTGTAACCTAGAGGTGACCTTAACGGTAAATTTCCTATAAATTTTTGTTTATCCTAAACTTAAGGAAGGAAGGAGAAAACAATCTTGTAACTATTTATGTTCTGCTTCTGGATGGAAGGGATGGCCTGGAAGATGGAATATGGAAGCCAAAACACTGGGATTTCTGGAAGACATCCACGATTTCTGTGGGACAGACTATCTGAATTTGTTTATATATTATATTATATATTTTATATTAATTGAGCAGATACTACATGGCAGGTGTGCTGTCTGGGACCAGATATCCAGTGGTGACAAGATCCCTGCCCTCATAAAGCACAGTCTTGTGTTTGTCCTGGAAACTGCAGAATGTTTTCTC
The DNA here is from genome assembly GCF_005190385.1 of Monodon monoceros. Taxonomy (NCBI): domain Eukaryota; kingdom Metazoa; phylum Chordata; class Mammalia; order Artiodactyla; family Monodontidae; genus Monodon; species Monodon monoceros. The sequence goes on from NW_021703777.1 coordinate 94,534,656, forward strand.
AGTTTTATGATAATTACAACCCCCCAGCATCACAATTTGCAGCTATCTTTGGCTAAAAACTGACTGTTTTCAAAGCACAGTATCAGATAATTGCCCTCATGTGTCACTTTTCACGTAGATGTATGGGCACATCACTTATGCAGATGAAACAAACAGGAAGGGACCGAAACCAGCAGCAGAGATGCTCTTGAATTAATATGCAGAACATGGTTTTGTTGTGATAACTGTACTCTTAATTATGTACCAAAGTCTAGTCAGTTCAGCTGCATAAATATTATCAAAGCATACTTTCTCCACACCACACACAAAGATCAATTCCAAATAGATTAAAGGTGAATTTGAAAGATTAATCTTCATTAATATGAAGATTACAGGAGACAATATAGTAGTATATCTACTTGATTCAGGGGAAGGATTTCTTCAAACAAAAAGCACTGATCAGAAAAGAAAAGACTAATATATTCTATCTCTTTAAAATTAAGAATTACTATTCTTCAAAAAGCAGCAAACTACTAAAAGGACAACTACAGAAGATTTCTGCAACACACGTCGACAAAGGTCTCATGTTCAGGATATATACCAAACTTCTACAAATTATGGAAAAGATAAAAGGACAAACAATCCAGTTCAAAAATTGGCAAAAGTCTTGAACAGACACTTTGAAAAAGAGGAATTCAAAATGGCCAATTCATGCATAAGAAATATAAATTAAAACATGCCATCAGATTGGCAAAATGTTAATATTTGACAACATCAGGTGATTTGGCTGATATGGGTGACATGGACCCATGGGAACACTGGTCAAACTGAAAGTCAGCACAAACATTCTGGAAAAGTGTCTGCAACCAGCATATAAGTATTTGGAGAAGCACATCCCCTAAGACTCGACAATTCCACTTCCAGGTATATTTCTGGAAAACTTAGGCACATGTACCCTAAAAAGACACATACAAAAACGTCTATAGAAGTGCTGTCTGATTTTATTGTCTGTGTCCCCTTCACTCCCAAACTGGAAGCTCTGGGAGGAAAGAGATGATGTTTATCTCCTTCATCAGTGTAGCCCAAGAGTCTAGCACAATGCATGACAGAGTGGGCACTTAAGAAATGATGAATTGTACTTGAAAACTGAGTGACATTTTAATAACAATTTTGAGAAATAAAATTCATTCTTTTAAAATGTAAAAAAAAAAAAGAAGTGCTGTCTATAACAGCTGAAAAATGGAATCAACTCAAATGTCCATCAACAGTAAAATAGACAAATTTTGTTATATTCATATAATGAAGTGTTATAAAGCAAAGAGAATTAACTACAACTGTGAGCCGAAAAGGAGATGAATCTCCAGTGGTATTGAAGAAAAGAAACAGGTGTGTGTTCACTAAAGCATACACACAATATACTTTCACTTATGAAAAAGTCAGATACAGGCAATATTAGACTAAGTGTTAGAGATTACACATAGATGGCAAAGCTATTAACTAAAAGCAAGGAAACACTGATCATAAAATCCAGAAAATGGTTACTTCTGGGACGGAGGAGATGTAATTGGGGTTAGGAACATGGGGGATGCTCAGATACTAGTAATGTTCTAGTTCTTAACTTGGGGAGTTGCACATGGTTATTCATTTGTAATTATTATTTTAAAAATTATTTTAAAAATTGCATCTATGTTTAATACATTTTCCCCTATGCATGATATAACCCAATAAAACAATTTTTGAAAAAAGCCTACTTTCTCAAAACAAGTTTCAAGGGTGTATTTGTAAACCTCTGGAACTCTCGAAGGGATTTCATCTCTTTCCAGACTTTTATGATGGTCTTAAGCAATGTTCGATCTTTTTCTTGTTCAACATCACGCAGTTTTCTTGTTTGCCTACAAGATATAATACATGGATATATATTTAAAAGTTATTTAGGTGTGTTTGCAAATTAGGAAAAGAAACTAATAATGCTATAGTGATTGTATAGTTAATTTCACAGCTACGATATTTCTTTAGTACTAGAAAACCAAAAATATGAATGCAAATTTGAAGTCAATAGGATGCTGGTCTGTTTTTATAGGTTATTTGATTTTGTTTTCTCTAGTAGAATCTGACTCCAATTAAACTAAATTACCATTTAAAATTCTCATTAATACTGTGCAATCTTAAACAGCCACTTTTGAAGTTATGAAAATAAGGGGCCCAGTAAACGTAGTTCTCATGGACTAATCTATGATAAACAGGAAAGTATGTTGCTGTCCCAGTTAATAAGTATATTAAAGTCTGCCTGTGTTAACACTAATCACCAGTCCTACGTTTAGGAGATGAAGTAATGTTACTACATCCCTTGGTGAGTTTTCAGTGCTGACTAGATTAGCGATATTTTTGGCTTGCTTTGAAGAGGCTTCTTTTGAAAATGCTTTCATTGTGATTGATATTATTTAAAGTGTTTGGGAATTATTTACTGCCTTACTTTAAGCCCCCTCTACAAATAATAGCCAAGTCCAGAGCCCAAATGTATTCTATTATGCCATTAGTTAGTTAATTAATTAGATTTTTTTTTCTTGGGCAAGTATCAGGTGTCATTCCAGGGGATTCAGAAGTGGTTCCTAGGAGATAGTAGGTGTCTCTGTTCTCAGGGAGTTTATAGCTTGGCTCAGGAGACAGACACATAGATAAATGACTGACAGAGTGCCCTAGGAAACCATAGCCACAGTGTTTCATGAATCATCACCTCCTGAACTCCAGAAGGAAGGCCTGTGTCTGGAAGTTGGTTGTACTTGTGATGACTTAGTCTGGAGATGGTGCAGAGAAACACAGAGGTCTAGGTTTCTGATCATTCAGTTGGTGTCATGGAAAAGGAAGCTGGTAGAAGCTGATGGCCAGTTAGTGGTTGGGTAGCCAAGATTTGGGACTCTCGGAAGACCTTAGAAAAGCTAGGAGGCAATGAACTAGAATAAGAAACACTCTTCTTGAGGAGCAGTAAAGCATTCTGGTTAAGGGCACAGATGTGGGAACCAAGATACCCAGATTTAAATCCTGGTTCTAGCCGGCCTTGAGCAAACTATTTTACTTCTCCATGCCTTATCTGTAAGTAGAGATGATAACAGAATTTATTTCACAGGGTTGTTGGGAGGAGTAAACGAGTTAATTAATACTAGAATCATGTCTGACATCTGGTAAGTGGTCCACAAATATTATCTGTCATTACCTAGTGGTCTGTTCTTCTCTTATGCCTTTAGCAGCTATCTCCCCGGCCTCCTTTAAAAAAAACTGCAATATAAAATTATTTTACTGAGTTATATGACACCTTAAGCCTTTCTGATATATTTTCTACTTCCTTTTTTAGTCCCTGACAAGATAGTTTCTCAGAAATGCTAAAAAGAACGCTTAGCAAGTAAAATTTGACCTATGAGCTAGAGAAGCAAAGAATCACGAAAGAATATTTAATTACAGATTGTTGCCAGACTATGGAGGAAGAGGAAAAGGCAACTATGATTAGGGAGCTGGGTAACACTTTTCTTTTTTTTTTTAAATCTATTTATTTATTTTTGGCTGTGTTGGGTCTTAGTTTCTGTACGAGGGCTTTCTCTAGTTGTGGCGAGCGGGGGCCACTCTTCATCACGGTGCACGGGCCTCTCACCATCGTGGCCTCTCTTGTTGCGGAGCACAAACTCCAGATGCGCAGGCTCAAGTAGCCGTGGCTCACGGGCCCAGTTGCTCCGCGGCATGTGGGATCTTCCCAGACCAAGGCTCGAACCCGTGTCCCCTGCATAGGCAGGCAGATTCTCAACCACTGCGCCACCAGGGACACCCAAGGGTAACACTTTTCTGAAGCCTGATGTAGATGGGGTCTGGAGTGTGGAAAGGAGTCCAGCCCAGAGGTGAAACTTTGGGAGCCACATTGGCATCTAGATGATATTTAAAACCACAGGACTGGATTCATCTCAGGAGAAAATGCAGATTAACAAAAGATTAAAAACAAAAAAATCCTGGGAGGAACTCTGAACATTTAGAAGCTGGGCAAAGAAGGAAGATTAGGCAAAGAATAGTGGGGAGGACAGGTGGCCGAAGAGGGGTGAGGGCATCTGAGAGAGGGTGGTGTGTGGCACCCTGTGGGGACAGCGCCCAATGCCAAGTACCAGGGGGGCTGAGAGGTCCCCTTCTGCTTAGCAACACGGAGGTTCCCCAGGACTGTGACAAGATCAGCCTCAGGGCAAAGGTGGGCGCAGGAAAGAGGCTAGACTGGACAGTGAAGGGGAGGGGAGGGAGTAGAGACAGCAGTACTTACCAAATTTACATTTAAAATACTTATTAGTAAATACTTGCCAGAAGTTTGGCTGTGAAGGGAAATACGGGGATAAAGTGGTAGCTGGATGGGGATCTGAGATCCTAGACTTGTTATTTGTTCAAGATTGAGCATATGTGAGGGTGAAGATCCAGGAGAGGGTTAAATAAAGTGTTCCCCTGTATTGCACGAACACCCATGTTTCCTTTCTTAATACAGCCTGGTTCCAGTGCAGAGGATGAGCAATGTGGTCATGATGCCACTTACGGAAAATAAGATGGAAAATGCATCACTGGCTGAGGTTAGCTGCCCCAACCTGGGACCTATCAGATACCCAGGGGTGGGCTCCAAGGCAGCTGGCTCATTAGCAGCTCCCAGGGGGCTGCAGGGAACAGGTCCGCTTGATGAGATATCCAGGAACAGACCATCTGCTTAGAATTTGCTTTTCCACCATGTGAAAAGTCAGTAAAGGACTAAAATCCACTCTTTCACTGCATCAGAAATGCTGAATCTCAGTGGTTTCCATCTCCAGGGGTGGCAGGATGTTTGCAATGGGTCTGCGATCCATGGGTCCACCTGGCATGGTCTGTAGGACTCACACACGATTCTGCTACTGTTTCTCAAATACTGATTAATAAATGCAATTCCATATCAAACCTTCATTGTATCCAGAGTAGCTTTTTGTCACTTTTTCTTACTCAGCGTATACTAAAACAAAAATTACTTTCACGAGGAGGAGGCAATGTGCTTTTCTTTTAACATAAGTAAGAATTTTCATTTTTAAACATACTCCTCACACTTTTACAACTATAGTATATAGTATAGTGACTATAGTATAGTGAAAATCACTAATTTTCACTTTGGTAGGAGAATTTCCAACTCAAGGGCAGATTGTGAAGAGAAAAGTATACATTTAAATTCCTTGAATAGATAACTAATAAGGACCTACTGGGTAGCACAGGGAACTCTACTTAATACTCTGTAATGATCTATATGGGAAAACAATCTGAAAAAGAGTGGATATATGTATATGTGTAACTGATTCACTTTGCTGTACAGCAGAAAATAACACGACATTGTAAATCAACTATACTCCAATAAAAATTAAAAATGATAAACCCCTTGATTTATTAATTCCTGTTCTAAGAATTTATTCTGTGGAAATACTTATACAGGTACACAAATATATACATATAGGAGTGTGAGAGTACAACTTAAAGTAATAAAAAATAGGAATAATACAAACACCTATTAATGGGGAATGTAAAATCTATATAAATGTCAGCTCTTAAACAATGATATAGACCTAGATGTACTATGATAGGAAAAGGTCTCAGATGCATTTTACATAAAAAAGCAAGTTGCAAGGTGGTAAATGCAATGTGATTCTTTAAAAAAGTAAAATATATACACATAAACACATCTGTGTATATATATGTATACACACATGTATATATATGTGGAAGAACTAGCAAAAAACTGTTACCCATGATTTTCCCTGAGAAATAGGACTCTAGAATAAATGTTCACATTCTATATTGTATGTTTCCTTATTGTTTGGCAATGATCAGGGTTTTAATTTTTGAATGTTAATTATGAAAAATTTCAAGATATAGAAGAGCACATATCATAAATAATATGACACTAACATTTTTTCCCATTTACTCAGAATTTTTGTTTGTTTGTTTTGCAGTGTTAGAGTTCCATTTGAAGACCTCTCCATTCCATCCCCTTCTCTCCCTCCCTGGAGGAAGAAACTGGCACGTGTGTCTTTTCCGTCTGTATGTAACACACATGTGCGTACCTGGAACACATGAGTATTGTTTCACATGCTCTTTAGGGCTTGTGACCTGTATCACACAGCAAGTCTCCTCTTACAACTGATTTTTTTATTCAACACTGTTTTATCCATGATATACGCAGATCTAATTCGGTCCTTCTAACTTTAAAGATTGAAGCAGATGGGTTCATTCTGGTGTGGGGTTATCTCTAGCTTCTTACTCTCGTAAGTGATGCTGTGGAATGCTTGCACACATGTCCGGTGCACATGTGCACACAGCTCCTTGGAGTACATGTGTCTGAAGCAGAATTGCCGGGTCCTAGTCTGCTGGCATTTTCAACTCCTTGCTCGTCTCTGGACAGGCTGCTGTCTGAAGTGGTGGCTGTAGCAATATTTGTTTACACTAGCAGAGTGTGCAAGTTACCCTATTCCCCCTGTGCGCCCTCCCGTCTTCATTCATTTCTTGGACTTAAATTTGGTGTTAATATGATCGACATATATCGTTATTTCATTTGGCTTAATGTATTCAGTGCATGCAGAAAAACTCTGAAAAAATAAACTCTCAATGTGTACAGGGGAAAAAAAGCAGTAGTTATAGATTTTACTCACCGAATTTCAGATTTATACTCATTGATGGTTTTTTGGGTTGTTTCAAGAGACTTAGGAGTTTTTGCTGGATTAAGGCCCATCTGAACAGCATTTCTTAGAGCTTGGAGCTAGAAAAGATATGGATACAAGATCTAAGTTAGAAGCTCTACTCCTTACTACAAGTGATGTGCTTGGACCCACCCACTTCTCCAGGGCAAAAATGATGTCAGCAACCTGTGAAGGGATGTGCAAGCATCCAGCCATCTCCATGCTTTCACTGAAGTGAATTTTGACAGAGAGCTATTGCTTCTATTAAAAAAAAAAAAAAAAAAAAGGAATAATAAAGAACTGTGTGTGTCCATCCTTGTTCTGTGGCCCAGATCCAGCTGCTCATGACAGATGTTACTTTTACTCTATTGTCTCAGAAACAAGTTTTCTTTCAAGGTGGGGTGGGGGTCTCTCTGGGGCCTGGACATATAATGACATTCTTGTGATATAAAGAGAGCATAAAATTATAGACCTATAGGAGGAGATATTGTGGAGTTATCTCTTATTTGGGTAGTAAGGTTTTAAAGTCAGGGCAAAAGTTGTCTATAGTCAAAACCACCCATGGAGATTCCACGGGACAGTGTCACATCAGAAGTAAATCCACAATGGATAGACATTTCCTCATGCATCAGTTGAAACAACTGACTTTTGTTTAGGTGCCATGTATGGGTAAGTCACACATAACAGTGAGAACGTCTCGAAGGACACAGAGATTCTCAGCCCATGAATGGTCTCATCATACGAGATCACATAAGCAAGACACAGCCACCCACTGCCGGTGGGCGAGATCCCTGGCTCTGTTTGCAGGAATCGTTCTTTCAACCAAGTGTGTGCCACTGAATTTGTACAGGTTAAATGTACATGGTCGTATCCTTTCTTTTGCCTCTAGGTAGGTCAACACATCACATCCTAGACAGAGGGAACATGAAGGAAGCACACGAGCATTTGCTGCTAGAAGGTATTTTTGTTGTTTGGGCTCCTCAGGAGAACCAACCCCCTCAACAATTGGCATGGAAGAGATCACGGGTACCTTGTCGGTAAGAAATTGTGCCTTGTGTCTCTGGCGTCTTGCAAGGTACTGGTCATATAACTGGGCCAGTTTGGCTGCCAAAACATGCTCTCGGCTAAAACAGGGATGATGTGTGAAGATTAACCCCGAAATATCAATGTCCAGTTGGAAATTTCCAGGAGGGTCTCCAGATCCAATCAAATGCTGACTTCTGTGGATGTATTTTACTGCCTGCCAAAGAGAGCAGAGTGTAGGGGGAACACAGTTAAAGCACTTCCTAGATACTGATCTGATGTGCAATGGGAAAAGTCAGATGCAAAATATTTCCTACCCTAATCAAGCCAGGAGAACCTTGCTCCATTCCCTGTTCCCTGGGGTTTTAGGGGCCTGCCCTTTTCTGAACACTTGAGAAGTAAAATGAAGGACAAGGAGTGAGAAAAGAAATCATTTCAATCTTGCTTTCCTAGGTCTTTTAGGGTTTATCTCTACTGAGTCATAGCCCTAATCTTTGTCATGCGACTATCCCATTTCCTGGAAATCTTGGGCTTTGCAGCTGGTGACCTTGAAATTCTTTTAATGAGAGAAGCATAGATTCTAATCCAAACTGATCATTATTTGGATCATAGATATACTCTCCACGTGGAGAAGTTTTTAGTTTGTAGACAACAGCCAGAGACTAACATACTGAACCGAGCTTCAGGCTGGCACCTAGTTTTCCTGGGAAGAAGAAAGTCAGTCTGCAAAGTAACAGAGGAAGAGATAGTTGGGGCAGCTGAGTGTGTAGAAAACAGGAGTGGAAATTTCCACTGGGACTTTCCTGGATCACTTGGTGTACAGTGTGTCAGATAAATCTCTGGTTTTCTTCCTTAAACTCATCAAGATATTCTATGTTGATCACTGCTGCTCGTAGGTGAATCTAGTTTTGGAGGTTGCAGAGCTCCAAGGTGGGGAGGACACCTTTTTGATTTTGTGTCTTCATGTTCTCTCCTTGTCATAGACATTGACTACAGTCAGGATGTGGGGTTTGACACACTTCACTCGATCCTCCCCTTTGCAGAGAGGAGTTTTTGGAAGCTATTTATGTTATCTAGAAAAGATTATGTGGGCCAAAGGTATTATTTATAAGTTATGAGGTAAATTGGAAGCTGCAAATATTCTAGTCAGAAGTGAAGCATCTATCCGATGTTAATTGCGGGTAACATGTTCAGGACTCTCTTCATTTAATTCGTCTTCATGGTATTATGTAAAGATGCTGAACTGGGGTCAGAAGCCTTGGATTCTAGCTGTGGCTCCACCTCTAACTTGCTCTGGAACCTTGGGCAAGTCACTACACATCTCCGTGCCTCTATCTCTTTATCGTACAAATGGGAGGCTGAGGAAAAAGATCCAGTTGGCATTTTGTAGGTCACTAGGCATCATATAAAGCACTTCACACATATCACCTGGTTCATTCTGTTAGGGAACTGCTGGCCATTAGACAAGAGCCCATGCTTGGGCCCTGGAAGGGGTCCCCCTTCCTGCAACAATTCCATAGAGATTTTTGGTTGCCTACAACGTAGTGAGGCCTGTTGCGAGTAGCAATAGATTGAAAGGGGGAAAATGGGGTGTGATCTTTATAACTTGGGGCAGGAAGGATGAAGTCTGAGATGTGCAGAGGGAGGGATGGAAACTGGAAGAGGGGGCTCCAGAGTTAGAATCCTGCATCACAAGATCCTAACGTTCTCCCCATCAGACTAAGTATGGAAAACAGAGGTCACACTGTGTGTATGTACATGTATACATGTCCAAAAATGTATTCACATTTGTTTTATAGTGTGATATGCTTTTCAGTTACTATTAGTCATTGAAATAGTACCAATATTTGCACTTACAGTAAAGCATATACACATGAGTCTTCATTTACCAGTAAATTTGTTGTTGGGTTGTCTTGTTGCCTGCTTTGTACCAGTATTCACGAGTAAGGATATATGAGTATATTTCCTTTTAGCCATTCAATTTCATACTTATTTTCCCCTGAATTAGTAGACAATTAATGTATATTTAGAACTTATGATTTCCTACAGGACGCCTGTACCCTATGTTTTATAGAAGAACAAGTTTTTTCTATAAAATAACATTGTCTTTTTGATGAGAAGACCTATAGATTTTTTATTTTTTAAAAATGTTCTTGTAAACTGGGATGTGTTTACAAGTATGCTATGCTTGAATAAGAATGCATTGACTATACCTCAGTACCTTCCAAAATATGCTGAATTGAACTTCCATTTGGATTTACAGGGAGGAAAGCCCATCCCTACAGGGGTCATATTCCAATATTTTGTACCTTATGAAAGTCCTAATTTTGACATTAATATCCTTACACTTCACACCGCAACAATGGAGCCCCATCTCTTTTCTTTCATTCAAGCAAAAGTATCCAGTTATAACCTGCATTCGTGTTAGAGGCTTTTAATCTGCATGTGGTGACTCTGTGTCTTACTGTCACACTGACCACCTGGATGAATTTAAAAATTCCCACCTCACAAAGATGTGTACCACTAAACATCCATCCACAGACCTGACGGAAAATTCCTCTCTAATTGTCTGGCTCCTGCTGGTCCTTGCTTTGCTGTTCCTCTTACCAGGGGTTGCAGAGTTCTGAAGTCGCTCAGGGTGTGGCCCTCAGGTTCCATCTTGTACTCCTCTTGGTATGAGTAAGTAATGTCAGTAGTATGGTCCTAATGTTACCTAGGTCAGCTGTACTTTGTGTCTCCTCCCCCAGATCTTCATTAGCCCATGTTTAAATGATTGCTGCTGGTCTCTGCCTTCAGCTCAGCTCAACCAAGTGAAAAAGCTTCCAGGACTCCTGGTGGGCATTGGGTTAGACTGCTCAAAAGACCCCCGACTCTCTTCCTATTAGGGAGAAAGACCCCTAGTCTCTTGTCTTTCTTTCTGTTGTATCTGTTTTCTTTTCTGAAAACTATCATGAAAACAGTACAAAGCTTTCTCCTAAAAATAAATAATATTTACAAGGTATATTATTTTAATTTTGAAATTGATTTGATTCTTCAGTCTTCAGTGGAAAACTGAAAACGCAAACTATCAGAGGTGATGCACATGGATTATCTGCTGATGTTCTCAGTGTGTTCAGAGTTGCTTGCCGATGGAGACAGAATTTTTAAGGTTGGACAGAAAAAGCACAATCATTGGTGGAATTAAAATAAAAGTTTCTATATTTGTCCTGGGAAAATAATAGCAACAGAACCTGAATCCAGCCCAGAGCCTGCAGTAGATTCTATAGCTGTTGTTCTGGTCTTCTCTGGGAAGATTTCTCATTCTCCATCTTCTGGGTATGTCTCTAGAACATGAGGTTGGTGAGGGGGCATATGTCCCACTTAAAACTGACTAGTTTGTCCTTGCTGTTGATAATGTGAACCTTGGGGAAAGATATGATCCCTTTCCTCTGGAGTTTCTAAGCTTAGGTTATCAAGGGTCCTAACGCATGGAGAATTCTGGCCTGCCTACAACAGGAGAGAACGAGACCAGTCAACATTCAAGGAGAACCAGGAGAAAGAGAGGCAGAGAGAGAGACCTGCTGGCACAGAGTCCCCGGTCCCAGAGTCCTAGTTCCTAAAGCCCCTCCTTCATTTTGTGATTTATCTCCAGATCCTTCCCAATTTTGTAAGCCACCAAGTTCTCTCTTTGCTTAAGCTAGTTTGCAGTGGGTTTCTGTCACTTGCAACCCAAAGAGTGCTGACTACCGCAGTGCTCATTACACAGTAGGGGACCAATGCTTCTGTGAAAAATGGCTGAGAATAGTGGAAGGGGAAAGTGATAGTTTTATCATGTTGGGATTAACAAGGAGGTTGGAATTATGCTAAATTCCTTAGATTAGTGTGCAGTTTTGAAACAAGAGGAGGCAGCTACACATATGTCCCTGGGAATGCCACGTTGACTCCTAATCACTGTGCCTTTAACACTTGATGACATTTCTGTCTCCCCCCACTAGGCACAAAGTCTCTCTAAGGCCAAGTTTGAATGTTGCTACCTCTGAGTTTCCAGAGTTTAGCACAACTAAGAATATAGTAGACTCAGTTGAGGACGGAAAGAATTAAAAAGAAAAGAAGAAAGGCAGGAGGAAAGGTAGGATGGAAGGCAGGAGGAAGGAAGGAAGGAAGGAAGGAAGGAAGGAAGGATGGAAGGATGGATGGAGGCTGTTGGAACAGCTTTCAGCAACCCTAAACTTACTTTGCTATTATGCTTAGGCAAACTACATAATATTGTTTATGTTTTACCTGCAATGTCTCATTTGGAATTTTCATTTTTCAGTTTTGGGTTAGTTACTTCTTACGAGGTATTAAATTGCAATCTTTCTCATTTGAGGTTTAACTTTGTTCTTTGCACAATATCTAATCTTTTTGCATTTCTCTATCTTTAATGGTCTCTAAAAAAGAATCTCAGTTTAGTAGCAGCAGAATATTTCGCTTTTAAAAACTACTTCTTTTCCCTCTGTAATTAAGGAAAATGTTCAAAGAAGGAGGGCTGAATACCAACTCCCTTCTAAATAAACCTCCTAATTTATCTAATAGGAGGACATACACTCCCTCATTTGAATTGGCAGTCTAATCAAAGAAGAGCCAGTCTTGACTCCCATCCAGGATGGGTTTGGTCAGTCCTGCTGGGTTAGCATCAGACCTGAGAGCTCTGAAGTGTAAATTCATCAGGCTCCATTAACGGCTCAAGGAATTGCCAATTCCTGATCTAGCACACCGACTTGGTTTTCCATCATTTAGTTGCCAGGATGAAGCCAGGCTCTAAGAGGGCTACTGTTTTATAGGAGAGACAGCCGAGTTAAGGAGAGGAGTAGAAAACAAGGCATTTCTTCTAGATCCATTCAGCTCAACTAAGTCATTTAAATGATATTCCATTCACACTTTTACTGAGGCATTCCTACATGCCAGGCTTCCTGCCAAGTGCGAGGGTTAGAAGAGGAATAAAACAGTATTTGCCCTTTGTTACTCTCAGGGTAGTGGAGGAAGGAGAGCGAAGATAGATTAATGATCTATGAATAAAACAATCACTGCCTGTTTATCTATTTCTCTGCTCCTGCATCGTGTCAAAACTCCCAGATATAAGGTATGTTTAGACATTAGACTGAAAATATAGGCCATATGCATTTAACACTGCTTCTTAAAGGCAAGCCTATTACATGGAACAGAGGGGAGAAAAAATGGGTTTTGGCATCAGACAGACCTGAATAAACGTAAGAAAAGGTGAAAGTTAGTAAATCAATAGAACTGTAAAAAATTAACTCTGAAAGAAATGCATTGTTGTTTGAATTACTAGAAAGTTCCATAAACACATTAAAAAAAAAAAAGACTGAGGTATACAAATCAACAGTGAATTTTAATAGGCAACGTGTTATGGAGAAACAAAGAGGTAGGAATAACAAAGAGGTAGGAAACAAAGAGGGAGGAGAAACAAAGAGGTTATTCCTACCTCTTTATAACCTCTAATATAACCTTTGCTTCTTTCTTAGGCACGCTGACAGAGTCTCTATGCTTTGCTGTGTTTGAAGCCTAACTTTCTATGAAATGACCTTGGAAGACTTCAGCGCCTTTAGATTTCTCCCTTCTCTAACTTTTGGTCTGTGATGCAGGATGACCAGCCCCTCATAGTGGAACTATTATCTTCCTCTACTTTCCTGTTTCTGCCCACAAGATAGGAAGGTCTCCCCTCTCAAAAGTATTGGGAGGAAACTCTCTGTGCTCTCCCCACTCTCGCATCCCCACGGGCTCCTTCCCAAAAGAGAAGGAAGACTGCTTGATTAGAGAGTCAACTGGAGCCCAAAATCCATTGGTCCAAATTCTTTGCTGGGCAGAGTAACCGGTGGCCTCTAACTGTCCCTTCTCAGCTCTCTCCCGAGAGCCTGCTCACTGGCCCCGTGGGTTCTCCACGGCAGTCCACGTGGTGAACTCATTGGGGCCCTTCTCTAGATGGGGGGACAGAACTCTTGGGAGATGGAGCCGGAAGCCCAATTGGTCTTGTGTCCAAGCAGCATTCTGCTGTCCAGCTTTATCCTTAGTTGCAGCTGAAACCTGCATCCCTCTCTGATTCCTGTGCATTTCCCAATTAGCTCAGAACTTCAAAAGGAGACATATAAGGCTAATCTTAATTGGCTCCCTCAAGATCCTACTCTCCATAGTAATTACTCTTCTATTTTAACCCATAAGTTTTTGCTTCATTATATCAGTGTTTCTTGCTGAAATGGTTGGATGGATGAAGAGACAAGGTGATGGATTATTACGCATGCATAAGATGATATTGTCTGGATCACTAATTATATCATGTATCTTTGTCATATAAGCAAGTAGATGATAAATCCCGCATGGACTAGGACTTCGGTTTATGCTTGTTTTGTAAACCTACTCCCAGGGTCACATTTCTGCACAAAGTAGTCACTCATTACTATTTGTCTGTAATAGCAATATTTTATAGAAATTCATTTTAAAAAAGTGCAAACAGATACATCACCTCAATACTCACAAAAATCGTATGAGGTAGAGATGATGAAGATTTTTCAATTAAGGAAACAGCTCCAGAGTGGTCAAGGGAGCTTCCCGAAGCACAACCCAGTAGGACACCCAACTGCTCAGATTCTCTGACTTGGGCCTGTGTCTTCCCTGTTCAACATGCCTCTCTATAGCTATATAAAATGATCTTATATCCCCTTATTCTCTTTCACACTAGCAGTGTTGAAATAATTACATGAGTTTCTGAAGGAGGTGATCCTTGCTGGACATTTCAGGAAAGCAAGAGAAATATAATTAAATTTGAAGGCAGGCAACTGTCTATTCAACACCAGCCAGCCCTCACTGAGCTCTGTTTGAAGCACTTTTATGTATTGTCTTAACCATCTGCACAACAGTCCTAGGATGCAGATGCTATTATTACACCCATTTTACAGATGGAGAAATCGCAGCACAGAGAGGGGGAGAGACAAGTTCGCCCAGTGAGTGACAGGGCCAGGACTCAAATCAGGCAGCGTGGTACCAGAGCTGAGGAACATACCATAAAAAGGATTTGCGAGGATAGAAAATCTCTAGTTATATAATAAAGAGAAAACGAGGGGGAAATAATCCTGCAGTATATGTGAGATGACAGAGAGAAAAGAAAAAAAAAATCAGGGTAGCTAACCTGGTTATGTGAATAAAGACGCTGACCTAGCCATTCCTACCTGGGAAACTCATTCCTTGTTTAAGAAGGGATTTGGTGATGGCAGGAGACTCACTCTTATATAATATGCCTGCTGTTTGCTTTGCATGTGTAAGATAGTGAATTATTAAAAAAAAGTCAAAAGAGAATGTTGCAAATTCATCATTCCAATCTATTCAAAAAGCAAAGCACTTTCAAGCAAATTTATGTATTAAAAATGGGGAGGGAAGTTTACCTTTTTATACAGTGTTTCGAGTTCTGCCTTAATGTCTTGCTCCTGTGTCAGCATGGGTGGTCTTGAAGGAAACGGCTTGATGGGGTTTGGCAGCGCTAGGATTCTTCCATCATCTCCGAACCATCTCCTCCCCTGGGGATCAAGCAGAGGGACAGAAAATGGTTTACAGAATAAACAGCGTTTGCAGGGAAATTCTCTGTCAACATACGTATTTCATGCACCTTCCCCCTGCCCGGTAAATATTTTAAAGTCTCTGTTTCCATTAGAAATTGAGTTTTCACTAATGCCCCCAGAATTAATTTAAGATACAGTTTTCAACCTTCTCTCCTCAAAAAAAGTTTAAGAAAAAAATTAAAGGATTGTTTAAGAAAAATGTGTTTTCTATTCGTCAAAAATTTAAGAAAGGCAACTAAGGAGAAAAACAATTGAGAACATTCTATCTTTGGACAATTAAAAATTTCTGTGAATTGGGAAAAGGTTGCCAATATCGGATTTAACAGGAGCCTGACTCCAGCTTGCAGAAGATGGGATTTGAGCAGAGGAGAGGGCGTGGTGTTTGAGGGCCACTGAACATATTGAGGACAAATTAAAAAAAAAAAAAATGAACCACTGTGCAGATGCTCTCAGGAGGAAATGAGTACCACGCTGCAGTGATGGCCCATAGGATAAAGAGCATCCATGAATCCCTCCTGGGCTACAATGAGGCAGCAGGGCTGAGAGCTTACGGGCTCCTGCATCAGCAACCTGTTCTCCATGATGTTCTGGTTGGTTCTTGGCACCTCCAGTCTTGCCCCGATGTAAAGGCCTTCGTCTTCCGGATACCTGGGCTGCACATTCTCAGGAAGCTTTTTATACGTAGGCACTAGACAGTTCATAAATAAATACAAGCCTCATTAGTGCCAACCTGAACGTTTCAAACCGCAATTTGGTGAATGAAAACCACCACCGGAGATTTTACTTATGTTCTTGGAAACTGTAAATGCTCCAAACTGATTTCTGGAAGCAGGACCAAGGGAAAGATGAATGTGTTTACCCGCAGTATCATGTTGGATATTCTACACCTAACTCGCCCGCGTGGCCTCACACACTGCGAGGACTGTGGTACCCAAATCAGAGGAGCTGCTCCTGGGCTCATCAGTGGAGTGAATTTGGACCAGATGCTTCTTTGACCTCTTTCCTTCCATACAAAAGTGATTGTAATATCTATTTCTTTGGGGTCTTGGGAGAATTAAATGAAGTAAAGTATGAGGAAGTGCTTTGTAAATTAAAAAGTTCACTTGAGTCAACGTGACTTCATTTACTCCCTCACTCTTTGATCTGTTCATAGATCAGATCTTTGCTGACAGCTTCCCTGTGCCCAGTGCTCAGGAGGCTCTGTGGGGTCAGTGGGAGCGACAGGCAGCAACAGCCAACAAAGGACGGAACAAGATGATTTCAGAGAATGGTAAGCACGGTGAAGAAAAGAACACCTGTGATAATAATGCAGGGCGGGAAGGGGATAGACTTGAGATGGAACGGTGAAAAAAGGCTTTTCCATTTGCACTGCCTCCTGAAGATTGAGAAGGAAAGAGCTGGTGATGGGACGAGCAAGTGTGTCTGCCCAGGGGAACAGCCTGTGCTGAGTGGGAAACAGAAACACTCAGAATGCAGTGGTGCCGAGGGCAGGAGCAGTGCCTGGAGATAATGTCAGCAGAGGGCAGGAGGGAGAGCCGGGAGAGCCCTGCACGTCTCAGAGGAGCTTGGGTTCTGGTCAAGGGGGTGGGGGTCACTGAAGACCTTGTGCCAGGGAGTGACTGAGCAGATCCACAATTCCAAAAAGACATCTGGGCCTGCTTCTTCAGCAGAGTGGGCTAGAGGAGAAGCTGGCACATGACATGAGAAGCTGCTGACATGAAGGTCAGGATGTAACCTGGCAATGAACAATGAAAGGTGGAGACTTGTTTTTGTTCTATAATTATCTCACTCTAACACACCCCAAATCCCTGAATCTGCTAATTTTCCAGCGTGTGGCCATTTGGACACTCTGCCTCCCAAACCCATCCACAAAAAACAACTAATACCAGTATTCCTAGGAAAACCTATCTCTGGTCCTTAGAAAATGTGGAGCAAACTATCGTTTTACCTTTTTTTCTGTCCCCCACCTCATCTATCCACAAGTCTAAACATCAGTCCGCCACTAGTCCAATGGTCTTCAAAACTTGTCATCGCAACATTTTTGGGCACTTGCTCATTATGTGTATGTTTATTTATTATGTGTGCACTATGGCACAAACAAAATTAAATTAGGAAAGGATGAGATTAAAATTAAATGTAAGTAGAAGTCTTGATGTTTTCTTCCTATACCCCTGGGATGAACTCACTCTGCTTTGGAGACCATTCTCTAAACGGTAACAAGAAAACGGCAACAGTAATAGAAGTTCTTATTCTTGATCCCCTGCTAAGTGCTAGTCACAACATAGGCACTTCACTCATGTTATTTCCTCAATGCTCAAAATAAAAGCAAATGCCCAGAGTCACCTTGCAGGATACTTTCATTGTCCCCTGTCTTCAGGTGAGGCACCTGAGAATAGAGGAACATGCTCAAGGTCATACCTCAGGAAGGAAGAGCGGGGTCTCCGTGCTTGGTCGTGGGGTCGCCTCCATGGAATGGAGGCCCTGATTCCCTGCTCAGAGCAAGCGCAGTGCAACCAGGACTCCCTAAGCCTCTTCCACTGCCTCTACCGACTCCCAGTTTCTGGCCCGGTCTGAGACAGCCCCTGGGGTCTAACCTCCATCCCCAACTCAGGTGGGCTCCAGGGAGAGGCCTAACAGTGAATCCTCTGAGCAAAAACCCAAGTGACAAAGCTCCTCCTTGGCTGAGGTTGCTGCAATGCCTCTCTCCCCGAAGAAGCATCAGGATGCATGTGCACGTGGGTGGCCTCCGGAGCAGGTCACCTAGATCGGAAACCTGCCTTGCTTTACTAGCTTCATGGTCTTGGGCCAGATCCCTAACTCCTCTGAGCTTCTACTTCTTCATCTGTAAAATGGACACGACAAAAAGTCACTTCTCCAGCCCTGGTGGGTGGGTGAGGCACGTTTGTTGATACACATCAAGCATTTGGAAAAGTACCAGGTGGAATCAATGCACAGAATGCATTCACTATTATTATTATTGTAAAGTTAAAATCCTTGGGTACTTTTGCCAGCTACCTACTTGAAAAAGAAACTTGGGATGTCCAGCAAATTATGATACTTGGAACAGAGTTGATTCAAAATGACCTCTCACAAAGAAACAATAATTTGCTTTTGGCTCAGTATTTAATTGGAACTTAAACAGAACGGGAAAAA
The DNA here is from genome assembly GCF_005190385.1 of Monodon monoceros. Lineage (NCBI taxonomy): Eukaryota > Metazoa > Chordata > Mammalia > Artiodactyla > Monodontidae > Monodon > Monodon monoceros. The sequence goes on from NW_021703777.1 coordinate 94,553,104, forward strand.
TGAAAAGAAATCCAACTTCCAAGTAAGATAAGCTCAGGCCTCCTTCGCAGCCTGAGGGGTGCGCTCCTGCAGGACTCACTGGAACTGGGGGGATCCCTCAGGAACTCTCAGGGGGAAAGGAAATTCCAGGGGGAAAAAAGAGCAAAGGGAGACCCAGGAAAGAGAGGGAGAAAGGAGATGTACCTGGGAATCAGTCAGATGGTCCCGGCTTCAGTAGCCTGGCCATTTCCCCATGGAGGAGGAAGCTTGGCCAGCCAGCTTCCTGGCACACAGCTCTTCAAACCCCTGGAATCTCTGGAGTGGTAATTGTCTCCTGTACGCTAATGAGATGACAGGTGGCTGGGGCTCCTGTCAGGATGGGTGCTGGTGGCCAGGGGAACCAAGCATGTGAGGAGAGGGCTGGGGCTTTCAGCATCTGCCTCCCTCTATCCCTGCCTCCGGGACAGGAGAGGGTCTAGAGAGAGAATCCATCACCAGTGGCCATGATGTAATCAATCATGCCTACATAACTGAAGCCTCCGGAACAATCCTCACTGACGGGGTTTAGAGAGCTTCCTGGTGGGTGAACGCACGGAGGTGCTGGGAGGTTGTGTGCCTGGAGAGGGCGTGGAAGCTTTCCCTCATACCTCGCCCTATGCATCTCTTCATCTGCATCCTCTATCATTTTCTTTAGTGTATAATAGACCAGTAAATATAAGTAAGTGTTTCCTTGAGCTCTACGTGCTGTTGTAGCAAGTTATTCAACCTGAAGATGGTGTCATGGAACCATCTCATTGTAGTAGAGTCAAATAGAGCTGTGGGTAACCTGGTGACCCAATACCTAGGGTTGGCATGGGAGGTAGGGGGAAGTCTTGTGGGACTGAGCCCTAAATCTGTGGGTTCTGTGCTAACCCCAGCTAGACGCTGTCAGGATTCAGTTGTAGGACACCTAGCCGGTGTTGGAGAATTGGTTGCTGTGGGAAGAAACCCACACATCTGGTCACAGAAGTGTTCTAGAAGTGTTGAGTGTAAGTAGAGGGTGAAACTGAGTTTTTCCTTTGCACAGCCTGCATCTCAGTCTCACACACTCTCAGCCCCAGAACTGGTCATGGATTTGGTGGACGGGTTCCCATAGCATCCTGGTATTTCTTCTGCTAGTCTATCGATAAGTGTTGTTGAATGGATATTTCCCCATGTTCTATATTTTTTTGTCTGAACATATTTCTTGATTATGAAATTAGATTAGAAATTGGGATCAGTTGTGGAAATAGGCATCCTTATACACAAGCCACATTTCATTTGAAGGAAAACGAAGATGCCTAAGTTGAGCAGGAGGATAAAGAGAGCAAGTACCTGTCAATGTGCTGGGTATGAACAGGAGTTCTTTTTCCATCTGCAGACGAATGTGGACACTTTCATAATCCGCAGGTCTGACGGCCACAAAATCTTCAGCCGCATGATCTAAGCCCAGTAGGAGATGCTTAGCATCCCCGCCATCGAGCAGCTCTTCCTCGTCCTGCATTTCATTAAAAAACAGCAAGAGGGCTTCCTTGGTGGCACAGTGGTTGAGAGTCCGCCTGCTGATGCAGGGGACGCGGGTTCGTGCCCCGGTCCGGGAAGATCCCACATGCCACGGAGCGGCTGGGCCCGTGAGCCATGGACGCTGCGCCTACGCACCTGGAGTGTGTGCTCCGCAATGGGAGAGGCCACAACAGTGAGAGGCCCGCGGACCGCAAAAAAAAACCAACAAAAAAACAGCAAGAAACAATCAGGCAAAAATAATTAATTTACTTGCAAAAATAATCAGTGATATTAAATGCAACAAACAACTTATCCTACAATAAAGTTACCTTTTCCTTTTATCTTTTCCTAAACGAAAGCATAAAACTATATGGCCTTTCCTATTTTATAAGCTTTGTTTTTTTCACTATTCCACATACTTGGAAAAATCAGAATGCACTGAGGTCAGAAGAGATGTGCAAAGCAAAGCAAGTGAAATCTCAATGACTGTGGCCTCCTTTGAGGGTGCCTGTTCTTCCACAGTTACTCAAAGAACTTGGGTTCATGAGTTATGCAGCTTTTTAACCTTCCATCTAGCACTGACCCCAGGGCCAATGCACCAAGCATGGGTCCACACACTCTGCTTAGACTGCCTGGGGTTGAATCCCAGCTTCACCCCATGCTGCCTGGGTGACTGTGGGGAACTTACCTCCCCTTCTGATCCTCAGTTTTCTCAGTTGTAAGACTGGGGTATTAATAGATTTTACCTCTTAGGGTTTTGTGAGAAGAAAATTAAATAATGCATGTAAAAATTCTAAGCACAGGACCTGTAATTACAAATTGTCAGCTGAAGCATGTTAATTTAGTTTGAATATTTTCCAAACTTTTTTCCTTTTCTTTTTCCTCCTCCTCCTTCTTCTCCTTTTCCCTCTTTTTTCCCCTCCTTCTTTTCTTTTTCCTTCTTGTTCTTCTTTTTAAAGTTTAAACCTGACATCCATTTATGAGGAACACCTTTTAAAATCCTGTGGAGAGGGAATTCCCTAGCGGTCCAGTGGGTAGGACTCTGCACTTCCACTGCAGGTGGCATGGGTTTGATTCGATCCCTGGTCAGGGAACTGAATCTGCAAAAAAATCCTGTGGACGCTGCCAGGTAGCTGAAGACAATGGCAGTAGCCTAGCTTCCTGCCTCCTAATATTTCCTCCACAAATATGCAAAACGATAATAAGGGTAAAGTAAATCGACATGGTAACCAAGCTCTCAGCATAAATTGAAGACAGAGAATGCCAAAAACTTCAACAAAGTGAAAAGAGAAATATCCGGTAATAATAGTATGTGGTCTTTCTTGCTCGTGCCCCATCTCTGCTTTGGGCAAATACAGGCTGAGAAAACTGCATAGAAGAAAGGAGAGAGAAGCAAGTGATGGGGCCTGCAGATGGTCCAAAACCTCCACCAGAAAGACTAAACCCACTCTGAGTATGAAAATACTAAAAAAGTGTCTGGGCAGACCAGAGCCTGGACTACAGGCTACAGGGGAGGAGCTTCAAAATATGCATGATTCAAAAGGGCAGTTTTAGAAATAGAAATTCCATGGAGAAAAAAATGCAAAAGGAAGGAGAAGTGGCTTTTGGAGAGAGGTGTCCTGATTTAAGAAGCCCACAGATTTGTTCACAGTCCTGCCTTCCAAAAGTGGAGTCTGGGGCTTCCCTGGTGGCGCAGTGGTTGAGAGTCCGCCTGCCGATGGAGGGGACACGGGTTCGTGCCCCGGTCCGGGAAGATCCCACATGCCGCGGAGCAGCTGGGCCCGTGAGCCATGGCCGCTGAGCCTGCGCGTCCGGAGCCTGTGCTCCGCAACGGGAGAGGCCACAACGGTGAGAGTCCTGCGTACCGCAAAAAAAAAAAGGGGAGTCTGATACTCCTCCCTTTCTATGTGGGCCGTACTTAGTGACTTGCTTCTATGAGTAGAATATGAGTTCGGTTATGTAGAGTCTGATACTAGGTCATAAAAGGCATACTGGCTTCCTTCTTGCTTCCTCTCGGATCACTTGCTTTGGGAAACCAGCTGTCATGTCATGAGGACACTCAGGCAGCTTTACAGGAAGGTCTGAACTGACGCCTCCCGCCAACAACCAGCACTTGCTGGGCAGATGAGTGAGCCACCTTGGAAGCAAACCCTCCCAACTCAGTCAAGCCTTCAGAAGAATGCAGCCTTGGCCACCTTGTCTGCAACCTCATGACACATCCTTCGCCAGAACTAGCTGAATATAGATTTGTAAAACAATTATTATAGAGCATGCTGAAGTATTCCCAAGCTTTCACAGACCTAGGTAAGAAATTCCATTTCTGGGAGTCATTTTTCAAGGGAGGTGACTAAAAGCTAAGCACAGAAATAGGCCAACTGTGCAAATTCTGAAACATTCCGGTGTGTTTTCCTTTTTGTTTTTTAATGTGGTAAAATATAAGTAACATAAAATTTATCATATTAACCGCATTTAAATGTACAGTTCTGTGGCATTAAGTATATTTACATTGTCGTACAACCAACGTCACCATCCATCTCCAGAACTTTTTCATCTTCCCCAACTGAAACTCTGTCCCCATTAAACAATATCTCCCCATTTCCCCCTCCTCCAGTCCCTGGCAACCACCAATGTACTGTCTTTCTCCATGAACTTGACAACTCTAGGTACCTCATGAAAGTGGGATCACACAATATTTGTCCTTTTGTAACCGGCTTACTTCACTTAGCATAATGTCTTCAAGGTTCATCCATGTTTAGCATATGTCAGAATTTCCTTCCTTTCTGGCTATTGTAAATAATGCTTCTATCAACACGAGTGTACAAATATCTGTTTGAGTGTCCGCTTTCAGTTCTTTTGGGTATTGCTGGATTGTATGGTAGTTAGTTCTATGTTTCAATTTCTGAGGAACCTCAGAAATAGGCTTTTTCCACAGCAGCTGTACCACGTTGCATCACCGTCAGCAATGCACAAGTTTCTCCACATACTTGCCAGCACTTTTCCTTCCTTCCTGCCTCCCTCCTTCCCTCCCTTCCTTCCTTTATCTACCTATCTATCTATCTATCTGTCTTATAATAGTCACTTTAATCTGTGTAAAGTGGTATCTTATTGTGCTTTTGATTTGCGTTTCCCTAATGATTAGTGCTGTTAAGCATCTTTTCTTGTACTTATTGGCCCTTTGTATATCTTCCTTGGAGACATGGCTGTTCAAGTTCTCTGCCCTTTTTTTTTTTTTTGCGGTGCGTGGGCCTCTCACTGTTGTGGCCTCTCCCGTTGCGGAGCACAGGCTCCGGACGCGCAGGCTCAGCGGCCATGGCTCACGGGCCCAGCCGCTCCGCGGCATGTGGGATCCTCCCGGACCGGGGCATGAACTCGTGTCCCCTGCATCGGCAGGCGGACTCTCAACCACTGTGCCACCAGGGAAGCCGCTGCCCATTTTTAATAGCATGTTTTCTTTGATTTCACACATCCCACCCACAATTACAGAATCTGAGTTGTAACTTGGTTGTGGTATGGGGCACAAAAACCTGCTCACCTGTAAGGTTGTGGCGGGAGAGAGAGAGAGAGGTTTCATTTGCCTTGGAGAGGTAAACCTTTTGTATATGAAATGAATACTAATCCTTGTGTGGAGTCTAGCAAGAAAAATCTGTAAACGATGTTGCTACACTTTTTTTTTTCCCACAAGAGAAAGATGGACAGATTTAATTAAGGTACTTAGTCCCAAGATTATGGGGTAAAATCAAGGGCTAAGAAAGCAATGTGAATCTGGTATTCTTACTGCTTTCATTTAGGACATGGATGAGTTGTTCTGTGTGGTGGTGGTGAGTTTGTTCCCAGCCACTTTTTTCCTGGCTGGGATATCATCACAATCATTGTCACCATCATCGTCACCATCACCATCATCACGATCATCATCCCCATCATCACCAATACCATCATCACCATCATCACCATCATCCCTTTCCTCATTACCATCCTAATACTAAATACCATTTTGTTTACTCCTTCTTGCACAGGTGGCTCTTCTTCCTCTCCTTCCTCCTCCTCTTGGTTAGTTCCATGTCTACTTTTTGCCTTTGGTTTTTCCTCTGATTCCTCTGGTTCGGGATCAAAGTTGAAAGTAAAAAAGTTATAAGCTTCCTCAGCAGAAGGGAAGCCAGGCGGAACCTACAGAGAAGCAGCAAGCAATAGAATTTGGGATTATCTAAACTGAGATAAGCTCTGCACGGTTCACTGACAGCTGGCAGGATCCTAAGAGCATCAGGCACATTCTAGGCCTCCTAAGCATATTACCTTTGTTGAAGGTGGTGAACTTTAACAGATGCAACAGGCCTCCTTAGTTAAGTAACTTTAATGAGTTACTTTTTTTATAAATCAGCAATTATTTACCTTCCTACAAGCACATAAATACATTATTTATATCAGTAAATGCTTTAGAAAAGATGATTAAAATGCAAAAAAGTGGATTCAATTGTTTTATAGGCCAATGCTGAGATACTTTTAATTTTGAGCAATACAGTGTTTGTTAAACTTTTTTTTATAAAAAAAGATTATTTTGGGGAGTTTGTTTTAATTCTTCTTGAATTAGTATCCCCTTTTCTCCCCATAGTAAAAGCTGGTGCAACTTCATGGCTGAACAAGTAGTCTTACCATGAACATTTCCTGCCCTTCCATGCATTTCCCTTCCCCAAAGTAGGCAGTATTCTAATCTCTCCACATGATTCTAGGATTTCAAAAGTAGGAATCATTTCTCATACTTTTTCTCGCATACTCCATGCAATAGGAGTCAGCTTGTGTGTATAGTCATTTCTCATTGAATATTTTTGAAAAACAAACAAATCAACAAAATACATGATTTAAAGAATGCATGATTTAAAACAAACATGATTTAAAAAGACAGGATTTCTCACCGGGGGTTTAGACTTGATTTTTCGCGCAGAATCATGGAATTTTACTCTTGAAAAACCTTGGGAGTCATCTTCTTGTTGAGTCCTTTGTACCTCTCTACCTGGCTATACGAGTAGAAAAAAATGATAGAGACACCATTTAAATCAAGAAACTAAGGATGTTTTAAAACAAGCATTAACCTTCAAAAGTCTTATCTTCTGACCATTGATGCATCTCACCATTTCTAAGGAATGAAATGTTTACACATTTCAAATATATTTGAATGTTAACGTGGCTGAATATTTTCTTATTTAGCTCTGTCACTCTCAAGACTAAACAAATATAAAATTTTATAGTCAATAAACCTGAAAATGAAAAGTGTTATTTCATCCTATAGATCAACAGATTATCCAGCTCACAGAGCATCATTTCCAAACAGTCTATGAAGAAAAGTATTAATGATTATAAATAAGTCCAAGTGGGCAAGGGCTGCCCCAGGCCCTGGCCTTTCAGTTTTGTGTAAATCTCAGAATGGCTGACTGAGTCTCCTCAGGCATTTATCCAGAGACACCTCTGTGATGAAAGCTAGAAATACCTGGAACAGCTAAGATAAGGTGCCATAAAATTTCACCTAAATGCAGCTAGATGTCCATCAATGGCCAGAATAAAAATGAGGACATCAGTTGGGTATAATCTATCATACTAGCAAGAGAATACATACACTTCCAATTTATGTAAAATTCTACGCTTTTCCTCCATCTTCTCATTTTGCAGTATAAGGTTAAGTAGTTATGTACTAGTACTCAATTACATAGAAGTTGAAGGCATGCTAATGAATAAATTTCACAGTGCAATGCCAAGAGTTATTATCTGTCTTGGTAAATTCCAGAATTTTAAATGGTGCTTTTGAAGATGAGGAAAGAAGCAGATGGGTATTACTTAGTGTAAGGAGAAACAACTGAAAAAAATTAGCATAGACTAAAGATCAGGTTCCAGTGCTGGATCAGGAAGACTTCCTAAGGATCTTCCAAGTTTAGTCCTTCTCATATAACAGGGCTAAAGCTTTCTCGTTCACTGCTGAGGGTGCCATCCTGCTCCTGCCTGCCTCAGAATCCCCCACCTCCCATAGCCCATGAGGGAGACTGATATGTTTGACAGCATGAAAACAAGCCAAGGGGTCAACCAATAAGAGAGAAGAGAAGCTTGACTCTGTGTGTAGGCAAGCCTTGGGTTTTAGAGAACTGTAAAGATGATGATACTAAAACACAAGACCAAGCAGAAACCCTAGCCGTTTAGGAAAAAAAAGATAAGTAGGTTAAATTCCATGTGGCAAATATGTGTATGTGGAGATTAGTATTTTATTCTTTTTGTTTCTTCCCATCCCTTTCTATACTTGCTTGGCATAGAGGCTATCAAGTTCCAAAAATACAATTTCATTGGTGTCTTTTATTGTAATATTGACAGTTTTATTATGATATTTATGGACTTGATCAAAAAGCTTGTAATTTAATTTTTATTAAAATCTAAAAATATTTAAAAGTAAATTATACTAGCATATTAAAAGCTATTACATATATTTAAAAGGATTGAGTGTGCAGAATTAAATTTTAAAGAACTATTATCTATAATATCTTTATATAAGCTTAGAGTAATAATGACATTTAATTTCAACTTGAATGCCTATCATGGTATGTGCACGTGTCCAGCTAGGAATTCCTTCTCACCCTTGAATTTGTTGTATCCTCCAGGAAGGCTCTATGGCCCTCTTCTAGCTTGAACTAGGCAATATCAAGTCTCATTAGTTTTACCATACCATAATTACAAAATATACTGGTTCTAGCCCTGATCTCTCTTCTAAACTGCTAATCAATGTTTTTAATTCCTTAAAAGACATCCTAATCTGGATTATCTTGCAGATACCTCAGATTTTTATACATTCTTGATATCAGTCATGATATTAATCAAGATATATGATTTCCAAATAATTTCTCCCATTCTGTGTGTTGTCTTTTCACTTTCTTGATGGTTTCTTTGAAGCTCAGAAATGTTTAATTTTGATGAAGTCCAGTGTATCTATTTATTTTTTTCCACTTGGGAGATAAGAAACCATTGCCTAAGCCAATTTTACATAACCTGACTCCAAGGCTGGAGCCAAGTGCCCTTTCTATGAGCTCCTAATAGCACCCACCACAGATCTTAACCATCCTGTACTTCCATTGTCTGATAACCTGGCTGTCATCCCTACTGGGATCCTTGAGAGTAGGCTGTGACTGACATCCCTGTGTATTCAGAGCCCAGTGGGCACCTGGCAGGAAGGAGTCTCCTGTAGATGCTGGCTGGGCAACAGGTAGAGTGTGTCAAGGGATCAGAACTTGGGTCACCTGGGACAGAGAACCAGACCCAGAAAATAAAGACATTATGGTCGTGTCTAGTGGAGACCAAGCAGTCAAAAGTTCTGTGTTATTTCCACTTTGATGTTGACATGTTCTTAGAGATTTGTGTTTGGGCTTTGTTCTCTTATCACAAGTCTGCTGAGTATAAAGTAAATAGAAATGCAAACAAGAGTTAAGCACGGGTTTGTGTTGATAATTTGGATTCTCCACCATATTCCCAACTGGTTTCTCCTTTTTTTTTTTTTTTGCGGTATGCGGGCCTCTCACTGTTGTGGCCTCTCCCGTTGGGGAGCACAGGCTCCGGACACGCAGGCCCAGCGACCATGACTCATGGGCCTAGCTGCTCCGCGGCATGTGGGATCTTCCCGGACCAGGGCACGAACCCGTGTCCCCTGCATCAGCAGGCAGACTCTCAACCACTGCGCCACCAGGGAAGCCCTGGTTTCTCCTTTTCACTCTGACCCTACAGCCTTTAACACTAGCTAACACTTACAGAGAGAGGGCTTACCATGTGCAAGGTGCTGTCTGAAACACTGTAGCAGGTATGAGATCATTTAATCCTCAAAACAATACCAAGAATTGGGTTCTAGTAGTATCCCTATTTTACAGAGGTGGAAAGTGGGGTCCAGAGAGTAGATAAGTTACATGTCCAAGGTCACACAGCTAGTGTGTGAGATTGCCAGCACTGAATGCTGGGCAGCTGAGGTCCAGCATCTGGGTTCTTCCTGTGCTTTGCTCTTTGCTCCATAGGATATAAATGGACCACTTTTTAGATATTCCTTCTGCGTTGAGGTGTATACATGAAGAAATGTGCTTGTGAATGGTATGTTCCATTAGCAACCTGAGATCAGGTCTAAGGGCAAGGCAGTTGATGTTTGCCTCAAATCCACAGAATGGCTCTTAGGGGAGATAGACTATGACAGACATACAGGTCAAGGTCCTGCTCACAAGGAGAAATAAATACCCTATGGGCCAAGAGACTACATTTTTACCTCTAAAACTTCCAACTTGATTTGGATATCATATTCATGGCCCATGGACAAGTGAAAACTACCATGACTGTATGAAATGATTATCCATCAGAAGATACATACAAGGCCAGATATAGGAGACCAGACCCTCCTATCACTTAGGCCACTTGACCAGAAGCCGAGACTCACACACCTGCTGAAACAATCAAAGTGTTTGTGTCATCATGATGGGATTTCAGGGACTTTTTCTTTATTTTCCAGTATTTTAGAATTATGGCTCTTACAATTATGGCTCTTACGGAAGAAAATAAATTGGAATTAAAGAACAAGAAATGTGTCCTCAGTAGAATGGAGTAGCAAATTGTCATAAAGTCTTTTTAGGGGACTGACTGAGTGTTCCAACAACCTATGAGGACGGCTGCAACTTTCCTTGTAATCATGCAATCTCTGGCTTGTTTGGGATGAATATAGGTAAAAATTTGTAGCATCTCATCATAGAAAAAGAAAAGGCATCATCTAAGAAATCAGTGGTTGTGTTTCAGAAATATCCCTAAAGCATAGACTTTGAAAACAACCAAAACCATCATCAACAACAAACGATTGGATTAGACTTGCAAACACTTCATTGAGCCATTTGCTCTGTTCTTTCTGTTCCTTCTTTTACCCTCTTACATGCTTGTCCTTCAGCAACATCCCTGCTACGTCTTTCTGTCTTTTACTGGCTTCTACTCTGATTCATGGGCTTTTACTGTCAGTTTTTCTCCAAGTGTAAGACTGTCTTCATTCAGTCTTCTTTCCCTCAGGAAGCAAAGGCACTCTCAAAACTTCAAAACTGACCACAGTAGAAACGCTTCCAAAATCTGTTTCTCCAGGCCCAGGTCCCTTCCTCTATGTACATCTCCAGAGGAACACGTGCTGTGATGCCTCACCAGCATCTCAGATTCAAACAGAAATCAACCCAGTGCATTCAAACCACCTCCCTATCCTATTGTCAATTGCTTTCCACTGCTTATGAAAAACCATCAGTGCTCCTTAATGTAACACTCAGGCCCCCACGATCAGATTCTATTCTCATCTCTTTCTCTGTTTCTCAGCAAGATCCATGGACCCAGCAACACTGACCCTTGAGACAGACTGGGAATGAGATAGAGCTGGGGTCAAATCCTGACTCCTCCACGTACATGCTCTGTGACCTGGGGATAGCTGTGCAGCCCCTCTGAACCTCATATATCAAATGTGAATGGAAATAATAGTACCCACCTCATAGGTGTGTTGGGATAAGGGCATGTGATAACATGGGGCAGACTTGGCAAAATGCCTGGCACTGAGTAGCACTTTATAAATAGTAGCTATTAATATTAATAATAAGCATTTAACACCTCCTCTGTGCATAGCTCTGTTCTAGAACTTTTGCTGGAAAATTTATATTCTGCTTCACTGTCCTTGGTCACAAAGTAGGGATGGCCCATTTCTCACCTCTGTGCCAAATTCAGTCTCCAATTCTTTCTCACTGGGACGTCGTAAGCGCCTGGGCCGAGGGGTGGGAATTTCCTGCAGCAACGCACTTTCTGCTTTGGACTAAAAAGTCGAACAGAAAATTAGTGCTACATCACGTCAGTGATGCTATGAAAATCTTGGTCACCATCTTAGGAGAAAATAAATCAGTAAAAAATACACGTTATACTTCTTTAAGAGATAAGAACAAAGATTTAGAAAAAGGATGTTAAATTCTTAAGTATAGTTTTCATCTGTGCCAATATTAAATACTGCATTAACATTTAGAACATGAAAAACAAATTTAACGGTATTCAAATCCATGCAGTTTTGAGCAAACAAAGCAAGCTAGACAAGACCAGAAGCATTGCAGTCAGCACCGAACAAAATATTCCTGTGGTTTCTCTCACCCTTGCAGCTTGTAATTTCTCCCTCATGCGTTCTCTCATGGAAAATTCTGCAAAGCCTGTTCTGGAAGCTGAAGGAATTGGAGGTAAGCCTAAAACAATACAAGAAAATTACTTTAAAACATTTTTTTTTTCAAAGGGAAGATTAGATTGAAAAATGGCAAGAGAATGTAATTTTATTTTGCAAATTTAGAACTTCACATAAGCAATCATGAGATAATGCTGATAACCATCCATTTGATGTAATAAGGACATGTCTTGGCTTCTTTAAGACGGACAGTGAAAACCTCGGTCCTATCAAGGCTGTTACATCGACTTAACTAAGAATAAAACGAATGACATTTGACTATTCAAGGCACAGACACACTTACCAATTCAATTACCATTGGGAAGAGGTTCTCGAATTTGTTGATTTGAGAAACAGGCTTGTCGGATGAATGGATGGCTATTGATTTCGGAGTTCAACTTTCAACAGCACTGATAACTTCAGTCAGAGAAACCTTTTCTATGAGAGGTTCTATAGCCCTGGGATATCCCATACAGACAACACATATTTTGTACATATTATTAAACCTATACATAAATATCATGAAATGTTGTTCAGCTATTTTGTGTCGGGCTCTGTGATAATGTGTTGAATGCATCTTCTCGTCAATCTTATGCCATCCCTGCTAGGAGGGATCACCTGGCACCTTGAAGATGAAGACTCTGAGGCCCTCTGTGATAACTGACTGGCATGGCGATTGCACACCTAGGAAGTGGAATGCTTGGGATTTGGTCCCAAATGCTCTACACCATTACGAAAGAGGTGGAAATAGAACAAAGCATTTGGGGAACAGAATGTTATGCTTGGAGCAGAGAGGCTGTACTGGGATGAAGTAGAAGATAAGATTGCAGAAGGAGTTTGGGGTGAAGTCATGGGGAGCCTCTGATGTCACATGAAGGAGTCTGGAATATATTCTCCATGAGGTGGGGATGTCTTGAAGGATGTGGAGAGAGGAGGAAGTGAAGCAGCATTTTCTGAGCTGTTCCTGGGTCTGCAGGTACAGCATGGTTGGGGTGGAGGCACCAGGGACCCCAGCTGGGATACCCTGGTGAGATAATAAAGAGGGAGTCTGTGGGAATAATTGCGAAGACGCCACAAGAAAAATGATACAGTTGTCCCTAGTGACGATGGCGAGTAGGGCACTAGTTCTCCCAGCAGTAGCAGCATGTTCTGGGCACTTGGTGGATGGGCAAACACTCAGGCCAGACAGACTCGGTGAATCAGAACCTGGAGGTGGAGCCACCATCTGGGTGATTTAAAGACACACTCAAGTTGGAGGACCCCCGGCTTAGAGCAAGAAAGAGAAGGTGAAGGTGTCTGAGGTTTTGACTGAGGTGAGTAGGGGTTTGGGGTTCCTGAGAAAGAGAAAAGAGGAGGGAAGCCAGTCTGGGAGATACTGAAGGGGGTCACTTTGCAGCTGGAATGAGTCTGAGGTGCTGGCAGGATATGGAAATGTGTGCTTGTCCTGCACCTGAGCTCCGGGAAGGGGTCCAGGCCCCAAGATGAAGACTTAGGAAGCGTTTCTACCGTGGTGATGTTAACGTTTTGAGAAAACCTTTCCCGAAGGAGAGAGTGCAGAGAGAGGAGGCTTCTGACCCTGTAGCCATTGGCACTGTTAAGGGACGAAGGCTAAAAAATGAAAGAAATAGAGAAGGCAAGATGATTTATTAGCAGGTGGAAGGAACTGTGGCAGAGAGAGGAAGTGATGACGGGCAGAGGCCACTGTGCTGGCCCTTCGGCCTCTGCTTATGCAGAAAAGTGATCCTGGGCTTTGGAGCTATTTCTGCAACTTGGCCACTCAGTGCTGAGGCTGGGCTTCCTTCCTTCTGTGTGATAGAGAGATGAAAAATCCTACTTTATCAGGCACCAATCGTGCCATTTCCTCAATGCCTGTAGGAAAGCATGAAATAATTGTAGTGAAGATCACAGTCTTGCATGTGTGGATTGAGGTTCAAGTTCTTTAGAAAAATCTCCATTAGCTCGATAAAAAGGGCTTTGGCATTGTTTTTCAACTCATGTAAGAAATCAAGTCATTATTTCCTATTTTAAAGATCATCTACCCATGGTAGATCATATCCCCATGTCAAAGTCCCAAGACTTGTCCTGTATTGCGTTTGTCACATTTTGAATTTATATATTTGTGTGGTTATTTGATTAGTACCTCCTTCCTCTCCCAGGTTCTATGGTTTTCAGCCACAAAGGGCGGGCACAGGTAAGTGTCACTAAGTGTGTGTGGACCACCTAGGCTGATAAAGAAGGGCTTCTAGACTGGACCCCCTGGGGCTTGCCCATCCTGTTCTCTGGCTGATCACTCTCTTTGCTTCTGTCTCTAGAGAGCTGCCCTTTCATAGTTAAAAGGCATGCTTTTGAACGTGAAAAAAATCTTGTTTATTTACTCCCCTTCCCCCTGCTTTTTTTTAAAGAGATCTAGTTTTTCAAATTGACTTAAAATAGCTATTGTGTACCTGGAGCTCATTAGAATAATTTAATGAATTATTCTTTAAAAGAGAGACAAGATATTTTATTTAAACACTATCTCTTCTGACTAAAGAAACCAAAGGGGATTCTTTAGTACGTATTAGTTTTAAAAAACTTGAAAAATTCTGAAGTGGTGAAAAGTAGTTCTTGTCTGAGTTTTTCAAAACTCTGTGTTAGTGAAAGGCATTTGGAGGGCATAAAGATTTCCAAATCTGATCTGTACAACTAGGTGGTGAGATGTTATTTTCCCAGCTAGAATGTGACCTGCTTGAGGGCAAGGACCATGTTGGTGACTTTTGTACCTGGCACCTTGTAGCACTATATCAATAAAGGAAAACACATGGAGGAACCATGAGGGTGTGAGAGATATTATACTTAAAGAGGGATTTCAAACAAAATAAATGTAATCCTCATTTGGATGAAATCAGATGATGACAACTTTTTTCTTTTTAAGGTAATATTACTACCATGATAACCATGGAAACCAAGTGCACTAATTCACTCCCTTTGACCTAATAACTAATAGGGCTTAGGGACTTTCATTTTTATGTTGGTAGTCCATGGCAAACAGAGTGTCTTTAAACAGCTAGAAACACGAAGACAATCCTCGTAAGACATTTTTCCGCCTTATTGTCAGTTACTCCACTACATGACTGATCAGCTACGTGGTCCCAGACTGACTCTATTTGTCTTTCCCTGGGGCTAAGAAGTGATTTGCCAAACTTGAAAAAGGGTGTGATTTCACATTTACTAAACAGGCTCTGTGACACAGCTAAGAAAATCTGGCATGCATAAAGTTTCCACAGTATCCAAGAGTGCAATGAAAATAATTTTTTAAATTATTAAAGATTTGAGTGGAGGACATGCAAGAACTTATGGGTAATGAGAGAATTTCAAGACATTCCATTAAAAATATATACATAATGTCCATTAGTATGAAATATGGATTTCCTTGGCCATGTGATGTTTTTCATGAGAGGCAGCAGGGATTACAAATTCAGCAACACTGCACTGGCTGCTCAGCAAACCCGTGAATCCCAAAGCTTCATTAGCCTCGTGCTGCTTCCAGATCTTCTCCGTGCTGTCACCTTTTCCTGTCACCCATACTCCCTGCACCCTATTTCTCTCTCCTTACGGACTGCATCACAAGTTGGACATGTTCCATTTTTCTTTAAACCACTTCCATTATACGTGACCCCTCAGAAAACAAAGTCTTCACTCCACCATCTGGAAGTGCTCCCCTCTTTCCCTTACTTTTGCAGACATTCCCACACGTCTTGATAGACCATTTGTTCTGTGAATCACACTGCCCAGACCAGAGCTCTCTGTATACATTGGGGTGTACAAGGACTTTCCAAGGACTTGACATAAAATTTGAAATGCAGTTCAGCCAGCCCTCTGTGTCCATGGGTTCTGCATCTGCTGATTCAACCAGGCACGGATAGAAAATGTTTAGAAAGAATTCCAGAAAGTTCCAAAAAGCAAGACTTGAATTTGCTGCAAACCAGCAACTATTTACATAACATTGACATTGTATTAGGTATTATAAATAATCAAGACATCATTTAAAGTATACAGGATGATGTATGTAGGTTATACGCAAATTCTATGCCATTTTATATAAGGGACCTGAGCATCGATGGATTTTGATATCCACAGGGCGGGATGGGGCGGGGAGTGGTCCTGGAACCAATCCCTGTGGATACTGAGGAATGACTAAGTTGGTTGGATTTGAGTTGGTACTATCTGAATTCACAGATTGTCAAATAGGAGAGTGTGCCTACGATTCTTGGTTAATTACCTCACTCTTCTACCTTTCTATTCTAAAGAATATGCTACTGAAAGCTTTTATTTATTTTACTTCTTATGATTAATATATATTGAAGAAATTTTACAGTACCTTTATGTCTTCATCAGTTGTGCATTATTGATATTGATAATAAATAACTCAATCAAAAATTCAACTTGTTAAGATGGTGAGCAGTGAAGACTTTTTTTTAAAGCTATTTTTTTTATTATCTATTTTATACATATTTGTTTATATATGTCAATCCCAATCTCCCAATTCATCCCACCACCACCACTTTCCCCCTTTGGTGTCCATACGTTTGTTCTCTACATCTGTGTCTCTATTTCTGCCTTGCAAACCGGTTCATCTGTACCATTTATCTAGATTCCACATATATGCATTTAATATACAATATTTGTTTTTCTCTCTCTGACTTACTTCACTCTGTGTGACAGTCTCTAGGTCCATCCACGTCTCTACAAATGACCCAATCACGTTCCTTTTCATGGCTGAGGAATATTCCATTGTATATATGTACCACATCTTCTTTTTCCATTCGTCTGTCGATGGGCAGACGAATTTATGCTGCTTCCATGACCTGGCTATTGTAAATACTTCTTCAATGAACACTGGGATGCATGTGTATTTTTGAATTATGGTTTTCTCTGGGGGTATATGCCCAGTAGTGGGATTGCTGGGTCATATGGTAATTCTATTTTTAGTCTTTTAAGGAACCTCCATACTGTTCTCCAAAGCGGCTGTATCAATTTACATTCCCACCAACAGTGCAAGAGGGTTCCCTTTTCTCCACACCCTCTCCAGCATTTGTTGTTTGTAGATTTTCTGATGCCCATTCTAATTGGTGTGAGGTGATACCTCATTGCAGTTTTGATTTGCATTTCTCTACTAATTAGTGATGTTGAGCAGCTTTTAATGTGTCTCATGGCCATCTGCATGTCTTCTTTGGAGAAATGTCTATTTAAGTCTTCTGCCATTTTTTGATTGGGTTGTTTGTTTTTTAATATTGAGCTGCACGAGCTGTCTATATATTTTGGAGATTAATCCTTTGTCCATTGATGCGTTGGCAAATATTTTCTCCCATTCTGAGGGTTGTCTTTTTGTCTTGTTTATAGTTTCCTTTGCTGTGCAAAAGCTTTTAAGTTTCATTTGGTCCCATTTGTTTATTTTTGTTTTTATTTCCATTACTCTAGGAGGTGGGTCAAAAAAGATCTTGCTGTGATTTATGTCATAGAGTGTTCTGCCTATGTTTTCCTCTAAGAGTTTTATAGGGTCCAGTCTTATATTTCGGTCTTTAATCCATTTTGAGTTTATTTTTGTGTATGGTGTTAGGGAGTGTTCTAATTTCATTCTTTTACATGTAGCTGTCCAGTTTTCCCAACACCACTTATTGAAGAGACTGTCTTTTCTCCATTGCATATCCTTGCCTCCTTTGTCATATATTAGTTGACCATAGGTGCGTGGGTTTATCTCTGGGCTTTCTATCCTGCTCCATTGATCTATATTTCTGTTTTTGTGCCAGTACCATATTGTCTTGATTACTGTAGCCTTTTAGTATAGTCTGAAGTCAGGAAGTCTGATTCCTCCAGCTCTGTTTTTTGCCCTCAAGATTGCTTTGGCTATTTGGGGTCTTTTGTGTCTCCATACAAATTTTAAGATTTTTTCTAGTTCTGTAAAAAATGCCATTGGTAATTTGATAGGGATTGCATTGAATCTGTAGATTACTTTGGGTAATATAGTCATTTTCACAATATTGATTCTTCCAGTCCAAGAACATGGTATATTTCTCCATCTGTTTGTGTCATCTTTGATTGCTTTCAACAGTGTCTTATAGTTTTCTGAGTACAGGTCTTTTACCACCTTAAGTAGGTTTATTCCAAGATATTTTATTCTTTTTGTTGCAGTGCTGAATGGATTGTTTCCCTGATTTCTCTTTCTGATCTTTCATTGTTAGTGTATAGGAATGCAAGAGATTTCTGTGCATTAATTTTGTATCCTGCAACTTTACCAAATTCATTGTTTAGCTCTAGTAGTTTTCTGGTGGCATCTTTAGGATTCTCTATGTATAGTATCATGTAATCTTCAAACAGTGACAGTTTCACTTCTTTTCCAATTTGTATTCCTTTTATTTCTTTCTCTTCTCTGATTGCCGTGGCTAGGACTTCCAGAACTATGTTGAATAATAGTGGCAAGAGTGGACATCCTTGTCTTGTTACAGATCTTAGAGGAAGTGCTTTCAGTTTTTCACCATTGAGAATGATGTTTTGCTGTGGGTTTGTCATATATGGCCTTTAATATGTTGAAGTAGGTTCCCTCTATGCCCACTCTCTGGAGAGTTTTTATCATAAATGGGTGTTGAATTTTGTCAAAAGCTTTTCCTGCATCAATTGAGATGATCATATGGTTTTTATTCTTCAGTTTGTTAATATGGTGTATCACATTGATTGATTTGCATATATTGAAGAATCCTTGGCAACTCTGGGACAAATCCTACATAATCATGCTGTATGATCTTTTTTATGTGTTGTTGGATTCTGTTTGCTAGTATTTTGTTGAGGAGTTTTGCATCTATATTCATCATTGATACTGGTCTGTAATTTTCTTTTTTTGTAGTGTCTCTGTCTGGTTTTGGTATGAGCGTGATGGTGGCCTCATAGAATGAGTGTGGGAGTGTTCCTTCCTCTGCAGTTTTTTGGAAGAGTTTGAGAAGGATGGGTGTTAACTCTTCTCTAAATGTTTGATACAATTCACCTGTGAAGTCATCTGGTCCTGGACTTTTGTTTATTGGAAGATTTTTAATCACAGTTTCAATTTCATTACTTGTGATTGGTCTGTCCATATTTTCTATTTCTTCCTGGTTCAGTCTTGGAAGGTTATGTGTTTCTATGAATTTGTCCATTTCTTCCAGGTTGTCCATTTTATTGGCATAGAGTTGCTTATAGTAGTCTCTTAGGATACTTTGTATTTCTGTGGTGTCCATTGTAACTTCTTTTTCATTTCTAATTTTGATTTGAGTCCCCTCCCTCTTTTTCTTGATGAGTTTGGCTAAAGGTTTATAAATTTCGTTTATTTTCTCAAAGAACCAGCTTTCAGTTTTATTGATCTTTGCTATTGTTTTCTTTGTTTCTATTTCATTTATTGCTGCTCTGATCTTTATGATTTCTTTCCTTCTACTAACTTTGGGTTTTGTTTGTTCTTTCTCTGCTTCTTTTAGATGTAAGTTTAGATTATTTGAGATTTTTCTTGTTCCTTGAGGTAGGATTATATTACTATAAACTTCCCTCTTAGAACTGCTTTTGCTGCATCCAATAGGTTTTGGATTGTCGTGTTTTCATTGTCATTTTGTCTCTAGGTATTTTTTGATTTCTTCTTTGAGTTCTTCAGTGATCTCTTGGTTATTTAGTAACGTATTGTTTAGCCTCCATGTGTTTATGCTTTTTACGTTTTTTTCCCTGTAATTTATTTCTAATCTCATAGTGTTGTGGTCAGAAAAGATGCTTGATATGATTTTAATTTTCTTAAATTTACCGAGGCTTGATTTGTAACCCAAGATGTAATCTATCCCGGAGAATGTTCCATGTGCACTTGAGAAGAAATTGTAATCTGCTGTTTTCGGATGGAATGTCCTATAAATATTAATTAAATCTATCTGGTCTACTGTGTCATTTAAAGCTGTGATTCCTTATTAATTTTCTTTCTGGCTGATCTGTCCATTGGTGTAAGTGAGGTGTTAAAGTCCCTCACTATTACTATGTTACTATTGATTTCCTCTTTTATAGCTGTTAGCATTTGCCATATGTATTGAGGTGCTCCTATGTTGGGTGCATATATATTTATAATTGTTATATCTTCTTCTTGGATTCATCCCTTGATCATTATGTCATGTCCTTTCTTCTCTCTTATAACATTCTTTATTTTAAAGTCTATTTTATCTGACATGAGTATTGCTACTCCAGCTTTCTTTTGATTTCCATTTCATGGAGTATCTTTTTCTATCCCCTCACTTTCAGTCTGTATGTGTTCCTAGGCCTGAAGTGGGTCTCTTGCAGACAGCATATATATGGGTCTTGGTTTTGTATCCCTTCAGCAAGCCTGTGTCTTTTGGTTGGAGCATTTAATCTGTTCACATTCAAGGTAGTTATAGATATGTATGTTCCTATTTCCATTTTATTAATTGTTTTGGGTTTGTTTTTGTAGGTCCTTTTCTCTTTTTGTGTTTCCCAGTTAGAGAAGTTCCCTTAGCATTTGTTGTAGAGCTGCTTTGGTGGTGCTGAATTCTCTTAGGTTTTGCTTATCTGTAAAGCTTTTGATTTCTCTGTCAAATCTGAATGAGATCCTTGCCGGGTAGAGCATTCTGGGTTGCAGTTTCCTCCCTTTCATCACTTTAAATATATTGTGCCACTCCCTTCTGGTTGTAGAATTTCTGCTGAAAAATCAGCTGTTAACCATAAGGGAGTTCCCTTGTTGTTTTTCCCTTGTTGCTTTTAATAATTTTTCTTTGTCTTAATTTTTGTCAATTTGATTACTATGTGTCTCGGCATGTTTCTCCTGCCTGGGACTCTCTGCACTTCTTGGACTTGGGTGGCTATTTCCTTTCCCATGTTAGGGAATTTTTGACTTTAATCTCTTCAAATACTTTCTTGGGTCCTTTCTCTCTCTCTTCTCCTTCTGGGACCCCTATAATGCAAATGTTGATGCATTTAATGTTATCCCAGATGTCTCTTAGGCTGTCATCATTTCTTTTCATTCTTTTTTCTTTATTCTGTTCTGCAGCAGTGTATTCCACCATTCTGTCTTCTAGGGCAATTATCCATTATTCTGCCTCAGTTATTCTGCTATTGATTCCTTCTAGTGTATTTTTCATTTCAATTATTGTATTGTTCGTATCTGTTTGTTTGTTCTTTAATTCTTCTAGGTGTTTGTTCTTTAATTCTTCTAGGTTTGCGTTAAACATTTCTTGCATCCTCTCGGTCTTTGCCTCCATTCTTTTTCCGAGGTCTTGGATCATCTTCACTATGATTATTCTGAATTCTTTTTCTGGAAGGTTGCCTATCTCCACTTCATTTAGTTGTTTTTCTGGGGTTTTATCTTGTTCCTTCATCCGGTACAGAGTCCTCTGCCTTTTCATTTTGTCTATCTTTCTGTGAAAGTGGTTTTCATTCCACAGGCTGCAGGATTGTAGTTCTTCTTGCTTCTGCTGTCTGCCCTCTGGTAGATGAGGCTATCTAAGAGGCTTATGCAAACTTCCTGATGGGAGGGACTGGTGGTGGGTAGAGCTGGGTGTTGCTCTGGTGGGCAGAACTCAGTAAAACTTTAATCTGCTTGTCTGCTGATGGGTGGGGCTGGGTTCCCTCCCTGTTGGTTGTTTGGCCTGAGGTGAGCCAACACTGGAGCCTACCCGGGCTCTTTGGTGGGGCTAATGGTGGACTCTGGGAGGGCTCACACCAAGGAGTACTTCCCAGAACTTCTGCTGACAGTGTGCTTGTCCTCACAGTGAGCCACAGCCACCCTCTGCCTCTGCAGGAGACCCTCCAACAGTAGCAGGTAGGTCTGGTTCAGTTTCCTATGGGGTCACTGCTCCTTCCCCTGGGTCCCAAAGTGCACACTACTTTATGTGTGCCCTCCAAGAGTGGAGTCTCTGTTTCTCCCGGTGCTGTTGAAGTCCTGAAATCAAATCCCGCTAGACTTCAAAGTCTGATTCTCTGGGAATTCCTCCTCCTGTTGCTGGACCCTGAGGTTGGGAAGCCTAATGTGGGGCTCAGAACCTTCACTCCAGTGGGTGGACTTCTGTGGTATAGTTGTGCTCCACTTTGTGAGTCACCCACCCAGTGGTTATGGGATATGATTTTATTGTGATTGCGCCCCTCCTACCATCTCATTGCAGCTTCTCCTTTGTCTTTGGATGTGGGGTATAGTTTTTGGTAAGTTCTAGTGTCTTCCTGTCGATGACTGTTCAGCAGTTAGTTGTGATTCCGGCACTCTCACAAGAGGGAGTGAGCGCACATCCTTCTACTCCACCATCTTGAACCAATCTCAATAAAAGGTTTTTTAACATAGTAATATATTTTTTAAAATTCTGTGGGGGAAATGGAATGAAGGAGTTAGAGAAGAAAAGGGAATGATGTGAAATTCTAACTGTTCAGGGAGAGTTTGTTTATTATTTTGAAACAGATAATGGTGGTTCTCAAATCCTTATGCCATTTAGATTCCTTTGGATGCTTTAAAAGTGACATAAGAGTTTTATTTTAAAGCATTAATATTTACAATATGACATCAATAAAATCTTTTGTAAATATTTAAAAGCATGATAAAAACTCTTGATGGCAAGTTACATATAAGCAACATTCTTGTAGTGATCATGGACAAAAGGGCTGGGAGTACACTGGCCTGAACTGGCTTTTCACTCTTGCCTCTCTCCTCCCATGATAAATAATTTCCCACGGGATAGGATGTAAATATGGAGTTGAGGGGTAGGGAGAGCACAGGATGGAAGCCAGCTTGACTTCAGTAGGAAAACTTGGAGAGGAGCAGAGGTAATAATCTTAAAGGCTTGAGAGGAAAAACATAATGAGTGAGACAATCAGTTGGACAGTCCCCAACTTCTAAGCTACTGCACTTGGATGTAAGAGCTTGGGATACCCTTTCAGCCTTAGCAACCCTCTGTCAACACATGACTTCCTCAGCGGTCAGGCAGGAAAAACTCAGCATTAGAAAAGGGCCTGAGGTTAGTGGTGGTTGTCCCTAGGGTATAAGAATGTGAGTGATTACTTTCTCCTATTTCTCCAGATTTTCTAATTTCATTAAATGGATGAGTATTGTGGAAATTTTACTACACAAAATGGAGGTCAAAACAGGCTGAGAACTGCAGGCTCTGCCCTGGGTTCCAGCCCTAGCGCTGCTGAGAGCTCACCTGTGCTGAGGGTCTGCAGGGATTTCTTTGGTCAATTTCTTCTTTTCTGGTTCTTTCCCCATTAACATTTTTATTTTATATTAACTGAAAACTCAGGGTCTTATTCTGGCATATAAGTTTCCTTCTGACTCAGGGGGGCTTGGACCTCAGGATTTTGGCTCTGCCTGCTGCCCTTTCCTGCTTCTTTGTGCTTCAGCACACCTCCCAGGCTTGAAGATTATTATGGTCTGAATCTTTTCATCCTCCACAACTTCCCATGTTGAAGCCCTAACCCCCAGTGTGATGGTATTTGGAGGTGGGACCTTTGAGAGGTAAATAGGTTTAGATGAGGTCATTGAGAGTGGGGTCCCCATGATGTGATTAGTGTCCCTATAAGAAGAGGAAGAGAGACCAGAGCTCTCTCTCTCTCTCTCTCCATCACATGAGGACACAGTGAGAAGGGCCATCGGCCAGCCAGGAAAAGGCTCTCACTAGGAACTGAATCATCCTGCACTTTGATTTGGACTCCCAGCCTCTAGAACCATGAGAACTCAATGTCTGCTGTTCAAGCCATCAGTCTACAGTATTTCGTTGTAGCAGCTGGAGCCACCTGAGACAGGGACCATCAGTCTGGAAAAGACTGGGCCCGGCCAGCCCTGCTGTTTGTCCCTGTGCTCCGGCATCATCATGGTGATGGCATGGGGCAAGGGGGCTTCCAAAAGAACTGAGACAATGAACAGTGGTAAAGAACATCATAGATATACTTTGACATGACAATTTTGCCTCAGGTTGAGCCTTCCACATTGCCTTGGGCAGAGTGGAAAAAACATCAACAGCGTTCAGGAGGGTCAGGTACTGCCTGGGAGATGCCAGGGTAACTGTGAGTGGTCTCAGAACAAGCTTCTCAAACTTTTAAGAGAGGAAATAATAGGTAAAGCTTCTGAGCTTGGAATATTTTTGCGGGAGTTAATCTCTAACAGGATACTAGTACATGTTCTACCCAACCCACTCTTGGAAGTGCTAGGTTAGGGAATCTAGTTCAAGCATTCCACTAAGAAATCTTTATTGAGCATGTATTATGTGTACAAGGCAGTAGGGATATAAGAGTGAACAAAACAAATATCCCCACCTTCCTGGAGTGAAATAGTATGTGGAGTATGTCAGATGGTGGTAGGTGTATGGAGACAAAGAAAGCTGGCTTGGGGATAAGGAGGGCCAGGAGGCAGGGGTGTATTGTAGTTTGGAGTGGCCAAGCAAGACCTTCAAGGTGACATTGGATCAGGGGAAGGAAATGAGGGGTCAAGCCAGGTGGGTAGCTGGGGGGATGAGCATTTTAGCTATAAGTCATATCTGGTGCAAAGACTCTGAGACATGGCCATCCTAATGCAAGACCAGAGCGGAAAGGGGAAACATGAGGGGTTGGAGATGGAATATAGGATAGCAGGTCATAGAGATAAGGGGGAGAC
Organism: Monodon monoceros; assembly: GCF_005190385.1. Classification (NCBI taxonomy): domain Eukaryota; kingdom Metazoa; phylum Chordata; class Mammalia; order Artiodactyla; family Monodontidae; genus Monodon; species Monodon monoceros. Next base: position 94,577,439 of record NW_021703777.1, read on the forward strand.
AAACTGTGTAGGTCATTCTGCAGAATTTGACTTTAACTCTGAGTCAGTTGAGAACCATTGGAGGATTTGAACAGCGGAGTAACTTGACCTTACTTTTATAAGGCCACTCTGGCTGCTGGGGTGAGAATGGGGGGTGAGAACAGGAGCAGGGGCATCAGTTAGGAGGCTATGGCAACACTTTTTAAAATAATTGCAACACTTCAGATAGGAGTTGAAGGCAGCCTGGATCAGGATGGTAGTGGGGGAGGAAGTGAGAAATGGTCATACTTTCAATCTATTCTGATGCAGAGCAAACAGGACTTATTGATAGACTGGAAGTGGGTAGACAGAAAGAAAGGAGTTAAGGATGACCATAAGTTTTTGACCCAAGCAACAGAAAAAATGAAATGTCTATTTAGTGAAATGGGGATGACAAGGATTTCCCCACCCTCATGACATCCTTTAACAAGCTTTGCAAACTTCTAAGAAGAGTAATGGTAAGTAAAGTTTCTGAAATTGGAAGATTTTTGTAGGAGAAACAGGTTAGGGTTGGAAGAAGGAGATCAGAAGCCTAGTTTCAGTCGAGTAGAATTTGGGTTGTCTCAAAATAGATCATGGACCTAACTAAATGTAAAAGCTAAAAACAGAAAACTTCCAGAAGAAAAATATAGGAGAAAATGTTCATGACCTTGGGTTGGGCAAAGAATTTTTAGATACAATCCATAATAGAAGAAAAGTGATAAATTTGACTCCACCAAGATTAAAAACTTTTGTACTTCAAAAGACACCATTAAGAAAATAAAAAGATTAGACATTTACTTGCAGAAAATATTTGCAAATTATATACCTGATAAAGTACTTGTATCCAGAATATATAAAGAACTCTTACAATTCCACAGTAAGACAAAAAATCCAATTAATAATGTATAAAAATTTAAACAGACATTTTACTAAGATGATATACAAAAGGCTAATAAGTATATGAAAAAATACTCCATATCATTAATCACTAGGGAAATACAAGTTAAAAGCACAACGAAATACCACTGTATACACATTATAAAGGCTAAAATTGAAGACAGATAATATCAGTTGTTGGCAAGGAAGTGAGAAACTGGAACTCTCACAAACTGTTGGTGGGAAAGTAAAATGATAAAGCCAGTTTGTAAAACAGATCAGCACTTTCTTATAAAGTTAAATATACATTTATCATATGACCCAGTTCATAGAAGCATTATTTATAATAGCCCCAAACTGGAAATAATACAAATATTCATCAACAGGTGAATGAATAAATAAAATGTAGTATACCCATATGATGGAATATAATTCAGCAATAAAAAGGAAGAAAATGTGGATAGATGCTACAATGCTTATAAATCTCAAAACCATGCTAAGTGAAAGAAGTCAGACACAAACCCCACATATTATATGGTTCTATTCACATGAAATGTCTAGAAAAGGCCTATTTATAGGAATATAAAACAAATCAGTGTTTGTCTAGGGCTGGGGGTGGGAGTGGCTGCAAACAGGCATAAAGGAACTTTTTGGGGTGATGAAATGTTCTAAAACTGGATGGTGGTGATGGCTGCACAGGTCTACAAATTTACTAATAATCATTGAATCGTATACTTACAATGGGTGAATTTTATGATATGCAAATTATGCTTCAATAAATCTATTAAAAATGTGAGCTGTCTTATGTGATATGCAAAAGTGGGTGTTAAGTTGGTAGTTGCACATTTAGTCTGAAAGAACCCAGACTGGAGATAAAAGTTGGGAACTGCTCAGTTATACATACGATAGCTGTATGATAGAATTTAAAGTCTTGAGATGACTGAGAGAACGAGTGTTGACAAAGAAAAGGGGGCTGAGCACTGAGCTTGGGGGCTCCAAGATTTAGAGGCTGGGGTGTAAGAACTAGCAAGGAGATGGAGAGGTCCAGCCAGCGAGGGAGAAGGAAAACCAGGAGAGTGGTGTCCGGGGAGCCATGTACAGAAGAGGAGAGAGCGTGAGCTGCAGGGAACGCGACTGAAAGTCAAGGACGGTAAAGATGAAGGACTGACTATAGAATTTAGCAAATGTGCGGTTCGTGGGGACCTCAACAAGGAGAATTTTGACAGGGAGGGGGATGTGAATTAGAGGAGTAGGTTCAAGATTGGAGCCAGGATGGGAACAGACGACTCTGGAGGAATTTTGCTATAAAGAAGTTTTTGGGAAAATGTGTTTCCTTATAACTAATAATAATGATGGGTCTGTTTTATATTCTTTGTATTCTTTTATGAGATGGTCAGTCAGGTGGGGCACAAGAGGAGACAGAGGAGAGGCTCAGGAAACAAAGTTGATCATAAACTCTCAGGTTCTGCAGCCCGGGGGCAGGACATGCCACGCAGGGCACATGGAAAGACACCAGGGTGGTCAGGAGCAGAAGACAGGAGGGGCTAAGAGCTCAGCTCATGGCCTTTCTTGGGATTTCTGAGGGAAAGACAAGGCAGAGCAGGGTAAGCAGTTTATGGTTGGTGGGTTCGAGTGGTTCTGGGGGGCTCTAAGCTATAGGGGTGGTCCCTAGTTGCCTGGTACCTGGCCCTGGGATGATCCAGGCAGAGGAATCTTGCTTCCTGGGGTTGCACTGACGCCGAAAGCTCAGGTTCTCTGCACTGGTGCCAGAACGAATCTGAGAGACAGAGTTCTGGGTGAAGTAGAAGATAGCTTTATTGCTTTGCCAGGCAAAGGGGGCCACAGCAGGCTCCTGCCTCAAAGAACTATGTGTCCCAACCCCAGAGGATTTGATGAGAAGTTTTATAGCAATAGCTCAGGGGGGATGTTGCTGACAAGATTAGGATGTGTGAAGGGTTTGCACTCCCTTAATCTCATCTCAGGTGCTCAGTCTCCTAATCTGGAGCTTTTCTGGTCCCTTTAGTCTTGCCTCAGGTGGTTTCTTGGCTGCTCTTCCCTTGATTAGTAACAGTTCCAATCGAGCTTTGGAACTCAGGGAAGGTCATGGAGGCTGGAGTCTTGCCTACAAGAAACGGGGGACAAAAAAGGCCTCCATGCCCAGGTAACCCACAGGACCTTCGCTCAGTTTCAGTACTGGCCAGACAGAGGAGGTGGGGATCTGGATTGGTTATTTTGCATTAAAGTCATGCTCCAGTCCTGACTCTTTGCTAGCTCTAACAATTGGCTACTGTCTCCCCAACCAGAAAGGTTTTTTTGTTTTTGTTTTGTTTGTTTGTTTGTTTGGGTGCTTATTTTTAAGATGTCAAAAATCATAATATCCAGAAAAAAATTGTATTGAACACAGCATACAATTTATTTTTACTTAAGATAAATATTTTACTTAGTACTGTAATTCAGTCCCCCCAGTACCGCGTGAGGTAGTAAACTCCAGTGTTGGTGAACTTTTGATATTTCCTACATTCCCCAGTGTGCACCCTCTGACTAGAATGTTCTTCACTGCTGGGCTCCAAGGTAACTCCCAAGACCAGCTCCTTTGGGCCATTCTCCTCTTGTCTTATACTGAACTTTATAACATTTGTTTCCTGGGTCAGTCTCTCCAGGTCTTGGTGACTTTTAAAAAGTATGCCTAAAATAAGTGATCTATTTCCTTTCATTTGCATCAAATTTCACTGGATTCTGAATTTTATTTTCAACCAATACTGAGAAATTGGCTCTGAAATGATGCTTTAACCAGAGAAACTAACAGGAATGGATAGAAAACAGATGTCGGTAATGAAGAAACTTATGTTCATAAGAAATTGCTTAACATTCAATAGTTCCTCCCTTAAGAGACGGTGCAAGCTGGAATCGTGGGGGAAATGTGTGTACTTTTTTCCTAGTTGTTTATTTGATTGGGAGCTATGTTCCTATTCGGTGAAATGCTTTCTGTATTTGGAAAGTCATGACTGTGTATATGTTTGAATAGCAGATTAGAAGCCAAAGCTTTCAGTGCATGGATTTACACTGCTGTTCATCAGGGAGATGGCCCCTCTGGGCGTGTGCCTGGTGCAGTGCGGAGGCCATGTCTTCAAGGGTGCTGGTATCTGAGCATCTGACTACAGTCTGGACTTGACAACACTTGGAGCCCCGCAGGAATGCTATAGGATAGAGAGGGTCATGGGTTCAAGGGCAGAGGCTGGGGTGGTAGCGCTGAGCAACAAGCCAAACCCATGAGAGGTTTGGGGAATGAACCATCAAGAGGGAGTCAAAGAATTGGATCCAGGTGAGCAGACTTGGTTGGAAGGATGTGGTGGGTGTGGTATGGGGGTAGTAAGTGAGCATACAGAAACCAGAGCATGGCCTTGAGTAAAATACAGAGAGCACTGTACCTTCCCTGGGCAACTGTAAACCATTCTCTTTAAAGACCAATCAGAGTTAAGATTTGCTGGTATAGAATGATGCTGTAGTGCAGCAATTAAGAACACAGGTTCACTTAGTATGATAATCTAAGGGAACTATATTCAATATCCTGGTTTATCAAACCATAGTGGAAAAGAATATGAAAAAGAATATATATATATATATATATATATATATGACAAACACTTTGCTGTATAGCAGAAATTAACACAATATTGCAAATCAACTGTACTTCAATGAAATAAATTTAAAAAAAAGAAAAAAAAAAGAACACAGCTTCCTGAGGTCTGTAGACTGGAGTTTGAGTTCTGGCTCCACCACCTCTAGCTGTTGGTTCTCTCTGAACTTTAGTTTCCTAAATTATAAAACAATGCCTGATGACAGGACTGTTCTGAGTGATGTAATGCATGTAAAGACCTCAGCATGGTGCCAGCCATATCATAACACTCAAAAGAGGTAATTATTTTTGTTAGTTATTTAGCATCAAGTTCTTCTTCCAGCTGGAGAAGGCGACTAGGTATGTGCCAGACCCTATGTGCGGTGCTTTCTGTGTATCATCTGATTTCACTGTCATAACAGCTGCACGAAGCCAAGGCTTTTATGATCCTCGTTTTTATCAACATAAACGAGGCTTCTGTGGCTGAGGGAGACCGGGCTGCTGCTTGAGGTCAGGACTAAAAGTAGTAACGAGTAGTAAGTAGTGAGTCTAATTTCAGTTTCTATGGGTTTCAAGGAATGTTTGCTGACTTGAAATGTTGTTTATTTCTCTTAATCTTGGGCAATGTACTGGGATATGAGTAAGAAAGAGAATGAGGAATCTTGATGGAAATCTTATCAGAAAGCTTGCTGTGTGCCTCAGAACATGGTATTAAGCTCTCAGGGTTCAAGGCTGTCAGATTTATCATCTGGTTTTCTCCCTTCCTTCCTTCCTTCCTCTCTTCCTTCCTTCCTTCCTTCCTCCCTTCCTTCCTTCCTTCTTTCCTTCCTTCCTCCCTCCCTCCCTTTCTTCCTTTTCTTTCTCTCTCTCTCTCTCTCTCTCTCTCACTCTTTCTGAGGGAGAGGAGGATGCCTCAGGTAAACCAATAAGTGCTTAGAGAAGAAAAATATAATGAAATCATATGAGCTTAAAAAGTTCCACAGCTTTCTTAGCATACACTTTCTTGCTTGGGATAGGGAAACCACCGAATCTGAGGTTTTGCCTAGAAAAATGTAGGTAAGTAGTATTTATAAAATGGTCATGAGAGACAGCCTCTTGAACCATTTAGTAGTCTTAGCCCAAGTTGGGGGGGTGGGTGGGAGGTGCCAGGATGGTTCCACATATGAAAATCAATCAGTGTAATACACCTCATTACCAGAACAAAGGACAAACACCACATGATCATCTCGATTGATAACAGAAAAAACATTTGACAAAATTCAACATTCTTTTACGATAAAAAACATTTGACAAACTAGGAATAGAAGGAAATTACTTCAACATGGTAAAGGCCATATATGAAAAGCCCACAACTTACATTATACTCAGTGGTGAAAAACTGAAAGCATCTCCTCTAAGATCAGGAACAAGGCAGGGATGCCCCCCCCCACCCCCAACTTTACTTCTATTCAACATAATACTGGAAATCCAAACCAGAGCAATTAAGCAAGTGCTATAGACAGAATGTTTGTGTCCTCCCTGAATTCATATGTTGAAGTTTATGTCCCAGTGTGATGCTATTTGGAGATGGGGCCTTTGGGAGGTGATTAAGTCATAAGGGTGGAACTTTCATGAATGGGACTAGTTCCCCTATGAAAAAGACCCCAGAGAGCTTCTACTCTGCCCCTTCTACCATGTGAGAACACAGCAAGAAGACAGCCACTTATGAACCAAAAAGCAGGCCCTCCTTACCAGACACCAGATCTGCTGGTGTCTTTGCCTTCAACTTTTCAGGCTCCAGAACTATGAGAAACAAAATTTCTGCTGCTTATAAGCCACCCAGTCTATAGTGTTTTATATTAACAGAGCAAACAGACTAAGACAGTAAGAAAAAGTTACAAAAGGCATCCAGATTGGGAAGGAAGAAGTAAAATTATCTCTGTTTGCAGAAGACATTGTCTTATATAGAGAAAACCTTTAAAGAGTCCCCTCCCACACACAAAAAATGTTGAAACTAATAAGCAAATTCAGCAAAGTTGCAGCACAGAAAATCAATATGTAAAATCAGTCATGTTTCTATCCACTAACAGTGAAACATCTAAAAAGGAAGCTAAGAAAACAATTCCATTTACAATAGCATGAGAAGAGTAAAACACTTAAGAATTAACTTAACCAAAGAGGCAAAAGACTTGTATGCTGTAAACTATAAAAAACTGCTGAAAACATTTAAAGAAGACACAAACAAATGGAAAGTCACCCCATGTTCATAGACTGGAAAACTTAATATTGTTAAAATGTCAATACTACCCAAGGCAATCAACAGATTTAATGCAATCCCTATCACAATCTCAATGGCATTTTTCTTATGAAAAGAAAAGTTCATCCTAAAACTCACATAGACTATTAAGGTTCCCTGAAATAGCCAAATCAGTTTTGAAAAACAACAAAATTGGAGGCTCAGGCGTCCTGATTTCAAAACATATTATAAAGCTACATCCATTAAAACAGTGTGGTACTGGCATAAAGACAGACATATAGACCAATGGGATAGAATAGAGAACTCAGAAGCAAAACCATGTGTATGTGGTCAAATAATCTTCAACAAGGATGCCAAGACCACTCAATGGGGAAAATACAGTATCTTCAACAAATGGTGTTGAGAAACTGGCTATCCACGTGCAAAAGAATGAAGTTGACCCTTACCTTACACAATAAACTCAGAAAGGATTAAAGACCTAAATGTGAGACGTAAAGTTATAAAACTCCTAGAAGAAAACACAGAGGAAATCTTCATGACATTGAGTTTGTTAATGACTTCTTGGATGTGACACCAAAAGCACAGGCAACACAGGCAAACACAGACAAATGGGACCACCTCAAACTTAAAAACTTCTTCGCACCAAAGGACACAATCAATAGAATACAAAGACCAACTGTGGAACGGGAGAAAATATTTGCAGTTCCCTTTGGATCTAATTTCCTTCTTCTTCCTCTTGCTCACTGTCTGTCAACCACTCTGGCATCCTTGTTCCTTAAATACACCAAGCACACTCTTGCTTTAAGGCCACTTTCCTCAGGGGTCTCACATTTCCTTCAGGCCTCTGCACAAACATCTTCTCACTGGAGAGGGCTTCCCCTGATGACCTTTCATAAAACAGCAACCCTTCCTCTCATCTCCACTGTAGTCTCGTCCAGCCAATTCTTTATGTTTCTCTGTAGCACTTCTCACCACGGGCCATACTGTATATTTATCATATCTTTTTTGATTTGCTTTCTCTTTTTCCCTCTAACTCCCCAGCTGGAATATAAACTCTGTCGGGGTATTAAGGCCTTTTATTCTTGTCCCTACTTTGCAGATAAAGAAACTGAAGTTTAAGGAGGTGGGGAAACTTGCCCAAGCAAGTAAGAAAGTAACAGGTATAGACTGGTACACACACGCCAAAGACTGAGGCCTTAACGGATACAACTGTATTGCTTTTCTGTCACAAGCTTAATAAAGAGATGGGTGGAGAGCTTTCTGAGTGGGCACCAAAGCCTGGGAATGCCCAGGTGGCCACAAGGCATTCAGAGGCCAGTAGCAGTCAACCAGGGTGGAGACATATTGGAGAAGAGGGGGAGTAGAATTGGAAAGGGCCAGATCACATAGGGTCTCAGAACTCAGAACAAATAAGAGTGTGGATTTTATGTGATGCTCATTACAGATTTCTGAGTATAGTTTTAAAGAAAGATGAATGTGGTGGTTTAAATATATGCCCATAAATTTCTTTGACACACCTCTCTTTAAAGGTGGAGCCAAATTTCACCCCCCCGAAGATGGGCTGGACTTAGTTTCCTGCTAAGTGGGTGGGTGATTTCCCAGGTGAGGTCCTATAAGACCCAGCTGCTCCTGGACACACTAATTTCTGTACACATTGGGTGTTTCAGAGCCCTCTGTTTGGAATCCTCTCCCACCAACACTCTACCACGGAGACACCTGCACATCCTCTATTGCTTCTGCTCTGTGTCTTGCCTTTCCTATCTCAGGTCGAGACTCCTCATGTTGCTCATTCCTTGCACTCTTGCTCTAACATGTGTTGACGTGCTGAATGAGACCTATTCTGCTCTCTTGACCACATGGCTGACTTTCTGCTGGTCTTGACCTCTCATTTCTAACTGATGCCTGTCTACCCAGGCTTCTAATCCATCAGGTGCCCTCACCTCACTCCCAGGGATTTGCTCTACATCTTGGCCCACCAGTGCTGCCAAATGAGCAACAGCCTCCAGCTCTGCCCTGAGCTGCCCAGAGACCAGCTGGTCATGACCTTGCTCAGGCAGGCACATCTTAGCCTTGTACTGTTCTTTCCTTCTTCAAATCATAAATTGTATTTTTTATTTTATCCTTTTGGACTAATGCATAGATTGCCTATTATCTCACTCTAACACACCTTAGTTACTGTGTATTTATCTATTTAAAATACTAGTGCATACTATTTAAATATTTAAAACTGTGCACACTCTTTAAAATATTTCCACATCCTTTTCTTGATTTGATCCTTACAATCACCCCCATGGTGACAGCAAAGAGTATTTCTCCCATTTTAGGAAGAAGGAAAGAATTCACTTTTCATTATGCTACAGAGCCTTTATTACTGGCCATGCTCTCTGACATTTTTTTTCTCTTGATTTTAAAACAACTACTTAAATATTCAATAGTTGTGCTCTGGACAGAATTGTGTCCCCACAAAATTCATACGTTGAAGCCCTAACCCTCAGTGTGACTATATTTGGAGACAGGGCCTCTAAGGAGGTAATGAAGGTTAAATGAGGTTATATGGTAGGGCCCTAATATAATAGGATTAGCATCCTTATAGGAAGAGACACCAAAGTGAGCACACAGGGAGATGCCAGCCACCTACAAGCCAGGAAGAGAGGACTCACTGGAAAGTGACCACATGGGCACCCTGATCTTAGACTTCCAGCCTCCAGAATTGTGAGAAAATAAATGTCTGTTGTTAGAGCCACCCAGTCTATGGTATATTTTGGTACGGCAGCCTGAGCACACTAAGACAAACTGTAATCTTCAATAATGAATAATTTTACCCATTTAGAAAATGAAGTAACTATATGGGATAAAGTTATATATGGGATAAAGTTTGGTTCTACTTTACTAACTGGTAACAGTTCTACTGTGTTATTGGTTTTGGATGGGAACCACATTTTTCTTAGGGTTGGACATCAGATGAACTTGCTTCCAAAGCCCTCTAATTTCCAATAGTTACTTTATTCCCCAGCTCAGCTGCAGAAAAATAGAGTAATAATAATTATGTAACAATTGAAAAGTGTAACACGCCTTCTTCCCTGGTCTAATCCACTGTTCAAGAAAAGCAACAAGTGAGGGGTAATAATTTTCCCTACAGTGAGCAGAGAATGAATGATGGTCACTGTGATGGGGAAAAGTAATGCTGTAAAATACAGGCCACAGTTCCTGGAGGGAGAAGGGAGTGTGTGTGTGTGTGTGTGTGTGTGTGTGTGTATGTGTGTGTGTGTTGGGGGGTGGGGTGAGGGATGGATAAGAGAAGGGGTCCTCGAGGGGCAGGATCTCCGAGAGCCTCAGAAACATCCTCAGGTTTTCCAACATCTGATTCTAATACTATTTCATTGACAAATATGCCTTCCCATTTCACCCACCCTTGAATGTCTACCTATTTGATTATTTGCACCACTTCTATTTCAATGAATGCTTCAAAATTCTGTGGTTATGTAAATATGTCTTGGGGTTGTGTCCTGTCTCCCAGACAGAGGTGAACTTAGAAATTGCCTAGAACTGGGGTAAAATGCTGTGGAGGGCGGTGGACGCGCACAAAAAATAATACCCAAGCAAAATCCCCACGATGCTCTGTGCTGATCCCAGGAGGCAATTAATACTGGTTGACAGAACTTACTCCGTGGGCCTCGTTGGCTCGTCATGCCCAGGAGGTGAGTGTCAGAACCTTCCTGCATGGGCTCCTCCTGGTCGTCTGGATGGGATTTTTCAGACACCATTTCCTTGGGGCCAGCAGCCGACAGCTGTGGGCAGATGGTCAGAGGTTGTGAATCTCAGGGCTTTGGTTGACTCAGATGCTATCTCAGGATGAGGTGGGTCACTTAGCAAGGGGACAGGCCTTAATCCTCTTCAGATCTAGATAACTGTGGTCTGTGTCACCTGAGTCACTGTGGTCATGATCACCTATCCCCACAGGAAGCAGCCGATCCTGATTTTCTCTAAGAGGTTTCGGGGAGATGACCCAGGTGGCGCAGTGACTTCCCTGGTGGCGCAGTGGTTAGGAGTCCCCGTGCCAATGCAGGGGACGCAGGTTCGTGCCCTGGTCTGGGAAGATCCCACATGCCACAGAGCAACTAAAGCTGTGTGCCACAACTACTGAGCCCGCGCACCTAGAACCCATGCTCCACAACAAGAGAGGCCACCGCAATGAGAAGCCCACGCACTGCAATGAGGAGTGGCCCCTGCTCGCCACAACGAGAAAAAGCCCGTGAGCAGCAGCGAAGACCCAACGCAGCCAAAAAATAAAGAAATGAATTTAAAAAGAAATTAAAATAAAATGAATATTTTCACTTTTTCTAGGTTTAATGTGTAGAGCTCTGTAGAAATTTGGAGGAAAAGGGAAACAGGAAAATCACAACCAAACTATTTGATCCCAGCTCCTACTCATTTGGGAATAGCTGTCAAAGTGTCCTTGGTTAATCCAGGGCAAAGAACAGCCTCTGGTTCCTTCCCCAAACTCTCAGAGGAGGACAGACTGGTGAGCAGAAGTGGCAGTGGAAGCCCCAGGTGAGTGATGGCCTTTGGGCCAGACAAAGGCTTGCCTCCAAACTCAGATTTACCGTGGGACTCGAGCAAGTTATCGAACTTCCTAACTTCCTTCGTCATCCGTAAAAGAAGGGAAATAAAAATAGCCCATTCACTGAGATGCTGCTATGTATAGGCACTTTGTAAAGCACAGACATTCTGACTTAAATAAATGGCCTAGAGTGGACCTGAGGCAATTGACTTAAAAAAAAAAAAATCCCCAAGTGATTCTGAAGTGCCACTGGGGTTAAGAAACACTCTCCAGATTTCTCACAAAGCACCAAAGACTGCACGTTCGTTGTCTGATCAGGGCTCTTTGTGCAGTTCAAGGAATGAGATGATGTCTCAGGAAAGCACCACACCTAGGACACAGAAAGTGCCTTCTCCTTTCCATCCCTGCTCCTTTCTCCCGTTTAGTCCAAGCTCCACGCCCCTAGCCCCGGTCACCATTGCTTACTCTGCCTGTGGCCTTGGGGCTAAGGACTTGAGCTCCTTCCATTTGTACTGGCTCATCTGACGCCTCGTTGGGCCCCGTGGCCCCGGCTGCAGAGCCCCCCGCTGACCTTGCAGGAAGGGGTTAAAGTCCCTGAGTGGCCAGAGGGCCCAGCCACAAGGCCAGGTAGCACCTCCAGCCTCTCCGGGCCCTCCCCTGGGTCACTCCATCCCAGCTACAGAGAAGGAGTTTCCTTGGCCCAGCTTGTCCCAACGGGATTGTGCTGGGCGACGGGAGAGCTGAAAAGGGGTTTCTCCCCTGACTTCAGCTCTCCTGGTGCCCTCCCCGCCACCCCGTCCCCGTTCTCCAGGCGGCCCCATCACGTGGCTGCCGGCTCAAAATGGCTCTCCTTCCCCCTCCCTTCCCTGCTCGCATCTGGATTATTCCAAGCCAATCGCCCCTCCGCAAAATCTTCCTGGCTTCCTTTCCAAGGGCGTCTATTTACCTGGAGAAGGTGGACCTTGTATAGGGATGCTCACGGCCAAGGAGGGCAACTTCTGCTGCGGGCAGAGCCGGGGGAGGGACCGCCAGCAGGCCCGGGAGATGGGGGTTGGCCTTGATTTAGACTGAGGCAGAATTTGGGCTTGGAGCTGGGAAAGTGGAAGTTCCCTGAGATTTGTAATCCTGCACTGCCATCTACCGCTGGTCTTAGTCTATGGCCTTTGATGACAGCACTAAAGGGGCTCATTTCAGCATTTCTAAACTTCTCTCTCAGGGGATGGGAAAAACCTTGGAGGAAACATGCTCCAAATACTGCCCATGGCTTCATGGTAAGGGTCATCCGTGAGACCCCACATAGGGTCCTTCAGCTGGACCATCCACCAGCATCCCTGCCTCTCCCAGAGAAGGCCAAGTGCTTGTACCCACAGGAGGCTGTATGGCCTCTCGGGGTGCAGTGAGCAGTTAACTGACAGCCCGGTAGACAGACAAGTGCTTCTGTCACTCCCTACCTGCTTCTTTCCTTTTTGTCTTGGAACCTTCACGGTCTTCTTCTGTCTTCCCTCATCTGCATCCTCACTGTCTTCAGTGAACTCCTTTGTTAAGATGTAAATGGAAGAGTTATCTCTTAGTGTGTGTGTGTAAATTGGGAAAAAATGATAAGTGAGGAAGAGGGGTGGGATTTTTAGGTGTTAAAATGACTGTCTTGTCCTGGAGCCTCCACCCACTAAAGTTGAGTGTGAGCAAAGGGACAGTGGACAGACATCACCATCTACTCTTCTCAAAAGTTGTATCCAAATGGAAAGATGGTCAATGATATGGTGTTGGAGCTTCCATCGACCCAGGTGCTCATTCATGCCTAGGGAATTTATGGACTGCTGACTGTGTTCCAGGCCTTGGGCGCACAGAGGTACCGGAGGTGACTTCCCTCAAAAGTCATAATCTAATGAAGGCCACGAACAAGTGAATCTGCCAGGACTGATGTACTGACCCGGATGGAGGCCTCTGGCCCAGGACGATATCAAAATCACACTAGGGGCTTCCAGGGTTGGGCTTCTCTGCTCCCCATAGCCTTACTGTCAGGTAGAGAATAATGAGGGTACATGTTAAATCACCGTGGAAGTTTGTATTTAATACAAATTTTTTCAGGTCTTTTTGAAAAGGGAGAAATCCTTTTTGTGTTTTGTTTTGTTTTAAAATTTTCTTGGAGTATAGTTGATTTACAATGTTGTGTTAGTTTCAGGTGTACAGAAAGTGAATCCGTTATATATATACTCTTTTTTTAGATTCTTTTCCCATATGGGTCATTACAGAGTATTCAGTAGAGCTCCCTGTGCTATACAGTAAGTTCTTCTTAGTTATCTATTTTACATATAGTAGTGTGTGTATGTCTATCCCAATCTCCCAATTTATTCCTCTCCCCCTCCCTTATCCCCGGGTAACCATAAGTTTGTTTTCTACATCTGTAACTCTACTTCTGTTTTGTAAATAAATTCATTTGTATCCTTTTTTTAGATTCCACATATAAGCAGTATCATATGATTTGTCTCTCTGTGTCGGACTTAATTCACTCAGTATGACTATCTTTAGGTCCATCCATGTTGCTGCAAATGGCATTATTTTGTTCTTTTTTATGGCTGAGTAATATTTCATTGTATATATGTACCGCATCTTCTTTATTCATTCCTCTGTTGATGGACATTTAGTTTGCTTCCATGTCCTGGCTATTGTAAATAGTCCTGCAATGAACATTGGGGTGCATGTATCTTTTCAAATTAAGATTTTTTCTGGGTATATGCCTAGGAGTGGGATTGCTGGGTCATATGGTATTACTATTTTTAGTTTTTTAAGGAACCTCCATACTGTTTTCCATAGTGGCTGTACCAATTTACATTCCCACCAACAGTGTGGGGGTGTTCCTGAAAAGGGAGAAATCCTTTAACAGTGCCAACTTCATTTCTTTTTCCATATTATACTTTCTAAAGTTTTAGTCATAAAATGTTAGAGCTGAAGCCTCTTAAGTTTGAAGCTTTAAAGTTTTCTAGTTTGAGTTTTGCAAACCAGGGCACAACTACCTCGGGGTATAAAAGAAGTTGCAAGATAAACCCAGAACCTCTTCTGGTGTACCGGATTTATTAGACATTTTTTTTTCTAAAATTGGGAAATTTTTGTTTTTATACTGAAACAAGCTTGGAACACAAAGCATGGGTTTTAATCATATAAGATTTCAAAGAAATGGCATGCAGGTTGCTGGGCTAGGCTCCAACCACTCAGCAGTGCCCTTGGCCATCTGTTTAGAGAAGACCTGAGCTTCAGCTGCACAGGAGGGAACTGAGGTCCCAACCAGGGAGTGGGCATGGCTTGGGCTTTTTCTTTGTCTCAGGGACCTGATCGCTCTGACTCATCCTCTGGGTGCAAGCCCCACCCTCACTCAGACCTCCTTCTTCAGAGCTGTGTGCAACTGTGGCTCTTAATTCAAGTCTAAATTCTTATTGGCTTAGAATGGACTTGTGAGAAATATACATCAAGCTTTTTTTTTTTGGCTTTCCAATAATGTTTTGATCCTCTGTCAATGGAAAACTCTCCAGTAGGACCTCAAATTAGACTGAATGTGAACTCCAGGAGAGCTCAGGGTTTTCTTCACTGCTCTATTCCCAGGGACCAGAGGCACAATGAATATTTGTTGTGTGAATGAATGAGCACAGGTAGATGTAGGTAAGTTGTCAGTACTTGATATCTTGCTTAAAGTTAATCTGTGTGGTTTCATCTGGGTTCCTTCAGGCTTTTTGAAGTTCCTATTGGAAATAGCATATTGTCCCCATTTTTGCCTCTATGGTCTCAAGTTACTGAGCCCTAGAGCCAAGAGAGAAGGGAGGATTGAGAGGAATACTTTCTCTTCTGTTCGGAGGTCTCTGGTCTCCAAACTGGAGAAGGCTTCGCTCCTCTGGTCCAGACAGTGTTTAATGATGTTTTGCACAAAATGAGTTAGAAATTACAGGACTCCATGAGGGTTTTATAAGTGGTTATATCTACAGTTGTTATCCTCATTTTGAATTTCTTTAGAAATCAATGTGCTTTACTGAAAAAGAATGAATCTATGTATATATATAAGTGAATCACTTTGCTGTATACCTGAAACTAACACAACATTGTAAATCAACTATAATCAAAAAAAAAAAAAAGACATCAATGTGCTTCAGTAGAACTGGACCCTTTAGGTGGTAACTCAGAACTGCTCTCTGTTGGAATTCATGAAATGGTGACAAAGCAGCTTCAGAGCCCTCAATCCTGGAGCACCTGCAGGGCTGCATGCACCCCTATTCTCCTCCGTGTGCCCAAGGTAGCACCTTCTGCATGCAGTAGCCGTGCAATAAATGCTCATTGCTGGCCTAACTTCCTCACTCACCAACACGTGTGACATGAGCATGTACACACAAAGATACATCCCTTGGAGACATCTAAGCCATCACTCACCTCTGTAATTATTTTCACTTTTTCTTCCTTGGGCTTCATTTTAGCTGTGATGGCTCCTCCCTGACAGGCAAAGACCAAAGAAGAAGTCAGGCCCTTTGAACTCAGTGAAACGTCTTTCTTCTTACTACTGATAACGCTGAAGCTGACCTTGATGGTTAGTGAAGTGTTTGAACTGAGTAGACCTTGCATCCACAAGGAATGCATTCTTAGGCCCCAGGATTGGTGGACATGAGCCCCAGAGGAGAAGGAAGGAGGCTGGACCCTCTGTCCCCACAAGCCTGTCAGAGCTTGGCTTTCCTGTGTAGGAGGTGGAAGCCAGGAGAAGGTTCTGCCTTTGGTGTCAGATGACCCTGGTAGGAATCCAACTCCTGAAGGACTATTTCACAGCCTCTCCTCTCCACTCAAAACTTCACCTTCCCATCCCCCTTCACTCTCTACCCTCGGCCTTTGTTCTCATTTCAAGAGCAAAGACATAAAGCCAGAGATGGACCCTCCCCCATCCCCATCCCCCTGTCTCACCCCACTGAGTCATGTCACCCCCTCTGCTTCCACTTACTCCTGTGGTCTGCCCCTGCTTCCATCTGGGCCAGGGTTTCTGCCTGGGCACTGTTCCCGCCCCCTCCAGGGCCTTGATCTGGACAGTTTCCCCCTTTCACCTGCATAGTCATTTCTTCCTGCTCTTTTGGTTCATTCCTATCCATGTACAAAGGCCCCTTCCTTAAAAAACTCTCTCTGGGCTTCACATCTCTTTCTGTCGCTCAGTTGTTCAACCCTCTGAAAGAAAAATCCTCAAATCCTCTCTTTCCAAATCAGTTTTCTGAGCCTAGCGCTCCCTGGAACCGCTCTTGCCAGCATCTCCAAGGACCCCCGCATCACCACATCTTATGATCCATCCTCAGCCCTCACCTTAGTTGCCCTGTCAGAGGCGTTTAGTAATGAAAGTGACCAGTTGCTTTCTTTTTCTTGAAGTATCTTCTTCACTTGGCTTCTCAGACATGTTCTTTCCTGGTTCTCCCCCTACCCACTGCTTCTCCTCCTCAGATTCCTTGGCTGGTTTCTTCTCATCTTCCGAGCACCACGTGTGACAGTGCCTGGGGCTCAGCCTTGCCTCATTCCCTTGGTGAGATCGTCCTGTCTCTTGGCTTTAAATACCGTCAATCTACTGATGCTCCCCAAATTTACATCCAGGGCCCAAACGTCTCCCCAGAACTCCAGACTCAAATATCCGAACACTTGATGGACACCTTCCCTTGGATTAACATGCCCCAAATGAAGCTCCTTGTCATCACCCCTGAATCTGCTTGTCCCGCAACCTTCCTTGTTGCAATACACAGAACTCTATGTTTTTCCCAGGCCAGAAACCTGGGAGTCATTCTTGAATCCTCTCTGGCTCTCACATGACACACCACATCCAATCCATCAGAAACCCTGCCGTCTTCGCCTTCACATTACATTGACAATCCCACCACCTTAAGCAGCTCACTGTTACCACCCTGGTCCAGTACCGTTGTCTCTCAGGGTTTTTTGTAAGAGTCTCCTGACGTCTTTGCTTCCCACCGCACTTACCTACAACCCATTCTCTGTATTGAAGCCAGAGTGAATTGTTTAACATATAAGTGAGATCATATCCTTCCTCCGCTCAAAATTCTCCAGTGACTTCCTTCTCTTAACAGAGTTAAATCCAAAATCCTTCAATGGCCTACAAGCCCCTCCATGATCTGCCCTTGAATCTTCTTGCCTCAGGGCCTTTGCAGTTGCTCTGCCTAGAACTATCTTTCCCAAGACATCTACCCTGTTCTCTCTCTTTTCATTTCCTTCAGGACTGCTCAGATTTCATTTTATCAGAGAGATCTTCCCTGAACACTCACAGTACAATGATAATCTCCCACCCTCACCCTCCTGGAGCTCCATAACCACCTTACAGCGATTTCTTTTTTCATAGTACTTATCACCAGTTGACATACATATTTATTTGTTATTGTCTGCCCATTCTCATAAAATATAAGTTACAAGAGGGCAGGAACATTTGCTCATTGTTTAGCCCCAGAGCCTAGGACTATGGCTCCCAGTAGACACAATAAATTTTGTTGAATGAATGACTAAATTACTCTTTATTGGCTGTGTCTTCCTTGGCCACATTCTGAAGGCCTTCAAAGCTTCATCGTCCTCCTTGGGCTGCTGTGAAGATTAAATGAGAGACATGGGGAGCAACAGCAAGGCTGACAAATCATAAGCCCTTCTAATAGCTATGGAATCTGAATCTTAACTGGGACTTCGTCATGTAAGCAGCTCATCTGAAGCCTTCAAGGTTTCATTTACCCTAACGGAGAATTAGCACCTTAAAGGGAAATAAAGCATCTGAAATTCTATTGTCTCCAGTCCAGAACTCCTCCCAAGCTGTAAAATATGGAGGAAAGGAAATGGTGAAAGCAGCTAAGATATTAAAAGGGTGAGGAGGTAATCTAGAGAGAATCAGTGGGCAGATAATAAAAATAAAATTCTACAGGGCAAGGGAGCTCCCTGAAACAGTGGTAATTATGAAGTGGAAAAAAAAGAACTGTGAAATATTTTAGTAACTAAAAAAAAAAAAGATTCTCAACAAGTTAAAAAATGTTACATGGGAAGAAACAGAAGCAGAAAATGAAAAATATAATGGGGTTGATTTTTTTCTCCTCATTTTTTCCTGATCATTACCTTTGAATGAGTTTCTAAGGAAATCAAATGACATCAAAATTTATCTTTTTATGAGCACTGTTGCTAAGAAAACAAATCAATACTCTGCAACTTTAATATGCAGCTTGTCATCATCATGTACATTGAGTGTTTGTTAATATATTACTATTGGCAACATCAAAATAAGAGCTGTGATTTACTGCAGACTTATTTTGTTCTCTCTCTAGATATACGTTATCACTCGGGCTCACTAAAACACTTCCAGCTTAGTAGCATATGCCTCAATTTGCACATGTGGAAATGGAGGTTTCCTCTGAGGTTAGCCTCTGACAGGTTCTGTGCTTTGCCATTATGGTTATTAAATGTCACAATCAGAACTTGGCCCCGAGAATCTGTGATTCCAGGGTCCTCCTCCATGTCCCCCTACCTCTCTGTCTCAACGTTTATTCTGGTTTTGCAATATCAGTAACTCTTCTATGTTAGTCCACTATTCTCGAAATATTTACAATTGAAAAGCACAGAGCATTGCCCCTGTGGGAAAGGGCTTTGGCTACTTTAGGTCAACGATGTATTTAGTTTAACTCAATGCAGAAAACCAAAGATATTTTTCAAGGAAAGTACTGACGCCTTCATCCAAACAAATGGACTATCTCTGAGGGTCATCAGAGGATCAGATTCCTGTCCAGAGGGTCTTGTGGTAAATTCTAAAGAAGCAGAGAAAAAGGAATGAATGTATATGAAAAGGGTGGCATTGTATGCAATGCTTTTCAACCTTGGCTACTTAGAAGATAATACAGTATATGCGTCCTACCCCAGAACAGTGAAGACATGGGTTTATAGAAACAGTGAGACCTTTGTAAAAAATTACGTGAACCTGGATTCAAATTCCAGCTCTGTTTATCAGCTGTGTGATGTTGGAGCAATGCCTTCACCCCTCTGAGATACATTTCTGTACCTGTAAACTTGTGATCATAATTCTTACCTCAATGAGTGATTATTTTATCAGGGTTAAATGATAGAATATGTGTAGTAAAATGCGTAGCATGGACCAGGCTCTCAATACTGGCAAGTAAGTGTTATTATTAAGAAAAGGTGATGGTAGAGGTGGAATGTAGAAGAAAAGAATGAGGAGGGAAAAAGCAGTTAGGGGACAGGAATGAGAGAAGTAAGAAAGACCTTAGGTGACGTCAAATTCCCCATTACCGGCTTTGGTTCTCAACTGAATTTGTGGCACCAATAACCAATATGCCCTCTCTCCCATGCTGCAGCTGCGCCCAGGGCAGTTTTTTTTTCTGTTTCCTTTTATGGTGTTTCTGAAACCATCCCCTGTCCTCACACCTATGAGCATTTTCTCCCAGTGCATGGCATTTAGCCTTTTCTGTCTGATCCTGCTAGATCCTGGAACACTGGGCAGGTGCCATGCACACTCTGTTTGATTTCATTTCCTAATTCTCCAAGTTATTCCAGCCACAGCTTCCTGTAGTAAAAGGTGAATGACAAATAGCTTTATAGAATCATTTCATCAGCTCCATATAATGTATATTGTCTTCAAAGAGTATAAATACCACATCTGAGCTGTGTGATGTGACATATACCCAGTGCATTTATCTGATGAACTGAGTGCTCCCAGATCCTCCCTGGGAGTCATCCTGCTGTGCTTTAAGCACTCAAACTCTTTCATAAATCTCTTATGGTGCTTAGCTCATTGTACTGTTATAATCTGTTTATAGGTCTGTCTTCCCAGTAAACTCTGAGCTTCCGACCTGCTCTAGTTCATTTTTGCACACTCGAAACTTCAGCACCTTACTGAAGCCTGGTGCATTGTTGATGATCAATACAGGTTTGAATGAATGACTCCTTAAAAGAGCTCTAGGAGATCCATTTGAAAGAGATTTCATTCTGGTCCTGAATTTACTTGCAGGAAAGCTTATATGAAAACCCAATAACATACATGTATTTCCCATTAGACTTTATCAGCCTTTCAGAGCCCTTCTTTGCAACAAAGAGAAACAATCAGTTTAAACACAGCCGGTAGATTTCCTTGTGGTCTTTTGGCAAGAGCAGCCAGCCTTTGTCTGTAACAGATCTTCCTCTGTCTAATGCCAAGGAAAGTGAAGCTTGCAATAACTAGTATTTCGCCCCTCGAACCAATTTGAACTAAAAGGCCCAGAAATGCAACCGGCAGCCAGTGTTTCCGGGAGACCAGAATGCAACAGGATGGCGTGGACGTCCTAGGAAGGAAGCAGAGACAGCTTCGGGAGAAATTCCACCCAGGGGCTGTCATGAGCCAGACTTAATTTCCTGCAAACCAGACACCCGACAGTGGCTCAAATCAAAGCAGCCCAAGTCATACTGTACGTTTCCATTCCAGAAAGTAAAACGTAAATAATAATGATGAGGACCCCTACCTTTACAATTCATTAGGCTCAGGGTGTCCAGGGGAGAGGCTGAACTCCAAGCCTGGTAGCCCAGCTCTGCAGCCCAGCTCCCGGGAAGAAGTAATTTACCTTAAGGAACTTTACAAGGCACTTTGCAGATTCTCCTTCCTGGGATGAAGGGAACGTGGAATGTGTCTCACTGTTGAATCTTCTAGAAAATCCAGAGGGAAAGGCTGAACGTTGGGGCGGCCCCTGGGCTGCTCCCTGGGAAGCTGCAGCCACGTCTCAGCAAAAACACCCGCTTAGCAACCCGTTCCTAAGGAAGGTCACTAGGTGGCTTTTTTTTTCTTTTAAAGTGACAGGTTACTCTAGCAGAGGAACACACATGCACGGGGTGAGCAGAGGTGCACAGCTTACAGGAGAAGCACAAAGGGAATCAGCATGGGGGAGCTGGGCAGAAATGAGGTCAAGCTTTCGGGGCTGTCCCTTCCCTTACCGCAACTGGTTGCTGGGCATTTCTGGTCAACGACAGGCAACGCTCAGAGGTGGGTGGCTTAGAGTCAGCGAAGGTCGTCATTACAGGGCAAGGATGTCTAACTTATCTGCTGCACAGGCTCCCTGGAGGTTGCTCTGGAGCGTTTTCTGGTTAAACGTCGAAAATTGAATGTGCAAGAGGAATCTCTGCTTATTCTCTGAATCCTGCCCAAAACGCAAAGGAAATGGGAAAAGAGGCAAAGAAGATGGCAGAGTAATGGAATGAACAGACCAAAAAAGCCACCCTCCAAGTATACTAGCATGTGTGCATGTGTGTGTGCATCTTTGTGGATCTGTGTGTGTGCCTGTGTGTGTGTTTGTGTCTATGTGTGTATCTGTATATCTGTTTATGTGTCTGTCTGTGTGTCTGTCTATGTGTGTGGGTATGTGTCTCGTGTGTGTGTGTCTGTGAATCTGTGTCTGTGTGTGTATCTAAGTCGGTGTATGTATGTGTATGTATCTGTGTGTGTGTGTGTCTTTCCATTTCTATCTGTATGTGTACATGTGTATGTGTCTGTGTTTGCATTTCTGTCTGTATGTGTACGTGTGCGTGTGTGTCTGTGTGTGTGTCTTTGCATTTCTGTCTGTATGTGTGTGTGTGTCTGTGTCTTTGCATTTCTGTCTGTGTGTGTATGTGTGTGTGTGCCTCTGTGTGTACCTGTGTGTGTCTGGCGTGGGGTGGGGTGGTCAGGTAGGCATGGAAACGAGGAAATGAGCTGATCCGCTCTGCAGAACTTCAGAGAGGGCTCCGGATTTGGCTCAACAGTGTGATGGGCTGAGTTGTGTCTCCCAGAAGGATATGTTCAAGTTCTAACCCCTGGTACTTCAGAATGTGACCTTATTTGGAGTTAAGGTCTTTAAAGAGGTAGTCAATTTAAGATGAGGTCATTCGGGCGGGCCCTGATCCAATAGGACCGTGTCCTTTTAAAAAGGGGGGATTTGGGCACAGGCAGCCATCCACAGAGGGAAGACCTGTGAAGGCACAGGGAGAACATCGTCTATCAGCCGAGGAATGTGAGGCCACCAGAAGCTGGGAGTGAGGCCTGGAACTGATTTTCCCTCACAGCCCTCGGAGGAAACCAACCCTCTAAAACCTTGATTTCTTATCCTAGTCTCCTCAATGGCAAGACAATAAAGTTCTGTTGTTTTGAGCCACCCAGCCTGTGGTACTTTGTATGACAGCCCCAGGAAATGAATACAGTCAGGTACCAAGGAAAGTGGGGAGACTCTGGGGCTGAGAATGCAAGAAAATGTGAAAATCTATGTATAGAGGGGCTAGGTCCTCAGGACCCTCCCTGACCCCTGGAAGCCTGAGGAGTAATACCCTTCTTTCCCAGCCCCCTCTTCTTCTGCCACCTTGAGGAAACTGGGAGTTTCTTCTCAAGGGAAGTTGTACCAGAGCCACTGGTCTCAAGTTCAGGTACAGCAGAAGGTGTGTGTGTCTCAGGTCTGAAAACTGGGTCTGAAATGGAGAGGTGGGCAGGATGCACTTTTCTCACAGAGCTGAGACACCCACACATATACCTGGATCCTCTGTCCCACCTTTGCTGGAACCAAATTGGAAAACATGGAATTTTTTTTCTGGAAAAACTGAGTGGTCACAAAGAACAGGTCCCAGATATGGGTATTTCTGGCTCTTCCAATGAAAGAAGTAGCATATTGCCTTTACAGAAAGGCAATACAGAGAAAATGAGAGGATCACAGAAATTCAACACTTGTAGTTATATAGAAAGAGAGAATCAAGAAAATGAAAAGGTAGAATGTATCAAAGAAGTAATACAAAGAAGACTTTCAGAATTGAAAGAAGTCTTTCTATTGAAAGGGGCTATTACCTAGTGCTGGTGCAGGGAGACCATGAGAAAACTTGTCTGTCTCTGTTCACCAACTCTACATGTGGCAGGAAGAATATCTCCTGAGAATTCATAACCATTGGCTTGCACCATGCTGATGAATTCCCTTATTCACGCTACCTACATCATTTAGGAACTCCCTAAGTGACACATTTTAACTAGTGGTCTCAGGCTACTGTATCCTTGTGGGGTGTTGGGCAAGAGCAGATACAAAACTTTTCTGGAGGGACACACCTTCAAGTAGTCCATTCAGAATTGCTACAGATAAATGTTGCTGAAGATGAATTTACAATACAAAATTAGACACACAGGAGGAAATAGTCAAGAGTCTGCAATTAGAGGTTATAGTTAGATACCCAAGAACTTCTGATAATGCAGTGATCATATGGAGAATCAGAAAAAACAATGACTGTAAAAGAACTTAAAAAGAGGCTTTGAAAATATGGAAGAAGAGTGAGATACTGTCAAAAAGGTCAGGCAAATGTTAAAAAGAATCAGCTAGAGCTTTTAGAAATGAATAATAAAGTCATGAGTTCTTAAAAAAGTTTTTATTGGAGTATAGTTGATTTACAATGTTGTGTTAGTTTCAGGTGTACAGCAAAGTGAATTAGATATATGTGTGTGTGTGTGTATATATATATGTATATATATATATATATATATATCTCCATGATTTTTTTTTATTTTAAAGCAAAGGACAGATGAGAGAGCTGGAAAGAGAATGAGTGATGTAAAAGATAGATTTAAAAAATTCAAATGTGGGGCTTCCCTGGTGGCACAGTGATTGAGAGTCCACCTGCCGATGCAGGGGACACGGGTTCGTGCCCTGGTCCAGGAAGATCCCACATGCCGCAGAGCGGCTAGGCCCGTGAGCCATGGCCACTGAGCCTGCGCGTCTGGAGCCTGTGCTCCACAATGGGAGAGGCCACAACAGTGAGAGGCCCGTGTACTGAAAAAAAAAAAAAAAAAAAAAAATTCAAATGTGGCACAGAGAGGTGGAAAATAGGAAAGTGCGGATGAAAGACATGGAGGAGAAATTGACAAGGTCCACCATGTCTGCCATGTCCAGTGGAGTCCAGGAGCAGAGAAGAGAGAGACATTGGACGCTGGATCTTAGAGTTGAGGGATCTTAGTCAACTTCCTTAATTTCTCAAGGTTTCAGTGTCCTCATTTGTAAAACGAATTCATAATAGTACTTACTCCAGAGGGTCACGACGAGGCTTATTAAGTTAGTTTTGTCAAGTCCTGGCACTCAGTAAATGCTGTAAAGTTTAATGGAAAAAAAAATGTGGATGTTGTCTTAGCTCTGGCTGCGTTAACAAAATACCATAGACTGGGTGGCTTAAACCATAGAGATTTATTTTCTCACAGGTCTGGAGGATGGAAGTCCAAGATCAAGTTGCCAGTTGATTCAGTTTTTGGTAAGGGCTCTTTTCCTGGCTTGTAGATGGCTGCCTTCTTGCTGTGTCCTCACATGGCCTTTCCTTGGTGTCTGCGGATTAGAGACAGAGAACTCCCTCTTCTTTTTCATATAAAGCCACCAATCCTATCACATTAGGGCCACACCCTTAAGACCTCATTTAGCCTTAATTACCTCCTAAAATCCCTATCTCCAAACACAATCACATTGAGGGTTAGCTGTCAACATATGAGTTTTGGGGGAACGTAGTAGATGTTTATAGTGAGAGATCATCTACTTCAAGTGGTCAACTCTTATAAGAGGTAGGATTTGTTCGCTATGCTTGTGCTAACCTTCTGATTATCACCTCCCTTATCTTTTTCTTGAGGGCACTTGTTAAATTCTTTTATTAAGTAGACCCAAATGTGACTAAACAAAATAGTTAGGATCAGAGTTGGGGCGAAGTTAAATGGATTCTGTGACAATATTCTCCCCTGTCTTGAGATTTCTTTTTATTAATTTAATTTTTTTATCTTTTATTTTTAACATCTTTATTGTAGTATAATTGCTTTACAATGGTGTGTTAGTTTCTGCTGTATAACAAAGTGAATCAGCTATACATATACATATATCCCCATATCTCCTCCCTCTTGCTTCTCCCTCCCACCCTCCCTTTCCCACCCATCTAGATGGACACAATGCACTGAGCTGATCTCCCTGTGCTATGCAGCTGCTTCCCACTAGCTATCTATTTTACATTTGATAGTGTATATATGTCCATACCACTCTCTCACTTCATCCCAGCTTACACTTCCCCTTCGCCATGTCCTCAAGTCCATTCTCTATGTCTGCATCTTTATTCCTGTTCTGCCTGTAGATTCTTCAAAACTTTTTTCCCCTTAGATTCCATATATATGTGTTAGCATATGGTATTCATTTTTCTCTTTCTGACTTACTTCACTCTGTATGACAGTCTCTAGGTCCATCCACCTCATTACAAATAACTCAATTTTGTTTCTTTTTATGGCTGAGTATATATGTGCCACAACTTCTTTATCCATTCATCTTTCAGTGGACATTTAGGTTGATTCCATGACCTGGCTATTGTAAACAAAGCTGTAATGAACACTGTGGTACATGACTCTTCTTGTTTTTTGAATTTTTTATTTCCTTTTTTTTACAGCAGGTTCTTATTAGTTATCCATTTTATACATGTTAGTGTATATATGTCAATCCCAATCTCCCAATTCATCACACCACCACCACCCCCCCACCACTTTCCCCCCTTGGTGTCCATAAGTTTGTTCTCTACATCTGTGTCTCAATTTCTGCCCTGCAAACCGGTTCATCTGTACCATTTTTCTAGGTTCCACATATATGCATTAATATATGATATTTGTTTTTCTCCTTCTGACTTACTTCACTCAGTAAGACAGTCTCTAGGTCCATCCACGTCTCTACAAATGACCCAATCACGTTCCTTTTCATGGCTGAGTGATATTCCTTGTATATATGTGCTACATCTTCTTTATCCATTCATGTATCGCTGGACATTTAGGTTGATTCCATGACCTGGCTATTGTAAATAGTGCTTCAATGAACACTGGGGTGCATGTGTCTTTTTGAATTATGGTTTTCTCTGGGGGTATATGCCCAGTAGTTGGATTGCTGGGCCATATGGTAATTCTATTTTTAGTTTTTTAAGGAACCTCCATACTGTTCTCCATAGTGGCTGTATCAATTTATATTCCCACCAACAGTGCAAGAGGGTTCCCTTTTCTCCAAACCCTCTCCAGCATTTATTGTTTGTAGACTTTTTGATGCTGGCCACTCTGACCGCTATGAGGTGATACCTCATTGTAGTTTTGATTTGCATTTCTCTGCTAATTAGTGATGTTGAGCAGCTTTTAATGTGCCTCATGGCCATCAGCATGTCTTCTTTGGAGAAATGTCTATTTAAGTCTTCTACCCATTTTTTGATTGGGTTGTTTTTTTTTAATATTGAGCTGCATGAGCTATCTATATATTTGGGAGATTAATCCTTTGTCCATTGATACGTTTGAAAATATTTTCTCCCATTTTGCGGCTTGTCTTTTTGTCTTGTTTATAGTTTCCTTTGCTGTGCAAAAGCTTTTAAGTTTCATTAGGTCCCATTTGTTTATTTTTATTTCCATTTCTCTAGGAGGTGGGTCAAAAAAGATATTGCTGTGATTTATGTCATAGAGTGTTCTGCCTATGTTTTCCTGTAAGAGTTTTATAGGGTCTGGCCTTACATTTTGGTCTTTAATCCATTTTGAGTTTATTTTTGTATATGGTGTTAGGGAGTGTTCTACTTTCATGCTTTTACATGTCACTGTCCAGTTTTCCCAGCAACACTTATTGAAGAGACTGTCTTTTCTCCATTGTATATCCTTGCCTCCTTTGTTATACATTAGTTGACCATAGGTGTGTGGGTTTATCTCTGGGCTTTCTATCCTGTTCCATTGATCTATATTTCTGTTTTGGGGCCAGTACCATACTGTCTTGATTACTGTAGCTTTGTAGTATAGTCTGAAGCCCAGGAGCCTGATTCCTCCAGCTGCATTTTTCTTTCCAAAGATTGTTTTGGCTATTCAGGGTCTTTTGTGTTTCCATACAAATTGTAAAATTTTTTGTTCTAGTGCTGTGAAAAATGCTATTGGTAGCTTGATAGGGATTGCACTGAATCTGTAGATTGCTTTGGGTAGTATAGTCATTTTCACAATGTTGATTCTTCCAATCCAAGAACATGGTATATCTCTCGATCTGTTTGTATCATCTATAATTTCTTTCATCAGTGTCTTATAGTTTTCTGCATACAGGTCTTTTGTCTCCTTAAGTAGGTTTATTCCTAGGTATTTTTTTCTTTTTGTTGCAATAGTAAATGGGAGTGTTTCCATAATTTCTCTTTCAGATTTTTCAAGATTAGTGTATAGGAATGCAAGGGATTTCTGTGCATTAATTTTGTGTCCTGCTACTTTACCAAATTCACTGGTTAGCTCTAGTACTTTTCTTGTAGTGTCTTTAGTATACTCTATGTATCGTAGCATGTCATCTGCAAACAGTGACAGCTTTACTTCTTCTTTTCTGATTTGGATTCCACTTATTTCTTTTTCTTCTCTGATTGCTGTGGCTAAAACTTCCAAAACTATGTTGAATAATAGTGGTGAGAGTGGGCAACCTTGTCTTTTTCCTGATCTTAGTGGAAATGGCTTCAGTTTTACACCATTGAGAATGATGGTGAGAACGATGATGTTTGTGGATCTGACATATATGGCATTTATTATGTTGAGGTAATTTCCCTCTTTGCCTTCTTCCTGGAGGGTTTTTATCATAAATGGGTGTTGAATTTTGTCAAAAGATTTTTGTGTATCTATTGAGATGATCATATGGTTTATCCCCTTCATTTGTTAATATGGTATGTCACATTGATTGATTTGCATATATTGAAGAATTCTTGCATTCCTGGGATAAACCCCACTTGATCATGGTGTACGATCATTTTAATGTGCTGTTGGATTCTGTTTGCTAGTATTTGTTGAGGATTTTTGCATCTATGTTCATCAGTGATATTGGCCTGTAGTTTTTTTCTTTGTGTCTTTTTTTCTGACTTTGGTATCAGGGTGATGGTGGCCTTGTAGAATGAGTTTGGGAGTGTTCCTCCTCTGCTATATTTTGGAAGAGTTTGAGAAGGATAGGTGTTAGCTCTTCTCTAAATGTTTGATAGAAATCACCTGTGAAGTCATCTGGTCCTGGGCTTTGGTTTGTTGGAAGATTTTAAATCACAGTTTCAATTTCAGTGCTTGTGATTGGTCTGTTTATATTTTCTATTTCTTCCTGGTTCAGTCTTGGAAGTTTGTGCTTTTCTAAGAATTTGTCCATTTCTTCCAGGTTGTCCATTTTATTGTCATATAGTTGCTTGTAGTAATCTCTCATGATCCTTTGTATTTCTGCAGTGTCAGTTGTTATTTCTCCTTTTTCATTTCTAATTCTATTGTTTTGAGTCTTCTCCCTTTTTTACTTGATGAGTCTGGCTAATGGTTTATCAATTTTGTTTATCTTCTCAAAGAACCAGCTTTTAGTTTTATTGATCTTTGCTATCTTTTCCTTGATTTCTTTTTCATTTACTTCTGATCTGATCTTTATGATTTCTTTCCTTCTGCTAAATTTGGGTTTTTTTGTTCTTCTTTTTCTAATTGCTTTAATGTAAGGTTACGTTGTTTATTTGAGATGTTTCTTGTTTCTTGAGTTAGGATCGTATTGCTATAAACGTCCGTCTTAAACCCACTTTTGCAGCATCCCATAGGTTTTGGGTCATTGTGTTTTCATTGTCATTTGTTTCTAGGTATTTTTTGATTTCCTCTTTGATTTCTTCAGCGATGTCTTGGTTGTTTCATAGTGTATTGTTTAGCCTTGTGTGTTTGTATATTTTACAGTTTTTTTCCTGTAATTGATAGCTAGTTTCATAGTGTTGTGTTTGGAAAAGATACTTGATACGATTTCAATTTTCTTAAATTTAAAAAGGCTTGATTTGTGACCCAAGATATGATCTATCCTGGAGAATGTTCCATGAGCACTTGAGAAGAAAGTGTAATCTGCTGCTTTTGGGTGGAATGTCCTATAAATGTCAATTAAGTCCACCTTGTTTAATGTATCATTTAAAGCTTGTGTTTCCTCATTTATTTTCATTTTGGATGATCTGTCCATTGGTGAAAGTGGGGTGTTAAAGTCCCCTACTATTATTGTGTTACTGTTGATTTCCCCTTTTATGGCTGTTAGCATTTGCCTTATGTATTGAGTTGCTCCTATGTTGGGTGCATAAATATTTACAATTGTTATATCTTCTTCTTGGATTGATCCCTTGATCATTATGTCATGTCCTTCCTTGTCTCTTGTAACATTCTTTATTTTAAAATCTATTTTATCTGACATGAGTATTACTACTCCAGCTTTCTTTTGATTTCCATTTGCATGGAATACCTTTTTCCCTCCCCTCATTTTCAGTCTGTATGTGTCCCTAGGTCTGAAGTGGGTCTCTTGTAGACAGCATATGTACGGATCTTGTTTTTGTAGTCATTCAGCCAGTCTGTGTCTTTTGGTTGGAGCATTTATTCCATTTACATTTAAGGTCGTTATCGATATGTATGTTCCTGTTACCATTTTCTTAATTGTTTTGTGTTTCTTACTGTAGGTATTTTCCTTCTCTTTTGTTTCCTGCCTAGAGAAGTTCCTTTAGCACTTGTTGTAAAGCTGGTTTGGTGGTGCTGAATTCTCTTAGCTTTTGTTTGTCTTTAAATTTTTTAATTTCTCTGTCAAATCTGAATGAGATCCTTGCCTGGTAGAGTAATCTTCATTGTAGATTTTTCTCTTTTGTCACTTTAAATATGTTCTCCCACTCCCTTCTGGCTTCCAGCGTTTCTGCTGAAAGATCAGCTGTTAACCTTATGGGGATTCCCTTGTATATTATTTGTTGTTTTTCCCTTGCTGCTTTTAATATTTTTTCTTTGTATTTAATTTTTGATAGTTTGATTAATATGTGTCTTGCTGTGTTTCTCCTTGGATTTATCCTGTATGGGACTCTGCACTTCCTGGAGTTGATTGACTCTTTCCTTACCCTTATTAGTGAAGTTTTCAACTATAATCTCTTCAAAAATTTTCTCAGTCCCTTTCTTTTTCTCTTCTTCTTCTGGGACCCCTATTATTCGATTTTTGGTTTGTTTGAAATTGTCCTAGTGGTCTGAGACTGTCCTCAGTTCTTTTCATTCTTTTTTCTTTAGTCTGCTGTGCAGTAATTATTTCCACTATTTTATCTTGCAGGTCACTTATCTGTTCTTCTGCCTCAGTTATTCTGCTATTGATTCCTTCTAGAGAATTTTTAATTTCATTTATTGTGTTGTTCATCATTTTTGTTTGTGCTTTAGTTCTTCTAGGTCCTTGTTAAACATTTCTTGTATTTTCTCCATTCTATTTCCAAGATTTTGGATCATATTTACTTCATTAGTCTAAATTCTTTTTCAGGTAGGCTGCCTATTTCCTCTTCATTTGTTTGGGCTGGTGGCTTTTTACCTTGCTCCTTCATCTGCTATGTATTTCTCTGTCTTCTCATTTTGCTTAACTTACTGTGTTTAGGGTCTGCATTTCACAAGCTACAGGTTTGTAGTTCCCATTGTTTTTGGTGTGTGCTCCCAGTGGGTAAAGTTGGTTCAGTGGGTTGTGTAGGCTTCCTGTTGGAGGGGACTGGTGCCTGCGTTCTGGTGGATGAGGCTGGATCGTGTCTTTCTGGTGGGCAGGAACACTTCTGGTCGTGCGTTTAGGGGTGTCTGTAACCTGATTATGATTTTAGGCTGCCTCTCTATTAATGGGTGAGGTTATGTTCCTTTCTTCCTAGTTGTTTGGCATAGGGTGTCCAGCACTGTAGCTTGCTGGTTGTTGAATGAAGCTGGGTCTTAGCGTTGAGATGGAGATCACTGTGAGATCTCTCACCATTTGATATTACATGGGGCCAGGAGGTCTCTGGTGGACCAATGTCCTGATCTTGGCTCTCCCCCCTCAGAGGCTCAGGGCTGACACCAGCTGGAGCACCAAGACCCTGTCCGCCACTTGGCTCAGAAGAAAAGGGAGAAAAAAAAAACAAAGAAAGAAAAAAGTAAAATAAAATGAAGTGCTTAAAATAAAAATTAAAAAATATTATTAAAAATAAAAAAAAATTTAAAGTAATAAAAAAAAGAAAGAAAGAAGAGAACAACCAAACCAAGAAACAAATCCACCAATGTAAGAAGCACTAAAAACTATACACGAAAACAAGAAAATGGACAGACAGAACCGTAGGACAAATGGTAAAAACAAACCTGTACAGACAATATCACACAAAGAAGCATACACATGCACACTCACAAAAAGAGAAAAAGGAAAAAATATATATTAAAAAAAAAGGAGGGGCTTCCCTGGTGGCGCAGTGGTTGAGAATCTGCCTGCCAATGCAGGGGACACGGGTTTGAGCCCTGTTTTGGGAAGATCCCACATGCCGCAGAGCAGCTGGGCCCGTGAGCCTCAACTGCTGAGCCTGTGCATCCGGAGCCTGTGCTCCACAACAAGAGAGGCCACGATAGTGAGAGGCCTGCGCACCACGATGAGGAGTGGCCCCCACTCGCCGCAGCTAGAGAAATCCCTCGCACAGAAATGAAGACCCAACACAGCCAAAAATAAATAAATAAAGTTATAAAAAAAAAAGGAAGAGAGCAACCAAATCAGTAAACAAATCTACCAAAGATAATAAGCTCTAAATACTAAACTAAAATAAACATAAAACCAGAACCAAATTAGATGCAGAAAGCAAACCCCAAGTGTACAGTCACTCCCAAAATCCACTGCCTCAATTGTTTGATGATTTTTTATATATTCAGGTATTCCAGAGATGCAGGGTACATCAAGTTGACTGTGGAGATTTAATTCACTGCTTCGTATGCTGTTGGGAGAAATTTTCCTTTCTCTTCTTTGTTCACACAGCTCCTGGGGTTCAGGTTTGCACTTGGCCCCAAATTTAAATTTTGGCCTCTGCTTGTAGGTTGCCTAAGGGTGTCTGTTCCCTGCCCAGACAGAAGGGGGTTAAAGGAGCAGCTAATTTGGAAGCTCTGTGTCACTCATGCCGGTGGGAGGGAGGAGTATGGAATGCAGGGTGAGCCTACGGCGGCAGAGGCCAGTATGACGTTGCAACAGCCTGTGGTGTGCCGTGTGTTCTCCTGGGGAAGTTGTCCCTGGATCACGTGACCCTGGCAGTGGTGGGCTGCACAGGCTCCCAGGAGGAGAGGTGTGGATAGTGACCTGTGCTTGCCCACAGGCTTCTTGGTGACTTCAGGAGCAGCCTTAGCATCTCATGCCAGTCCCTGATGTCCTTGCTGATAGCCGAGGCTCGCACCTGTTTCTGGAGCTTGTTTAGGCAGTGCTCTGAATCCCCTCTCCTGCACACCCCAAAAGAATGGTCTCTTGCCTCTTAGGTAGTTGCAGACTTTTTCGCGACTCCCTCCCAGCTAACTGTCGTACACTAGACCCCTTCAGGCTGTGTTCACACAGCCAACCCCAGTCCTCTCCCTGGGATCTGACCTCTGTAGCCCGAGCCTCCGCTCCCAGCCCCCACCCGACCCAGTGGGTGAGCAGACAAGCCTCTCAGGCTGGTGAGTGCTGGTCAGCACCGATCCTCTGCGGGAATCTCTCCACTCTGCCCTCTGCACCCCTGTTGCTGCGCTCTCCTCCATGGCTCCAAAGATTCCCCCCCATCCCACCCCTGTCTCTACCAGTGAAGGGGCTTCCTAGTGTGTGGAAACTTTTCCTCCTTCACAGCTCCCTCCCACTGGTTCAGGTCCCATCCCTATTCTTTTGTCTCTGTTTTTTCTTTTTTCTTTTGCCCTACCCAGGTACGTGGGGAGTTTCTTGCCT
Organism: Monodon monoceros; assembly: GCF_005190385.1. Lineage (NCBI taxonomy): Eukaryota > Metazoa > Chordata > Mammalia > Artiodactyla > Monodontidae > Monodon > Monodon monoceros. Next base: position 94,610,426 of record NW_021703777.1, read on the forward strand.
TTTGGGAGGTCTGAGGTCTTCTGCCAGCATTCAGTAGGTATTCTGTAGGAGTTGTTCCACATTTAGATTTTTTTTTTTTTTTTTGCGATACGCGAACCTCTCACTGTTGTGGCCTCTCCCGTTGCGGAGCACAGGCTCCGGATGCGCAGGCTCAGTGGCCATGGCTCACAGGCCCAGCCGCTCCGCGGCATGTGGGATCTTCCCGGACCGGGGCACGAACCCGTGTCCCCTGCATCGGCAGGCAGACTCTCAACCACTGCGCCACCAGGGAAGCCCTAGATGTATTTTGGGGGAGGAAGGTGATCTGCACGTTTTACTCCTTGCCGTGTTGAAGGTCCCCTCTCCCTTATCTTTTAATATTTAACTAAACTAAAGCAGTTCATAAGAATTATATATCTCCTCATTATGTTCTAAAATTATTAAAATGCCTCATTCAAATATGGCATTTCTTACAAAAATTCTTATGCAAGCAAAATAAATGAAGCTAGCAGACTTGTTTTAAATCAAAATGCAAAAATCTCATTCTTTTAGGTTAAGTGTTCCTATGTGGCTGAAGAGTTTTTAATCATGATTGAGTGTTATATCACAGCTTTGTTTTTTTTCCTGCATCTTTTGAGGTAATCAAATATGACTTTTTTTTTTTCATCTCTTAATGTTGTGGATCTCAGTGACAATGTCAAACTTTTCTTGCATTCCTTGGATACACTAAACTTGGTAAAGATGTTTTAGAAATTAATTGTTGGATTTAGTTACTAATATTTAGATTATTTTTGTCTTGATGTTCATTACTGAGTTTGACTTATTGTTTTTCCTTTCCTGTATTGTTCTTGAGAATAAAGGATATTCTAATATCTAAAAAGAAGACTAATCTTTTTCTTTCTCTCTCTCCCTGGCTTCCTCTGTCTCTCTGTTTCTGTTTCTCTCTCTCTACCTCTTTAACACACACACACACACACACACACACACACACACTATCTGTTTTATGAACTTGTCCATAAAACTTTGGGTCTGGTGAGATGTTTTTATTATACACACACACACACACACACATATAAATGACATTAAGTTTTCCATTTTAAGTGTACAGTTCAGTGGCATCAGTTACATTCACAATGTTGGGTAACTATCATCACTATCTATTTCAAAAGCTTCTTCATTACCCCAAATAGAAACTCTTTACTCTTTAAACAGTAAATCTCCATTTCTCCCTTCCCCTAGCTCCTGGTAGCCTCTAATCTATTATCTGTCTCTATGCATTTGCCTATTCTAAATGTTTCATCTAAGTGGAATCATACAGTACTTGTCCTTTTGTGTTTGGCTTTTCATTATCGTAACATTTTCAAGGTTCATCCGTGTTGTAGCATGTATCAGTACATCATTCCTTTTTAAGGATGAATAATAATCCATTGTATGCATATACTACATTTTTCTTATGCATTCATCTGCAGACGGACACTTGGTTGTTTCCACCTTTTGGCTGGTATGAATAATGTTGCAATGAAAGTCACATACAAGTATCTGTTTGAGTCCCCATTTTCAATACTTTTGGGCATCTATATATCTATATATCTATATCTATATCTATATCTATATCTATCTATCTATATATATACACATACCTAGGAGTGGATTGTTGGGTCACATAGTAATCCTATGTTTAACTTTTTGAGGAGATGCCAAACTCTTTTCCAAAGAAGCGGAATCATTTTACATTCCCATTAGTCATGGACAAGGGTTCTAATTTTTGGATATCCTCAACACCACTTGTTATTTTCCATTTTTTGATGATAGCCATCTTAGTAGGTGTAAAGTGGTATCTAAATGTGGTTTTACAGTAAGTCCCATATATACGAACAATTTCCATTCTGAGAGTACGTTCTTAAGTCCAATTTGTTCACAAGTCCAACAAAGTTAGCCTAGGTACCCAACTAACACAATTGGCTGTATAGTACTGTACTGTAATAAGTTTATAATACTTTTCACACAAAGAATACATAAAAAACAAACACAAAAAATAAAGAAAACATTTTTAATCTCACAGCACAGTACCTTGAAAAGTACAGTAGTACAGGACAACAGCTGGCATACAGGGGCTGGCATCGAGTGAACAGGCAAGAAGAGTTACTGACTGGAGGAGGGAGAGGAGGTGGGAGATGGTAGAGCTGAAGGACCTTCAGCAATAGGAGACAGAGGACAAGCTGCAATTTCATTCATGCCTGATGTTGATGGTACAGGTTCTGGTTCCTTGCTGGAACCAGATGCACATTCCCATCTTTCAAAGTTCGCAACTTGAAGGTTTGTACGTTGGGGACTTAGTGTAATTGGTATTTCCCTATGAGTAGTGATGCTGAGTACCGCAATTCATTGTATTTATTGGCCATTTGTACATCTTCTTTGAAGAATGGTGGGTGTGTGTATTGGTGGGGGGATGGTTGTAGTTAGATTTTTGACCACTAATTTAATTTCTTTAATGCTTATAATCCTGTTCAAGTTCTACATTTCTTCGTGTCTTAGTATATTATATAGTTTATGAACTTGTCCTTGTTCTTTGTTTTTAAATTAATTGGCATAAGGTTTTTCAAAATATTCCTTATTAATTTTAAACTCTAATATACAAGTAGTTATATTCCTTTTATTATTCCTAAAAATAAACATCCTATGACCTATCATGATATGCCCTGTAGTGATTTTAAAATGAAACCTCCAAATTCATTGATATTCCTTCCATCAAGAAGTGGTGTCTATTTTCCCTCCCCTTACAACTGCATGGACCAGTAGAATATGGTGGAAGTGCTGCTGGCTTGTCGGTTGACTTCTGAGGCTGAGTCATAAAAGATGATGTGGTTCTATGTTGTTTGCTAGGACTTTTGTGCTTAGAATCTTGAAGAAATTTGACTACTCTGAGGCTACCATGCTGTGAGGGACCCAGGCCACCTGTAAAGGTCATGTGTATGCACTCTGTTTGGCAGGCTTAGACTGAGTTATCCTAGCCAAGGTTCCAGATGTGCACCTGAACAAGGCTTTGGATGACCCCAGCCCCTAAACACTGAGTTACTTCCCAGAGTTCAAGTTTGCTTAGCTGAGACCCCAGACTTTATGGAGTAGAGATTAGTTGACCAGCTCTGCTCTGTTCAAATTCCTGACTCACAGAATCCATGCACATAATAAAATTATTCTTTTAAGTCACTGTGTTTTTGGGTCATTTTTTACACAGCAATAATAACTGTAGCAGTCACATCTTTAAATAAGTAAATAAATAGATGAAGGAATGAATGAATTGATAAATGAAATAAAGTCATTATTTTTTTACGTGGGACTCCAAGGCACATAATTTTTACAATGTATACCTAAAAAAATAGACAAATGCATTCAACGACTTCAAGGGCAATGTCACTAAAACATGATGCATTTGAAGCCTCTTTGGGAGGTTAGAACACTAGAATAAACATGGAAAAATTAAACCACCTGAGGTGGAAGTATTATGCTGTATAGGAAAGCACATAGAGAAAAGCTGCAATGGTGCATTATTTATTTATTTATCTATCTATTTATTTATTTATTTTTGGCTGCTTTGGGTCTTCGCTGCTGTGCGTGGGCTCTCTCCAGCTGCGGCGAGCAGGGGTCACCCTTCGCTGTGGTGTGCGGGCTTCTCACTGCAGTGGCCTCTCCCGTTGCAGAGCACAGGCTCCAGGCATGCGGGCTTCAGCAGTTGCAGCATGCGGGCTCAGTAGTTGTGGCTCACAGGCTCTAGAGTTCAGGCTCAGTAGTTGTGGCTCACGGGCCTAGTTGCTCCATGGCATGTGGGATCCTCTCAGACCAGGGCTCGAACCCGTGTCCCCTGCATTGGCAGGCAGGCTCTCAATCACTGTGCCACCAGGGAAGCCCAGGTGCATTATTACATCAATAAATGGCTAAAATATGCTTTTTATACCTAGACATGTGGAACACAATTTCAGCTTTAGATGAATGTGTCATTCTTACTGGGCTCTTGGAATTTAACAATATTTTTGATTGTAGCTGATTTATTCTCCATGAAAGAAAAATGTTTCACAAGGGAAAACGCATCACTAAAATAAGGCTCAACTTGGAAGCTGAAGAATCACCTTTGAATCATAAATTTTATAAAACTGTGTTCTTCAACATTTGATTTATATTTTCCAATTTATTGAATTATATACATCTCCTCCTGAAATAAAACTTGAACTCCAGTAAATTTGAACCTCCTGTTTCTATAGTAAATGGAAAGAAACACATTGACTCAGATTATCAGTTGTGTAGCCTATTTTTATTTTATAGATATTAAAGCATTTAATTTTCTTCCTTCAGGGCTATGATCTTCAACATGTTTTGAATTGAAACACTGTCTTTTCATTTGCTTCAGTTCACACCATTTTCACCTCCTAAGAGAGCTGTATGAGCTACTGAGAATAAAATGATGTAGGATTCTTTTTCTTTTTTTTTTTTTGCTGGTATGCGGGCCTCTTACTGTTATGGCCTCTCCCGTTGCGGAGTACAGGCTCCGGACGCGCAGGCTCAGTGGCCATGGCTCACGGGCCCAGCCGCTCCGCGGCATATGGGATCCTCCGGGACCGGGGCACGAACCCGTATCCCACTGCGCCACCAGGGAAGCCCAGGATTCATTTTATTTAGAGACTCATGTCATAATTTGAAATGACTGGAGAAGCTCTTACATCGGGAAAACTGCTGCTCTAGTATGAGTAGTGAATTCTCATATTTTTCTCATTGAAAAGTTACTTTCCTAGAATTTTTACATTCTGTTCTCTCTAGCTACTTCCCTTAAGTGCATCTCACTGGTATGACTTGCGTCAGCAGCTTAGGGTAACAATTATCTTCATGACACTCTCATTCTCTAATTAGTTGCTTGAAAATGCCTGCTTTTATTAACAGGACATCCTTGAAGCCCCATTTTCACTTGGAGTTGTTCATAAATCTTGAGGGGCTTACTCGATTCAAATGGTAGTCCTATGTCCAGATGCCAGAGGAGGGAGAACAGAGGCATCTAGCCAGCTGGTTACCGTGGGAAATGGCTCCCAGGAAGTCTGAGCATTTTTGCCCTTGGCTGCATTGATGTGTCTGATGGTCCAAACACCCTACCCAGATTCCTCACATTTGAGTTTTCAAGGTTACCTTCTTCTGTTCATAACAGTGTTCATAATTAGTGTTGACTTTGCCATCCCAGGGGACATTTGGCAAAGTTTGGGGGTATTTTTGGTTGTCACAACTTGGGGGAAGATGTTACTGGCATCTAGTGAGTAGAGGCCAGGGATGCTGCTAAACATCCTACAATGCACAGGACAGCCCTCTCCCCCACCTCCCCAATGGAAAAATGATCTGGCACAAAATCTTAATAGTACTAAGGCTGAGGAACACTGGTTTCTGCAATATGATTTACACCAATATTATCCAGCCTCTGGAGAGGTTTTAGCCCTCAATCACAGCTATGCCTAAATCAGCAAACACCCCTTCCTCGTCCTTCCCCCTCCCCTCCCACCACTCCTGGCCTTCTGATTTCTGATTGGAACCCCCATCACCAATCCAGTCAACAACCCCCTCTACTCTTGTTGCATTCCGCCCCATGGTGCTAAGTATCCCTTTAGGCTAATCCACTCAGTTAGGACCATCAAGTTTATCAGAGAGGTTTTAATGCTGTTGAAATTCAGTAGGAAAGAGGTCAGCATCTAAATCTCTTTTGTCTTTTCTCCACACCTTCTCCAGCATTTATTGTTTGTAGATTTTTTGATGATGGCCATTCTGACTGGTGTGAGGTGATACCTCATTGTAGTTTTGATTTGCATTTCTCTAGTGATTAGTGATGTTGAGCATCCTTTCATGTGTTTGTTGGCAATCTGTAGATCTTCTTTGGAGAAATATCTATTTAGGTACAATGGAATATTACTCAGCCATAAAAAGAAACGAAATTGAGTTATTTGTAGTGAGGTGGATGGACCTAGAGACTGTCATACAGAGTGAAGGTATATGGAATCTAAAAAAAAAAAGGTTCTGAAAAACCTCGGGGCAGGACAGGAATAAAGATGCAGATGTAGAGAATGGACTTGAGGACACGGGGTGAGGGAAGGGTAAAATGGGATGAAGTGAGAGAGTGGCATGGACTTATATATACTAAAAATGTAAAATAGATAGCTAGTGGGAAGCATCCACATAGCACTGGGAGATCAGCTCGGTGCTTTGTGACCACCTAGAGGGGCGGGATAGGGAGGGAGGGAGGGAGACACAAGAGGGAGGAGCTATGGGGATATATGTATATGTATAGCTGATTCACTTTGTTATAAAGCAGAAACTAACACACCATTGTAAAGCAATTATACTCCAATAAAGATGTTAAATAAATAAAAAATAAATCTCTTTTGTCCCCAGGACATTTTGTAGATTTCTTTGCTGATGTCAAGGACTGCAAGGGGCACTTGGAAAGAACAGCATCTGTCATGTCACAGAAAATCCTGTGATATCTCCCTTTCCCAGGGCAGTGGGTGTCCCCTTATCTTACGTTTGCATAATCAAGAAGAGGTGCTCAAGTGACACTTCACTGAAACAAGATCTTATCCAAGGAGACTTGCTGGGCTCACTAGATAGAGGAGCAACTGACAGTATCTCTTGATAAAAAAATATTATATTTGGCTTCACTCTGCACTGATCCACCTGTTATTTTCTCATGTCCTGTGATGCCACAAATTGTACTGCATTTCCTTCAAATGCACCGAATGCTAAAGATACTTGGGAAATAGGCAGTTTGCTAGACTCAGTTTAGGAATGATCTCTCTACTGATTCCAGGTCACAATTATCTTGTCTCTGCAGCCACAGGTCTCTATAGAGGCAATTATGCTTTGTCTCCTGATGCAGAATTGTCAGGAATCTGGTAGGGGATTTGGGTCCTTATATTGGTCAGATGATATTTGGGTATAGAGAGTGCCTAGGAGCATCTATACTCGCTTCCTGATTTCTGCCAAATTGGGAAGCTGTATTTCTTACATCCTTAGATGGACCAGGGTATATATAGAACTTTCTGGGACTTGCCTCTGTTTTAAATCACTGTTGATATTTTGGAAATGCATGGGAGGTTCCAAAACACTGTCTTCCAAATAGATTTCTGGAGTAAAAGCCATCTGTAAATTGGTAGCTGCCTGTGTTTTTACAATGTGAGAGATGGAATTTGGAGCAGAGGGAAAAGGGACCCTGTCATCACGCACCTTTCTGCTCTCTTGGGCTTGGACTCTGAGGGTCTTTGACACACTTGAGGAGTTTCCTGGGGTAGTAGGGAAATTTGGACACTGCCATATGCTGTCTATCCAGAGCTAGACAGGGAAGAAATCCTATAGGAATCTGGCCAACCTCATGAGGGTGGCCTGTAGGTCTTAAGTGTCATCATGTCTAGTTGCTATCTTTTAATAACTTATAATTCCTCCCCCTTTTCTCTGAGACTTCAGTAAAATCTTGTAATTGTTCCAACATGGTCTCATCTGTGCTGTGGGGAATTACAGAAAGGGCTTATATCCATCCTTGGGATGGAAGTGTAAGGAGAAGAAGAATAATTTCTGGAGCCAGTATGATGGTATCAGTAGAGATGCTAAATCCTCAAAAGCCAAGTGAATTCTGGGAATAATAGTTGGGGGAAAGGAGACATGAGTTTTGCCCCTTACCATATGAAGGTTCTCTCCCTTCACCACCAAACTGGGTTACTTTACCAAGGGATGCTGAGGTTTACTCGTAAACTCTTCAAGATTTCAGTCTGTGCTCGAAACCTTCAGGGCTATGTCCTAATTCACATCTCCACTAACACTGGGGAAGGATCTATCACCAATATCAAGACTTCCTTCTTTCTTTATCCTCCCAGTACTTATCACTAGCATAGTGATTGGGACATCATTTTGTCTTTCTCACTGGGTTCTCATTACTAAGGGAAATTCATGGCACATTGTAAACACTCAATAAATATGTGTTGAATGATTGAAGAAACAAATAAACACATGAAGGAAAGTTTTTATTGGGTCATTACTTGAGGGCAAAAACTTTTGCCTGAGCATCTGAAAAACACAGCCTCCTCTTGAATCAGTTGTGCTAATTCAGAGAGTCAGAAAGGCTGCTTCTGTGAAATTTAGGACGGCCACCCTCAGTAGCAGGGGTCCCTAGGGCAAGTGGTTGGGATGGTAGCTTTTAGTGTAAGACTGAACTGCTGCTCTCAAATCTTAGGTCTGCCATTTGCTAATTGGAAAACGAAGCAAGAGGCTTTTGGTTTTAGTTGATGTCTAATTTCAAGTTCAAATTTATCTGTCCAACTATCTACCCATCCATATGACATTTATTAAATATGAGCCATGTGGCAAGTATCGTGAAGAGTACTAGAGAGTCAAAGATAATTAAGAAAAAATTCTTACCTTTTAACTGTTTACCATCTAGTGGGAGGTTGAAATCTCTATCCACACTTATCCAATCAGGTTTGTGGCAAGTCACAGAAGGGTTGTCTGAAATTGGAATTTGTCATTGTTATCCTATTTGTTTATTTTATTTAGTTTATATTTTATTGAAGTATAGTTGATTTACAATGCTTCAGGTGTACAGCAAAGTGATTTAGTTATATATATGTGTGTGTGTGTGTATATATATATATATATATATATATATATATTCTTTTTCAGATTATTTTCCATTACAGGTTATTACAAGATGTTGAATATTCCCTGTGCTATCCAGTAGGTCCTTGTTGTTAATCTATTTTATATATAGCAGTGTGTATCTTTTAATCCCAAATTCCTAATTTATCTCTCCCCCACCCTTTCCCTTTGGTAAACATAAGTTTGTTTTCTATGTTGGTGAGTCTATTCCTGTTTTGTAAATAAGTTCATTTGTATCATGTTTTTAGATTCCACATATAAGAGATATCATATGGTGTTTGTCTTTCTCTGCATGTATCTTTTTGAACTAGAGTTTTCATCCTTTCTGGATATATGCCCAGGAGTGCTGGATCATATGGTAACTCTATTTTTAGTTTTTTAGGAACTCTGCTTATTAATTGTAGTATATATGGAAGGGTAGCTTTTAAATACATGCTGGGCAATGGGAGGAGATGAACAGAATGAAAGACAGAAGATCTTGGCTCCAGTCCTGTCTTAGCGACCACTGACAAGTTCCTCATCTTTTATGGATCTCTGTTTCCTCTTCTGTATCATGAAGTGGGCAGAGAAAGATGAACTCTAAAGCCTCTCCAAGCTCACTCTTGGATTTTCTCAGAAAATCTGTTCTCTAGCAGAGGAATTACCATTGCTGGCCACTGGAGGTCAGTCCCTTAAAAGTAAGTTGGCTACACTCCATTCTCCTGCCATCAAAGTCAGCCTTGAATCAAAAGCAAAATTATTATTTTTTCCCTTTGTTTTGGGAAGGAAGAAACATTCCCAAAGAAACAGTTTTACTTTTCACATATTAGAGCCTCCGTCTTGACATCCTTAAACTCCTGTGCTAAACGCTGACTGCAGAGTTTACTAACAATCCTAGTGTGAGAGATGGAATGAACAGAAGATAACAGCCCTACTTATTGAAGCATTTATGGTTTCTGTACAGACCTAAATGCAGTGATGTGTAACAGGATGAAAGAGAAATGGAAAATGACTGTTCTGTAGATCAATTCCCTCTGCATATCCACTGGCAGCCTTGCTTTTATCCATTCACTGAGAATTAAAGGGGAAATAGGTTTTCAGATCAGCTCTTCTGATAGGAAATAGGTTTTCAGCTCACAGAAGCACGGGGAAGGCATCATTTTTCTCCCTCTCCCTGAGTTCCTGCCACCTTGAAAAATAGGAACTTTGAGTATCTTACTGGCTTGAAATTGCCAATCTCTATCTTTCAATGACCCTTTCCAATGGTGGGAGGGAGGAGGAGTAATTTCTCTGTCTGGTGAGATGGCAAGAGTCTAGAAACCACTGGTCTTTATGTCACTCTTGGGAGTGGGCTGTGTGTAAAGGGCCACTTGCAGGTCTGGCCAATCTGGTAGTTGGCCAATCTGGCCAATCTGGCCAAAATTTCAAAACGTCACTTTTGAAATTGACTTAGGGTGAGGCAGACCTTGGTCCTTTCTGAGGACCAGAGAAGGTTCTGATCTGCAGTGCAAATGCTCCCCAAGGTCTGGACCTAGAGACAAACCATTGGGAAGTTTTTTTCAGCCTCATATCCAAGTTGCATTCTCTGATTTTGTGCTACAGGTAGGAAAGCCAGTGTTTGGTTCCATTTTTGACTTACGAGTATATTTCTCAATTGGCTTAGTGCTGTCTGAGAAGGGAAGCTGGATAACAATGGAAGCATCTCTCAAATCCTATCAATGGAGGTGGGTTCATATTGTCCCCTCACGCTTATTACCGCAATCTTGTTTGTGACCTGATTAGGGTGGGGTTTAAGCAAGAGTAGGGCTCAGGGTTGTCTTTGGGGACACAGGACTGGGGAAAGAAGACAAATATGGCCCTCCTCCACTGATCATCACTGTATAGAGCTGAGATCAAACTGAAATGAACATAAAGGACAAACTGTAGAAAAGAAGTTATTAAAATACAACTTGAAGAGTATGTAGGAGGAAGATATTTCTTAGGCTTCATCCAAGTCACAGTAGTGGTGCAAAAAGAGTTGGTATTAAAAGCCAGGCCTTGGGCTTCCCTGGAGGCGCAGTGGTTAAGAATCCGCCTGCCAGTGCAGGGGACACAGGTTCGAGCTCTGGTCCGGGAAGATACCACATGCTGTGGAGCAACTAAGTCCATGTGCTACAACTACTGAGCCTGTGCTCTAGGGTCCACGAGCCACAACTACTGAAGCCCACGTGCCTAGAGCCCGTGCTCTCATTCCACTGCAATGACAAGCCTGCGCACCAAAACAAAGTGTAACCCCCGCTCGCCACAGCCAGAGAAAAGCCCACGTGCAGCAGCAGCGAAGACCCAATGCAGCAAAAAAAAAAAAAAAAAGCCAGGCCTTGTCTGGTACCAGCTGGTGGTTCTTTGTCTTGTTTAATGCTCCGTTTTACCCTTCTCCAATCATATTAACTCTTTCATTGGCGTAAGGAGGCAAACAAATAAGGATCCACAACAATGGCCCCAATAATAACCATTACATTCATTTATATAGAACTTTCTATAATTCATTCATTCGCTCATTTATCCCTTAAATATGTCTTGAGCATCTACTATGTGCCAGGCACTGTTTCCCCTCACTCATAAAGCTGACATTGATTTGAGAGTTGACAGAGTGCTACGGTAGGTGATGTCAGTGCCTCTCCTCTACTTCTTAGACATTAACCAGTTCAGGGTGCACTGGAAGATATCCATCTGTCTTATCTTCCTCTCTGTGCCTGAGGCCTTTTTCCAGAACCTTGGAAAGCCACTGTGCTGGAACACCAGTGTTTGCCCAAAGTGCTGGGAAAATAACATCCCCAGGAGTACGCCTCCACCAAGGACCATTGAGAGTTGGTCTTTAAATAGTTCAGCTTCCTCACTTTTGGGGTTAGCTCATTCTGGGGGGTATGTTTTCTCCCATTTCCCTTAACTTCCCTCTGGGATAGGCTTCAGTCAGCTACTGTGGTAGTTGCTTAGTAAAGATGTTTATGAGTTGTCTTCCTTTCCTTCGATCACTTCCTCACTCCTTTTTTGGTGTTTCCAGCACCTCCCAAATAAACTACTTACACTCAGGTCCCTGCCTCAGGGTCTGCTTTTGGAAGAAACCAGATAAAACGTCACTTTTGACATACATGGATGGTCACCTTTGGTCCTTGAAAAGACCCTATGAAGTTATGAACATCATGGTGCCTGCCCTTCAGACCCTTTTGAAAAGAGAGAAAACAAACAAACAAACAAAACAACAACCCACTAACTTCTTCTGCTGATGGGCTTTGCCCAGGCAACCATGTTTTATACGGGTACTTAGAGTCCTAGCTGATCGGACCAATGGAGGGCTCTGACTCAGCATGCAGCCAGTCTCTAGACTGGCCCCTTGGCAAACAGGGGCCAGCTAAGACGTGAGACCCTCCCTCTGGGACATCTGAACTGGGAAATGGGAAGAAAATCAGTCAGAGATTGGGCAAATGGAGCTGAAGCAAAAAAGATTTCATGACCTTGCGCTGGACCATGAGAGGCTAGGAGAGGTGGAAATGATGAGAAAGCAGAATCCATGAAGTAGAAAAGATACACAGAGGTGAGGAAGCCAGGGGGTAGTATGAGAAGCCCACGGGTGCAGAAGGAAACAGACATGAAGAGGAGTGGAATCAAGGTCAACGTTGAGGGCAGGAATCAGGACCTGCCTCATCCTCCACTGAGGTCCTTGAGGACAGTTCCTACAAGGTCTGGTCAAAGCAAGACTCCATGACCATTTCTCCTGCTCTGAATTAAAAAAAAAATCTACTTCAGAAGGCAGTCATGTTCGGCTTTTAACTGAGGTGTGAAACTAGGTATGATCTTGCCTTTTAGGGTTGAATTTGGAACACAAAGTATTCCAAACTTTCATTGGAGCTGGCTCATTTAATTCAAGGAAGATAAGTAGATTTATTCTCAAGGGTGTAGTCTTGTCAATGGATGGTGGCCCCCTGGAGGCTTTGCTGAGAAGAATTTTGAGGCTGCACCTGGGCATAGTGGGGAGGAATGCTGTGATCGATTGGCAATGTCTGCTGTGAATTCAGAGAAAGGAAGGCAGCCGCTTATTTTCCACTACAGATGTAATATGGAAACAGAATTACAGGATTTAGGTGACTTGTCCAAAAGTCACACAAAGCTGGTTACTGGAATTGCCAGGACTAGATCTTCTGTCTTCTGACTTTCCATCCAGCTTTTCTTATGTCTTTCTGATTTCTCAGTTTTTAAAATTTAATTTAATTTAATTTTTTATACAGCAGGTTCTTATTAGTTATCTATTTTATACCTATTAGTGTATATATGTCAATCCCAATCTCCCAATTCATTCCCCCGCCCTCCGGCCCCAGCTTTCCCCCCTTGGTGTCCATATATTGGTTCTCTACATCTGTGTCTCTATTTCTGCCTTGCAAACTGGTTGATCTGTACCATTTTTCTAGATTCTACATATATGCGTTAACATACAATATTTGGTTTTCTCTTTCTGACTTATTTCACTCTGTATGACAGTCTCTAGGTCCATCCACGTCTCTACAAATGACCCAGTTACGATCCTTTTTATGGCTGAGGAATATTCCATTGTATATATGTACACCACTTCTTTATCCATTCATCTGTCAATGGGCATTTAGTTTGCTTCCATGACCTGGCTATTGTAAATAGTGCTGCAATGAACATTGGGGTGCATGTGTCTTTTTGAATTATGGTTTTCTCTGGGTATATGCCCAGTAGTGGGATTGCTGGTCATATGGTAGTTCTATTTTTAGTTTTTTAAGGCACCTCCGTACTGTTCTCCATAGTGGCTGTGTCAATTTACATTCCCACCAACAGGGCAAGAGGGTTCCCTTTTCTCCACACCCTCTCCAGCATTTGTTGTTTGTAGATTTTCTGATGATGCCCATTCTGACTGGTGTGAGGTGATACCTCACTGTAGTTTTGATTTGCATTTCTCTACTAATTAGTGATGTTGAGCAGCTTTTCATGTGCCCCTTGGCCATCCGCATGTCTTCTTTGGAGAAATGTCTATTTAAGTCTTTTGCCCATGTTTTGATTGGGTTACTTGTTTTTTTAAATATTGAGCTACATGAGCTGTCTGTATATTTTGGAGATTAATCCTTTGTCTGTTGATTCATTTGCAAATATTTTCTCCATTCTGAGGGTTGTCTTTTCGTCTTATTTATAGTTTCCTTTGCTATGCAAAAGCTTTTAAGTTTCAGTAGGTCCCATTTGTTTATTTTTGTTTTTATTTCCATTACTCTAGGAGGTGGGTCAAAAAACATCTTGCTGGGCGTCCCTTGTGGCACAGTGGTTGAGAATCTGCCTGCTAATGCAGGGGACATGGGACATGGTTGGTTGGCCTGAGGCTACTCGGCACTGGAGCCTTCCCAGCTGTTTGGTGGGGCTAATGGTGGACTCTGGGAGGGCTCACACCAAGGAGTACTTCCCAGAACATTTGCTGACAGTGTCTTTGTTCCCGTGGTGAGCCACAGCCACCCTCCGCCTCTGCAGGAGACCCTCCAACACTAGCAAGTAGGACTGTTTCAGTCTCCTATGATGTCACTGCTCATCCCCCCTGGGTCCTGATGTGCCCACTACTTTGTGTGTGCCCTCCAAGAGTGGAGTCTCTGTTTCCCCCAGACCTGTTGAAGTCCTGTAATCAAATCCTGCTAGCCTTCAAAGTCTGATTCTCTGGGAATTCCTCCTCCTCTTGCCGGACTTCCAGGTTGGGAAGCCTGAGGTGGGGCTCAGAACCATCACTCCAGTGGGTGGACTTCTGTGGTATAATTGTGCTCCACTTTGTGAGTCACCCACCCAGCAGTTATTGGATTTGTCTTTATTTTGATTGTGCCCCTCCTATCTTCTCCTTGTGGCTTCTCCTTTGTCTTTGGATGTGGGGAAATTTTTGGTGAGTTCCAGTGTCTTCCTGTTGATGATTGTTCAGCAGTCAGTTGTGATTTCAGTGGTCTTGTAAGAGGGAGTGAGCACACGTCCTTCTACTCTGCCATCTTGAACCAACCCTCTCTTTCTGATTTCTGATTCAGTTAAATTTGGCTGTTTGACACTGTTTTGGGAAGCTAAGGATCCCTTCTCATAAGAAAAGCTGCTTCTTATAGGAGAAATTAATGCATAGCTCTTCTGAAGGTCACATGGAATCATATCATGCCTTTGCAGGAGAATTCTAGGGGGGGTTAGAGTTACCAGATTTAACACTTAAAAATACAAGGCACCTGGTTAAATGTTTCGGACATCCTTATACTAAATAATTATTTGTTGTGCTATGTGAAATTCAATTTGATTTGACATCCTGAATTTAATCTGAATTTTGTGCCTAGGAGGAGTCACGTGGATAAGAGCTTTTTGTGTGTGTGCCTATCTTTATATATCGATGTGTCTCTATCCTGGGTTCTGACGATCTTGCCTACCAGCCATCTGATTATTTTTTTGCCAATAATCTGACCACTGGAAAACTTCAGGAAGCTGTACTTTAATTTTAGTTCTGAATACAGTTGGTTCTCAGTATCCACATGGGGTTGTTTCCAGGTCCCCCGCGGATACCAAAATTCCTGGATGCTCCAGTCCCTTCCAGTCAGCTTGCGGTATCCTTGGAAGCAGAATGGGGATACCGAGGGATGACTGCACAGTAAGACCTGGGTGTTTTCTGTAGAAAATCCCTGCAACTCCCTGTCATTGTTTCAGAGTAATTTCAATAATAACATGGACACACTGCAGTGCAAAGAATGTTATCTGAAGTTGTGGTAGGGAGAGATTATAGAGACAGCTTTTTCCTATTATTTCAGCCAAGGCAACATCTCACAAGCAATCTTGGAAAAGATAGCACTGTAATTTAAGAGCATCTCTGTACCTCTTAGAATTTATGATTTTTCTACTTTCAGTGTTTTCGGATCATTTCTTGGAATTCTGACCAGGTTGAGCAAGGCTTTGCTTCAATAAATCCTGCAACCTCCGTGATGGCACTGGAGCAAAGCCACGATTCAGTCTTCTTCATACGGCTTTTCATAAACATCTTTGCTATCCAAGAAATGCATCGTTTCTAAATGACTTCATACTGTGATTAACCCATTGAGTTTATGGTTCCTGACTCAATAAAAACTCAATAAAATGCTGTGAATTCAAGTCTCATTTCCTTCCCTGTTCATGTTAGGGTGGGATAATTTAAAATATATAGAAACTAGGGTTATTTTGTTTTATTCTTGCTTTGAAGAATCCTCTGGAATATACTTGCAAATGTGCCACCAGAAAACTTCAAGAATGATGTTGGTGCATACTTCAACCTACAGTGTTGTGGTTGTTTTCTTCTCTTAGACTTTTTTTTTTTTCTGTAATCCTTTGGGAGTGTAATAATGTACAACTACTCTGAATACCCAAGAGCTTATATAAAAAAGTTTTATGTAAAATATGTTTATTATAAAAATTGAAATTCAAGATGTAGAAATTTAAAAGCCTCTATCAATAACTAATTTTTATCCAGACTTTTTCTATACACACATGCAAAGATATTTTTAAAATGAGATAATCACTGAGAATGTTTTCAGTAACCTACTTTGTTTTGTTAATATTTCATAAACATCTTATTGTGCCAATGCATTTCCATCCTCATCACTTCTAATGACACTGTATATATTCTATTGGATGAATGTACCACAGCTCATTTAAACATTATTCTCTTAACAGACACTTAGGCTATTTCCCAGTTTTCTATATTATGAACTTTGTTGCAAGGATTTTCTTGTAATTAAATCTTTGCACACATTATTAATTATTTTCTTGGAATACATTCTTAGAAGTTGGAGACTTTGTGATTTTTGTATCCTAGACAAAACAAAAAAGAAATATGTTGGCTATAGTGAAAGGGATTTGGGTGAGGGTAGAGTTTCTGACTGCTTCTCGTGTGCTTTCAGGACAGTGTACAGTTCAACTAGGGGTTCTCAGAAGGGAACAAATATCTTACCTGAAATGGTGAACAGCCATGTGGTTATGTCTGTAAAAAAAAAAAAAAAGTCATTTGGAAAATGGTTGTTGGCAAACAGATAGATTGTGGGGACTGAGTAGATTCTGCCACCATGAACATGTTGAACAGAAGTTCTCAGCTGGGGAGTTTTGACCCCAGGGGACATTTGGCAATGTCTGGAGATATTGTTGATTGTCACCACTGGAGGGGGTTGCTCTTGGCACCTCCAGCGTAGAGGCCAGGGATGCTGCTACACATCCTAGAATGCTCAGGACAAACCCACAGAACAAAGAATCATCTGTCCCCAAGTGTCAATATGGCTGAGGTTGGGAAACCCTGATGTAGAGCAGAAAGAAAAGGCGTGTCAATGTCACTGTGTCTCTTGGAAACCATGACACAGCATTTAAGCAATCCTCATGGCAAATTTTTTTTTTTTTTTTAAATATCTTCTCCAAAGGACTCTTCAGTTACCCAGTGTATTTGGCACATCTTAAACTTGATCTACAACCACATTGAGGGACACATGAGGCCTGTGAAAAGGGTTGTCCTGCTTGCTCCTGGCTTCTGTTTGGATTAATCTTGACAAGAACGTGTGTGTGTGTGTGTGTGTGTGTGTGTGTGTGTGTGTTTACTGTAGAGACTGTCTTGCAAAGAAAACTGAGGCATTCAGGCTGCCTGATTTTTCTAAGCATGTGATATAATGATGATGCTAAAAGATTGCCTGGGCTCTCCTTGGCAGAACTAAACCAGACCCACGGACCCAGCACCAATCTCTTAGGGCCAGTCTTTGTCCCTTTTGCAGAGCAAGGGAAGTTGGTGCAGTTTTGGCTTCTTAAAATTTGCCTCGTCTAATAGCCACACTGAATATCTTGGGTGTGCTTGAGCATATCCTGATAGTGACAAGCTTAGTTCCCAGTTGAAGTAGGAGGGAAAGGATATTTACCAGCATCAAAGGGAGAGGATTGAGGAAGGAAGCTTTTCCCTCATAGTGCAATGATCTATGAAACAGTGTCTCAACGAAGTGGTGTTGAGAGGTGGGGAGTGAGGTGTGTGTGCTAATGACAGAGCATGGGGGTTGGAGGTGAGTAGGCAGGACTTCGAACCCCATGTGTATTAAGGCTTGACTCTGGTCTCCTTGCTCAATGGCTCTGAGCCTTGCTTTTCTCATTTCTAATGGGGAAGGGGGAGCAGTTAACTCATGATGAGCTGGAAAGCTATTTGGTAGAATCTTGAACCCTTGAAAGCACAGCCAGCTGCCTGTGGCCTTTGCAAGTTTAGGAGAGGGATTTACGGAGGGGACACTTCATCAACATCTCTTCAGCACTGCCAGGTCTTGGCCTCAAACTCAGTGTAATTTTCTTGTAAGTCGAGCTGGACCACTCTGAGACTGGAAGGCTTCTTGTGCATGAACTAACAGGCAGCCCTAAGCAGCATTAGAAGGTTTCCCTTCTGCCCTTAACAAGATGGGGCACCAGTTCTATTGCACCCCATCTATGGAGTTTTGGAGAGAATCTAGAGAGGGAAGGGATTAAAAAGTTTTTTTTTTTTATTGGAGTATAGTTGATTTACAATGTTGTGTTAGTTTCAGATGTACAGCAAAATGAATCGGTTATACATATACATATATCCACTCTTTTTTAGATTCGTTTCCCATATAGGCCATTACAGAGTATTGAGTAGAGCTCCTTGTGTTCTGCAGCAGGTTATTATTATTTATTTTATATATAGTAGTGTGTGTATGTCAATTCCAATCTCCCAATTTATCCCTCCCCACCCTTACCTCCTCGTAACCATGTTTGTTTTCTACATCTGTAACTCTATTTCTGTTTTGTAGATAAGTTCATTTGTACTGTTTTTTTAGATTCCACATATAAGCTATATCATATGATATTTGTCTTTGTCTGACTTACTTCACTCAGTATGACAGTCTCTAGTTCCATCCATGTCGCTGCAAATGGCATTATTTTGTTCTTTTTTATGGCTGAGTAATATTCCTCTGTACACATGCACCATATCTTCTTTGCCCATCCCTCTGTTGATGGACATGTTTCCATGTCCTGGTTATTGTAAACAGTGCTGCAATGAACATTGGGCTGTGTGTATCTTTTTGAATTATGGTTTTCTCTGGATATATGCCCAGGAGTGGGATTGCTGGATCACCTGGTAACTCTATTTTTCATTTCTTAAAGAACCTCCATACTGTTCTCCATAGTGGTTGTACCAATTTCCATTTCCACCAGCAGTGAGGAGGGTTCCCTTTTCTCCACACCTTAGAGAGGGAAGGTATTAAAGAGAGGATCCCTGTGCTGTTCAATTTCCACTTGCTCCCACCTTAATTCTTGACTCCCCATCAATTTTCTGTCCTTCCTTGTACTGCTCTTTACATGAGAATCCCCTTTCTGTGCATGGAATCACCCAGTCTCCCTTGCTTCCCGGAGCTGTTGGGTTTGGTCGGGGGAGGACAGATAGGAGACTGGAGGGTGGAGGAGAGCATGGTCAGAGATCTACTGCATTTTCTTCTTCTCCACTTCTGCCTGGTTCTAGCAGTGTCCAGGCTCTTCTCCAGGTGTGCTTCCTGGAGGAGGGTCTTCCGAGTCTTCTGCTGTCTGCTGCACTCAGCAACGAGTCTTGCCTCCTCTGCCCTTCAGACCTCAGGGTCGTGATGGTTCTTGCCATTGCTAGTGCTTGGATACCTCAACACCTCTACTTGGTTCTTTTAACCTTGCCTGCACTTCTGAATCCAGTTATCCCACTGAACTCTCCATAGGGAAATCCTTTTGAGTGTGTCCTGCTGCTCCTTTCTTAGACCCTGAGTGACATGTTCCCAGGAGACAAGAGCCCATAAAGACTGTGGTATGTGGCCTCAACTTTGACCTCATCCCTTGTCACTCTTAAGCAACATCCCAGGATTGGGGGTCCTGACATGTTCACACTATGCTCCTCCTTCTAGGGGGAGAGAGAGGTGGGAGAGGCACTGTTTTTCCTGAGAATGAAATAAGGTACAAAGCTAAAAGGACCCAGCATGGTACTGGTTACTAAGAAGACACAGAGTAAATGACAGCTGCTGGTATCATTAGGCATCGATTGATGATCTTTCAAGAAACAAGAAGGAAAACATGAGGACAGCGATACAGTCAGTCGATAAGCTAGGATAGCATTTCAATCCCCCATTTCAGTGCTGTTATTTTGTTGGCCAAGAAATGAATTGGATTTACTGGTCATTTTTTAATTCTACAAAGAGACTAATCTCCAAGGATGCTTTCTCCTCTCTTTTTATAATTATCAAAGATAACTGCATAGATTATTGTACATTTTAGGGTATTGATGTAAAAAATCTGAAGGTTGGAGGGGGAGAAGAAGATTTCAATTGAGAATAATACATTCTTTCATTAAAAGTGTTGACTGGGAGCTAGCATTAAGACAGCCTGTAGCAAGAGATCATCACAGATGCCAGGTTCATAGAATATACAATATTTAGTCAAGTCTGACAAAATATTATAAAAATTTAGATTATCTCAGAGGAAAATCATTCTGGCAACAGATTTATTTTGCATCATGCAGACAAAATAAATGTGGTTTTGATTTTATATGAAATCAACCTACAGGGGTCACCTGTTGCTTTTGACTGACCATCAACAATCTCCCTTTTTCTAGACCTGGCACCTTTATTTTCCATATGAGTTAGGTGGGACTGATTCTGCTTTTAGCTCTGGGGATGGACATGTGACATGGCCCGGCCAATGGGAACATCACATTCCACTTAGCTGATCATTGATTACGGGGCATACTCATGACTCAAGCAGGACCAAACAGAACTAAAGGGCTGTCATCCCCAGGTCTTTTGCTAGGACTATTGAGAAAGAGAAATATATGTATTTTTCCTGCTGAGGCTGCAAAATGCAAACCTGGAGCTGTTGGTGGCTGTCTTTGCCACAATGGCAGGTGCCTGCCTGAAAGTGAAATCTGCACTGGGGAGAGGTGATCTGTGAGATGGGGAGAGATGAAATCCTGGTGATAATGAATGAGAACCCAGATATGGCTCTAGAATTTTATGTGACTTCAGTGAATTCCCTCTTCTTGAGCCACTTTGAGTTGGATTCTGTTAGTTGTAATCTCAAGAGTCTTGGTTAATGCACAGGACGATCATAGGGCTTTTCTGTTGCGATCTCTTTCTCTCCACATGAAAAATTGTATTTGAAAAGAACTTGTCACTGATTAATTCATCCCATTTTCTACTGAGCACATATTATGGCAGGCATTGTGTCCAGTCCTGGAATGTAAAGATGATAGGACAAAACCTCCATCAGATAGACAGATGTAGAAATAGACATCATATAGGACCAGCTATATGGTGATGGCACTGCTGTGAAATGAGTGTGAAATAGGACAAGGACCTAGCATGATGATTAAAAAAGTAGACTCTGGAGCCAGACTGCCTAGGCCTACTGTGCCACTTACTATTTCTTGTGACACTTATACATTTCTTAACCTCTCTGTCTCTCCGTTTTCTCATCTGTAAAATGGTGAGAATAATTGTTGTGAAGACTGAGTGAGTTGATACACGTGAAACACTTGAAATAGTGCTCAGTAAGTGTTCACTATTGCTACTGTGACTATGCACTAGTTCCCAGATGGTAAGGAAGACACATGAGGTCACCTGTGATTCCCCTTGTGCACAGGGGAAGAGGAATAAGAATATTAGAGATAAGGAAGTAACTTTTGAGCTGAGCTTTGAAAGGTGACCTGGCCAGGCAGAGAAGGACAGCAATGACATTATGAGCAAATGAAGCTGTGTGCAAAGGTCCTGAGGCATGTAAGAGCAAGGCATCCTGGGACTGCATTTATCTGCATTTTCTTTAATTATAGGTTGCATGTGGGTGACTTTTGGAAATGTGACTATAAAAGTCAGCAGAGGCTAGATCCCAAAGGGTCTAATGTGCCTAGCTAAAGGCTGCTTGCATTAATATTAGGTAGGATAACAACTTTTGCAAGTGACTGAATACCTACCTCAAAAGAGCTTAAGTGAAAATGGCATTTAATGGCAGCCATAACTGAAAAGTCCAAAGGAAGAGCTGGCTATTATAGATATGTCTAGATCAGGATCCAAGTGATGACTCTGAGCGCTATTTTTCTCCCTTTATCTCTGTTTTGCGACTTCATCTGTGTGTGGTTCTATTCTCATATGGCATTATGCTTTGTTATCATAAGATGTGTTAGAGTTTTACAGGCTCAAGTCCACTGGGAAAGAATGAGATTCTCTTTTACAGATGTACAAGCAAAGTCTCACGGTTCTGTTTGAGTCACCTGAATGAATTATTTTGGTGAGCAGAATGCTATGTCTGATTGATCAGGCCTGAGATTTACAAACTGCATAAGTCAATTCTACTTAGAAGCTTAAAGACTTAGCATATAAAGGATGGTGGTCCTTCAGGAGGAAATTGGGTATGAATACCAGAAAAAGGATATACATGTCAGGTAGCAAAACCCAAATAAGTTCAAGACACATTTTATATTGTAGAGATTGGAGGGACATTGCTGGCTTCTAAGCTGAAGAGTGACATGGCCATATGTATAATTTAGAAGGATAGATCTAACCTAATGCAGAGAATGGATTGGAGGGTTGTGGCCATAGGAAAAGACTCAGTTAAAAAGTTTTTACTAGTCGGGGGAAGAGATGATGAGTATATGAATGAAACTTTGGCATTGGGAATGGAAAGCTGCAATGACTCAGAAATGTACACACAGGAGCTAGAACCATAAACATTTACGCTGAACAAAATTCACTGGGGAAGGGAAGGAAGACATAGAATAACTCTTAGGTTTTGGCTTTGGTGACATGATGAGTAGTGATGCCATTTACTGAAAGTGGAACTACAGAAGGAGAGAGAGAGGAAGGTATAAAACAACAAATAGCTAATATGTAAAATGTATTTATGTCCATGATCTTTTTCATTGAGTGGCAGAGAAAAAGTATATTTAAAGTTTATGGAATCTTTTCTTTTTCCACGACAAACAACATCATTCACAGTGATGAATGACCTGAGGATGCCATTTTGCACACACAGATACAAGGAAATACACAGGTTCTATAAATGTGTAACACAGGTACAAGCATGTTCATGTACACACAGTTTTGTATTAGCCTCACTTTGGTTAGTTTTGCCCTTTTCTTCTCAACTGCTTTTTTTTTAAATATATTTTTTAACATCTTTATTAGAGTAAAATTGCTTTACAATGGTGTGTTAGTTTCTGCTTTATAATAAAGTGAATCAGCTATACATATACATATATCCCCATAGCTCCTCCCTCTTGCATCTCCCTCCCATCCTCACTATCCCACCCCTCTAGGTGGGCAAAAAGCACTGAGCTGATCTCCCTGTGCTATGCAGCTGCTTCCCACTAGCTATCTATTTTATGTTTGTTAGTGTATATATGTCCATGCCACTCTCTCACTTCATCCCAGCTTACGCTTTGCACTCCCCGTTTCCTCAAGTCCATTCTCTACGTCTGT
Organism: Monodon monoceros; assembly: GCF_005190385.1. Classification (NCBI taxonomy): domain Eukaryota; kingdom Metazoa; phylum Chordata; class Mammalia; order Artiodactyla; family Monodontidae; genus Monodon; species Monodon monoceros. The sequence goes on from NW_021703777.1 coordinate 94,633,537, forward strand.
GTCTCTATTCCTGTCCTGCCCCTAGGTTCTTCAGAACCATTTATTTATTTTTTTTAGATTCCAAATATATGTGTTAACACACAGTATTTGTTTTTCTCTTCCTGACTTACTTCACTCTGTATGACAGTCTCTAGGTCCATCCACCTCACTACAAATAACTCAGTTTCATTTCTTTATATGGCTGAGGAACATTCCATTGTATATATGTGCCACATCTTCTTTATCCATTCATCTGTCGATGGACACTTACGTTCCTTCCAAGTCCTGGCAATTGTAAATAGTGCTGCAATGAACATTGTGGTACATGTAGCTTTTTGAATTACAGTTTTCTCTGGGTATATGCCCAGTAGTGCGATTGCTTGGTCATATGGTAGTTCTATTTTTAGTTTTTTAAGGAACATCCATACTTTTCTCCATAGTGGCTGTATCAACTTACATTCCTACCAACAGTGCAAGACGGTTCCCTCTTCTCCACATCTTCTCCAGCACTTATTGTTTGTAGATTTTTTGATGATGGCCATTCTGACCAGTGTAAGGTGATACTTCATTGTACTTTTGATTTGCATTTCTCTAATGATAAGTGAAATTGAGCATCCTTTCATGTGTTTGTTGGCAATCTGTATATCTTCTTTGGAGAAATGTCTATTTAGGTCTTCTGCCCATTTTTTAATTGGGTTGTTTTTTTTTTTGATATTGAGCTGCATGAGCTGCTTGTAAATTTTGGAGATTAACCCTTTGTCAGTTGCTTCATTTGCAAATATTTTCTTCCATTCTGAGTGTTGTCTTTTCATCTTGTTTATAGTTTCCTTTGCTGTGCAAGAGCTTTTAAGTTTCATTAGGTCCCATTTGTTTATTATTATTATATTTTTCCATTTCTCTAGGAGGTGAGCCAAAAAGGATCTTGCTGTGATCTATGTCATGGAGTGTTCTATGTTTTCCTCTAAGAGTTTTATAGGGTCTGGCCTTACATATAGGTCTTTAATCCATTTTGAGTTTATTTTGGTGTATGGTGTTAGGGAGTGTTCTAATTTCATTCTTTTACATGTAGCTGTCCAGTTCTCCCAGCATCACTTATTGAAAAGGCTGTCTTTTCTCCATTGTGTATTCTTGCCTCCTTTATCAAAGATAAGGTGACTATATGTGCGTGGGTTTATCTCTGGGCTTTCTTTCCTGTTCCATTGATCTATATTTCTGTTTTTGTGCCAGTACCGTACTGTCTTGATTAGTGTAGCTTTGTAGTATAGTCTGAAGTCAGGGAACCTGATTCCTCCAGCTCCGTTTTTCTTTCTCAATATTGCTTTGGCTTTTGTGTTTCCATACAAATTGTGAAACTTTTTGTTCTAGTTCTGTAGAAAATGCCATTGGTAGTTTGATAGGGATTGCATTGAATCTGTAGATTGCTTTGGGTAGTATAGTCATTTTCACAATGTTGAATTTTCCAATCCAAGAACATGGTATATCTCTCCATCTGTGTGTATCATGTTCAATTTCTTTCATCAGTGTCTTATAGTTTTCTGCATACAGGTCTTTTGTCTCCTTAGGTAGATTTATTCCTAGGTATTTTATTCTTTTTACTGCAATAATAAATGGGAGTGTTTCCATAATTTCTCTTTCAGATTTTTCAAGATTAGTGTATAGGAATGCAAGAGATTTTTGTGCATTAATTTTGTATCCTGCTACTTTACCAAATTCATTGATTAGCTCTAGTAGTTTTCTGGTAGCATCTTTAGGATTCCCTATATATAGTATCATGTCATCTACAAACAGTGACAGTTTTACTTCTTCTTTTCTGATTTGGATTCCTTTTATTTCTTTTTCTTCTCTGATTTTTGTGGCTAAAACTTCCAAAACTATGCTGAATAATAGTGGTGAGAGTGGGCAAGCTTGTCTTGTTCCTGATCTTAGAGAAAATGGTTTCAGTATTTCACCATTGAGAATGATGTTGGCTGTGGGTTTGTCATATATGGCCTTTGTTATGTTGAGGTAAGTTCCCTCTATGCCTACTTTCTGGAGGTTTTTTTTATCATAAATGGGTGTTGAATTTTGTCAAAAGCTTTTTGTGCATCTATTGAGATGATCATATGGGTTTTCCCCTTCAGTTTGTTAATATGGTGTATTACATTGATTGATTTGCATATATTGAAGAATCCTTGCATTCCTGGGATAAACCCCACTTGATCATGGCATATGATCCTTTTAATGTGTTCTTGGATTCTGTTTGCTAGTATTTTGTTGAGGATTATTGCATCTATGTTCATCAGTGATATTGGCCTGTAGTTTTCTTTTTTTGTGGCATCTTTGTCTGGTTTTGGTATCAGGGTGATGGTGGCCTTGTAGAATGAGTTTGGGAGTTTTCCTCCCTCTGCTATATTTTGGAAGAGTTTGAGAAGAACAGGTTCTCTAAATGTTCGATAGAATTCGCCTGTGAAGCCATCTCGTCCTGGACTTCTGTTTGTTGGAAGATTTTTAATCACAGTTTCAATTTCAGTGCTTGTGATTGGTCTGTTTATATTTTCTATTTCTTCCTGGTTCAGTCTCGGAAGGTTTTGCTTTTTTAAGAATTTGTCCATTTCTTCCAGGTTGTCCATTTTATTGGAATATAGTTGCTGGTAGTAATCTCTCATGATCCTTTGTAGTTCTGCAGGTTCAGTTGTTACTTCTCCTTTATCATTTCTAATTCTGTTGATTTGAGTCTTCTCCCTTTTTTTCTTGATGAGTCTGGCTAATGGTTTATCAATTTTGTTTTTCTCCTCAAAGAACCAGCTTTTAGTTTTATTGATCTTTTCTATCATTTCCTTCATTTCGTTTTCATTTATTTCTGGTCTGATCTTTATGATTTCTTTCCTTCTGCTAACTGGTTTTTTTTTTGTTCTCATGTGCTTTTGACTAATGTGTTCTTTCTGTATTTTATCAATCTTTGTAAGTGGCTTTAAATCCTTTGGATCTGAAAGTAGGTTTTGTAATGAAAAACTTTTAAGAGATAAGTAAGTAAACAACATCCAAAAATGAATGCATTAAAGGTTCATGATCATAAGAAAATTTAAATTACGTAATATTCTTATGGGTTTTGACTGTCTGCAATGAATTTTCCATTTTCAGTTTCTCCAGCAAATCCCATAGTTTTCAAAGGGCCCATATTTTGTTGTTTCCCACATTAGCTTCTTCCGTTGGCTGTTTTTTAAAATGGTTTATAGTTTGGAATTCCAGGTTCAGATGCTATTTAGAGGTAGGTGACTATCTCAAACACCTCTTCTCTCTCTTCTTTGTCTAATCTTTATTGACCTTGGTCTCCCAGATACATGTCCTGACTCAGAAGGAGAGAGAAACAAGTGGTTAATGCATGGTAGGCAGAGGAAGATGAAGAAAGCAAGATAGATCTGCAAGATGGGAGAAGGAAGTATTGCCCTTATGTACAGCTGCTTGATCATTGTAAATTTCACCCTTGATAATAGTAGCACCCAGCTCTGAAACACACAGGGGTTTCACACTTTCTTATGAGTAAACTCCCCAATCCTCAGGTAGACAATTGAGACTTTTGAAATATGGCCTATGGATTCTTCTTTTTGGTCTCTGCTCTCACTTTCATGCTTTGTCCCCATTGTTCCCTCTGTTGGACGTGCCCTTTCTCCATTTTGGCCACTCCACTTCTTATCTGTCACTTCAGGCCAAGGGGGCAGAGATTTCCCTAGTTGTTTTCTCTTACATCCCAGTTTTGGAGTTAACATGTTCCCCTCAGCATTCCTTCTAAAATATTTTGTCTTTATCTCCAGCTTAGCACTTAGCATATTTCAGCATGTTTATTTCCAGAATTCTAGGTATTTGTGTTTGTGTGCATGTCATTTCCTTTCTTATGTCCTTAGAAAGTTGATGGCAGGAGCTGCTCTATATTCATCTTGGTGTTGCTCTGCCTTCACAGAACCCAATGTGATGATTCACACATAGGAGGCATTAAATGATATTTATTAAATGAAAGAGTAAAGAGAGGAATACATGGAAGGAGGGTCAGATGACGCCAAAAAGGAGGAGCAAGAGAACACCATTACTATCAGCCAAGGGAGTGTGGGTGAGAGTACTATGGGTGAGATTAACTGAGGAATTGCAGTTCAGTCGCGAACAAGATGTTGACACTAAGAGAAAGTGGAACTAAGGTATGTGTGAAACTTTGAAGAGACAGCTATTTGCTTAGATATTTGGTCACACCCTCTTCTCCTCCTGTTCACTCCTCCCATCAACCTATTCATAAATCAATGGTCATATGCTTTGCTTTATTTGAATTTAATACTTGGGAAATCCATGAGAAATAATGTCTTACTATAATGTAAAGTAGTGCTCTTATCTGTGAGAAAGCTAAGAGGACAAATATATGTCCTGGGTAACCATCACAATAAAGAATTTAGGAGAATCATCTACCGACTGGTCTCTGTAACTTGTTTCTCTTCATTTCCATTACCCCTCCCAGGGTATCTCTAGATTTTTCACCCATTCCTGATGGTGTTTGAGGATGAGATGGGGAGAATGCAGCTTCTGAATTCCTTGTTTTATTTGCATACCTCCCACCTACTTAATAATATACACTTAGCACACATAATGTCCTTCCATGTGTAAAATCTTCTCTGCCTCCCACCCCCAGGGACAGATGCCTCCAGCATCCAGTCACTTTATTTGCCATGGTGCTCATCACACTGAACTGTGAGAGTGTGTTCATCACACATTAGCCTGTATGAAGGTACAGATATTGTTTTAAATCATTAAATCTGAACCAGCATCAGAGTGTCTGGCTCATATGGGCTCATTAAAGAGTTGTTGAGTGAATATATACAAGCATGAAGGAATGAATAATATAGTAAAATAATCACTTCTCTTTAGCTTGCTTGAAATTACTTGGCTTCTCTTACCTTTGGGTTTTTACTTTTTGAGAATTGTCAAGGACTTTGGGATGTTATGACTCTCTTAAGTAACAGGCAAAAATGTAATTGTATGAAGATTTAATGATATAATATCATTGCCAGCTGGTTTTAGCACTCAGGGAATTTAATAGAAAATTTGTAACATTGTCTTTAATTTGTTTAAATATTTATGAACATCACTTTTGAGAAAACATATCTGGGGTTATTGTTTTATAGAATTCATTTTGGTGTGGTTTCAATGGTTTGGTAGTTCAACGTGTTTTAATAAATTCTGCTAGAACTATCTGTAAATTCTCTGGAATCTGAGTGGGTGTCTTTTTGGATCTCATTTCTGCTTGTCCCACCTTCCAGGGCCCCAGATTAAATCAGTGTGTCTGCCACAAGGATCTTGGGACATTCAGACCAGCAGTCCTCATCAGAGCTCATCATCTTCTGATATGGAGTCTAGATAATCTGTGTCAACATATAGGAGAAATCCAGAGAACAAACTGTCTGCCCAACCTGGATCCGAGAAGAGGCCATTCTGGTCAGCGAAGAAGATCTCCAGCCAGACTTCATCTTCTGGCTGCAGATAGATGACTGTGGACCCCGAAGCCACGTCATGGTTTCCTGTGTTGGCATCAAAGGTCTTTATCCGGTACTGCCCATTGTGTACTAGCCCAATTGCCAGATGCTTATTTGCCAATGTGATATCATAAGAAAAGTAATAGATTCCTGGGAAGGCACAGATGAACTTCCCTGTTGCAGGGTTGTAGTGCTCTCCTTCATTGAAGAGGACCTTGTTAAATATAATTGGTAATCTTTCTTCTGGGTAGCTGGTTGTGATGCCAACAGAAAAGGCAGATTTGAGCACGATGCTTCCACATCTACAAACACCAGGCAGCCCTGGGTCCCCTTGCTCTCCTCTGTCTCCCTTTGGTCCAGGAGGCCCAACAGGACCTACTTCTCCTTTTTCTCCCTCAGGTCCCATGGGTCCTTTCTTCCCAGTCTCTCCTTGGTCCCCTTTCTCTCCAGCAAGGCCCAGTGGTCCAGTCTTACCTCTCAAACCTTCAAAAAGAGTTTATAGTTTAATTAACAGTTTCTGTAAATATAGAGTCACAAACAACATGCCCACATACCCTAAATTGTTTTTCTCAGTCAACTTTCAACAGTATACTACTACATAATTAATATTTAAATAAATCACTGATGCACTAAAATGGAAATAGAAAAATTTCATCAAAATGTCAAGAAAATTTTCCTGAATATGTAAGAAATCATTTAAAACCTGATTAATTTAAAATAAGTAACCGTCATTTTGATGACAGATTACCTGCTGCTAAATTAGACACATATAGATAGTTATCTCTATAGGAGGAATTCAAGGAGCATGATATTATTCCCCAGAGTGAGGTCATGGGGGAAGACAGAACAAGATGAATCCTTAGAGGCTACTTAGTCTTATGCACCATTCTACTTCTATCAGGATTATTAGTATTGGGTTGGCCAGAAAGTTTTGTTTGGGTTTGGAAAAACCCGAACGAACTTTTTGGCCAACCCAATAAAAAGTTAAAGCGAGATTAGCTCATATTTATTGAACATTTACAATGTATCAGGGTCAATGCTTTAGGTGCATGCATTATCTTCTTTAAGCCCTGCACAACTTTATGAACTATGAATTATTATTACTTCCGCTGTAGATGAGAAAACTGAGCCATGGAGAAATTAGTTTGCTCAAGGAAACAGAGCTAGGGAGTGATGGAGCTGTGATCTGAACTCATGCCTGCCTGACTCTGGCATCTGAACATCTGGGGCAGTGGCCAGAGTGTCATTTGTAAAGTGCACCACAGTAAGGGCTCTTCAATATGTCATGATAACCAAACAACAGTGACTGCCACCACTGTGCAGGAGTTCATTTTTGAAGGAGAAAACTGAATCCCAGAAGGGTGAAGAAACTTGCTTCAGTAGCAAGACTAGGACTGGAATCCAAGTCTTAGCCTAATGATGTTTCTCCTTCATCAAAATGCCTCTTACTTTTGGGGCTGAAATAAAAAACCTTTCATTCTTTTTGGCTCTGCAGCTAAATGGTTGTATTATTTTAGGCAAGTCCTTTACTTTCTCTGGGTCTCCATATTTGTAGAAAATACATAAGGGCTGTGAAAGGATTTCAACAAATTCAAAATCATCATACTGGAATATTTTCTGTTTGTTCAGATATTTATATCTACAGGTCAACCATAGGCTAATTGTAGAGAAATTGTGACCATGCGTTGAAAGTGATAAGCAAAATCTATTTAATTTTTAAACCTTATATGTAATAACAGTGACTTAAAAGCATAAAAAATGTCATTCAATTTTATGGCCAAATCCATTCCATAAATATTTTCTTGAAAAGTATCCAAATGATTGGTAATTTGTAATGCACTTTTGTAGTCAGGGAAAGCATATTGTTGTTATATTGTGTACTTTTACTCTTAACTATGTATTTGTTCTCAGGAACTTTTATTAAGCTAAACCTTTTATCTTGATAGTGCTTTGATATCATTTATTTGAATATTACACATACATCAATGTATGAATTTGATCATTTTTCAGTTATTTGGCAAATTTAGAAATGAAGTATTCTGGATAATACAAGTTTCAGGAGAATTAAAGCTTTACCCTTAAAACATCAAGTATTTTGTTTCAGTAATTTTAGAAAGAGGTTGTGTAATAATTTATGATGCATAGAAAATGCTAATAATGAATGTAACCCGTTTTTGGTGACTAGGATCAGCATTGTTACTGGTCATAGGACCATCCTCCAGCTCTAGACGACTTTTGTTATTAAGTCGAAATTCCACTAGCCCCAGCCAAAACAAACTGGTATTTATTTCTGGAAATAAGGACATAATAGTCTAATCTTTCAGTGTTTGTTTCTTTTTGGTAGAAATGAAATATGAATACTATTTTACTATTAAATTAACTTTTGAATCAAGGACTACAACTTATACATTGTTATTTTATTTTCAATAGGAGCTAACTTTTGCTGTCTTCACCAGTGACTGATGTATCAATAAAAAAATATTTTGGCATCAGTAACAATTTCTGCCATTAAATTTCATTATGCACTGAAATTTCTTTGCCTCTATAACTTTGGGCAAGTCACTTATTGTCTTAGTTTCCAATGCCCCATTTGTACTATGAAGAAATTGGATCTAAGTTCACTCTAAAGCCATTGGGAAAGTAGTAAACAGTGACTCAGTAGACTTGACAAGCCCTAATTCAGCCATGGATTAGTTAGGTGACTGTGAAGAAGGGGCTTTACCTCTCTGACTTTAGTTTCCCAGTTCTTGAAATGAAGGTGTTGGACTAGATTGCTTGAGGTTTCATCCTCTTGAAAATTCTTTGAGACCAAACCGTAAATACTGAGATGCAATTTTACAATGCTAGCCGTGAAAAGATCTTTATAATCTCAACACTTGGATCTCTATAGCTATTTAATATTTTGAACTGCTGAGAGTTAGATAATCAGGGACTAGTGGTAATAATTTACAGTAATTCTTTCTGTTTGCATGAAGGATTTATCCTTGTGATAAAAGCCAATTAATGAAGAATGGAATGAAGGGATAAATCATTCCCCCTCCCTATTCAGTCAGACATATGCTGGGTAGAGAGGAGAATTATGGAGTGTTAGTCTATGCTTAGATACTGAAGCTTAGAGAGAAAGAATTTCTTCTTAGTTCTCCACAAAACAAGCTTACAAGGATTTTTTTCTTCAGTGCCATTTCTTTTCTCCATCCATCCATCCATCCATCATATATGTATGTGTGCATGCATACATTTATCTAAACCATCTAATACTGATTGGGCATCCACTACATGCCAGGCACTGTTCCAAGGGCTGAATGCCATTGACATGAATGACACCTGTCCTACCCTCAAGTTAGCTGTGATGACATATTATGTTGTGATCTGCAAATATGGGCCATAGCTAAGTTCATGAATATCCAAAGCCATATAATGAAGTAGAATAATCTGTTCATGAGGTGGTTCTAGTGTTATTTGAAGATATTTATATGGATGTGCATTCGCATTAAATTAAATTTTAAAAATATGCTACCACAATAATTGCTATAGACCCGTGAGGGAGACAGATATTTTTACAGAAAATTGATAATTCAGTATGATAAACTCTGTATTTGTAATTTAGAGGAGGGAAGTTGGAGAAGACATATACTTGACCTTGCCAGGGGGTTGAGGTGGATGTGGTGGGGATGAATGAGAAGACATATATGGTATTAAAGGGGAAACAGGAAGCAGAAGATTCCAACCAAGTTGTGTCTAGTTCTAGCCACATTAAAAGCTAATTCTCAAAGCCACAGGACTCTGTTCTTATTGTTTGTAAATGAGGTGTGCTTCTCTTCATTGACCACAAAGGCATTCTTACCTTTCTTAGCTGTCGTATATCCTTACTTGTGTATATGTATCAATATATATTGGATTTAAATAACTAAGGTTGGGAAAGTCTTTTACTTTTGAATCTCAATTTTGTCATTTGTAACATTATTATTATTATTGATTATAATTTTAGCTAATAAGGTTATGGCTGAAATTAAGTACTAAATGTAAAATTGCTGACACACAGTAAGTTCTTGGTGATGATGGTGATGATGGTGATGATGGTGATGATGGTGATGATGATACTGACATATTGTAATCATGTGTGTTTCCATATTGGCCTCCCCCACCAATTGTGACAACCAAAATGTCTTATGGCATTGCCAACTTTCCCTTGGTGGGCAGTGTTTAATTGCCCCCAGTTGAGAACACTGTTCTAGGGAATGCAAACATGAACAAGACATTGTCCCTGACTTGATAAGCAAACATTTGGGTGGGGGAGGCCACTGACATCAAATGGGATGCTGCTAAATGTCATTCAATGCACCAGATAGCCATCCCACAGTTAATAATTATTTGGACCCAAATATCATCAGTGTGGAGGTTGAGAAACACTGGTTTAGAACAATACTGGAGAGCAAGAGGTGCACAAAAATATTTGTTGAATGAAAAATGCATGAATGGATGGATGAATGAATGGATTGATGAATATGGGGGATAGCCGATCTCATATATGGTTAAAATTGTAGCAGTTACAAACATTCAATTTGCTCTGAATACATATCCATATACATATCTTTAAATAACACTAGAACTACCTCATGAAATGGATAGCTCATTTCTAGTTTATTATATGGCTTTGGATATTCACAAACTTAGCTGAGGCTAATATTTGCAGATCACAGTGTAATAAATAATAACAGCAAACATTTACGGAATGCTTACTACATGGCACTTATTCTATTGAGTACTTTGCATGTATTATCTTCCTTAATTTCACAATGACACTTACCACCCCCAACTTACAAATAAGGAAACCGAGGCTCAAAGAGGTTTTCTTCTCAAGGATGCTGTTAGTAATTGAATATGTCATGTCTTTCTGACTCCAGTGGATGTTTCTGTGACTCCTACATTATTGCTTCTAGACACAATAAACTAAAAGGGCCAGTAGTATCTAACTATGGTCCTGGTGTTATTATTATAGGCTTTCAAACGTATTCATGATCATGATACAGCAGTAAGAGTGTTCATATGTGCTACCAAATAGAGCCTTTGAAAGATGAAATGTAAGCTCCAAATGAAAAGTTCTTTATCTGATGTTGAAAATTTACCTAAAGATACTTTATCTAGTGTTGATTAAGGGTCATAGATTCAGTAGCTTCTTATTTGCCAAATATTTTCTGCATGATAAATTCAGCAATGAATTGGTATCTAATCTTCTGAATATATATTATGATATTGTTTCATATAATACCAGTAAATCACGTGCAATGACTAGATAGAGATGTATTTCTTAGATCTACTGACTTTTTCTTCCTGTCTTTTGTTCCACATTTCACACTCAGAAACTTGTTTTCAAAGATTGATTCCATCCAAATTTTCCTCTTTTAGGGTTAACACAGCCTTACTAGAGTTTCAATTCAGTTTACTTTGAAGGATTGCAGAATCTGGCAAGCTTCATGGGCCAACTTATTTGTGGGGAAAAAAGTGAAAATTACTGAAAGAGTAGGACACAATTGTGTTGCTGTAAAGAGCAATACGACATCTATATTTCAGCTGATACAGGACAGGTGGGAGAGTGTTGAACTAGGAAAGGTAGGCTATACAGTATTATTGTCATTTCCTTTGTGACAAGTAAGCCTTTTGTGTCTTTGTTAAGGATATGAGTGCAGAGCAGGATGGCCCCTGTGCTTTTGGATCCTAGTTCCTGCCTCTCCTTCATCTCTCTGTCTCCTCCCCATCCATCTGTCTTTCTATCCATCCATGCTGTCTCGCATGCAGCCATTGCCCGCTGGCTGTACCAGCCCAGAGGTCACGGACATCAGATGTTCTAGATGACTCCAGCTCTGCCAGTCACTAGACATGCACTTCCATTTTCAGTAATTCATTTAATCATGCTACCGCTCTGTGTTCTCATGTATAAAACGCGATCACGTCCCCTTGAAAGAGTCGTCACTACGATGCAATGAGAATGCAGGTAGAGGGTTTAGAGCAGTATCTGAAGCATAGTGAGGACTCAGTAAATTGTTACGATTAATGAAGGTGAAGTTGAGAAGGGATTTAAAGGTCAATTCTCATTAGAAAAAGCAACAAAACAAGGGAGTGATTTTCAGGTGGGGGTGACAGAGGGTTTTTTTTATGGAACTTCATTCATTACCTGCAGCCCCCTTTTCACCTTTCTCTCCTTTCCTGCCGTCTCTACCATCTCGTCCTGGAAGGCCGATCCGACCATGGGGCCCAGGGGAACCATTTGCTCCAGGGGGGCCTGGAGGTCCAGGTAAGCCAGGAATGCTACAGATATATCTTGGGGAGTAGCTGTCTCCTTTGAACTGATTACCCCGAGGTTGTCCACTCGCACAAATGGCAAAACTTGTAACATAGAGCAAGACAAACATCTTTGGCTCTGGAAGAGAAACACACGGACATAAATGCACCCTCTCAGGTGGGGTTTTTGGCATAACTGAACATGAGAATGGATATTTGCAAAAATTCACCCCAGGGCTCACCTCTCCATGTGTGTCTAAATACCCTGTTTGCCCTAATAATTCCATTGAAAATTATTAGCACTTTATTGATAGAGAGTTCTCAGTGCCCCACACAAGGGTTGGTGGAGATGAAGTCGGTGAAGATTTTTAAAAATTCCAGAATAAATCACTTTGTTGCATTTGCATTTTCTTTTCTGCAGGAATCAATGGTGGACTTTGAAAAACAATGTTTTGCTTTTGCAAAAGTACACATTTTTAAAAGGAAAATTAGAGATGCAAATGAATAAGATAAACATTAAAGTTATTCTCACCACTCACAGATAATTACTCTTTACATTTTGACGTATACATCCTTCTGGTGTTTTCTTTCTATGCTATGAAGAAAAGTGATGTTATGACATTCCTGCAAGTCTTTAACTTTTTTTCACTTAACAATATATCGTGAGCATCTTTCCATGTCAAAAATTATTCATAACATTAAAAAATTGTTGCATTTGCCTCTACTATCCTTTATGTACAACATTCCCCATTATAGACATTTGCTTCCAGTTTTCTGCTAGTATAAACACCATGATAGATAGACATCTTTATATCTAATCTTTGCATGCTTCCACAGTCGTTTTCTTAGAATTTATAGGCTTTTTAAAGCAAGAGAAAGGAAGTGACATTTTCAGGAAAATCATGTTTTTCATTTGATAATCATGTGTAATGCCAATTAGTGTTAATTGGAGTACTGTGCATGTCCTGAGTGGAGTTGTCTCAAACTTTAATTTAAAATCTGCAGGATATAATGCCCTACTGTCCCATTAAGCTGTTAGCACTGGGGCTCAATTAAAGAGCTGAGTGAAATTAAATCACACATGTTGCCACATGGTCTGAGTGAAGCAGGCAACAGATCTCTTCAGCTCTGATCTAATGGGATTTGGTTTTTCCCTCCACAAAGCCTGGCCACTGAGGATGATGGATCATTTATTAGCATCACATTTGGCATATAGGCTGAGAGGTGTGTAGTGTAGGCTTGGGACACTTGATTTTCTAGGCTAATGTCTTAGAGCTATCAGTATCTTGGGTGGGAGTATACATGTGATTCTGGGGTGGTATAAATGAGCAGTTATTGCATGGTTGGACCTATGCTTTAATAAGAAATCTGTGGAAACAAACTAAAAGTCTATCGACAGATGAATGGATAAAGAATATGTGGTATATATATATGCATACACACACACACATACACAGTGAAATATTAGCCATAAAAAAGAATGAAATAATGCCATTTGCAGCAACATGGATGGATCTAGAGATTATCATACTATGCAAAGTAAGTCAGAAAGATATGATACCATATCAAATACCATATGATATCACTTATATGTGGAATCTAAAATATGATACAAATCAACATATCTACAGAACGAAAACAGACTCACAGATATAGAGGACAGACTTGTGACTGCCAAGGGAGAGGGTGTAGGGGAGGGAAGGGTTGGGAGTTTGGGATTAACAGAGGCAAACTATTATATATAGGATGGATAAATAACAAGGTCCTACTGTATAGCACAGGGAACTATACTCAATATCCTTTGACAAACCGTTATGGAAAAGAATGTGAAGAAGAATGTATATATATGTCACTTTGTTGTATAGAAGACATTAACACAACATTGTAAATCAACTATACATCAATAAAATAAAAAAAAGAAATCTGTACAATGCTTAATGTATATGCCTGGTGTACACTTGCCAAAAGGAGATAATCATAACATGTGGGAAAAGCAATTGGATAGAGTTTCTTTTTTTTTGACAGCCACATCAGAAAATTAACCAGCACACTGTACCACTTTTATAGCACCCATGAGGAAATTGTAACATCTTGGAATTAGATCCAGAAATTTGCCAGAGCATAGGAATGACAAACTGAGAAAAACATAGTGTGCACATGTAGTTCAAAATAAGTCTGATTCCTAGAAATCTAATTAGTGAAAAACTGAAGCAACTTATCCAAATATAGGCTCTGTATCCTTGACCACATCTCCATGTTACCAGTGCCCTTACCCCCCCACCAAAAAAAAATCAAATGGAACATTTTTCTATGCCCTGTCTGCTTATAGAACACAAACTCAAAATTATTTATCTTATTACTCATCTGGGATTAAGGCACGTTCTGAAAAGCCCAGCAGATCTGATAAACATTCCAGCCCTTCCAAAGGTGCCTCAGATGAAAGAAAATGGAAAGAATCTCTTATTCAAACCCTTGTCAGTTAAAACAAGACAGAATGATTAAATTGCTAGATCTTCCACCTTGCAAAAAACTGATTAGAGGAAGCTTTGAGAAGGGATTTAAAAGAGGAGAACAGATACTTATAAGGAGACTTTTAACCAGACATGGAATGCGATGCTGTAGCTGAAGCCAGGAGCTGGTCCTAAGAGGGACTTGAAACGATCTGGTGAGAAGGTGCTTTGGGCAGTGGCATCTCAGACACTGGTGGAGATGCTGAGAACACACATGACAATAGTTGGGGATCAGTCTATGAAGGAGCGTGTGGTCAGAGTTGAGGTTATGATGGATAGAGTATGCAAAAATTTTAAAGATGTGCTTGGGAGAAGGATGTTAATATTTCCAAGAGCCAGGCAAAGGTACTCAAAGAAAGAATAAATTAAAACAACTGAAACAAAGATATTCATTGAACAAATGGTTTGCAATTCTTTGACAAATGCACTAGAATGTTGTCTGCACAGTAGTTTAAATGCTGAAAGCATTCCTAGTTAGAATACTTTGAAAGGCACTCAGCATGGTTATCCATTAATAACCCTCATCAGAATTGAGGGACGAGGTGTTGTGGCACCTGACCTGTGAGGATGACATGATGGTGAGTGGCTTGGGTTGAGGCTTGGGACTCAAATCGTCAGGATGACAAAGGGGTGTGGGTTATAATGGAAAACTACAGTGGCATTATCTTGTAATGGTTCTTCATTTCATTTAAAAGTCAAAAGCCTCATGGTACATGGTCTACAAGGCCCTACTTGATTGGTTGCCCACCTTTCTTACCTCCCTGACTTCATCTTCTTCTACTCTCTTCCCACTTCCTCACCATCTGTCACACTGGATTCCTTGATGTTTCTCGAAGATGCCAGATACGCTCTGCCTTAGGGCCTTCACACTGTCTCTTCCCTCTGCCTGGAGCTCTCTTCTCCAAGATGCCTACATGTCTCCCTCCCTCATCTGCTTCTGCCTTTGTTCAAACGCTACCATTTCATTCAAGCCAACCTTCACCTCTTCATCTAACATTGCAAACGGCCTTCTCCTATCCATGACGTGCCCTCTTTCTGTTCTGTTTTTTTCTGTTCTCCATTGTACTCATCATCCCCTAATTTACTAGATTATTCTTAATTTTATTACGCTTTTAAATTTGTAAATATCTCTATCTGATAGAATGTAAGCTTCATGAGGGCAGGGATCTTTGTGTTAGCCATCGATGTCTCCAACCACGTAGAATAGTGTTTAGCACAAAAAAACTCAGGCTGAGGGCAAAGGAGATTTTGGGGGCAGGGAAGGTGTGATTTTTGTGGGAAAAAGACTAGATAGAAATTATGGAATATGAGAATATTACAAAAGAAAGAGGAAAGAGAGAATTTAAAGAAATATTCCTGGGGTCTATGGGTCCCTTTTGCAGTATCTGTTTGAGAAATACAGATAAAGGATTTAAGTTGTTTTAACTTTGTATAGTCTAAAGTATTTAAAATATTATTTTTATATAGATAAAACATGCACCTTCATAAAATTAAAAAAAGATGTGCAATGAAAAGGAAATCTCTTCTCTTTCCTCTCAGTCTCCCAGACATGTAGGTTCCTTCTCTAGAGGCAATCACTGGTGCTAGTTTCTTGTGGGTCCTTCCGCCTGTAGGCATACTGTATGCAAATTCCTGCACCTTGCTTTTCCACTTAGCTTGGAGATATCAGTATATAGATAGAGCTGCCTCATTCATTTTTTGGTCGCTGTGGAATATCCATCGTAAGAATCTATTATATTTAACAAGTCACTTATTGATGGATACTTGGGACATTTTTATTCTTGTGATATTACAAACAATAGTGCGATAGATATTTATATGTATATTCTTTGCATGTGGTTTATGACATGAGCAGCAAATAGCTTTTCCCAGTTTGTTTTTTCACTTCATTCATGTATTTTAAAAAATCTTTTTATCTTGAAGACACTTTTGGGGGTTCAATTTCTTGTGTTTAGAAGGTCTTCCCCACTTCAAGATAATAAAAAGAATTCTCCCACTTTTCATTTTTTCACCTTTAAAATTTGAGCCATTGGAGTCTTTCTGATTAAAATGTGTGAGGTAGGGATCCAAATTTATATTTTCAACACCTTGTATTAAAAAATCCATCCTTCAACCACTGCCCCACTCGTTTGTGATGAATTTGGTTATTCTGACTGGGAATGAACTATGTGAGTCATGGCTCTATACACATTACAGTACCTTTAAACAGCTTTTTGAGATTTAATTTACACACCATAAAACTGACCAATTTAAGTATACAATTCAATGTACACCATAATCTAATTTTAGAACATTTTTAAAACTACAAAAAGAAACATACACATTAGCAGTCACTCCTCATACAAAATACTTTGAAATATTACATTGAATTATGTAAATTTATGCAGAATATGTGCTAAAATGTATTATTTTTTTCCACTAGTGTGCTCCTTTGGAGTTAGAAAATCAAAGCTCTGGAAATATTGTTAATTTGAACAGATCTGTCCTGGATGTTAGTTGTAAATGACTCTCTATCCTATTTTTCTGTAAGGATTACAAAGTAACAGATCTTTAATTTTTTTAAATACCCATTTTAAAAATTATAATACTTTGTGGTACTATAGATTTCAAAGCCTTCATGTTAATGTATATTTTGAATCTGTAAGGCAGGGATGTAGTATATAGTGTTTTGTAAATATTTTAAGTCATAAAACCCTTAGTTTTTGCTAAACTAGCTATGGAAAATACTTGGAGAAATACTGAATAAATCAGTGCAAAGATTCAACTTCTAGAAAATGTGCCCACAGTTTGAGAGCTTTCAGTAAATAACTTGTTTTTTCTTTATTATAAAATAAAATAAGCCGATGCATACATGGTCAACTAATACTTGACAAGGGAGCCAAGAATACTCACCAGGCAAAATATAGTCTCTTCAATAAATAAATGGTGTTGGAAAAAACTAGATATTTACATGCAAAAAAAAAAAAAAGAAATTGGAACCCTATCTCACACCACTCAAAAATATAACTCAAAATGGGTTAAGGACTTAAATGTAAGCCCTAAAATCATAAAACCTCTGGAACAACACACAGGGAGAAAGCACTTGACACTGGTCTTGGCAACAGTTTTTTGAATATGACACCAAAAGCATAAGCAACAAAAGCAAAAATAAACAAGTGGGACTACACCAAACTAAAAAGCTGCACAGCAAAAAAAATGATCAACAAAATGAATAGGCAACCTATGGGGGATAAAATTTGCCACTCATGTATCTGAGAAGAGGTTAATATCCAAAATACATAAAGAACTCATATAACTCAATACTAAAAACCAAATAATCCAATTAAAAATGGGTAAAGAATCTGAATAGACATTTTTCCAAAGAGGACATATGAATGGACAGCAGGTACATGAAAAGATGCTCAACATCACTTATTATCAGGAAATTGAAAATGAAAAAAACCCCAATAAGCTATCACCTCACACCTGTTAGAATGGCCATCATAAAAAGACCAGAGATAACAAGTGTTGATGGGAACATGGAGGAAAGGAATACTGTACACTGTTGGTGAGAATATAAACTGGTACAGCCACTAGGGAAAACAATATGGAGATTCCTCAAGAAATTAAAAATAGAACTACCATATGATCCAGCAATATCACTTTTGGGTAGTATTTATCTGAAGGAAATGAAAATCATTACCTTGAAGAGATGTCTGTATTCCCATGAAAACTCTAATTCGAAAAGGTACATGCACCCCAATGTTCATAGCAGCATTGTTCACAATAGCCAAGACGTGGGAGAAACCTAAATTTCCAACAACAGATGAATGGATAAAGAAAATGTGATATATATGTGTGTGTGTGTGTGTGTGTGCGCGTGTGTGAGTGTGTGTGTCTGTGTGTGTATGAAATATACAATGGAATATTATTCAGCCCCAAAAAAGAAGGAAATTCTGTCATTTGTGACAACATGGATGAACCTTGAAGGCATTATGCTAAGTGAAATAAATCAGACAGAGAAAGACAAATTATCTTGCTTATACGTGAAATCTTAAAAGCTTAACTCACAGAAACAAAGTAGAATTGTGGTTACCGGGGGCTGAAGTGTGGAGGAAACAAGGAGTTGTTGGCCAAAGGGTACAAACAAAGGATCTTCCAGCTATGAGATGAATACGTTTTGAGGATCTAATGTATAACGTGGTGTCTATAATTAACAATACTGTATCATACACTTGAAAGTTGCTGAGAGAGTTGATCTCAAATGTTCTCACTACACACAAAAAATAATAATTACCTGAGGTGATGGATGTGTCAACTAATCTTATTGTGTTAATCATTTTGCAATACATATGTGTACCAAATCTTCATGTCATATACCCTAAACTTACACAATGTTATATGTTAATTATATCACAATAAAGCTGGAAAAAAATTTAAAATGTAGGTGGTAGACATGTAAAATTGTCCAGCTGCTGTACAAAACAGTATGGTGATTACTCAAAAAATTTAATATAGAATTATCATATAATCCAGTAATTCCATTTCTGGGTATACCCAAAAGAAGTGAAAGCAGGGGCTCAAACATGTTTGTATACCCATATTCACAGCAGCATTATTCACAATAGCCAAAAGGTGGAAGCAACTCAAGTGTCCATCAACAGATGAATGGTTAAACAAAATGTGGCACATACACACAATGGAATATTATTCAGCTTTTAAAGGAAGAAATTTTTGACACATATTACAACATGGGTGAATCTTGAAGACTTTGATGCCAAGTGAAATAACCCAGTCACAAAAGGACAAATATTGTATGATTCTACTTATATGATGTGTCTAGAATAATCAAAATTGTAAAGACAGAAAATAGAATGGTGATTACCAAGGGCTGGAGGGAGGGAGAAATGACGAGTGAGTGTTTAATGAAGACAGAGTTTCAGTTGGGGAAGATGAAGAGTGCTGGAGATGGATGGTGGTGATGGTTGTACAGCGTTGTGAATGTACCTAATGCCGTAGAACTGTATACTCTGGCAAGTTTTATGTTGTGTATATTTTACCACAAAAAAACTAAGTAAAAAAAGATTAGGGGCTTCCCTGGTGGCACAGTGGTTGAGAGTCCGCCTGCCGATGCAGGGGACGTGGGTTCGTGCCCCGGTCCGGGAAGATCCCACATGCCGCAGAGCGGCTAGGCCCGTGAGCCATGGCCGCTGAGCCTGCACGTCCGGAGCCTGTGCTCCGCAACGCGAGAGGCCACAACAGTGAGAGGCCCGCGTACCGCAAAAAAAAAAAAAAAAAGATTAATTGGGATGTATGGAACCTACTAGTATTCTTATTACTGTGCTTTCAAGACACCATTTACTCAATCCCCACACCACTTTTATGAAGTTGGTGCTATTATCTTCACTTTATAAATAATAAAATGGAGAGTCTGAGGGTTCAAGTCCACACAGCCCTAAAAATGGCCCAGGCAGGATTTGAACTGAGCTCTTTTGTCTCTAAACACTTGGGTTTTCCCTGACATCATGTGAAGGAAACTGTAACAGTACTTCATGGCAAAGGGCTCAATTACTAATTCAAGCTGAAAATGTGTTTTGCTTGGAATTCATTAGGAGGAGGATAGGTAACCATGGAGGCCAAAACAAGACATATCCTTGGCCTGCAGGGGAAGGGATTTCACAACAGCAGGGTTTGTCCTCCTCTGGCTGCACTAGGAGTGCACTGTGAGCAAGACGGGATCAGACCTGAGCTACTCACACCCCAGTGCCTTCTGTTTGTTCTTTCTCAGCTCTCCCTTTGGGGCCCTGGTTTTCCTCCTCAGAACAGCTTCTTCTGTTGGCCATGAAGTCCCTTCCTTCTCCTGTCTCTACTCCACCCAGCATAGCCACACAACCACACTGTGTTATGGCTAACTATTGCTTTTTCTCCACCAAAATGCAAACTCTATCACAAACATTTAGGACAAAGACTGATCTACAGTAGAGGCTCAACAAAAGTTGAATGAAGGAAAATATTCATCAATATTTATTCTTATAAACAGTTCATAATTTATAAAGCTCCATCTGCTGTATGTAAAAGGCTATGATGGCACAACAGTAATCTGTTCTAACATCTGTCAAATATTTTGTCATCTACAGAGCAACGTTAAGCCTGTATCATCTTCCCAAGGACCCTTTTGTGGTAGGTTGGACAGGGAACCAATGTCCAGAGAAGTCAGGTAACTTGTTTATGGTCACAAAGCTAGTGTCAGACCAGAGATTTGAAACCAGGTCTTCAGTTTCATGGATTCTTCTTCCAGAGCCATCTGTTTAATAAACTCAAAAGCTACCATAATGAAATAGGACATTGCAGCCACATCTGCCAAAATTCTAAAAAAAGAGTAAACACCATACCTTGCTCTGGGATGGTGGGTTGCTCCAGAATTCTAAATCCACAAGAGACTGAGGATCTTTCATGAGAGCTCAGAGAAAATCTTGCTTTGGTACCAGACAGAAAAACAGATCCAAGTTCTCAGAGGTTTCCAAATAGTTGTGCTAAAAATAATTCTCTCCATTAGTCCCAAAGAGCCAGAGGCACTGAAAGTCATTCATTGGGTGAGGCTCAATCAGGGCCAGTTAAAAACCTCGATTTTGTTTGAGTTAAACCTGAAGGTGCCTGCTTTTCTTGACCGTTAACTGTAGAGGCGCCTCCATCTCTGTGTGTTGTGGCCTCGTTTTCAGATTTGTTTACTTAATTTTTTCCCCTCTTCATTTGTTTTCCACTGAGTGGATGTTTCAGGAAAAAAATTACTCACTGACTGGAAATTAGTTGTTAACTTAGAGAAAAAAGTTATGTCCTTTTTGAGCATTTTCAATGTAGAATCTTCAGATTCTGGCAGTGGGATTGTGTCTCATGAGATAACAAGGAAAGATGTCCCTATCCTGGGTAAATACGGCAGGAAAATGGTCCCTCATCCTATGTGCTACAAAATGAAAGAGGGTGATGAATACTGTACTGCTGTTTTCTTTGTTCTCTGAATGGATAAATGATTGGATATTTTCAGAAGACTAATAGGTCTTTGTTCATATAGAGAATGGATCACAACTCAAAAGGCAGAATGGTTCTCCAGACCCTATGACAACTCATCTTCAGTGCTATCAATTTCTTTTTGTCCTTTTGATATGAACTTCACGTATATCCTTACAAGAGCAGTATGTAGTTCATGATGGTGTTTATGGAAACTGAGTGACTGAAAATTTTTGTTTTTATTTTGCTTTCCCCACCATTCTTCTCAAGCTATTAAGAATGCAAATTGAAAGAAATACTTCCAGTTGGGGAAATGGGCACGAATCACAAACTTGACCAAGAATATTCGTGGGCTTTATTTTGCCTTAGCTATCCACCCTCCCATCTGGAGGACATAGTCTTCTGAATTTATTGGCTGTCAAAAATCTGAGTTCGAACATAGAGTCATAAAAATAATGCCTTGAGCATAGAAGTGAGGCACAGCTTTTGCTAAAGTAGAGTAGGACCTTAATCAGAGAGAGTTTCCTCATCCTCAAAATAAAATGGCTGTCCTTATGTTACTCAGCTATAAAAAGGAATGAAATTGAGTTATTTGTAAAGAGGTGGATGGACCTAGAGTCTGTCATAGAGAGTAAAGTAAGTTAGAAAGAGAAAAACAAATACTGTATGCTAACACACATATATGGAATCTAATAAAACAGTACTGATGAACCTAGTGGCAGGGCAGGAATAAAGACGCAGATGTAGAGAACAGACTTGAGGACACGGGGGTGGGGGGAAGAGGAAGCTAGGACCAAGTGAGAGAGTAGCACTGACAATTATACACTACCGAATGTAAAATGGATGGCTAGTGGGAACCTGCTGCATAGCACAGGGAGATCAGCTCGATGCTTTGTGATGACCTAGAGGGGTAGGATAGGGAGGGTGGGAGGGAGGCTCAAGAGGGAGGGGATATGGGGATATATGTATACATATAGTTGATTCACTTTGTTGTACAGCAGAAACTAACACAACATTGTAAAGCAATTATACTCCAATAAAGATATAAAAAAATAAATTGGTTGTCCTTGATTATTTCTAAGTTTTCTCACCGTTCTTAATATTCTCTCATCTCGTGCCTCATGAGGTGGAGCTTAAAAAGTAATGTCAGCCACTCTATACCTTACATACAAGTAGAGATACAAGTCACCTGGAAGGGGATACTTGATATTGAGAGAGGTTACTCAGGTGACTCTCTGCATAAAGGGAAGCACTTGGTAG
This sequence comes from Monodon monoceros, assembly GCF_005190385.1. Classification (NCBI taxonomy): domain Eukaryota; kingdom Metazoa; phylum Chordata; class Mammalia; order Artiodactyla; family Monodontidae; genus Monodon; species Monodon monoceros. The sequence continues at coordinate 94,656,041 of NW_021703777.1, forward strand.
TGGTTTGATGAAGGTTTTCCTCTCAGGGACCCTTGGCTGGAGAGGGGTTGAGGCTATTTACTTAAAGCATCTAGGGCCTTCTGGAAAGGAAGGAACCAAGGACCCAGCCCCTTCTTTCCATGATGTAAACTTAAAGAAATTAGTCATGGATGACAGGGTTGGTTTGGTCCAAAGCCTGCTGTGAAGAACGAATACTGTGGACCCCAGAATGGAATTGAGAGGGAGGTACTTGGGAGTCTGGGCCAAAAGCATTAAAGGATTTGGGGGTGGCTGGTTTTGGTGGAGTACATGGATGAAGCTGAAAGTTCGTCTGTCTTCAGTGATTCTGTCATCACAGCTCTCCTTTGGGGAACAGTGGAGAATTAAGAGGGTCATTATATTAAAACTTAGTAAGGCGGTAGTACCGGGTTTAGTGAGAGCATCTCCTACAAATGGACAAGCATCTACTAGATTCTGCACAATTAGAGTGTGGCAATTTGGTGGCAGCTAAAGCAACAAGACTAGTGGACAAAACTTTTGTTTTTCACTTTCTGCCTGGGATAGAAGTAGACATGACCCCATTTGAACCAAGAATGCCCCTAGAATTCTTAGATCATTCATGGAGGGGAGGATTTAGATCTTGACTAGTCTACCTGATAATTAAAAAAATGGGATCCTGAGAACTAATTGGAAAAAAGAAAAATGGCATGACTATATTTGAACTTGAACTGGCACATAGGTCATAGAGGCTGAATTCTTTCATTAGTTCACTCCTAGCCTAACACCACAGAACAACCCACTGTCTTGTGTAAGAAGGCCCTGACTATCTGACTTGAAGGTAATCTTCCCACACTCCCCTCTGAGGTCTTCTAAAAGGCTGGACTAGAATAGCAGTCCTTATAATCTTAATTTCTGGGATGTCAGCCTGTGGATATGTTCATTTATTTGTATACAGGGGATGACTTTATTTTTACTGAAGTATAGTTGATTTACAATGTTGTGTTAGTTTCTGGTGTACAGCAAATTGATTCAGTTATATATATACATATATTCTTTTCTCAGAATTTTTCCATTATAGTTTATTACAAGATATTGAATATAGTTCCCTGTGCTATATAGTAGGACCTTATTGTTTATCTATTTTATGTATAGTAGTGTGTATCTGCTAATCCCAAACTTCTAATTTATCCCTCCCCTCCCTTTCCCTTTTGGTAACCATAAGTTTATTTTCTATATCTGTGAGTCTGTTTCTGTTTTGTAAATAACTTCATTTGTATCTTTTTTTAGATTTCACATATAAGTGATATTGTATGATGTTTATCTTTCTCTGACTTACTTCACTTAGTATGATAATCTGTAGGTCCATCCATGTTGCTATAAATGGCATTATTTCATTCTTTTTTTATGGCTGAGTACTATTCCATTGTATATATATACCACATCTTCTTTATCTATTCATCTGTCAATGGACACTTAGGTTGTTTCCATTTCTTGGCTATCGTAAATAATGCTGTTATGAATATTGGGGTGCATGTAAGTGATGACTTCTTAAAGGGCCTTTCTCATTCTTTTTTCTTTGGATTGGTACAATCTCCATCAAAGAGCTTAGAAATGGGTAAATTTTTCGACCTCCAAAAGAGGTAGATGTGTTCTTATTTTTCTGTCTTAACTTGACCAAGTGTTGACACAATTTACGGGTGTTCGTATTTGCTTTTTCTGTGTCATTCATAACTTCCTTAAATTCCCTTTAGTGTTTGACGGCAAGGTTTCTTATATTATTAAAGTATCACTTTATTTTTTCTGTTCTGCAATATTTGAGTTTTTCTTCATTATTTTTCATCTTAGCTAACTTATTATAGTCTATATATTCCTGGATTTACTCTTCTTCACAGAGAGAATAAAACCTTTGAAATTGTCTCCTAGAGCATTCAGACCTCAGATGTTACTAAAGCTTGTTATTGCCTATTTCACTCATCATTTTCACACTTATTTTAGAGACAGTAGCAAAAAAAAAAAAAGTGGGTAGAAAAATATGCTGAAGGAAGTATTGGCTTAAAGTGAAAAAGTCGGGTTCCATTTCCACCTGCCACTCATGCTGAGGCCAAGGTCTTATTCTGTCTTTTCTAGGCAGACGTTTTTTTCTCCTCTCAGCTTGTGCTTATTTTCCTGTAGCCTTAGCTCACTTTTCAACTGAATTCAGTTCAATCTAGATCAATCCAATCAACGTTCATGGAGCGTCTCACAGTGTGCTGGTGAACCAGCTCTCAAGAAACAGGTACAGATTGATAGCTTTGTTAGTTTCCTTGGTGTAAGTACTTCCATCATGGCCAATTTCAAGCTACCAACCTGATATTCACTAAATGCAAAGTTGTGTGGAGTTGGCCCTTGCTAGCTGGTCTAAGCTGAATCAGCACAGCACTGGGAATATATATAAGCCAATTCTCGGTACTAGAATTATTTTTAAAAGAAGGTTCTAGCTTATGTGCTAAGACATTACATCATTTTCTCCTTTAATCCTCACCATAACCTCTTGAGGTGAGTAATTTTATCATCCTCCCTTCGTAGATGAGGAATTTGGGCAGGCTGATCCTCAGTTGGCCCACCTAACCACTGTACCATGTATCCCCATAGGGTGTTTCTAACTTTACAAGACCAGGTTCCTGCATCCACACAACTTGCAGGTGGGTGGATTGCACGCCTGACTCCTCCTCTTCCTTCCCATAGCACTGGGTTCGGGTGGGAATCTAACCTTGTCTTTCTAGCCTCAGTGCCTTGCTTATATCATCTCCTCTTGCTTACAAGTCCCTGTTGGCCATGTCCTTCCCATGCCCTTTTCTTCATATGCTCACTTTTGTCCTCCTTATGCATTGCTTTCTCCAGAAAGCCTCCCTGATACTCTCAGCAGGTACAGCCTTCCCTTCCTTCGAGCCCTCCTAGCACATTATTTGGATCTCTCTTATGCACCTTAACTCATGGATTCTTAACTAAATCTACTGTATCAGCACACCAGTGGATTAGTTCTAGGTACTGATATTTTTCAAAAGCTCTATGGGTAATTCTGATAGGCAGTCAGAAATTGGGAATCTTTACCTTATCTACTTTTCCTCAAATGATGCCTCCTCTGTTAGTCCTTCCAAGCCAGGGAGTGTCAGTGATATAAATCTGATCTGGTCTTCTCACTCTTTTATTCTGTTCTTTTATTAATCACCTCATTACATACTTATTGAGCTCCTACTATATGCCAGATACTGAGTGATTGATCTTGGTATTCAGTGGGGAGCAAACATGGAGCCCTTACCCTTAGAGAGAAAAAGTCTAGTAGGGAAGACAGACATTCATCAAATAAGCATAAGACTATGTTTAGCAGATGTTAATTGGGACTTTCCATCATCTTGGAGTTTCAGTTGAGCACTCAAGGCAGAGAATAATGGGCAATCAGTTCCCATACATCCATTTAAGACTTGCCAAAAACCAGCTGGATCTGATACTAGCTATAGTCCACTTTTACCCACATAAGAGAAAACTAGAAATTCAAAAAGGATGAATAGTTGAAGGGGGCCATCAAGGTAGAGAGTCATTAGCTGATAAGGGAGTGCCAAGGACCTCTCCTCTCCCTTCCTATGAGGGAGGAGATGGAGGAATAATACCCCCTCCCCAACTCCCAGACTAGTGGCAAGGACCCCAAGAGATTACTGTTAGTATCAGAGGTGCCTGCAAGAAAGAAACCACCTTGTTCTCCAGTTGCATATTAACTGAACTGTGAAACTGAAAGCCTTGCAGTTCTCATGGGATCAGAGAAATGTGGGGGAGCTTGACCTACCCCTAAAGTTTGATGTCTTATGTGATCATAGAAATTAGAGAATTTTGAAGGCAGAAGGCTGTCTGGAGAAGAGAGGGCAGTATAGAAGCAGCTATTGGAGAGGCAAGGATGTATGAATTTCCCAAGAGGCAGATGACACTGAGGATGGCAACTGGGATTGGGCCATTTAGGTGGGACCTCTTGAGCCAGGAGGGAGTCCTTCTAGGATGAGGAATCCAGTAAGAAGCCATCTAGCATACCACTGACTGCAGAAGCTGAGGATGGTATGGGGGCAAAGCAGGGTATCACCCAAGGACTTTATCACCCATATTAGGAAATTGTAAAGCATGGAGGTCCCTCAGAAAGCCTCTAATGGCCACGGGAAATGTTCAACCAGAGAGAGCCAGCATTTGAATACCTGGAGCACCAAGCAGGTATCGGCAGCCAGAAAAGAACCATACCAGTACCTATTAAGTAAACATACTTTGGTCACATTTTTCTAATTCTCCTCCCTTCTGATCTGACTCTGGACATGCCCAAAGTAGAAGGAGAGGTAGGAGATGGGGGAAGAGTGAAAAGCCTAACATATTCTGAGCTGAAGACTTGGAAAAGAACAAGCTTTCTATTGGATGTGATATTGAGGTGTTGATTTAGATTTGTCTTTTGAATGTCTGAAAATGAGTCACAATTGACCAACGAGATTGTTCATGTCACTCAAAGTGACCAGAAAACTAAGGAATTTGCCTGAGTTGTCACGAAAGGGCAGAGAAAAAGATCCAACAGGATTTGACTAGAAAAAGTGATGGGAGAAAAATGAAGTTGTTTCTTATTTATATCATATTTAAGACATAGGCGATCATTTAATAAATTCAGGAAACTCTGGAAAGTGTTTTCTGAAGGGAAAGTACAGGGTGTTATGGGAGTGTTTAAGCAGGGCAACCTAGTTGAGATCTAGGGCTTGTCTAAAGAAATGACATGTGACCTGAAATATAAAAGGGGAACAGTCATTAATTAGGAAGAGAAATTAGAAAACACTTCCAGGCTGAGGGAATGCCATGTGCAAAGGCCCTGAGGTGGAATAGGATGATTTTGAAAGGTCATTGAAAAGAGCAAAGGAGAGCATATGCCTGGAACTAGCAGGGCTCTGCTGGGCTTGGAAGGTTCTGGTCTTTATCCTGAAAGGCTGTGAGCAGGGTTTTATGGGGCAGGTTGCCAACTCCCCCTCAACCCCAGTCTGTTACAATAATGAAGTTGATACAAATAGACGTGATGCTTGCTGCCATTTTCCTGCCTCTCATTGAGGTGACTTCAATAAGCTATACAGACTTCATTTGGCTTATGAACTGAATCTGCTTTCATTGTTGAGAAAGATGTAAGTTCTTGTGAGAAAAGTGGTTTGCATATTTAAAAAAAGGTAATTCACACACTCATTGAATGAACAAATGTCATGACCTCTACCTGTGCCAGGTGCCACCGCAGGCCCTGGAGATGAGGAGCTGAAAGAGGAAGACAGGATTCTAATGCCTTGGAACTCACTCCAGTGAGAATTTCAAGTCATTAGGGAAGGAAGATGCCCTCTGAGGGCATCTGCCTGATTTTTCCATTTTATAGAGAAGAAAATACCTTCAGTGAAAAGTGACTCTTCCAAAGGCCCTATTTATGGATAAGGCCAGAGTTAGAACTCAGGTCCCCTGTAAGATTCTCTCCTCTGTACAGCACATCTAGTTACCAGGACCTGATTCCTGACTTCACACAGAGAAGACACTGCAGTATTTTTCATACACGTAAATACCTATTACTGTGGATAATTGAGAGTTAACATGGTAGTATTATCCCAGATCATAATACTTGATTCTCATCTTTCTGCCGCAAATATCACTTCTTATATTTTAAATCATAAGAACATTCTTAAAAATTACAGAAAATTTTGAGCATACAAAAAAGTAGAGACCAAATGGAAAATGAGTTGCTGTGTACCCACCACCAGCTCAATAGTTACTGAGAGGAATATAATTTCATTGATACCCCTACTCAACTAATCCCTTACCCCTGCATTTTGGTATGTTTAGAAGCAAATTCCACACATCATATCATCTATTTCATAACTATTTCAGGAAAACCTAGGAATTATTATCATCTTGGATAATAAATAACAGAGTGATTGACACCGTGCAGCTTCATCAGCCCTTGAGACTTTTAAGCAAAAATAGGCTTACTTTAGAGTAGCTTAAAATGTCTTAAAAGCACTTTACTCACCAACTGCTACACTGTGCACTAAAAGTTGCAAAATGTAATTTTATGTAGTCTCAAGCTTTCTCAGTGAAGTTTTCAGAGTCCACAGGGGAGCTCTCTGATGACTTGTTACAGAAATTCCAAGAAGTTTTGAGCCCAGTAAAGGCCTGTCTGTGGGTCCGTGTGTTCCAGGAAAGACTACAGTGCAGAGCTGGCCTTTAGTCCTGCCACATGTCAAGGATGGGTGATACTGCTGCCACGTGTAATTTTTGGCTTTTACTAACATAACCTGTCATACCATCCTAAGATTGTTTAGGAAACACGAGAGAACTAGCATCATCTTTATTTTTTATTTATGTTTTTATTGGGGTATAGTTGTTTTACAATGTTGTATTAGTTTCTACTGTACAGGGAAGTGGAGTTCCCTGTGCTATACAGCAGGTTCTCATTAGGTATCTATCTTATACACATTAGTTAGTGTATATATGTCAATCCCAATCTCCCAATTCATCCCACCCCTCCTTTCCCCCGCTTGGTGTCCATTCGTTTTTAAAATGTTAGAGAGTCCTGGAATCTTGGGATGCGAAGGCTAACAGAGTGATCTGCGTTGTCTTGGGCACTTAAGAATCAACAGGCACAGAATGAAGCCTGTCAGCCCTGGGGAAGGATCTCAGTGCAGCTGGGCATGGCCACCTCCATCCCCACCATGGTGCAGACGGAAGGGTGAGGTCAGGGGAAAACCTAACCTGGAAGGCAAACCACAGGAACCAAAACTTTGTGTGTTTGCTTTACCACTTCTATGCTTCTTGTAACAGTGACTTCAATTTGCACATTTCCCTGAGAAATATTTGGCATATGAGAGATTCTGTATCTCTGTTTTTTTAAATTTTTATTTTCTGGTGTTGTGTGTGTGTTCTTAAAATTGACATATAACGGACACATAACATTTTATTAGCTCCAGATGTACAATATAATGGTTTCATATAGGCATATATTGCAAAATGATCACCACAGTAAGTCTAGTTGACATCTAGCACCATCCATAGTTATAAATTTTTTTTCTTGTGATGAGAACTTTCAAGATCTACTCTCTTAGCAACTTTCAAATATACAATACAGTATTATTAACTATAGTTTCCATGCTGTATATTTCATTCCAGGTTTATTTATCTTATAGCTGAAAGTTTGTGCCTTTTGACCCCCTTCACCCATTTCACCTACCTCCCATCCCTGCCTCTGGCAACCATCAATCTGGTCTCTGCATCTCTGAGTTCATTTTTATTTTTTTTTTAAGATTCTATGTAGAATTGCGATCATACTGTATTTGTTTTTCTTTGTCTGACTTATTTCATTTAGCATAATGCCTTCAGGGTCCATACATGTTGTTGCAAATGGTAAGATTTCCTTCATTTTTATATGGCTAAATAGTATTCCATTGTGTGTGTATGTGTGTGCATATATATATATATATATATATATATATAATATATATATATAAAACATTTTCTTTATCCATTAATCCATTGATGGACACTTAAAGTTGTTTCTGAGATGCCATATCATTGAATAATAGAAAATAAATAATAGTTACCATTTATCAAGAGTTTTATTATGGCAGGGCACTGTCCTAAGTGCTTTATATGCATTTCTTACTTATTCTTTACCAAGAGCACATGAGGTAGCTGGTATGATTTTCCCATGATAAGTGAGGGGGCTGAGGTTAGGGAAAGAAGGGCAAGGCTGGTAAGTGGCAGAGATGGACTCCAAAACCTTCACCTTCACTAGTGATCACATTACCCATATGGGTAAAATCCAAGGCCTATTCAAATTTTGGCTTAGGGGTCTGTCTCCATGACATTCAACACACTTGACAGCAATGAGAATGGGAAACTTCTATTAAAATGTGCTACTTCACTTTTCTTCTCTGTACCTACTCTATAGTTCCTCTCTATTTTTATTGTTAGTATAGCATGGTATCTAAGAATTACACTGGGAACAGTTCAATTGACATCATGCAGAGGCAACCAGCTACTCCTGGAGGGGAAAAAGGGAAATGGGCACTCTGATCTGAATTGCTGAGTGTGAGGCCTCTGAATGAAGCACCCTGAGAACAAGTGAAACTAGATAAGGCACAAAGGAAAAGAGAAAAAAAAAGCAAACTACAAACCCTCTGAAAAAAAATGCCTCTGCATCTCTAGCTATTGCAGATGTTGGCATCTTCAGTGGAGTCTTCTATTGCATGGGGACCTTCAAGATGGCAGAGGAGTGAGACGTAGAGATCACCTTCTTCCCCACAAATACATCAAAAATACATCTATATGTGGAACAACTCCTACTGAACACCTACTGAATGCTGGCAGAAGACCTCAGATTCCCAAAAGGCAAGAAAATACCCATGTACATGGCCATGTGGCTGACAGGGTCTTGGTGATCCAGCCTTCTGTCAGGTCTGAGCCTCCGAGGTGGGAGAGCCGAGTTCAGGACATTGGACCACCAGAGACCTCCCAGCCCCACATAATATTAATTGGCAAGAGCTCTCCCTGAGATCTTCATCTCAATGCTAAGACCCAGCTCCACTCAATGACCAGCGAGCTACAGTGCTGGATGCCCCATGCCAAACACCTAGCAAGACAGGAACACAAACCAACCCATTAGCAGAGAGGCAGCCTAAAATCATAATAAGTTCACAGACACCCCAAAACACACCACTGGACGTGGCCCTGCCCCCCCAGAAAGACAAGATCCAGTGCCACCCATGAGAACACAGGTACCAGTACCCTCCACCAGGAAGCCTACACAAGCTACAAAACCAACCTCACCCACTGATGGCAGACACCAAAAATAATGGGAACTATGTTCCTGCAGCTGCAAAAAGGAGACCCCAAACAAAGTAAGTTACACAAAATGAGAAGACACAGAAATAGGCAGCAGATGAAGGAGCAAGGTAAAAGCCCACCAGACCAAACAAATGAAGAAGTAATAGGCAGTCTACCTGAAAAATAATTCAGAGTAATGATAGTAAAGATGATCCAAAATATTGGAAATAGAATGGAGAAAATACAAGATCCTTTAAAATCCTTTAACAAGGACCAAGAAGAACTAAAGACCAAACAAACAATGATGAACAACACAATAAATGAAATTAAAAATTCTCTAGAAGGAATCAATAGCAGAATAACTGAGGGAGAGTGGATAAGTGACCTGGAAGATAAAAGAGTGGAAATAACTACTGCAGAGCAGAATAAAGAAAAAAGAATGAAAAGAATTGAGGACAGTCTCAGAGACTTGTGGGACAATATTAAACACACCAACATTCAAATTATAGGGGTTCCAGAAGAAGAAGAGAAAAAGAAAGGGACTGAGAAAATATTTGAAGCGATTATAATTGAAAACTTCCCTAATATGGGTAAGGAAAGAGTGACCCAAATCCAGGAGGTGCAGAGAGTTCCATACAGGATAAATCCAAGGAGAAACACACCAAGACACATATTAATCAAACTATCAAAACTTAAATACAAAGAAAACATATTAAAAGCAGCAAGGGAAAAGCAACAATTAACATAAAAGAGAATCCCTATAAGGTTAACGGCTGATTTTTCAGCAGAAACGCTAGAAGCCAAAAGGGAGTGGCAGGACGTATTTAAGGTGATGAAAGGGAAAAACCTACAACTAAGATTACTCTACCCAGCAAGGATCTCATTCAGATTTGATGGAGAAAGTGAAACCTTTACAGACAAGCAAAAGTTAAGAGAATTCAGCACCACCAAATCAGCTTTACAACAAATGCTAAAGGAACTTCACTAGGCAAGAAACACAAGAGAAGGAAAAGACCTACAAAAACAAACCCAAAACAATTAAGAAAATGGTAATGGGAACATACATATTGATAATTACCTTAAGTGTAAATGGATTAAATGCTCCAACAAAAAGACATAGACTGGCTGAATGGATACAAAAACAAGAACTGTATATATGCTGTCTACAAGAGACCCAATTCAGACCTAGGGACACATACAGACTGAAAGTGAGGGGATGGAAAAAGGTATTCCATGCAAATGAAAATCAAAAGAAAGCTGGAGCAACAATTCTCATATCAGACAAAGTAGACTTTAAGACTATTACAAGAGCCAAAGAAGGACACTACATAATGATCAAGGGATAAATCCAGGAAGAAGATATAACAATTGTAAATATTTATGCACCCAACACAGGAGCACCTCAATACATAAGGCAAATGCTAACAGCCATAAAAGGGGAAATTGGCAGTAACACAATAATAGTAGGGGAGTTTAACACTCCACTTTCACCAATGGAAAGATCATCCAAAATGAAAATAAATAAGGAAACACAAGCTTTAAGTGACACATTAGACCAGATAGACTCAATTGATATTTATAGGATATTCCATCCAAAAACAGCAGATTACACTTTCTTCTCAAGTGCTCATGGAACATTCTCCAGGATAGATCATATCTTGGGTCACATATCAAGCCTTGGTAAATTTAAGAAAATTGAAATCGTATCAAGTATCTTTTCTGACCACAAGGCTATGAGACTGGATGTCAATTCCAGGAAAAAAAGGTAAAAAATACAAACACATGGAGGTTAAACAATACAGTACTAAATAACCAAGAGATCACTGAAGAAATCAAAGAGGAAATTAAAAAATACCTAGAAACAAATGACAATGAAAACACGACGGCCCAAAAACTATGGGATGCGGCAAAAGCAGTTCTTAGAGGGAAGTTTATAGCAATACAATCCTACCTCAAGAAATAAAAAACATCTCAAATAAGCAACCTAACATTACATCTAAAGCAATCAGAGAACAAAGAACCAAAGAATCCCCAAAGTTAGCAGAAGGAAAGAAATCATAAAGATCAGATGAGAAATAAATGAAAAAGAAATGAAGGAAACAATAACAAATATCAATAAAACTAAAAGCTGGTTCTTTGAGAAGATAAACAAAATTTATAAGCCTGTAGACAGACTCATCAAGGAAAAAAGGGAGAGGACTCAAATCAACAGAATTAGGAATGAAAAAGGAGAAGTAACAACTGACATTGCAGAAATACCAAGGATCATGAGAGATTACTACAAGCAACTATATGTCAATCAAATGGACAACCTGGAAGAAAAGGACAAATACTTAGAAAAGTACAACTTTGCAAGACTAAACCAGGAAGAAATAGAAAATATAAACAGACCAATCACGAGCACTGAAATTGAAACTGTGATTAAAAATCTTCCAACAAACGAAAGCCCAGGACCAAATGGCTTCACAGGTGAATTATAGCACACATTTAGAGAAGAGCTAACACCCATCCTTCTCAAACTCTTCCAAAATATAGTAGAGGGAAGAACACTCCCAAACTCATTCTATGAGGCCACCATTACCCTGATACCAAAAGCAGACAAAGATGCCACAATAAAAGAAAACTACAGGCCAATATCACTGATGAACCTAGATGTAAAAATCCTCAACAAAATACTGGTAAACAGAATCCAACAGCACATTAAAGGGATCATACACCATGTTCACGTGGGGTTTATCCCAGGAATGCAAGGATTCTTCAAAATTCTTGAGGCACAGACACAGATGTAGAGAACAGACATATGGACGCCAAGTGGGGAAAACCGTGGTGGGGTGGGGATAGTGGTGTGCTGAATTGGGCGATTGGGATTGACATGTATCCACTGATGGGTATAAAATTGATGACTAATAAGAACCTGCAGTATAAAAAAAGAAACAAACAAACAAAACAACTAATACTAAACTTTCTTTGGGTTATGTGTATGGAAATATGTTAATATAAATGTTTCAGACATTACAAAAAATACACAAATCAATCAATGTGATATACCATATTAACAAATTGAAGGAGAAAAAAAATATGATCATCTCAATAGATGCAGAAAAAGCTTTCAACAAAATTCAACATCTATTTATAATAAAAACTCTCCAGAAAATAGGCATAGAGGGAACCTACCTCAACATAATAAAGGTCATATATGACAAACCCACAGCCAACATCGTTCTCAATGGTGAAAAATTGAAAACATTTCCTCTAAGATCAGGAACAAGACAAGCTTGCCCACTCTCACCACTATTATTGAACAGAGTTTTGGAAGTTTTAGCCACAGTAATCAGAGAAGAAAAAGAAATAAAAGGAATCCACATTGGAAAAGAAGAAGTAAAACTGTCACTGTTTGTAGATGACATGATACTATACATAGAAAATCCTAAAGACTCTACCAGAAAACTACTAGAGCTAATCAATGAATTTGGTAAAGTAGCAGGATACAAAATTAATGCACAGGAATCACTTGCATTCCTATACACTAATGATGAAAAATCTGAAAGTGTGCTTCCCTGGTGGCGCAGTGGTTGAGAGTCCGCCTGCCGATGCAGGGGGTATGGGTTTGTGCCCCAGTCCGGGAAGATCCCACATGCTGCAGAGCAGCTGGGCCCATGAGCCATGGCCGCTGAGCCTGCATGGCCGGAGCCTGTGCTCCGCAACGGGAGAGGCCACAACAGTGAGAGGCCTGCATACTGCAAAAAAAAAAAAAAGAAAAATCTGAAAGGGAAATTAAGGAAACACTCCCATTTCCATTGCAACAAAAAGAATAAAATACCTAGGAAAAACCCACCTAAGGAGACAAAAGACCTGTATGCAGAAAACTATAAGACACTGATGAAAGAAATTAAAGATGATACAAACAGATGGAGAGATATACCATGTTCTTGAATTGAAAGAATCAACAATGTGAAAATGACTATACTACCCATAGCAATCTACAGATTCAATGCAATCCCTATCAAACTAGCAATGGCATTTTTTCACAGAACTAGAACAAAAAAATTTCACAATTAATAGGGAAACACAAAAGACCCCAAATAGCCAAAGCAATCTTGAGAAAGAAAAATGCAGCTGCAGGAATCAGGCTCCCTCACTTCAGACAATACTACAAAGCTACAGTAATCAAGAAAATAGGGTACTGGCACAAAAGCAGAAATAGAGATCAATGCAACAGGATAGAAAGCCCAGAGATAAACCCACGCACATATGGTCACCTAATCTTTGATAAAGGAGGCAAGAATATACAATGGAGAAATGACACCCTCTTCAGTAAGTGGTGCTGGGAAAACTGGACAGCTACATGTAAAAGAATGAAATTAGACCACTGCTTAACACCATACAGAAAAATAAACTCAAAATGGATTAAAGACCTAAATGTAAGGCCAGACAGTATAAAACTCTTAGATGAAAACATAGGCAGAACACTCTTTGACATAAATCACAGCAAGATCCTTTTGACCCACCTCCTAGAGAAATGGAAATAAAAACAAAAATAAACAAATGGGACCTAATGAAACTTAAACACTTTTGTGCAGCAAAGGAAACCATAAGAAAGATGAAAATACAACCCTCAGAATGGGAGAAAATATTTGCAAATGAAGCAACTGACAAAGGATTAATCTCCAAAATATAAAAATAGCACATGCAGCTCAATATTAAGAAAACAAACAACCCAATCTGAAAATGGGCAGAAGACCTAAATAGACATTTTTCTGGAGAAGATCTACAGATTGCCAACAAAGACATGAAAGGATGCTCATAACTAATCATTAGAGGAATGCAAATCAAAACTTCAATGAGGTATCACCTCACAATGGTCAGAATGGCAATCATCAAATAATCTACAAACAATAAATCCTGGAGAGAGTGTGGAGAAAAGGGAACCCTCTTACACTGTTTGTGGGAATGTAAATTGATACAGCCACTATGGAGAACAGTGTGGAGGTTCCTTAAAAAACTAAAGATAGAACTACCATACGACCCAGCAATCCCACTACTGGGCATATACCCTGAGAAAACCATAATTCAAAAAGACACATGCACCCAATATTCATTGCAGCTCTATTTACAATAGCCAGGACGTGGAAGCAACCTAAGTGTCCATCAACAGATGAATGGATAAAGAAGTTGTAGTACATATATACAATGGAATATTACTCAGCCATAAATAGATACGAAATTAAACTATTTGTAGTGAGGCTGATGGACCCAGAGTCTGTCATAGAGAGTAAAGTAAGTTAGAAAGGGAAAAACAAATACCATATGCTAACAAATATATATGGAATCTAAATTAAAAAAAAAAAGGTTCTGATGAACCTAGGGGTAGAACAGGATTAAAGACGCAGACATAGAGAATGGACTTGAGGACACAGGGAGGGGGAAGGGTAAGCTGGGACAAAGTGAGAGGGTAGTATTGACGTATATACACTACCAAATGTAAAATAGCTAGTGGGAAGGAGCTGCATTGCATAGGGAGATCAGGTCGGTGCTTTGTGACCGCCTAGAGGGGTGAGATAAGGAGGGTGAGAGGGAGATGCAAGAGATAGGGGATATTGGGATATATGTATACATATACCTGATTCACTTTATTATACAGCAGAAACTAAGACAATATTGTAAACCAGTTATACTCCAATAAAGATGTTAAAAAAAAAAAGAGGGACACAATGCATTTGCAGGAAAAAAATTGTGCTACTTCAAAGTTTAACACTAAAGGAACAGGGAATGGTGGTAGAGGAGACTGCATTTTCCCTGTTCCTTTCATTTTCATGGAGTAGGGATTTTCCGAAGCACTCTACCTCTTTATTTATTCTTCCCCAGAGAAAGTAGAATGGATGAATTTGGGATATATGGGAAGAACTAGGTATGTTCAGCTCTGTTGACTGGGGATGTAATTCTGCCCAGTTTCAGGGAATCTGGTTTAAGAAGCTCCTTTACCATCACACCAAAGCAATATTCTTAAAAAAGGTATAATTTATAAAGAGTAAAAGTCATTCTTTTTTCTGTGTATGGTCGAATGAGTTTTGACCAATGTAGTATAACCATCACATACTAGAGACAGAACATTTCCATTCCCTCTTAAATGTTTCCTCATGCCCCTTTGTGGTAAAAACTCTCCCCCATTCTAGCCACTGGCAGCCACTGATTTATTTCTGTCCCTATAATTTTGCCTTTTCCAGAATCTCATATAAGTGGAGTCACACAACATGTGGGCTCTTGAATCTGTCTTCTTTCATGGAGCGTAAGCTTTTGAGAGTCACCCATGTTCCTTTCTCTGCTAAGCACTATTCCACTGTATAGGCGTACCACAACTGGTTTGTCCATGTACAAGCTGAGGGACATTAAACTTGTTTCCAGTGGTTGGCTCTTCTGAATTAAAGTTGTAATAAACATTCATGCACAGGTCTTTGTGTAAACGTGTTTCTATTTCTCTTGGCTGAATACCTAGGAGACAGATTGTTGGTGAATATGTTACATGTATATTTAACTTCATAGGAAGTTGCCAAACTGTTTTCCAAAGAGAGTATGCCATTTGTATTTTCGGCAGCAATGGATGAAAGTTCTAGGTGCTCCAGATCCTTGCCAGCACTTCGTATTCCTGATTTTGCTTTAAAATTTTCGCCATTCTAATTGGTGTGTGGTGGTATTGTGTTGTGGTTTTAATTGAATTTCCCTAATGATGTTGAGTATCTCTTCATGTACTTATTTGCCATCCATATATCTTCCTTGTTGAAGAATCAGTTCAAATCTTTTGTTCACTTTGGGTTATCTGCTTATCATTTGTTGTAAGAATTTATATATTCTAGATATATATCAGATGTGTGTTTTACAAATAGTTTCTCCAGTCTATGATTTGACTATTTTTTTATTAGTTATGTCTTTTGAAGAGAAGCATTTCATTTTAAGTGCAGTTTATTAAATTTTTTCTTTTATATTTAGTGTTTTTATATCTTATTTAAGAAATCGTTGCTCAACTCAAGGTTACAAATATTTCCTCCTAGAAATTGTATAGTTTTAGGTTTTATATTTAGGTTTATGATATCTTTTAATTTTTTATATGGGGTGAAGTAAAAGTCAAGATTTTGGGGGGGGGGTTCGGGAATTGAGAGACTGAATATACAGACAATGGCCAGACCATATTTACAATAGACTCTGACCTACAACCTTAGGCAACCTACCCAGGAAACCAACCTTACCTATCATAACAGCCAAGGAGGCCAACTTGTTGTTATAAGCTAGATGTGCAGGAAGTCAGACTACTGTCTCTAGTAACAATCCTGGAAGCCAAACAATAACCCCTGCAACAATCAGCCCCACATAGCCAGAACTTGAATAATAACTGACAGCTTCCCTAATTTTTATCTCCACTTCCAGTGTAAGTCCAACCAAAGAAAGCCAAATATACACCCCAATCAATCACATAGGATGACCCTTGTCTGGTTATCCCACCTACAGCTTTCCTATGAAAATTCCCTCCAGTCAGGGCATACCTGAAACCTTCTCTGTCTTCCACTATAAAGCTTTCCCACTCCTCTGCCTGTTTTTGAATCTCTGCCAAAATGCAAGTGTTGGTGGCTGACTCCCTTGCTATAGCCAGCTCTGAATAAATAGACTTTTCTTGTTCTCATTTAGTTGGTCTTCATTTATTTCCACAATACGGATGCAAACTGCTTCGTTTTATTTCTCAATTTGCATAAAATCTGGCAGAGAAGCAGGGGTATTGTTTATTGAGGCCCCCAATAAGTGTGGGAAAGCCAACTCCTACTTTTAAGGGGTTGCAGTCTGTAGGGGGAAGCTAGTCTTTTATACCTGAGTTACACTTGATATAAACTCAGGGATAAGAATGTGCACCTTACAGTGTGCTCCTTTGGGGCAAGAACCCTGTCTTATTCATCTTTGTATCACCCACTTATAGCCAAGGCCTAAAATCTAGAATTTCTTAATATATGCCAGTTGATATAATGACTAATTCTAATTAGATGCCCAAATAAGACCATGAAAAGCAGTCGACAATGAGGATTGGGTTCTGGAAGTAAACACAACGGGTGTGTATGAACAGCCAAGTAAATAATTCTCTTACTTTCCTCGGTTTAGGCCTGGATGTCTCATACCTGACCTCTTGCAACAGCCTTTTAATGGCTCTCTCTGCCATTGTGGTTTTTTGCCTTCAAGTCCAACGTCTAGTCTGCTGCTAAAGTGAACTCAAACAATGAGCATTTGATAAATAAATATTGATTAAATGAAAGAAGAATAGCATTCTCCTATTTGAAACCATTCCAATAATTCAAACTACTCTGTGATTTTATGACCTAAAGAAAAAAAAATCTACAAAGGCAGGAAATGCACAGTAAACAAACATGTGTTGAACGTCTACTATTTTCCAGGATGGATAAATAAATAAACCAATATTAATTGAACTCAGACCTCATTCATTGGTAGTTCCCATGTTAAAGTGTTGATGAGAGCTAGATGACTGGTTTGAAAACGTTTTGAGTGTTTGAATCTTGAACTGGATTGTAAAAAAGAATGAAAGCATTCACAGCAATGCTGATAATCATAATAATGCTGATAACAAAGACGAGAGCTAACTGGTATTTCACGCTTACTACATGCCCAGCACTGTCCCAGCACCTAACGTTTATTTTATCTTCCTAACAGTTGCATGAGGTTGGTATGCCACATTCTAAGCTCCCTGAGGACAACAATCAAGGACTTGTTCCTTCCCAGGAAAGTGCAAGGATCAGAGGAGGACCTGAACGCTGAATGGATATTATTATTCCCACTGCGTATCTACATAAGCTACAGCTTTAGGTGGGTAAGGGACTTGTCCGAAGTCACCCAGTTGGTAATTGTTGGAATCAAGGTATGAAGTGTTTGGTTTCAAGCAGAGCGTTCTTAGGTCCCAAGTTTCCACAATAACTGCTTCTCCTAAGATATCCAGCTAGACCACGGATGGAACTTGAGGAATCAAGAAATCCTGTGTGGAGTTTCACTTTGCTGGAGCCCAGCAGGCTGATTTGAGGCAAAGCAAAAAGGAAGGAGGGCCCTCTGAGGTCAGCTGGTCACCTCTGGCTTTAGAGTGGCTCATTGGGGTTATATCCCTGGCCCTGGGAGCAGTTCTCCTGGGACCCTCACGAGACAGGAAAGAGAGGAGTTAAAAGGGAAGGGGGACCTGAGATCTCATCTCCTTGCCTGGAGAGGAAGTAGGCAGCATTTGCGGCCAGCTAACAATATCCTCCAGTTTGTTAAGAGTAATAAAGAATGAGCTCAAAGGCATCCATTATGCAGAACTTGGCCATGTGACAAATACCAGGGAAAATCATAGAAGGTGCAAATGGAAAGTGGGATTATTTGCTAGTACATCAGTGCCATTGGTTGAAATGGTGAGATCCACCTTGCTCTTGGATTCTGGGGCAACTTGGAAGCCAAAAACACCTGCTGTCCTGTGCAGCTGGTTACACAGGGGTGCTCTTTTTCTATGGGCAGTTGTGGTCCCTGAGACGTACATATCTGGCCTCTCAGGACATTAGCCAGTGGTCAGGACAAGGGACCTACCTGAAGGGTTTCCCCTGGCAGCCCAGAGGAAGTTCCTCAAGGGGCCAAGAGTCAACACCATTTATTGGGATTCCTAACTTGAAGGCAGCAAATAATAGCATCCATTTATTAAGCACCTACTCTATGCTAGCCACAGTAATCCTGACCACCTAGTGAAGTAGGTATTATTACCTACTTATTAAAAATGTTTATTTTTTATTGTTCTATATGTGTGTCTGTTCATAGATCTTTTTGTTCAAAGATTTGTAATATTGCCCATACACGGTTGCTGTTTGCTTTTTTTTTATCCTCTCATTGTTCTATTTCACAGCAGATTTCTTGCATGTTTGTATTCTAACATTTCTTTTTTGTTTTTAACATCTTTATTGGCCTATAATTGCTTTACACTGGTGTGTTAGTTTCTCATGTATAACAAAGTGAAACAGCTATACATACACACACATCCCCATATCTCCTCCCTCTTGCATTTCCCTCCCACCCTCCTTATCCCACCCCTCTAGGTGGACAAAAAGCACTGAGCTGATCACCCTGTGCTATGCGGCTGCTTCCCACTAGCTATCTATTTTACATTTGGTAGTGTATATATGTCCATGCCACTCTCTCACTTCATCCCAGCTTACCCTTCCCCCTTCCCGTATCCTCAAGTCCATTCCCTACGTCTGCGTCTTTATTCCTGTCCTGCCTTTAGGTTCTTCAGAACCATTTTTTTTCTTTTTTAGATTCCATATATATGTGTTAGCATACGGTATTTGTTTTTCTCTTTCTGACTTACTTCACTCTGTATGACAGTCTCTAGGTCCATCCACCTCACTACAAATAGCTCAATTTCATTTCTTTTCATGGCTGAGTAATATTCCATTGTATATATGTGCCATATATTCTTTATCCATTCATCTCTTGATGGTCACGTAGGTTGCTTCCATGTCCTGGCTATTGTAAATAGAGCTGCAATGAACATTGTGGTACATGACTCTTTTCGAATTATGGTTTTCTCAGGGTATATGCCCAGTAGTGGGATTGCTGGGTCATGTGGTAGTGCTATTTTTAGCTTTTTGAGGAACTTCTGTACGGTTCTCCATAGTGGCTGTACCAATTTACATTTCCACCAAGAGTGCAAGAGGGTTCCCTCTTCTCCACACCCTCTCCAGCATTTATTGTTTGTACATTTTTTGATGATGGCCATTCTGACTAATGCGAGGTGATACCTCATTGTAGTTTTGATTTGCATTTCTCTAATGATTACTCATGTTGAGCATCCTTTCATGTGTTTGTTGGCAACCTGTAGATCTTCTTTGGAGAAATGTCTACTTAGATCTTCTGCCCATTTTTGGATTGGGTCGTTTGTTTTTCTGATATTGAGCTGCATGAGCTGAATGTACATTTTGGAGATTAATTCTTTGTCAGTTGCTTCGTTTGCAAATATTTTCTCCCATTGTGAGGGTTGTTTTTTCGTCTTGTTTATGGTTTCCTTTGCTGTACAAAAGCTTTTAAGTTTCATTAGGTTCCATTTGTTTATTTTTGTTTTTATTTCTATTTTTCTAGGAGGTGGGTCATAAAGAATCTTGCCATGATTAATGCCATGGAGTGTTCTACCTCTGTTTTCCTCTAAGAGTTTTATAGAGTCTGGCCTTACCTTTAGGTCTTTAATCCATTTTGAGTTTATTTTGTATATAGTGTTAACGAGTGTTCTAATTTCATTCTTTTACATGTAGCTGTCCAGTTTTCCCAGCACCATTTATTGAAGAGTCTGTCTTTTTCCCATTGTATATTCTTGCTTCCTTTATCAAAGATAAGGTGACGATATGCGAATGGGTTTATCTCTGGGCTTTCTATCCTGTTCCATGATCTATATTGCTGTTTTTGTGCCAGTACCATACTGTCTTGATTACTGTAGCTTTGTAGTGTAGTGTGAAGTCAGGGAACCTGATTCCTCCAGCTCCATTTTTCTTTCTCAAGATTGCTTTGGCTATTTGGGGTCTTTTGTGTTTCCATACAAATTGTGAAATTTTTTGTTCTAGTTCTGTGAAAAATGCCAGTGGTAGTTTGACAGGGATTGCATTGATTCTGTAGATTGCTCTGGGTAGTATAGTCATTTTCACAATGTTGATTCTTCCAATCCAAGAACATGGTATATCTCTCCATCTGTTTGTATCATCTTTGATTTCTTTCATCAATGTCTTATAGTTTTCTGCATACACGGCTTTTGTCTCCTTAGGTGGGTTTTTCCTAGGTATTTTATTCTTTTGGTTGCAATGGTAAATGGGAGTGTTTGCTTAATTTCCGTTTCATATTTTTCATCATTATTGTATAGGAATGCAAGAGATTTCTGTGCATTAACTTTGTATCCTGCTACTTTACCAAATTCATTGATTGGCTCTAGTAGTTTTCTCATAGCATCTTTAGGATTCTCTATGTATATATCATGTCATCTGCAAACAGTGACAGCTTTACTGCTTCTTTTCTGATTTGGATTCTTTTATTTCTTTTTCTTCTGATTGCTGTGGCTAAAACTTCCAAAATTATGTTGAATAATAGTGGTGAGAGTGGGCATCCTTGTCTTTTTCCTGATCTTATGGGAAATGGTTTCAGTTATTCCCCATTGAGAATGATGTTGGCTGTGGGTTTGTCATATATGGCCTTTATTATGTTGAGGTAAGTATTATCCTCCCTGCCTACTTTCTGGAGGTTTTTTTTTTTTTTATCATAAATGGGTATTGAATTTTGTCAAAAGCTTTTTCTGCAACTAATGAGATCATTATATGGTTTTTCTCCTTCAGTTTTTATTTTTATTGTTTTGTGGTACGCAGACCTCTCACTGTTGTGGCCTCTCCCATTGCAGAGCACAGGCTCCGGATGCGCAGGCTCAGCGGCCATGGCTCATGGGCCCAGCCGCTCCGCGGCATGTGGGATCTTCCCGGACCAGGGCATGAACCCATTTCCCCTGCATCGGCAGGTGGACTCTCAGCCACTGCACCACCAGGTAAGCCCTCTCATTCAGTTTTTTAATATGGTTTATCACATTGATTGATTTGCATATATTGAAGAATCCTTTCATTCCTGGCATAAACCTCACATGATTATGGTATATGATCCTTTTAATATGCTGTTGGATTCTGTTTGCTAGTATTTTGTTGAGGATTTCTGCATCTATGCTCATTAGGGATATTGGCTTGTAGTTTTCTTTTTTGACATCTTTGTCTGGTTTTGGTATCAGGGTGATGGTGGCCTGGTAGTATGAGTTTGGGAGTGTTCCTCCCTCTGTTATATTTTGGAAGAGTTTGAAAACGATAATGTTTTCAAACTTCTCTAAATGTTTGATAGAATTCGCCTGTGAAGGCATCTGGTCCTGGGCTTTTGTTTGTTGGAAGATTTTTAATCACAGTTTCAATTTCAGTTTTTGTGATCGGTCTGTTTATATTTTCTATTTCTTCCTGGTTCAGTCTCAGAAGGTTGTGTTTTTCTGAGAATTTGTCCATTTTTCCAGGTTGTCCATTTTATTGGCATATAGTTGCTTGTAGTAATCTCTCATGATTCTTTGTATTTCTGCAATGTCAGTTGTTACTTCTCCTGTTTCATTTCTTATTCTGTTGATTTGAGTCTTCTCCTTTTTTCCTTGATGAGTCTGGCTAATGGTTTATCAATTTTTTTACTTTCTTAAAGAACCAACTTTTAGTTTTTTGATCTATGCTATTGTTTCCTTCATTTCTTTTTCATTTATTTCTGATCTGATCTTTATGATTTCTTTCCATCTCCTAACTTTGGGGCTTATTTAATTCTTCTTTCTTTAACTGCTTTAGGTGTAAGGTTAGGCTTTTTATTTGAGAATTTTCTTGTTTCTTGAGGTAGGATTGTATTGCTATAAACTTCCCTCTTAGAACTGCTTTTGCCACATCCCATAGGTTTTGGGTTGTCGTGTTTTCTTTGTCATTTGCTTCTAGGTACTTTTGGGTTTCCTCTTTGATTTCTTCAGGGATCTCTTGGTTATTTAGTAGTGTACTGTTGAGCCTCCATGTGTTTGTATATTTTACAGATGTTTTTCCTGCTAATTGATACCTAGTCTCATAGTGTTGTGGTTGGAAAGGATACTTGATATGATTTCAGTTTTCTTAAATTTACCAAGGCTTCACTTGTGACCCAAGATATTATCTATCCTGGAGAATATTCCATGAGAACTTGAGAAGAAATTGTAATCTGCTGTTTTTTGTTGAAATGTCCTAAAAATATCAATTAAGTCTGTCTTGTTTAATGTATCATTTAAAGCTTGTGTTTCCTCATTTATTTTCATTTGGGATGATCTTTCCATTGGTGAAAGTGGGGTTTTAAACTCCCCTACTATTATTGTGTTACTGCCAATTTCCTCTTTTATGGCTGTTAGCATTTGCCTTATGTATTGAGGTGCTCCTATGTTGGGTGCATAAGTATTTACAATTTTTATATCTTCTTCTTGGATTGATCCCTTGATCATTATGTACTGTCCTTCTTTGTCTCTTGTAGTCGTCTTTATTTTAAAGTCTATTTTGTCTGATATGAGGATAGCTACTCCAGGCTTCCTTTGATTTCCATTTGCATGGAATACTTTTTCCATCCCCTCACTTTCAGTCTGTATGTGTCCCAGACAGCATATATACAGGTCTTGTTTTTGTAACCATTCAGCCAGTCTATGTCTTTTGGTTGGAGCATCTAATCCATTTACACTTAAGGTAATTATTGATATGTATGTTCCTATTACCATTTTCTTAATTGTTTTGTTTTTGTTTTTGTAGATCTTTTCCTTCTCTTGTGTTTCCTGCCTAGAGAAGTTCCTTTAGCATTTGTTGTAAAGCTGATTTGGTGGTGCTGAATTCTCTTAACTTTTGCTTGTCTGTAAAGGTTTCACTTTCTCCATTAAATCTGAATGAGATCCTTGCTGGGTAGAGTTATCTTAGTTGTGGGTTTTTCCCTTTCATCACTTTAAATATGTACTGCCACTCCCTTCTGGCTTCTAGCATTTCTGCTGAAAGATCAGCTGTTAACCTTATGGGGATTCCCTTGTGTGTTATTTGTTGTTTTTCCCTTGCTGCTTTTAATATTTTTTCTTTGTATTTAATTTTTGATAGTTTAATTAATATGTGTCTTGGCTTGTTTCTCATTGGATTTATCCTGTATGGGACTCTCTGTGCTTCCTGGACTTGATTGACTATTTTCTTACCCATATTAGGGAAGTTTTCAACTACAATCTCTTCAAATATTTTCTCAGTCCCTTTTTTTTTCTCTTTTTCTTCTGGGACCCCTATAATTCAAATATTGGTGTATTTAATGTTGTACCAGAGGTCTCTGAGATTTTCCTCAATTCTTTTCATTCTTTTTTCTTTATTGTTCTCTGCAGTAGTTATTTCCCCTATCTTATCTTCCAGGTCACTTATCTGTTCTTGTACCTCAGTTATTCTGCTATTGATTCCTTCTAGAGAATTTTTCATTTCATTTATTGTGTTGTTCATCATTGTTTGTTTGCTCTTCAGTTCTTCTAGGTCCTTGTTAAGAGTTTCCTTTATTTTCTCCATTCTATTTCCATGATTTTGGATCATCTTTACTATCATTATTATGAATTCTTTTTCAGGTAGACTGCCCATTTCTTCTTCAATTTTTTGGTCTGGTGGGTTTTTACCTTGCTCCTTCATCTGCTGTGTGTTTCTCTGTCATCTTATTTTGCTTAACTTACTGTGTTTGGGGTCTCTGTTTTGCAGGGTGCAGGTTTGTAGTTCCCATTGTTTTTGGTGTCTGCTCCCAGTGGGTACATTTCTTTCAGTGCGTTGTGTAGGATTCCTGGTGGAGGGGACTGATGCCTGTGTTCTGGTGTATGAGGCTGGATCTTGTCTTTCTGGTGGGCAGGACCATGTCCAGTGGTGTGTTTTCAGGTTTCTGTGAACTTATTATGATTTTTGGCAGCCTCTCTGCTAATGGGTGGATTTGTGTTCCTCTCTTGCTAGTTGTTTTGCATGGGGTGTCCAGCGGTGTAGCTTGCTGGTTGTTGAGTGGACCTGGGACTTAGTATTGAGATGGAAATCTCTGGGAGAGTTTCTCCATTTGATGTTACATGGGGCCGGGAGGTCTCTGATGGACCAATGTCCTGAACTTGGCTCTCCCACCTCAGAGGCTCAGGTCTGACACCTGACCGGAGCACCAAGACCCTTTCAGCCACACAGGTCAGAAGAAAGTGGAGAAAAAGAAAGAAAGAAGGAAGGCAAATATAAATAAATAAAATAACATAATTAAAATAGAAAAGAAGTATTAAAAATAAAAAAGTAATACAAAAAAAGAAAGAGGGAAAGAAAGAAGAGAGCAACCAAACTGAAAAACAAATCCTCCAATGACAACAGGCACTAAATCCTATACTAAAACAACAACAACAACAACAGCAACAAAAACAAAATGGACAGTCAGAACCCTAGGACAAAAGGCAAAAGCAATGCTATACAGAAAATATCACACAAAGAAGCATATGTATACACACTCACAGAAAGAGAAAACGGAATAAATAAATAAATAAATAAATATAAATAAGAAAAGGAAGAGAGCAACCCATTCAATGAACAAATCTACCAATGATAATAAGCTCTAAATACTAATCTTAGTTAAACATAAAACCAGAAGCAAATTAGATGCAGAAAGCAAACCCCAAGTCTACGTTGCTCCCAAAGTCCCCTGCCTCAATTTTGGGATGATTTGTTATCTATTTAGGTATTCTACCGATGCCAGGTACATCAAGTTGATTGTGGAGATTTAATCCACTGCTCCTGAGGCTGCTGGGAGAAATTTCCCTTTCTCTTCTTTGTTAACACATCTCCTGGGGTTCAGCTTTGATTCAGCCCCGCCTCTGCTTGTAGGTCACCTGAGGGCATCTTTTGGGAAGTCTGAGGTTTTCTGCTAGTGTTCATTCGGTGTTCTGTAAGAGTTGTTCCACATGTAGATGTAGTTTTGATGTATTTGT
Source organism: Monodon monoceros (assembly GCF_005190385.1). Lineage (NCBI taxonomy): Eukaryota > Metazoa > Chordata > Mammalia > Artiodactyla > Monodontidae > Monodon > Monodon monoceros. Next base: position 94,681,434 of record NW_021703777.1, read on the forward strand.
GGGGAGGAAGTTGACCTCCACACCTTACTCCTCTGCCATCTTGAAGGAGCCTTCTTCTCTTTGCTTTCAATTTCACTCTTTAATTGAAATATATTTGTCATATAACGTTGGGTAAATTTAAGGTGTACAGCATGTTGATTTGATATATTTATACACTGTAATATGATTGCCGTTGTAGTGATAATTAGCCCCTCTATTATGTAACATAATTTTCATTTCTTTTTTTGTGGTGGGAATAATTAAGATCTAGTCTCTTAGCAATTTTGATAATTATATTACAGTATTGTTGTCTGTATTCACTATACTGTGCAATAGCTCTTCAGGACCTACATTTGTCCACTGGTTGCAGGTTTATACACTTAAACAACCTCTTTCCTCTTCTGCCACCCCTAGACCCTGAGAACCACCATTTTACTCTCTGTGTTTATGGTTTAGCTTTTTTGGATTCCACATATAAGTGATATCACACAGTATTTTTCTTTTTCTGACTTATTTCATTTAGCATAACACCCTCAAGTTCCATCCTTGTTATCTCAAATTGCAGGATTTTCTTCTTTCTCATGGCTGAATAATATCTCATTATGTATATGATATCATCTTTATCCATTCAACTGTTGTTGGGCACTTAGGTTGTTTCCATATTTTGGCTGTTGTGAGTAGTGCTGCAATGAACATGGGAGTGCAGATATCTCTTTGAGATTCTGTTTTCATTTCCTTTGGATATACACCCAGAAGTGGGAATCCTGGATCATCTGTTTGCTTTTTCTTTAACCTAATATAATATCATAAGCATTTCTCTTCTGTTATTCTTTGGAAGAAGCAATTGCCAAACAATATCTGTCAAGAAATTATACCATAATTTATTTAATCTCTACCCCCTCTTTATTGGACAATGAAGCTGTTTCCATTTTTTTCCTATTATAAATGAGATTATATTGAAAACTTTTGTGCATAAGCCTTCATCCTTATTTAGGATTATTTCCTTAGGATAGATTCCCAGAAATGGAATTACTGGGTCAAAAGACTTGTATGTTTTATGTCTCTCTTGGTACTTGCTGCCAAACTACTTTCCAAAATGCTGTGTGAATTTATACTGCCCCATCCTTTTATGAAAATAAATGCAAGGGAATGTAAGCCCCTTAACAGTCAGGCACTCCTAGTCCCTGGAACACAGACAGAGCCAAAAAACTCCAATTTGGAGGTGACCTTAAAGGTCAGCAAAGCTGACCCCTACTGATGCTTGATCACAGAGGTGTGTTTTGTGGAGAGCACATCAAATCTTGTTCCACAGTGGCGTTGATAATTGTACCCTCTCTGGGTTGGGTGGCCCCAGATTCTCTACACAACCTCAGCCAGGGGCTAAGCCTTGTTCATTTGTAATTTCACAAAAATTTTGCAGCCCTGTCCCATGCTGGACACATAGTGGGTGCTCAGTCCAGCTTGGCAGATTGGATATAGGTGATGAGACACACTGCCCAGATTAAAGCCCTCTCATTGTTTCCCTAGGTAGACAGCTCTGGCAGGACACCAGAGGCAGCTTTGTGTTGGGACAGAACAGTTGGTCCCTGGTATGGCCAGAGCTCAAGGGCACCAGAGACCCTCAGTCCCCAAGACTCCTCTTCTATAGGGTCTTTGAAGTATGGGATGCTCTTAAAAAGCTTCCTAGAGACCCTTGCTCAAAGAGTCACATGACCAGGGAGGAATCATGTGACCAGGGAGGTAGAATCCATTTCTATCTCTTCAGCACCCAAGGTGTCAAGCCCTCCTGGCCCTCCCTTCAAGGTACTACTCTGACTCAGACTTACCTGTGACATTTGCCCTGGTCATGTCCTTCAACCTGGCCTTCCCTTGCCCTTCAGGCTATATAGAACTCACCACTTTTCAAGATCCAGTTGAGAGCTGGCTCTGCTAACTCCAGGCAGTTTATTCATTCCATGGAGATTTATCCAGCATCCCCTAGGTACCAGCCCCTGGCCATGTGCTCAGGGTGGCAGTTAGACAAGCCTGCTCTAGTCCTTGCACACACTTGATTCTCTTAGATCTCTACAACTTTGTATGTTGTTCCTCTCTTTCAACCTTCAAGATATTTCTCTCTGTTTCTTTACCTGGTTCACCCCCACACTCATTCAGAATATCTTCATTAATATTCAACTCTGCCCAGGCACTGGCCAACATTGAGTCACTTCCTCTTCTTACAACCTTAGAAGGTAGTTACAGTGACCATTATTTTCATTTTATACATGGCAAAACTGAGGCACAAGAGGTAAGCCTCCTGTCTGAGGCCGCACAGTCTTAGACTCTTAACCACTGTATTTTACTGCCTCTTTTAGTAACTGCATACAC